>NC_135353.1:96969252-97594252 GCF_023851605.1 Tamandua tetradactyla
ACTCTTTGAGACTAGAAGAATATTTTATTTTTTCCAGAACCTAAATTTTCTGGAGCAGGTAATCTAACTCAACCTGTCTGGATAGATCACTTAAACAATCCAAACACAGGAAGCCCAGAATAAGAATGAGAGTCTTTAATCCAGTGTAGCTTAATGCAATGCCTAGATACATCCCAGACTATATTAAGCAGATAATAAAAATGTATTGGTAAAGTCCATTGAGGGATGGGAAATAAAATATAAAATTATTAAGCTTTACCATCAGGGAATGCCCCAATACTATGTCAAACATCAGGGACACCCAAATCAATGGGCCAAGCTCATGACCTTGAGGTTTCACCTTGTGAAGCTTATGTAGGTAGTAGAGAAGCTTATGCCCAAGAGTTACTTCTGGAGGACCTCTTCTGTTCCTCAGATGTGGCCTCACTCTAAGTCCAACTCTGTAAGTGAAATCATTGCCCTCCCCCCTATGTGGGACATGACATCCAGGAAGTATGGCAGTATGGGAGATGTCTCCCAGGTATGAGTCCAGCCTTGGCACTGTAGGATCAACAATTCCATCCTGACCAAAAGGGGGAAAAGAAGTGTAACAAATAATATCAGTGGCTGAGAGAGTTCAAATAGAGTTGAGAGGCTACTCTGGAGGTCACTTTTACACAAGCTTCAGGTAGATATTGCTACCTATCACAACTTGCCAAACCTCAACCAAACCATTCCAGCCAATCCTAAAGAACACCTAGGGCAATATATAAGATTCTACAAATGTTCCATCCACTAGGGTAACTTTCCAGAAATCTACAACTTCCAGATGGGTCCCTGGACCAGATAAGTCCTGAAACCTGAAGGGCCCAGCCTCACCAGAACATCAGATAGTTCCATCTCCCTAACCCATATTACTGACTGCCACTTCCAACATGAAAAAGTTAGAATGGCCATAGCCCAAATATCCTTAAATAGTGGAATAGAAAGATCAAAGGTGATAGTGGAATTATACAGAGAAGTTAGGGTTTAACAAATGAATATGATTGCTGAATCATTAAATTGATAGTCTCCAGTATCTTAGAGAAGCTAGAAGTAAAAATCTAAAATAGTGGAATTGTAAACCATACCAAACTCTGTCTATTCTACAAATCATTCTGCTGTTTGAAATTTAATGCTTTTTTATATATATGTTACTTTTCACAAAAAAGAAAAGAAAAGTCCATTGTGATGATAAAAAAATATTTATTCTGTCTAGCTTCCTACATTTTGGAGCAGCTAGAAGGAAAAATCTGAGAGGATGGTATGGTAGCCCATGACAAACTCTGTGATCTCTCTTGTAACTACTTGTTGAAGAGTGCTTTGAAAACTATTGCTTTTTCTTTATTTTCTTTGTATATATTTTATATTATGCAATACAAAGTGTTTTAAAAAAAAAGTATTGGCAAAGTCCCTTGAGGGATGGGACAAAAAATATGGAACTACTAAACTTTACCACCAGGCATATCCCCAATACTGTGTCAAGCATTAGGGACAACCAAATCAATAGGTTAAGCTCTTGATCTTGAGGCTTGTTCTTGTGAAGCTTATGTATGTAGTGAAAAAGCTTAGCCTAACGATAGGTATGCCTAAGGGTTACTTCCAGAGGACCTCTTTTGTTGCTCAGATGTGGCCTCTCTCTCTTTAAGGTGACCTCTGCAAAATGAAATCATTGCCTCTACCCCCCATGTGGGACATGATATCCAGGAATGAAAAGTCTCCCTGGCAGTGTGGGAGATGACACCCAGGGATGAACCTGTCCCTAGCACTGTGGAATCAACAATGTCATCCTGATCAAATGGGGGGAAAGAAGTGTAACGAATAAGGTTTCAGTGGCTGAGAGTGTTCAAATAGAGTTGAGAGGCTACTCTGTAAGTCATTCTTACGCAAGCTTTAGTTAGACATTGCTATCTATCATAGTTTGCCAAACCCCAACCAAAACAAATCTTGCCAAACCTTAAGAGCACCAAGGGCTTTGAATGAAATTCTACAAAGGTTCCACACACTAGGGTTACTTTCCTCCAGACAAGTGCCTGGACCAGATTAGTCCTGAAGTGCATAGGGGCCAACCCTTCTAGAACATAAACTAATTGCATTCCCCATCCCATATTTTTGACAGCCCCTTTCAACATGAAAAAGTTTGAAAGGTATAGCACAAATACATGTGAAGAGTATGAGAAAGATCAAAGGTGATGGTGGAGTTATACAGAGGAGGTAGAGTTTAACAAGTGAGTATGAGTGCTGAATCATTATATTGATATTTCTTTTAGTTTCCAGTGCTTGGAGCAGCTAGTAGTAAAAGCCTAAAATTGTGGAATTTTAACCTATACTAACCTCTGAAATCTGTTCTGCAACAAATTGTTGTGGTATGCTTTGAAATTTATGCCTTTTTAATACATGTTATTTGCCACAAAAGAGAAAAAAAGTCAGTTGTGATGATAAATGCACAGCTATATGATGATATTGAGAACCATTGATTGTATAGTTTGGATGATTGCATGGTGTGTGAATATATGTAATATAGCAATAAAATTGCATTAACTTGTTTTTAAAATGGCCAAAAGTCATGAATAGAAACTTTTCTGAAGAGGAAATCAAGTGGCTAAAAGGTTTATCAAAAGATGCTCAACTTCACGGGCTATTAGGGAAATGCAAATCAAAACCACAATGAGGTACCATCTCATATCCATTAGAATGGCCATTATCAGAAAAGCAGCAAACAACAAATGCTTCATAGGATGTGGAGAAAGAGGCACACTTATCTACTGTTTATGGGAATGTAAAATGGTACAACCTCTCTGGAAGGCAGTTTGGTGATTCTTCAGGAAGCTAAGAATAGAATTGCCATATGATCCATCAATCACATTACTAGGTATATATTCAGAGGACCTGAAGGCAATGGCCCAAAGGGACACTTGTACTTATGACTGCAAAGGGATGGAAACATCCCAAATGTCCATCAATGGATAAGTGGCTAAACAAGCTTGGTGTATACATACAATGGAATATTATACAACTGTATGACAGAATAAAGTCAGGATGCATGCAACAACATGGATGAACCTTGAGGACATTGTGGTGTGTGAAATTAGCAAGAAACAAAACAACAGATACTGTATGGTATCACTAATATGAACTAACATTAATGAGTGAACTTTTAAAGTTAAATTTATGGACAAAGGTTATCAGGAGATAGAAAGGTGATAGTTATTGAGCATTTAGTGCTGAAAGTGCACAGAATGTATAATAGGATTGATTATAAAATTTCAGATATGTATAGCACAATACTATCTGATGGTAGCACAATAATATAAGTACATGGAATGAAGCTGAACATGAGTATGGTTGAGAAAGAAGGGCTGAGGGGCATGTCTGACATCAGTAGGATAGATATGAGATAAAGACTGAGATGGCATATCTTAGGAATGCTTAGAGGGGACAAAGGTGGTGATTAAATGTAGAAATATAAGAATGTTTTTGTGTGAGAGAGAACAAGTTAGTGTAAACATTGCAAGGTATTGAAAATGGGATGGTATACAAGAAAAAATACAATCAATGTAAGCTAGGGTCTATAGTCAACAGTATCACTGTAAATATGCATTCACTGAAGGTAAAAAAGGCACCATGCCAAAGCTAAATGTCAACAATCCAGGGATATGGGGGTGGGTATAGGAATGTTTTCCGAAGAAAAGAAAATGTCATCATATAAATTATGGTGGCAAAGGCATGGCTATGTGTTTATACTAGGAACCATAGATTTTTTATACTTAGGTTGGATTGTATGATATGTGAATAAAACTATTTAAAAATGAGCAGAAAGAAACAAGTGCTAGAGATAATGTAGAGAGAGAGACGTACCTAATCAGAGTTGGTAGGGAAGAAGAGTGTTGCAGCCCCTCTGAAGGGCAGTCTGGTGGTTCCACAGGAGGTTAAGGGTGGGGTTGCTATATAATCCTGCAACACTGATGCTAGGAATATACCTGGAAGAGCTGAGAGTGGGGACAGGAATGGACTTATGCACACTGGAGTTGATGGTGGCATTGTTTATGACTCCCATTGGATTAAGGAGGCAGAAGGGTATACCAATGAAGAATTGAAAGGGGAAATGTGGTGCATACAAACAATGAACTACTGAGAGGCTGCAAGAAGGAATGAAGTTGTGAGGCATGTAATTAGGTGAATGAAGCTTAATGACAGTATGTTGAATGAAATGGCAGGAACAAAAAGACAAATATTGTCATTCCTCATATAGACTAACTATAACATACAAACGTGGAGAATTGAAGGTGAGAGCAACGGTTATCAGTTTGGGACCTATTGTAAAGGGTCTTAGATTGTAAGCTCTTACAGCAGTCATGTATATTCACGAGTTGTAACTGTTATATCTAAATTCTGAGATACTGAGCTATTTGTGTATAACCTGGTCAATCCCAGAAACTTTGGGCATTATGTGACACCTGAGACTCAGAATTAGAGCTCTGAAGCTAAGAAAGTAAGCATTACCCCCTAAGCAACTGTTAAATAGTTGAAAAAGTGATCAGACTTCAGCCAGAGATATGAATGGAGCTGATATGGATAGGATTAAGGTAAATCAGAATACAGGGTAAAGGATGATATCACCCATGTTTTAAAACTTCAACTTTGTGAGACCAAAGGAAGAGTGGTTTATTTGGTGCAAAATTTATATTTTTGGTAGAGCATAATCTAATTTAACTTGTATCATCAGTTTATTCAAATATCATAATCAGATGGAATCTTCAATAGGGTGTGAGATTTTGTTGATTTCTAGCAGGTTAGTGTGATGCCCCAGTACAGCCCAGAGTAATCTGGGTGGAGAATACAAAGGTATTTGCAAAGTCCACTTGGGGGACTGGGGAGAAATGAGGAAATATTCAACTTCCCCATCTGGGGAATTCCTGATATTCTTGCAAGCAGTGGGGACAACCAATTCAATATCTTGAGTCCTTGATCATGGGGCTTGCCCCTATTAAACTTATTCCTGCAAAAGAAAAGCTAAGCCTACTTATAATTATGCCTAACAGCCACCCAGAGAACCTCTTTTGTTGCTCAGATGTGGTTTTCCTCTCTAAGCCAACTCTGCAGGTGAACTCACTGTGTACCCTGCTACATGGGACAAGATTACTAGAGGTGTATATCTCCCTGGCAACGTGGGATAGGACTCCTGGGGATGAGCCAGGACCCAGCATCAGGGGATTGAGAAAGCCTTCTTGACCAAAATGGGGAAGAGAGAAATGAGACAAAATGTTTCAGTGGCTGAAAGATTTCAAATGGAGTCAAGAAGTTATGCTGGAGGTTATTCTTATGCATTATATAGATATCCCCTTTTAGTTTATGGTGTATTGGAGTCACTAGATGGAAGTATCTGAAACTGTTGAACTGTATTCCAGTAGGCTTGATTGTTGAAAATGATTACAATTATGTAGCTTTTTAATATACTATGTATATTAAACATAGTATAATATGTTTATTATATTATAATAAATTATTATTGTTATTACTATGTAATAATAATAACATAATTATTATAAGTTAATAATACTAATTATTAATAATTAATAACTATTAATATTAATATTATAACTATTACAATATAATTATATATTATAACTATGTAGCTTTTACAAAGTGACTGTGTGATTGTGAAAACCTTGTGTCTGGTGCTCCCTTTATTCAGGATATGTACAGATAAGTAAAAAAATAAGGAATAAATAAATAAATAATGGGGGTGGTTAAAGAATAAAAAAAATAAGGTGGATTGACATGCTAGTGGTCAATGAGAGGGAGGGGTAAGGGGTATGGGATATACGAGTTTTTCCTTTTTCTTTTTATTTCTTTTTCCAGAGTGATGCAAATATTCTAAAAATGATCATGGTGATGCATATGCAACTATGTTGTAATATTGTGGGCCCCTGATTGTTTACTTTGCATGAACTGTATGTGTGTGAAATTATCTCAATAAAAATATTTAAAAAGAAGAAATGTGATCTTCAAATCTTTTTTATGCACTGTTCTCATTATTAAATAAATAAAGTTGCAGTGAAGAAAACTATTGTTTTCTCCCAGTATGCCTGGGAATTCAGTTTATTAACTCTGTAAACAGGATACATTGCACCTCATTCTTCCATGTGATCAACAAAATGTTGGTCAATTTAGTCTTGGGAGCATTTCAGGTTAATAGCTGAATACAAAATAGAAGTTGGCAGCCACCACCCTTTAAAACAAGGACTGCAGAACAAGATGAGAAATAAAGATCCCAAGAATACATTTTTAGAAGCTTGTTCCAATAGCATTCTTTTACGAGACAGAACAATCAGTGGGAAGATCAAACATTCCTTTCTATTGGAAAAGAAAGTTTGATAAATTTCTAGTTACTGTCATAGAATGTCCCATGGAGGGGTGCACATTATTTATTGTTCATCAAAGTTTCTAACAACATGGTCTGTGATCTAGTTCTTGTTTATTTTGACTAGATACAGCTGTCACCACAAAGAGAACAATTGCTAATATAAAGAAAAGTTTTCATACCTTACTCCAATAATGATCTATCCTCCTGCCTACTGGTATTGTCATCTGTAAATATGAAAAGAGTCAACATTAAAGTCAAATGAAAAAGGAGAAAGGAAAAGTAAAGGGTTGGAGCACCCATGGGCTTGAACTTCTGGTGGTAGAAAAACACTAATATGCAGAGCCTTTCTGTGCCACCAGGTTCTGTTACCCTTCCTTCCAATCTAAATGGACCAGGTTACATCAGCGAAGCTAAATGTAACCAAGATTTTGTAACAGACTATAAGAAAGTTAGAGGACAGACAACAGCATTCATCAACTTTGGAACTGGGTTCTTCAGGACTGGTTCTTCCCCTCAAATAAGAAAGACAAAAAGGGAAAGAGGGCATTGAAAATATTTTCTTAAGTATTTTTTCTCCCTCAACATTCTCTAAAACTACTGACATGCAATAACATTTCAGGATTTATTGTCTCCCAAAGCAGTTTTAAAGACATGTTTTAAAGTAAACCCTGGATTAGAAAAGAGGATCCCCAAGACAAATAAAATGTGTACGTTCATCTTAGAGGTAAAGTACTTTGAAGTCCTTCCCACATATATCATTGTATGTTTTAGGAGGCAAAGAAGCATGAGGATATATCGATGCTGATTTTGTGGTAGGGGAAACTATGATAAATGAAGGCTAAGCCACTTTCCCAAAGTGGCACAATAAATCTAAATCTTATGTTAAACACTTCAATTGATAGGGCTCATTCATCAAATTGGTCTTTAAATTTGTCCACTAAACAATAGCGGATGAACTACACAGGAGAAGAAAAGTAGAAAGTATCAGTTCATACTAGGAAAAGCTTAATTTCCTGTAACTTTTTCCACTTCTTGATGTGAACTTATCTAAATAAAATATGAGAGGAATAATTTCAGCTCTTAGGTATATCCCTTATTCCACTTCAGCTTTCATCTTCAGAAGGAAGTGCCTACCTGCAGCTTCATAGGGGTTAGCACAATATCCCCATATATCTCAAGATTTAGAAGGCCATGCTATATCACTGTGGCTTGCATCAGTTACACGGAACCCATGATTCAGTACCAAAGGTTAGGGAGCCTAGCATGGCAGAAAGGGAAATTACTTACAAGTCAGGCAAGTAAAACTGTGGAGCAGTAGGAGGTGGTTTCCCTTTTGTTCCATGAGAGTTTGAAATGGAGACAATCTGAGTATCTCTGAGGCCCTGCCCCAGGGAATACCCCTTGCCCCTCAGAGTAGTGATAAGAAAGTAGGTTCCTACCTCCATAAAGCCAATGTTTTTCATCTTCTTCTAACTCCAGGTAGCTCCTTGGGTTATACTTCAGATAACTCTGGTTCCTGCTCCCTAGATTTAACTCTGGGATTAGGACTCCAGATTTAGGGACACGATGGGACTACACCGGGTGAAGGAACACACTCAAAGGTAACTATTGCAGCAGCCACAACAACTAGTTCAGATTGAGGGAAGTAAACAGGGCTGAGTTAGGGATACTTGAGTCTAGGATGGGGTGGAGATGCCTGGGAGTGGGGGAAGGGGTCAAGATGAGGGGGAGTGGGAAGCAGGAATTGCAGTTTAGGTGCCTGGACCTGGGAAGGTAGAGAACCAGCAGACTTAAGCTAGAGCATCAAGCTTTCTTTTATTGCTCCTTTTCTCCACCTTTCCAGTGTAGGAGAAAACAAAAATGGCAGGTGTGGGGGTGACATTGGGTGGAGAAGCTCCTGTGAGTTGAGGGGAAAACAAGTTTTGTGTATTGGCAGGAGGTGGGGAAGTGGGCTGGTGTGGAGGATGAAAGAATGGACAACTTTGCAGAGTTCTAAAAGCCCATTCTCATTAGAGGGCCTAGGAAACACTGGAGCCTAGGGTTGAAGTGTAAGAAAATGTCAGTGTCCAAGCTCATATTTGCCATGGGAGATGGTCAGTCCTATATTTTTGACATCATTGGACTGTGGTGGGTTGTGGCATGTCACCTCTGGGTCCATCACTGGGCCTTTCTACCTTCCAAAGTTGCCAAATCTTCTTTCCATTCAACAATAAAATCCTAGGCAGGAGAGAAAAAATGACTTTCAGAGTTAGCAAATAAAAAAAAAATCAGATGCCCAGATACCAGCAAAAAATTACAAGCCACATTAAGAAACAGGAAGATATGGCTTAGTCTAAGAAAAAAATTAAATCTTCTGAGGAGACACAGAATTTAGAACAACTAATCAAAGAAGTTCAAGAAAATCTCCTAAATAAATTCGAGAGGTAAAGGAAAATATAGATAAAAATAAATAAATGGTGGATATAGAGATACAGGATACTAAAAAGAAAATTTGGGAGCATAAAGAGGAATTCAAAAGTTTAAAAAGAAACATAATGGAAATTTTGGGGATGAAAGGCACAAAGATGGAGATCAAAAGCACACAAGAGGCATACAACAGCAGATTTGAACAGGCAAAAGAAAGAATGTGTAACTAGAAGACAGGACAATCAAAATTATAGTTAGAAGAACCAATAGAGAAAGGAATAGAAAAAAATGAACAATGTCTTAGGGACATGGGTGACAGCAAGAGGCATACAAACATATGCATCATGAGTATCACAGATTGAGAAGAGAAGGGAAAGAGGCAGGAACAATATTTGAGGAAATAATATAACAGAAATAATGGCCATAGATATCTCAACTTTTATGAAAGACAAATATACATGCCCAAGAAGTACAATGTCCATGAAACAGAATAATTCCTAATAGACCTACTCTGAGATCCATACTAATAAGAATGTCAAATGCCAAAGATGAAGAGGCAATTCTGAAAGTAGCAAGAGAAAATCAATTCATCACATACAAAGGATCTTCAATAACATAAGTTTTGATTTCTAATCAGAAATGATGCAGGTCAGAAGGTAGTGGTATCATATATTTAAGGTACTGAAAAACTGCAAGCAAAAATTCTTTATCAAATGAAACTGTCATTCAAAAATGAAGAAGAAGATGGTGGCTTAGTAAGATGCGCGGGTCTTAGTTCCTCCTCCAGAACAGCAACTAAAGAAACAGAAACAATACGAAACAGCTCCCGGAGCCATGACAGAGACCAAAAAGACAGCGTACCCCATTCTGGAACAGCTGAATGGGCAGGGAGAATCCGCTGCGGTGAGATACCCGAGGGGTGCGTGCTTTCCCGGGCCAGGGTGGCTGGCGACCGGGGTCCCTTCCACACACGTGGCTTCCCGGTCCGACTGGGAACGTTGGATAGCAGGGCCCTCCCGCCACACTTGGTGTCTCGGGCCAGCTGGGCAATTTGGACCGGCACTCTGTGGCTGGCAACCCCCCTCCACGCACGGTTTCCCGGGCCGACTGCGAGATTCGGATTGGCAAGTTAAAGCAGCCACAGCATCTTTTACTGGTGGGACCCGCAGACAGACAAGCACCACGAGCGCCACCTACTGGGAAGGAAAAGAAAAACAGAGCCCAGAGATTACACAGAAAAACCTTTCAACCAGCCAGGTCCCACACCCAGGGAAATCTGATTAAATGCCCAGACACCAGCAGAAAATAACGGATCACGCTCAGAAAATTGAAGATATGGCCCAGTCAAAGGAACAAACCAATAGTTCAAATGAGATACAGGAGCTGAGACAACTAATGCTGAATATATGAACAGAAATGGAAAACCTCTTCAAAAACCAAATCAATAAATTGAGGGAGGACATGAAGAAGACATGGGCTGAACAAAAAGAAGAAATAGAAAATCTGAAAAAACAAATCACAGAACTTATGGGAGTGAAGGACAAAGTAGAAAAGATGGAAAAAACAATGGATACCCACAATGGTAGATTTAAAGAGACAGAAGCTACAATTAGTGAACTGGAGGATGGAACATCTGAATTCCAAAAAGAAACAGAAACTATAGGGAAAAGAATGGAAAAACGTGAGCAGGGGATCAGGGAACTGAATGACAATATGAAGCGCACAAATATACGTGTTGTGGGTGTCCCAGAAGGAGAAGAGAAGGGAAAAGGAGGAGAAAAACTAATGGAAGAAATTTTCACTGAAAATTTCCCAACTCTTATGAAAGACCTAAAATTACAGATCCAAGAAGTGCAGCGCACCCCAAAGAGAATAGACCTAAATAGGCGTTCTCCAAGACACTTACTAGTTAGAATGTCAGCGGTCAAAGAGAAAGAGAGGATCTTGAAAGCAGCAAGAGAAAAACAATCTGTCACATACAAGGGAAACCCAATAAGACTATGTGTAGATTTCTCAGCAGAAACCATGGAAGCTAGAAGACAGTGGGATGATATATTTAAATTACTAAAAGAGAAAAACTGCCAACCAAGACTCCTATATCCAGCAAAATTGTCCTTCAAAAATGAAGGAGAAATTAAAACATTTATAGACAAAAAGTCACTGAGAGAATTTGTGACCAAGAGACCAGCTCTGCAAGAAATACTAAAGGGAGCACTAGAGTCAGATATGAAAAGACAAAAGAGAGAGGTATGGAGTAAAGTGTAGAAAGAAGGAAAATCAGATAAGATATATATAATACAAAAGCCAAAATGGTAGAGGAAAATATTATCCAAACAGTAATAACACTAAAAGGTAATGGACTGAATTCCCCAATCAAAAGACATAGACTGGCAGAATGGATTACGACCCAGCAATACCACTGCTAGGTATCTACTCAAAGGACTTAAGGGCAAAGACACAGACAGACATTTGCACACCAGTGTTTATAGCAGCATTATTTACAATTGCAAAGAGATGGAAACAGCCAAAATGTCCATCAACAGACGAGTGGCTAAACAAACTGTGCTGTATACCTATGACGGAATATTATGCAGCTTTAAGACAGACTAAACTTATGAAGCATGTAATAACATGGATGGACCTAGAGAACATTATGTTGAGTGAGTCTAGCCAAAAACTAAAGGACAAATACTGTATGGTCCCACTGATGTGAACCGACATTCGAGAATCAACTTGGAATATATCATTGGTAACAGAGACCAGCAGGAGTTAGAAACAGGGTAAGATAATGGGTAATTGGAGCTGAAAGGATACAGACTTGCTACAGGACTAGATACAAAAACTCAAAAATGGACAGCACAATAATACCTAATTGTAATGTAACTATGTTAAAACACTGAATGAAGCTGCACCTGAACTATAGTTTTTTGTTTGTTTGTTTGTATCTTTTGTTTTTGTTTTTTTCTTTTTCCTTTATATATATATATATATATAATTATTATTATAATTATCTTCTCTATATCAACATTCTATATCTTTTTCTGCTGTTTTGCTAGTTCTTTTCCTAAATCGATGCAAATGTACTAAGAAATGATGATCATACACCTATGTGATGATACTAAGTATTACTGAGTGCATATGTAGAATGGAATGATTTCTAAATGTTGTGTTAATTTCTTTTCTTTTTTTTAATTAATAAAAAAAATGAAGGAGAGTTTAATATGTTCAGATAAACAGAAACTGCAGGAGTTTGTCAACAAAAGACCTGCCCTACAAGAATCACTAAAGGTAGTTCTGCAGGTTGAAAGGAAAGATATGAAAGTGGCTTCGAGTAGTGTGAAGAACTGAAGAACTTCAGAGAATGTAACTATAGAGGTAAATGCAAAACCCAATAGTACTGTATTATTAATATATAACTTTATCTTTAATTTCTATAAGAATAAGGAAACAATTGAAGAGAACAAAGTCATATTTTCTGATAATGGACATACAAAATATGATAAGGTAATGTGGGAAAAAACAATATATAGAGGGGAAACAGAGGAAAAGAAGAACAAAATAATTGTATGCTATTGTAGCTAAGTAGAAAATGTAAGGAAACATCATCAAGACCTAGCAATAGGACGTAGCTTTCTAAATTTTAAACTCAAAGCACAAGCAACAAAAGAAAAAATAGATAAATGGGAACTCTTCAAAATCAAATTCTTCTGCACCTCAAAGGACTGTCAAAAAGGTGAAGAGGCAGCCAACTCAATGGGAGAAAATATTTGGAAATCACACATCAGACAAAGGCTTGATATGCTTTATACACAAAGAAATAATACAACTCAACAACAAAAGAACAAACAACCCAGTTATAAAATGGGCTAAAGATATGAATGGGCATTTATAGCTCAAAAGCTCAAAGGCACATGAAAAGGTGTTCATTTTGACTGACTATAAGGGAAATGCAGATCAAGACGACAATGAGATACCACCTCACACCTATAAGAATGGCTGCTATTAAACAAATAAGAACTTATAAATGTTGGAGAGGATGTAGAGAAATTGGGACACTTATGCACTGCTGGTGGGAATGTACAATGGTGCAGCCACTATGGAAGACAGTTTGGCAGTTCCTTAGGAAGCTAAATATCTAGTTGCTGTATGACCCAGCAATAGCACTACTTGGTATATACCCAGAAGAGCTGAAAGCAATGATACAAACAGACATTTGCACACTGATGTTCATAGCAGCATTATTCACAATCACCAAAAGATGGAGACAAACCAAATGTCCACCAACAGATGAGTGGATCAACAAAATGTATATACATATGATGGAATATTATGCAGCAGTAAGACAAAATGACATCCTGAAGCACATGATAATATGGATGAGCCTTGAGGTCAATGCTGTGTGAAATAAGCCAGACACAAAAGGATAGATACTATTTGATTCCACTTTTATGACCATGGTAAAGGTAAAATCAGAGGCTTATAATACAGAATATAGGGGACTTCGAGAAACATAGTCGAGATGGGTGAACGATTAGCTAATGGGATTGAACTCCAATCTAAGGGACTAGATCAAAGTGAAGACAGGTCTCTAGTGGGTCTGTAAGTAATTTTGCAATATTGAAGATGAACAAGATTTAAAGGGGTTGTATACAGCTAAGTGTCCCACTGATAAACACTAAAAATATAAATTAGTTCTTGCAAGAACCACTTCAAAGGTATGATTCATGTACAAACAGTGTTTAAGTCCAGGGTACAAGGGGAAAACTGCTATTGCATGCTATGGGCTATGTTTAAAAGGAAAACATCAGCACTACCACAGCAACATCAGGGGTAAATAATAGTGGGAAGGACCAGAATTAAGAGGAGGTTTAGATTTCCTATTTGGTGGAGGTGTGTTTATTGGTTATCTTTCTCTTGGGAACAGTGAAATTATCTAAAATTGAGAATGTTGATGGACTGTGGACTTTGGGCACTATACGTGATGCTTGATGAATGCAGGTGGCTGAAGGAAGCACTGAGTGAGTAGACTGATGAATGATGGTGTATACAAATGATCAAATGTGCTACGACAAAGAGGTACGAAGTCCTGAGGAATGCAATGATGTGAATGAACACGTGGAACATTTGGTGAGGAAAAATAAGCCAGAAAAGAAAGAATAATTATGGTATTCTCTCCTTTAGAAAATTCCTCTAAGAAAACAGGGGCCTAGATTGTATGTTTTAATAGGAGACGCATTTAGTCTGGTATGGCAATTATTATTTCTGGATTTTGAGGGGCTGTTATATATATCCTGACTTTTAGAGATAAGAATGAAGCTGATCAGGTCTAGGTTAAAGTAATTCAGGATACAGGGGTAATGAAGACATTGTTTATATTTTAGAACCACACATACTCTTTGAGACTAAAGGAAGAATGGTTTATTTTGTCTGGAACCTAAATTTTCTGTAGCACATAATCTAACTCAACCTATCTGTATAGCTCATTTGAACAATTAAAACACAGGGAGCCCAGAATAAGAAAGAGGTCATTTAATCCTATATAGCTTAACATAATGCCTGGATACATCCTCGAGTATATTCAGCAGATAATCAAAAAGTTTTGGCAAAGTCCCTTGAGGGATGGGAGAAAAAATATGAAACTATTAAACTTTACCATAAGGGAATCCCCTGATACTATGTTAAACTTCAGGGAAACCAAATTAATAGGCCAAGCCCTTGATCTTGAGGCTTACTCTTGTGAAGTTTATGTAGGTAGTGGAGATGCTTAGCCTACCTATACATATGCCTTAGAGTTACTTCTGGAGGACCTCTTTTGTTGCTCAGATGTGGCCTCACTCTCTCTAAGCCAAACTCTGAAAGTGAAATACTTGCCCTCCCACCTACGTGGGACATGACATCCAGGGGTGAAGGTCTCCCTGGCAGCATGGGAGATGACTCCCAGGGATGAGTCTGGCCCTGGCACCATGGGATCAATAATTCCATCCTGCCCAAAAGTGGGAAAAGATGTGTAAGAAATAAAGTATCAGTGGCAGAGAGAGTTCAAACAGAGTTGAGAGGCTACTCTGGAGGTTGCTGTTATGCAAGCTTCAGGTAGACTTTGCTATCTATCATAACTTTCCAAAACCCAACCAGGACCATTCCAGCAAATACTAAAGAAGACCTAGGACAATATATAAGCTCCCACAGTGTTCCATGCACTAGAGTAACGTTCAAGATCTACAACCTCCAGATGGGTCCATGGATCAGATAAAGTCCTGAAACCTAGAGGACCCAACCTGTCCAGAACATCAAATAGTTTCATCTCCTTACCCCATATTATTGACAGACCCTTCCAAAATGAAAAAGTAAAAATGGCCATAACTCAAACACCCCTAAAGAGAGGGAGAGAAAGGTCAAAGGTGATGATTGAGTTATACAGAGAAGATAGGATTTAACAAATGAATATGAATGCTGAATCATTAAATTGATATCTCTTTTAGTCTCCAATATCTTAGAGCAGCTAGAAGTAGAAATGTATAATTGTGGAATTGTAACCCATGCCAAACTCTGAAATATGTTCTACAATTAATTGTTGTGACATGCTTTGAAATTTATTGTTTTTTGTATGTTATTTCTTTTGCAAAAAAGAAAATAAAAGTCAATTGTGATGATAAGAAATATTTATGCCTTCTAGCCTCCTATATTCTGGAGGAGTTAGAAGGAAAATTCTGAGAGGATCATATGGTAGGTCATGAAAAACTCTGGGATCTTTCCTGTAACTACTTGTTGAAGAATGCTTTGAAAACTATTGATTTTCCTTTCTCTGCTTTGTGTATGTGTTACATTATGCAATAAAAAAGTTTAAAAAAAGACATAGATGAGCAGAATGGATAAAAAAGTGTAATCCAGCTATATGGTGTTTAGAAGAGACACTCCTTAAACACAAAGACACACATAGGTTGAAAGTGAAATGATGAAAAAAGATACTCCGTGCAAATATTAAGCAAGGAGAAGAAGTAGCTATACTAATATAAGGTAAAATAAACTTTAAGTCAAAATCTATTATGAGAGATTGGGACAAGATGGCAGCTTAGTGAGGTGTGGGATTTAGTTCATCCTACAAAGCAGCTAGTAAATAGCCAGGAACAGTACAGAACAACTGCTGAGGCCATATCAGTGTCTGAACACACAGTGTACCCAAGTCTGGACCAGCTGGACCAGCTGTGAGCCCACCCAGAACCGTGAGTTCCCCAAACCATGGTGGCCAGTGCCCTTCCTCCACAGGCTGCTTCCCAGAGGGGAAAGGAAAGGGACTTTACCAGTAGCAGGGGCTGAGCACAACCAAGCTCCAATAGTGGAATTAATTAACAAATTATGACTACTAAAAATAGGTCCCCAGTTCAGTTGAACCTTGAGACAAAGCAGAGGTTGCTGGTTTATGCCCTGGCACAGAGGGGGCAGGGCTGACAGAAAAAGAAAAAAGAAACAGAGGTTTTTCTTGGATCAAATAGCACATAATACTTGAAAGGGTATGGGCCCTGAAGGAAAGGAGGGGGCACATAGGACCTGACTATACACAAAACAACATACCAACTTAAGCTCTTGATTGGCAAACCTGAGGAATGTGGGTCCTGCTCTGAAAAGGATTTTTTCTTTTCCTTTTTTTGTGGCTGCTTTTCTATGGCTTGATTACTCTTTGGATACAGCTGCAAAGCTTCTCAGCCTCCAACTGGCCCAGGCATAGGGAGAATTAAGCTTGTTTGAGTGTTTGTCTGGAAACTGTGCCTTCCACAAGAGAGGGGTGGGGCCCAGCTGAATCAGGATTCCGTCAAGGAATTCAGACAGCAGGGTCTGGAAAAGTGAAGTGATTAAAGACAGCTTACAACCTCTCCTCTATCTCAACCATGCCCTCAGCATGGAGAGTCTCCTGAAGATAAAGGTACCACATCACCTTTTGCCAGCGGGACCCACAAGCAGAAAAGTGCCACATACTGCATAGGAAAAATGCAGAGTCCAGAGGCTTCACAGGAAAGACTTTCAATCTTCTGGGTTTCACCCTCAGGGAAAACTGACACACATGACTCTTTCCTCCTGAGAGGATGCCAGTTTGGTCTGGGAAAATCCAGCTGGGGTCTATAATACCTAAGTAGACAATCCTAAGGTGGGGGGGGGGGGGAGAAATGGCACTGTACAGGCAGGGCACGAAACAAAAAAAACAAGAACTGAAAAATTCTGATCTGTTAAACAAAACCTAAGCTAGAGGAACAGAATAAGCTGAACTGAATGTCAAAGAACAGACAGAAATAAAGTTATTCAGCAAGAAAATCTAGGTAAAAAAGTGAAAACAATCTCCAGAATGAACTAATTAAGGTAATTAAATGCCCAGACATCAGCAAAAAAATAACAAATCATACTAGGAAAATTGAAGATATAGCCCAGTCAAAGGAACAAACCAACAATTCAAATGAGACACAGGAGTTGAAACAATTAATTCAGAATATATGAACAGATATGTAAAACCTCATCAAAAACCAAATAAATGAATTGAGGGAGGATATAAAGAAGGCAAGGAATGAACAAAAAGAAGAAATTGAAAGTCTAAAAAAAAAACAAACCACAGAACTCATGGGACTGAAAGGCACAGGAGAAGAGATGAAAAAAACAATGGAAACCTACAATGTCAGATTTCAGGAGGCAGAAGATAGGATTAGTGAACCAGAGGACAGGACATCTGAAATCTGACAAAGAAAAGAAAACATAAGGAAAAAAATGGAAAAACATGAGTAGGGAAACAGGGAATTGAATGACAACATGAAGTGCATGAATATACATGTTGTGGGTGTCCCAGAAGGAGAAGAGAAGGGAAAAGGAGGAGAAAAATTAATGGAGGGAATTATCACTGAAAATTTCCGAACTCTTATGAAAGACTTAAAATTACAGATCCAAGAAGTGCAGTGTACCCCAAAGAGAATAGATCCAAATAGATGTACTCCAAGACACTTACTAATCAGAGTGTCAGGGGTCAAAGCGAAAGAAAGAATCTTTAAAGCAGCAAGAGAAAAGTAATCCATCACAGACAAGGGAAGCCAATAAGACTATGCATAGATTTCTCAGCAGAAACCATGGAGGCGAGAAGACAGTGGCATGATATATTTAAATTAATAAAAGAGAAAAACTGCAAACCTAGAATTCTATATTCACCAAAATTGTCCCTCAAAAATGAGGGGGAAATTAAAACATATTCAGACAAAAAAAATCACTGAGAGGATTTGTGACCAAGACAGTGGCTCTGCAAGAAATAATAAAGGGAACACTAGAGACAGATAGGAAAAGACAGGAGAGAGAAGTGTGGAGAACAGTGTAGAAAGGAAGACTATCAGTAAAGGTAAAAAGAAGAAAAATTAGATATGACATATAAAATTTAAAAGGCAAAATGGTAGAAGAACGTACTGTCCATGCAGTAATAACAGTAAATGTTAATGGACTAAACTCTTCAATCAAAAGACATAGACTAGCAGAATGGATTAAAAAACAGGACCCATCTATATGCTGTCTATAGGAAATGCATCTTAGACCCAAGGATAAACATAGGTTGAAAGTGAAAGCGTAGGAAAAGATATTTTATGCAAATGACAATTAGAAAAGAGCAGGAGTAGTCATACTAATATCCAACAAATTAGACTTCAACTGTAAGACAGTTGAAAGAGACAAAGAAGGATACTATGTATTAATAAAAGGAACAATTCAACAAGAAGACATAACAGTCATAAATATTTATGCACTGAGCCAGAATGCTTCAAAATACATGAGGTAAACACTGACAACACTGAAAAGAGAAATAGACACATCTACCATAATAATTGGAGACTTCAATACTCCACTCCCATCAATGGACAGAACATCTAGACAGAGGATCAATAAAGAAACAGAGAATTTGAATAATACAATAAATGAGCTAGACTTAACGGACATATACAGAGCATTACACCTCACAACAGCAAGATGCATCTTTTTCTCAAGTGCTCATGGATCATTCTCAAGGATAGACCATATGCTGGGTCTCAAAGCTAGTCTCAATGAATTTAAAAAGATTGAAAACACTTAGAAACACATAGAAAACACTTTCTCAGATCATAAAGGAATGAAGTTGGAAATCAATAATAGGCAGAGTGCCAGAAAATTTCAAATACATGGAGGCTCAACAACACAGTCTTAAACAACAGTGGGTCAAGGAAGAAATTACAGAGAAATCAGTAAATATCTTGAAGCAAATGAAAATGAAAACACAACATATCAAAAGTTATGGGATGCAGCAAAGGCAGTGCTTAGAGCAAAATTTATTGCCCTACATGCCTATATCAAAAAGGAAGAAAGAGAAAAAATGGAGGAAATAACTGGCCACTTGGAAGAACTAGAGAAAGAACAGCAAACTAACCCCAAAACAAGGAAAAGGAAAGAAATAATGAAGATTAGAGCAGAAATAAATGAAATTGAGAACATGAAAACAATCAAGAAAATCAACTGAAATAGAAGTTGGTTCTATGAGAAAATCAATAAAATTGATGGACCCTTAGCAAGATTGACAAAAAGAAGAGAGAGGATGCAAATCAATAAAAGCAGAAATGGAAGAGGAGAAATAACCACTGACCCTACAGAAGTAAAGGAAGTAATGAGAGGATACTATGAACAACTTTATGCTAATAAATTCGACAATGAAGATGAAATGGACAATTTCCTAGAAAGGCATGAACAACCAACATTGACTTGGGAAGAAATAGATCACCTCAACAAACCAATCACAAGTAAAGAAATTGACTCAATCATTATGAAGCTACCCAAAAAGAGAAGTCCAGGACCACATGGCTTGACATGTGAATTCTACCAAACATTCAAGAAAGAATTAGTACCAAATCCTGCTCAAACTCTTCAAAAAAATTGAAGTGGAGGGAAAGCTACCTAACTCATTCTATGAATCCAACATCACCCTCATACCAAAGCCAGACAAAGATATTAGAAGAAAAGAATATTACAGACCAATCTCTCTAATGAATATAGATGCAAAAATCCTCAAGAAAACACTTGCAAATCGAATCCAGCTGTATATTAAAAGAATTATACACCATGACCAAGTAGGATTCATCCTAGGTATGCAAGGATGGTTCAACATAGGAAAATCAATTCATGTAATATACCATATCAACAAATCAAAGCAGAAAAATCACATGGTCATCTTGATTGATGCAGAAAAGGCATTTGACAAAATTCAACATCCTTTTCTTTTGAAAACATTTCAAAGGATAGGAATAGAAGAGAACTTCCTCAACATGATGAAGGGAATATATGAAAAACTCACAGCTAACATCATCCTCAATGGGGAAAAACTGAAAACTTTCCCCTAAGATCAGGAACAAGACAAGGATGACCACTATCACCACTGTTATTCAACATTGTGTTGGAAGTCCTAGCCAGAGCAATTGGACAAGAAAAAGAAATACAAGGCATCAAAATTGGAAAGGAAGAAGTAAAACTCTCACTGTTTGTAGATGATGTGATACTATATGTTGAAAACCCCGAAAAATCCACAGCAAAACTCCTAGAACTAATGAATGAGTACAGCAAAGTGGCAGGTTACAAGATCAACACTCAAAAATTGGTAATGTTTCTACACACTAGTAATGAATAATATGAGGGGGAAATCAAGAAAAAAATTCCATTTACAATTGCAACCAAAACAATAAAATATTTAGGAATAAATTTACCTAAAGAGATAAAAGACCTATACAAATGAAACTACAAGAAATTGTTAAAAGAAATCACAGAAGACATCAATAGATGGAAGGGCATACCGTGTTCATAGATTGGAAAACTAAATATAGTTAAAATGTCAATTCTACCTAAATTGAGTTACAGATTCAATGCAATACCAATTAAAATCCTAAGAACTTACTTTTCAGAAATAGAAAAACCAATAACCAATTTATCTGGAAGGGCAGGGTGCCCCTAATAGTTAAAAGTATCCTGAGAAAGAAAAATGAAGTCAGAGATCTCACGCTACCTGACTTTAAGGCATGTTATGAAGCTACAGTGGTCAAAGCAGTATGGTAGTGGCATAAAGATAGATATATTGACCAATGGAATCTAGTAGAGTGTTCAGATAAGACCCTCTCATCTTTGGACAATTGATCTTTGATATGGCAGTCAAGCCAACTCACCTGGGACAGAACAGTCTCTTCAATAAATGGTGCCTAGAGAACTGGATAGCCATATGTAAGAGAATGAAAAAGGATCCATATCTCACACCCTATACAAAAATTAACTCAAAATGGATAAACGGCCTAAACATTACATCTAAGACCATAAAACTGTTAGAAGAAAATGTGGGAAAATATCTTATAAATGTTATAATAGGTGGCAGTTTCCTAGACCTTACACTGAAAGCACAAGCATTGAATAAATTAATAAATGGGAACTCATCAAAATTAAACACTTTTTTGTATCAAAGAAATTTGTCAAGAAAGTAAAAAGAGAGCCTATACAATGGGAGACAATATTTGGTAGGAAGATGTCAGATAAAGTTCTAGTATCTAGAATATATAAAGAGATTGTTCAACTCAACAACAAGTAGAAAGGTAACCCAATTACAAAATGGGCAAAAGACTTGAACAGACATTTCTCAGAAGAAGAAATACAAATGGCCAAAAGACACATGAAGAGATGCTCAACTTTCCTGGCTATTAGGGAAATGCAAGTCAAAATCACAATGAGATATCATCTCACAGCCACCAGAATGGCCATTATCAATAAAACAGAAAATGACAATTGCTGGAGAGGATGTGGAGAAAGAGGCACACTTATCCACTGTTGGTGAGAATGTCAAATGGTACAACCACTGTGGAAGGCAGTTTGGTGGTTCCTCAGGAAGTATAGAATTGCCATACGACCTGGAAATAGCATTGGTAGGTGTCTACTCAGAGGGCATAAGGGCAACGATGCAAATGGACATTTCCACACCAATGTTTATAGCAGCATTATTTACAATTCCTAAGAGATGGAAACAGGCCAAATGTCCATCAACAGACGTGTGGCTAAACAAGCTGTGGTATATAGATATGATGGAATATTATGCAGCTGTAAGACACAATAAAGTTATGATGTATGTTACAACATGGATGTACCTTAAGAACATTATGCTGAGTGAGATTAGCCAGAAAAAAAAGGACAAATACTATATCGTCTCACTGATATGAACTAACATTAGTGAATGAATTTGGAAAACTTCAGTTGGTAACAGAGATCATCAGGAATTAGAAATAGGGTAGATATTGCATAATTGGAGCCTAAGGGATACAGATTTTGCAGCAGGACTGACTGCAAAAATTCAAAAATGGACAGCACAATACTACCTAACTGTAATACAATGTTAGAACACTGAATGAAGGTGAATGTGAGAATGATAGAGGGAGGAGGCCTGGAGACACAAATGAAATCAGAATGACCGATGATAAAGACTGAGATGGTATAATCCAGGAATGCCTAGATTATATAATGATAGTGACTTAATGTACAAATTTGAAAATGTTTTTGCATGAAGAAGAACAAAGGAATGTCAATACTGCAGGGTGTTGAAAATAGATGGCAATTAATATTTTAATACTTCAACTTATGTGTGAGACTAAATAAAAAATATTTAATCGGTATAAAATTTATATTTTGACTAATGCATTTCCTAATATAATTTATGTGGATACCTTAATTGAACACCATAGTACATGGAACCTTGAGTAGAGCATGAGATTTTGTAGGTTTATCCAAAGTGATGCCCTGATAAATCCCCCAGTGATTTGAACAGTGAATACAAAAGTATTTGCACAGTCCCCTTGGGGGAATGATGAGAAAGGGGGAAAATTCACCTTCCACATGTGGAGAATTCTTGATATTCTCACAAGCAATGGGGACAACCAAAGCAATAGGCTGAGCCCCCAATCTTGGGGTTTGCTCATATAAAACTTAACCCTGCAAAGGATAGGCTAAGCCTTCTTAAAATTAGGCTTAAGAGTCACCCTCAAGAGAACCTCTTTTTTTGCTCAGATGAAGCCCCACCTCTCAGCCAACACAACAAGCAAACTCACCACCCTCCCCCTCTCCACATGGGGCATGACTCCCAGGGGTGTGGATCTTCCTGACAACGTGGGACAGAAATCCTAGAATGAGCTGGAACTCAGCAAAAAGGGATTGAGAAAACCTTCTCGACCAAAAGGGGGAACAGCGAAATGAGACAAGGTAAAGTGTCAATGGCTGAGAGATTCCAATCAGAGTGGAGAGGTTATCCTGGAGGTTATTCTTACGCATTATATAGATATCACCTGTTTAGTTAAGGTGTAATGGAGAGGATGGAGGGTAGAGCTCTGTTCCAGTAGCCATGTTTCTTGAAGATGATTGTATAATGATATAGCTTTCACAATGTGACTGTGTGATTGTGAAAACCTTGTGTCTGTGGCTTCTTTCATCTACTTTATTGACATATGAGGAAAACTTATGGATTATAAAAATAAATAATAGGGGAAACAAATGTTAAAATAAATTTAGTAGATTGAAATGCTAGTGATCAATGAAAGGGATGGATAAGTGCATATGGTATGTACGAATTTTTTTCTTTGTTCTTTTTCTGAATTGATGCAAATGTTTTAAGAAATGATCACGATGATGAATATAGAACTATGTGATGATATTGTGAGTTACTGATTATATATGTAGAATGGAATGATCATATGGTAACAATGTTTGTGTTTGCATGTTGGTATGTTTAATAAATAAAAAAATCTATAATGAGACATACATTGTATATATTAATAAGATGGGCAAACCACCCGAAAGAAATAACAATTATAATTATTCATGTACCTAATCACAGTTCCTCAGAATACATGAGGCAAAACTGAAGGGAGAAATAGACAGTTTTATCATAATATTTGGAGACATCAATACAGCACTCTCATCAATAAATAGAACATCTAGACAGAAGATCAATAAGGAAACAGAATTTGGATAATATGATAAATGAACTAGAGCTGAGAGATATACAGAACTTCCAACCCCCAAAACCAAGACGTACATGCTTCTCATGTTGTCATGGATCATTTTCCAGGATGGACCCCATGTTGGCTCACAAAACAAATGTAAATATATGTAAAAAGATTGAAATTATACAAAGTACTCCCTTGAGCATAATGGAATTAAGCTGAAAATTAATAACAGGTGAAAACTGGAAAATTCTAAATATTTCACAGTTAAGTAACACAGTCTTCACACATCAATGCACCCAAGAAGAAATTACAAGTGATATCAGTAAATACCTTGAGACAAATGAAAATGAGAACACAACATATGAAAACTTATGCATCCTTATGGGATGCACTGAATGCAGTACTAAGAGAAAATTTATAGCCCCAAATGCTTGCATTAAAAAAGAAGAGTGAGGTAAAATCAGAGACCCTAAATGCACACTTGGAAGTCTAGGAAAAGATCAGCAAACTCAATCCAAAGCAAGCAAAAGGAAAAAATAACAAAGATGAGAACAGTTACAAATGAAATAGATAGTAAAAACAAATAGCATTAAAAAAAACTTTAAAGTTTGGTTCTTGGAAAAGATGAATAAAATTGGCAAGCATCTGTCTAGGCTAATAATTGAAAAAGACACCAGACACAGATAAACAAAATCAGAAATGAGAAGGGTGAAATTACTACTGACCCCACAGAAATAAAAAAGATTGCAATAGGATACTATGAACAACTATGTGCTAACAAATTAGACAACATAGGTGAAATTGACAAAATTCCTAGAAACACATGAACAATCTAATCTGACTCTAGAGGAATTAGAGGATCTCAACAGAGCAATTACAAGTGAAGGGATGGAAACGTTCATCAAAAACCCGCCAACAAAGAAAGCCCCAGGACAAGTTGTCTTCAAAGGTGAATTCTATGAAAATACTCCATGAAGAATTAATACCAGAAATTAATACTGAAAAAGGCATTTGACAAAATTCAGCATCCTTCCTGATAACCACTTAGAAAAACAGTAATAAAAGGATTTTTTCCTCAACATGATAAAGAGGATATGAAAAACCCACCATCAACACTTTATTGATGATGAAAGACTGAAATCTTCCCTCTAAGATCTGGAACAAAACAAGGATGCCCACTGCCACCACTACTATTCAGCTTTATATTGGAAGTTCTAGCCAGAGAAATTGGGCAAAAAACTCTCCAATAATGGTTTAATATATAGAATATAAAAGGCAATCCTACATCTCATCTCAACAATAAAAAGATGAATAACCCCATTAAAAAATGGACAAAAGACTTGGATAGACACGTTTCCAAAGACAATATACAAATGGCTAAAAATCATGTGGAAAAAGGCTTAACATCATTAGCTATTAAGGACATGAGGTACTATTTCACACTCACTAGAATGGCTACTATATAAAAACAGAAAATTACACATGTTGGAGAAGATGTGGAGAAATAGGAACACTCACTCATTGCTGGTGCCAATGTAAAATAGTGCAGCCACTGTGGAAGACAGCTTGGCAGTTTCACAGAAAGCTAAGTATAGAACTACCATATGAACTGGTAATACAACTACTAGGCATATATCTTAAAGAACTGAAAGCAGGGACTCAAACAGATGGTGTTCATTGTGGCATTACTCATAATTGCCAAAAGGTGGAAATAAGCCAAGTGTACATCAATCAAGAATGGATAAAATTTTTTTATCTATATGCAAAAGAATGAAAGAGGATCCACATCTCACACCCTATACAAAAGTTAACTCAAAATGGATCAGAGACCTAAACATTAGATCTAAGACCATAAAAGTGCTAGATGAAAATGTAGGGAAATATCTTATAAATCTTACACTTGGAGGCGGTTTTATAGACCTTACACCCAAAGCTAGAGCATTGAAGAAATAAATAAATAAATGGGAACTCCTCAAAATTAAACACTTTTGCGCATCAAAGAACTTCATCAAGCAAGTAACAAGACCGCCTGTTAGGTCGGGAGAACAGGGAAGGTCACCGTGACTTGAGCTGTGCAAAATATGCCGCCCCTTCCGGACTTCACCTGACCCCCTTGCTTAAAAACCGCCTGCGCCAAGACTCAGGCGTGGACTCACCACACCCCCTACCTTGGTTTCTGTGAGCTCTGCCCAGGAGCACAGGAATAACCCCCCTCACTCTAAGGTTTCTTTGCCTGCCTTTTCTCTCTTTCACCTCCAAAACCGTTCATTTGGTGCCAGAAATGCAGGAGGAGAGTGCGGGTGCCGCCCACCTGGCCAAGGGCCACCTGGCCTCCTCTCTCCTCTTTCCTACACATATCCAGTGACAGGGGATCTCTCGGCCCGCCGCTACATCCACCATAGAGTAGGTAAGTCTCTTCCCTTCTAGCCCTGCTGTCGGGTCTCACCATTCCAAGAGAGCCTGTCCATAAATTACCCTCTGAAAATCATGAATTCATGTCGGGTTCTCTTCTGAGGGCTGAGGTGAACAGGGACACCCGCAAACCTCACACCCTTTCCCAGGACTCGAAAAGTCATGGGGACACTTTGCTTCTTGTTTCCCTTCCAATTTTCAGGTCCAGGACCTGAAAGGGCCTCAGACCAGGGTGAGACGTGCCCTGGGGAGACGAGCCCCCGCTCATAAGAGCTCTGAGGACTCTCTCAGGGCGTTGGGATGCCAATACCCCCTGGGCCAGTCCTTTGTCCTTTGAGACCCATCAGTATGGGCAACAAATCCTCGAAAACTGAACCTTGTACTCCTCTGGGTTGTCTCCTGACTAACCTATATACACTGGATTTACTTCCAGACATCCGGCCAAAATGCCTCATTTACTTTTATAATAAGACTTGGCCCCAATATCAATTGGACAATGATTCCCATTGGCCTGAGAATGGGACTTTTGATTTTAATATCCTTACAGACTTCTGCAACTTTTGCCAGAGGAACAACAAATGGGCCGAGATTCCTTATGTCCAGGGTGTTTTGTTCTTTCTTCTGCACTCCGGCCTCTCTCTGCACTTCCTGCTCTATGGCCCAGGTTCTCCTAGCCTAAGAGACCCCTAAGCCCTCACTCCTGGATGAACAGCCCAATAGAGTTTCCTCCTTTTCTGCCCCCTCGATTCCTCTTCCTTTAAAAGACCAGGGCCTCCACCACATTTAGGGAAACTATCCCCTTCTCCCCCGCTCTACCCTCCTCTCCCTCCGGTGGCACTGCAGCCACCATCTTGTCCTTCTCTTCCTCCTTCCACTCCAGCGACTCTCCATCTGCCACCTTACCCTCCTCCCCCTTCACCGGCTCCTCTGCCACCACCTGGTCCTTCACCGTCCCCAAAGGCCTTGCCTTCCTCACCTATAAGCTCTCATACCTGCTCAAAGAATGCTTTACTCTGCCCCCTAAAGGAAGTTGTGGGACCTGAAGGGTTAATTCAAGTACACACTCCCTTCTCCCTGGCTGATCTCTCTCAGATCAAGAAATGGTTGGGATCCTTCTCCAACAATCCAACCACCTATACCAAGGAATTCCAACATCTGGCTAATGCCTACGACCTTACCTGGCATGACATTCATGTGATCTGCTCTTCTTCCCTGACTCCAGACAAGATGGACCACATTTTCAATGTGACCAGGGCTCATAATAACCAGCCCACCTCAACTGACAAGAGGCTGGCTACAACTAATCCACCACCAGGAAAATGCTTCAAATGTGGCCTCGACAGACACTGGTCCCGCCAGTGCCCCAGTCCTCAACCGCCCAAGGGACCATTTCCTCTCTGTGGAAAAAAGAGACATTGGAAAAGTGACTGCCCCTTGGCACCTGGCCGTGGAGGGGCCGTCCTTCCAACCCCTGACCCACCGCTGGCAGTCCTGGGCCTGGCCACCGATGACTGACAACACCCAGCCTCAGCGACCCTGATCACCCTCATCGAGCCCAGGGTAACAATCAAGGTAGCGGGTAAGTCCACATCCTTTTTGGTGGACATGGGAGCTACCTTCTCCATCCTTCCCTCTTACTCAGGTCAACTCCTTCCTTCCCAGGTCACAGTTATGGGCATAGATGGCCATCTTTTGCACCCCTTAACTACTGGACCACTTACATATTTAATAGAAGGCTACCCCATTACACACTCTTTCTTAGTGATGCCTTCTTGCCCCAACCCACTAATGGGGTGGGATCTTCTTACCAAGTTGGGGGCCTCACTCCACTGGATACAAAAACCTCAAACAAATTTACTATTACCCTTATGTGTGGCCTCCATCTCCACCCACGGTACCTCCCTTCCCTCACCTCCCCTACCGCCTCACTTAGTGAACCCAGAGGTATGGGATACCTCAACTCCCCTTATAGCTTCCCATTATAAACCGGTTCTAATCCATCTTAAGGACTCCACTGCCCATGGGTGGCTTCCCTGCCTCAGAGCACTGGCTGCAGCTGCCCCCCTAACTCGTGAAGCTCTTAAACTTAGTCTGGGTAGGCCTCTCCAAGTCCTGTCACCCCACCGTTTACAAGACCTCTTATCCCATAAATCTCTCTCTCTGCTCACTCCTTCCCATCTCCAGGAATTTCACTTACTCTTCCTAGAAAACTCAGATGTCACACTCTCTGTCTCACCTGTCCTCAATCCTGCTACTCTTCTCCCTCCGGGTCCCCTATAAAACCCCTCCCCACAGCCCATTCACCTTTGCACCAAAATCATGGAAGAGCTCGCCTTCCCACGCCAGGGACTCTCAGACACACCACTGTTACAGGCAGACCTCACCTTCTTTGTTGATGGCAGCTCAATAACAGACCAATGGGGAAAGTGCAGGGCTTCATACGCTATAGTTTCTTCCACCAAAATACTTGAGACGGTAGGGATCCCAGAGGGAACCACATCCCAAAAGGCTGAGCTAATTGCTGTCATCAGAGCCTTACACCTAGCCAAAAATAAATCCGCCAACATTTACATGGACTCCAAATATGCTTTTCTGGTTGCACACTGCCACTCGGCCATCTGGAGGGAGCGAGGGTTCCTTACCACCAAGAGCTCACCTGTAATTAATGCTAAACTTATCTAACACCTGCTTCAGGCACTTCAATTACCATCACAGGTGGCCATCATCCATTGCAAAGGACACCAAACAGATAAATCCGAAATCACCCGCAGAAATAACTGGGCTGATGCTGTTGCATGGGAACTGACCAGAGAACTCTCACCTTTAAACCCTCCAGTACCAATTCTTTTCTTTACTTTCCCCTCCCTCCAACCCACCTATTCTTCTAGGGAACGTGAAAACCTCCTTGCACAGGGAGGCTCTAGTACACCGGAAGGCTGGATCTTCCTTGATAACAAGGTTGCTCTCCCTATCAAACAGGCCCTTGATATTCTTTCTCAGGTGGTCCAGCAGGCCTCGTCTGCCTTGGGAATAGACTGGAAACTGCATATTTCATACAGACCCCAATCCTTGGGTAAGGCAGAACGCGCTAACGGTCTTATCACGACGCAGTTAACCAAATTAGCCATTGAACTATAACAGTCCTGGGTCGACCTCCTTTCTGTGGCCCTTGCCCGACTATGTGCCGCTCCATGGGCACCTACTTTCTTAAGTCCTTTTGAGCTCATGTACGGACGCCCGTTCCTACTCAATCACCATCTGCTGGTGCAGTCTCCTTCTCTGGGCTCTTACTTACCTTATCTCTCCTTAATCAGGCATTTGCTGTGGGAACATGCCGATCGATTCCTGCCACAACCTGGGGAGACTGATCCCGCTGATCCTCCCCATGGTCTCCAGACCAGAGACGAAATAACTAAAAGAAGATCTCTACCATAGAAAACAGGGAATCAACTCCGCCCTGAGCTGGTTTTCTTCTCCCCTGGCAACATGGCTCCTCCCGCTACTAGGACCAGTTATTCTAATCTGTCTTTTCATTCTCCTAGCTCCTTGTCTCCTCAACTTCCTTCAAGGATGCATGAAGACACTGTTCTGCCCAGGAGCGCAGGAATAAACCCCCTCACTCTAAGGTTTCTTTGTCTGCGTTTTCTCTCTTTCACCTCCAAAACCTTTCACGGCCTACACAACGGGAGACAATATTTGGAAATGACATATCAGATAAAGATCTAGTATAAGAGATTGTTCAACTCAACAACAAAAAGACAGGCAACCCGAGACTTCCTGGAAGATGGCGGCTTAGTAAGACGCGCGGATCTTAGTTTCTTCTCCAGGACACCTACTAGGGGAGTAGAAACGATACAGAAAGTGCCCAAAGCCACAACAGAGATAAAAAAGACAGCGTACCCCATCCTGGAACGGCTGGCTGGCTGAGAGAAGCAGCTCGGGTGAGATCGCTGAGGTGCGCGGGCCTTACCGGGCGGGGTGGCAAGCAGTCGGAGTTACTCCCTTCCCCCTTCCCGGGCCGGCTGGGAGAATTGGAGAGGTGGTCCCCTGAAACCAAGGCGACTGGCGCCCACACCACGCGCAGCCCCCGGACCAACTGAGAGAATTGGATCGGAAACCCCCAGGCCGCGGAGAACGGTGACCCCGTGACTCCCGGGGAACGTGCACTCTCTCGGGCGGGCCGCTGCCGCTGGCGCCCTCCCGCCACGCTTGTTGCCCAGGGCCGACTAGGAAATTTGGACGGGCTCTTTCCCTGGCTGCGGCGACCAGCAACCCTCCCTGCGTTCGGACCCCGGGCCGGCTCAAGCCGCTTCGGCTAGCGAACCCCCAGGACGGCGAGAGTTTTCCAAAGGTTAAGGTCCCACAGCACCTTTTACTGGTGGGACTCGCAGACAAACATGTGCCACGAGCGCCACCTACTGGGCAGGATAAGAAAAACAGAACCCAGAGATTTCACAGAAAAATATTACAACCTTGCTGGGTCCAACACCAAGAGAAATCTGAATAAATGCCCAGACGCCAGCAGCAGAAGATAACTGTCCACGCTCAAAAGATTGAGAATATGGCTCAGTCAAAGGAACAAACCAATAGCTCAAATGAGACACAAGAGCTGAGACAACTAATGCTGAATATACGAACAGAAATGGAAAACCTCTTCAAAAATGAAATCGATAAATTGAGGGAGGACATGAAGAGGACATGGGCTGAACATAAAGAAGAAATAGAAAAACTGAAAAAACAAATCGCAGAACTTATGGAAGTGAAGGATAAAGTAGCAAACATAGAAAAAATAATGGATAGCTACAATGATAGATTTAAAGAGACAGAAGATAGAATTAGTGATTTGGAGGATGGAACATCTGAATTCCAAAAAGAAACAGAAACTATAGGGAAAAGAATGGAAAAATTTGAACAGGGTATCAGGGAACTCAAGGACAATATGAACCGCACAAATATATGTGTTGTGGGTGTTCCAGAAGGAGAAGAGAAGGGAAAAGGAGGAGAAAAACTAATGGAAGAAATTATCACTGAAAATTTCCCAACTCTTATGAAAGACCTAAAATTACAGATCCAAGAAGTGCAGCACACCCCAAAGAGATTAGACCCAAATAGGCGTTCTCCAAGACACTTACTAGTTAGAATGTCAGAGGTCAAAGAGAAAGAGAAGATCTTGAAAGCAGCAAGAGAAAAACAATCCATTACATACAAGGGAAACCCAATAAGACTTTGTGTAGATTTCTCAGCAGAAACCATGGAAGCTAGAAGACAGTGGGATGATATATTTAAAATACTAAAAGAGAAAAACTGCCAACCAAGACTCCTATATCCAGCAAAATTATCCTTCAAAAATGAGGGAGAAATTAAAACATTCTCAGACAAAAAGTCACTGAAAGAATTTGTGACCAAGAGACCAGCTCTGCAAGAAATACTAAAGGGAGCACTAGAGTCAGATACAAAAAGACAGAAGAGAGAGATATGGAAAAGAGTGTAGAAAGAAGGAAAATCAGATATGATATATATAATACAAAAGGCAAAATGTTAGAGGAAAATATTATCCAAACAGTAATAACACTAAATGTCAATGGACTGAATTCCCCAATCAAAAGACATAGATTGGCAGAATGGATTAAAAAACAGGATCCTTCTATATGCTGTCTACAGGAAACACATCTTAGACCCAAAGATAAACATAGGTTGAAAGTGAAAGGTTGGGAAAAGATATTTCATGCAAATAACAACCAGAAAAGAGCAGGAGTGGCTATACTAATATCCAACAAATTAGACTTCAAATGTAAAACAGTTAAAAGAGACAAAGAAGGACACTATATACTAATAAAAGGAACAATTAAACAAGAAGACATAACAATCATAAATATTTACGCACCGAATCAGAATGCCCCAAAATACGTGAGGAATATACTGCAAATACTGAAAAGGGAAATAGACTCATATACCATAATAGTTGGAGACTTCAACTCACCACTCTCATCAAGGGACAGAACATCTAGACAGAGGATCAACAAAGAAATAGAGAATCTGAATATTACTATAAATGAACTAGACTTAATAGACATTTATAGGACATTACATCCCACAACAGCAGGATACACCTTTTTCTCAAGTGCTCATGGATCATTCTCAAAGATAGACCATATGCTGGGTCACAAAGCAAGTCTTAACAAATTTAAAAAGATTGAAATCTTACACAACACTTTCTCGGACCATAAAGGAATGATGTTGGAAATCAATAATAGGCAGAGTGCCAGAAAATTCACAAATACGTGGAGGCTCAACAACACACTCCTAAACAACGACTGGGTCAAAGAAGAAATTGCAAGAGAAATTAGCAAATACCTCGAGGCGAATGAAAATGAAAACACAACATATCAAAACTTATGGGACGCAGCAAAGGCAGTGCTAAGAGGGAAATTTATTGCTCTAAATGCCTATATCAGAAAAGAAGAAAAGGCAAAAATTCAGGAATTAACTATCCATTTGGAAGAACTGGAGAAAGAACAGCAAGCTAACCCCAAAGCAAGCAAAAGGAAAGAAATAACAAAGATTAGAGCACAAATAAATGAAATTGAAAACATGAAAACAATAGAGAAAATCAATAAGGCCAGAAGTTGGTTCTATGAGAAAATCAATAAGATTGATGGGCCCTTAGCAAGATTGACAAAAAGAAGAAGAGAGAGGATGCAAATAAATAAGATCAGAAATGGAAGAGGAGACATAACTACTGACCTCACAGAAATAAAGGAGGTAATAACAGGATACTATGAACAACTTTACGCTAATAAATACAACAATTTAGAGGAAATGGACGGGTTCCTGGAAAGACATGAACAACCAACTTTGACTCAAGAAGACATAGATGACCTCAACAAACCAATCACAAGTAAAGAAATTGAATTAGTCATTCAAAAGCTTCCTAAAAAGAAAAGTCCAGGACCAGATGGCTTCACATGTGAATTCTACCAAACGTTCCAGAAAGAATTAGTACCAATTCTCCTCAAACTCTTCAAAAAAATCGAAGCGGAGGGAAAACTACCTAATTCATTCTATGAAGCCAACATCACCCTCATACCAAAACCAGGCAAAGATATTACAAAAAAAGAAAACTACAGACCAATCTCTCTAATGAATACAGATGCAAAAATCCTCAATAAAATTCTAGCAAATCGTATCCAACAACACATTAAAAGAATTATACATCATGACCAAGTAGGATTCATCCCAGGTATGCAAGGATGGTTCAACATAAGAAAATCAATTAATGTAATACACCATATCAACAAATCAAAGCAGAAAAATCACATGATCATCTCAATTGATGCAGAGAAGGCATTCGACAAGATTCAACATCCTTTCCTGTTGAAAACACTTCAAAAGATAGGAATACAAGGGAACTTCCTTAAAATGATAGAGGGAATATATGAAAAACCCACAGCTAATATCATCCTCAATGGGGAAAAATTGAAAACTTTCCCCCTAAGATCAGGAACAAGACAAGGACGTCCACTATCACCACTATTATTCAACATTGTGTTGGAGGTTCTAGCCAGAGCAATTAGACAAGAAAAAGAAATACAAGGCATCAAAATTGGAAAGGAAGAAGTAAAACTATCACTGTTTGCAGACGATATGATACTATACGTCGAAAACCCGGAAAAATCCACAACAAAACTACTAGAGCTAATAAATGAGTACAGCAAAGTAGCAGGTTACAAGATCAACATTCAAAAATCTGTAGCATTTCTATACACTAGTAATGAACAAGCTGAGGGGGAAATCAAGAAACGAATCCCATTTACAATTGCAACTAAAAGAATAAAATACCTAGGAATAAATTTAACTAAAGAGACAAAAAACCTATATAAAGAAAACTACAAAAAACTGCTAAAAGAAATCACAGAAGACCTAAATAGATGGAAGGGCATACCGTGTTCATGGATTGGAAGACTAAATATAGTTAAGATGTCAATCCTACCTAAATTGATTTACAGATTCAATGCAATACCAATCAAAATCCCAACAACTTATTTTTCAGAAATAGAAAAAACAATAAGCAAATTTATCTGGAAGGGCAGGGTGCCCCGAATTGCTAAAAACATCTTGAGGAAAAAAAACGAAGCTGGAGGTCTCGCGCTGCCTGACTTTAAGGCATATTATGAAGCCACAGTGGTCAAAACAGCATGGTATTGGCATAAAGATAGATATATCGACCAATGGAATCGAATAGAGTGCTCAGATATAGACCCTCTCATCTATGGACATTTGATCTTTGATAAGGCAGTCAAGCCAACTCACCTGGGAGAGAGCAGTCTCTTCAATAAATGGTGCCTAGAGAACTGGATATCCATATGCAAAAGAATGAAAGAAGACCCATCTCTCACACCCTATACAAAAGTTAACTCAAAATGGATCAAAGATCTAAACATTAGGTCTAAGACCATAAAACAGTTAGAGGAAAATGTTGGGAGATATCTTATGGATCTTACAACTGGAGGCGGTTTTATGGACCTTAAACCTAAAGCAAGAGCACTGAAGAAGGAAATAAATAAATGGGAACTCCTCAAAATTAAACACTTTTGTGCATCAAAGAACTTCATCAAGAAAGTAGAAAGACAGCCTTCACAATGGGAGACAATATTTGGAAATGATATATCAGATAAAGGTCTAGTATCCAGAATTTATAAAGAGATTGTTCATCTCAACAACAAAAAGACAGCCAACCCAATTACAAAATGGGAAAAAGACTTGAACAGACACCTCTCAGAAGAGGAAATACGGATGGCCAAGAGGCACATGAAGAGATGCTCAATGTCCCTGGCCATTAGAGAAATGCAAATCAAAACCACAATGAGATATCATCTCACACCCACCAGAATGGCCATTATCAACAAAACAGAAAATGACAAGTGCTGGAGAGGATGCGGAGAAAGAGGCACACTTATCCACTGTTGGTGGGAATGTCAAAGGGTGCAACCACTGTGGAAGGCAGTTTGGCGGTTCCTCAAAAAGCTGAATATAGAACTGCCATACGACCCAGCAATACCATTGCTAGGTATCTACTCAAAGGACTTAAGGGCAAAGACACAAACGGACATTTGCACACCAATGTTTATAGCAGCATTATTTACAATTGCAAAGAGATGGAAACAGTCAAAATCTCCATCAACAGAAGAGTGGCTAAACAAACTGTGGTATATACATACGATGGAATATTATGCAGCTTTAAGACAAGATAAACTTATGAACCATGTAATAACATGGATGGACCTAGAGAATATTATGCTGAGTGAATCCAGCCAAAAACTAAAGGACAAATACTGTATGGTCCCACTGATGTGAACAGACATTCGAGAATAAACTTGAAATATGTCATTGGTAACAGAGTTCAGCAGGAGTTAGAAACAGGGTAAGACAATGGGTAATTGAAGCTGAAGGGATACAGACTGTGCAACAGGACTAGATACAAAAACTCAAAAATGGACAGCACAATAATACCTAATTGTAAAGTAATCATGTTAAAACACTGAATGAAGCTGCATCTGAGCTATAGGTTTTTGTTTTGTTTTGTTTTGTTTTGTTTTGATTTTACTATTATTACTTTTATTTTTTCTCTATATTAACATTCTATATCTTTTTCGGTTATGTTGCTAGTTCTTCTAAACCAATGCAAATGTACTAAGAAATGATGATCATGCATCTATGTGATGATGTTAAGAATTAATGATTGCATGTGTAGAATGGTATGATCTCTAAATGTTGGGTTAATTTCTTTTTTTCCGTTAATTAAAAAAAAAAAAAAGAGAAGGGATAATTGGAGATGAAGGGATACAGACTGTACAACGGGACTGGATATAAAAACTCAGAAATGGACAGCACAATACTACCCAATTGTAATGCAATTATGTTAAAACACTGAATGAAGCTGCATGTGAGGTATATGTTTTTTGTTTTTGTTTTTTTTGTTTTTTTTTCTTTCTATTATTGTTTTAATTCTTATTCTGTTGTCTTTTTATTTCTTTTTCTAAATCGATGCAAATGTACTAAGAAATGATGAATATGCAACTATGTGATGTTATTAAGAATTACTGATTGTACATGTAGATTGGAATGATTTCTAATTGTTTTGTTAATTCTTTTTTTAATTAATAAAAAAAAATACAAAAAAAAAAAAAAAAGACAGGCAACCCAATTGCAAAATGGGCAAAGACTTGAACACACACATCTCAGAAGAGGAAATACAAATGGCCAAAAGTTACACAAAGAGATGCTCAACTTCCCTGACTATTAGAGAAATGCAAATTGAAACCACAATAAGATATCCCCTCACACCCACCAGAATGGCCATTATTAATAAAATAGAAAATGACAAGTGCTGGAGAGGATGTGGAGAAACAGGCACACTTATCCACTGTTATTGGGAATGTCAAATGGTACAACTACTATGGAAAGCAGTTTGGGAGTTCCTCAAAAAGCTAAATATAGAATTGCCATGTGACCCGGAAAAACCACTGCTAGGTATCTATTCAGAGGACATGAGGGCAAGGACACAAACGGACATTTGCACACCAATGTTTATAGCAGAATTATTTCAATTGTGAAGAGATAGAAACAGCCAAAATGTCCATCAACAGATGAGTGGCTAAAAAAATTGTGTTATATACATACGATGGACTATTATGCAGCTGTAAGACAGAATAAAGTTATGAAGTATGTAACAACATGGATGGACTTTAAGGACATTATGCTGAGTGAGATTAACCAGAAACAAAAGGACAAATACTGTATGGTCTCACTGATATGAACTGACATTAGCGAATAAACTTGGAGAATTTCGTTGGTAACAGAGACCATCAGGAGATAGAAATAGGGTAAGATATTGGGTAATTGGAGCTGAAGAGATACAGATTGTGCAACAGGACTGAATGTAAAAACTCAGAAACGGACAGCACAATACTACCTAACTGTAATACAATTATGTTAAAACATCGAATGAAGCTGAATGTGAGAATGATGGAGGGAGGAGGGCTGGTGGCACAAATGGAATCAGAAAGAAAGATAGATGATAAAGATTGAGATGGTATAATCTAGGAATGCCTAGAGTGTATAATGGTAGTGACTAAATGTACAAATTAAAAAAATGTTTTTACGTGAGGAAGAACAAAGGAATGTCATTACTGCAGGGTGCTGAAAATAGATGATAATTAGTATTTTAAAATTTCAACTTATATGTGAGACTAAAGCAAAAATGTTTATTTCATACAAAATTCATATTTTGACTCGTGCACTTCCTAATATAACTTATGTAGACACCTTAATTGAACATCATAAGTACATGGAACCTTGAGTAGGACATGAGATTTTGTTGGTTTGTCCAGACTGATGCCCCAATAAATCCCAGCATGATTTGATCAATGAATAAAAAAGCATTTGCAAAGTCCCCTTCAGGGAATAGTGAGAACGTGTAAAATTCAACTTCCCCATCTTGAATTCTTGATATTCTCACAAGCAGTGTGGACAACCAAAGCTATAAACTGATCCCCCAGTCTTCAGGTTTGTTCACATGAAACTTAACCCCAAAAAGGATAGGTCAAGCCTACTTAAAATTAGGTTTAAGCATCACCCCCAAGAGAACCTCTTTTGTTACTCAGATGTGGCCTCTCTCTCCAGCCAACACAACAAGCAAACTCATCACCCTCCCTCTGTCTACGTGGGACATGACTCCCAGGGGTGTGGACCTTCCTGTCAACATTGGGCAGAAACCCTAGAATGTGCTGAGACTCAGCATCAAGGGATTGAGAAAATCTTCTCGACCAAAAGGGGGAAGAGCGAAATGAGACAAAGTTTCAGTAACTGATAGATTCCAAACAGAGTTGAGAGGTTATCCTGGAGGTTATTCTTACGCATTAAGTAGATATCACCTTGTTATTCAAGATGTAACGGAGAGGTTGGAGGGAACTACCTGAAAATGTAGAGCTGTGTTCCAGTAGCCATATTTTTTGAAGATGATTGTATAATGATATAGCATTCACAATGTGACTGTGATAGTGAAAACCTTGTGTTTGATGCTCCTTTTATCTGCCTTGTCAACAGATGAGTAGAACATAAGGAATAAAAATAAACAATATGGGGAAAAATGTTAAAATAAATTTAGTTTGAAATGCTAAAGATCAATGAAAGGGAGGGGTAAGGGGTGTGGTATGTATAGTTTTCCTTTTCTGTTTTCGTTTTATTTCTTTTCCTGAATAGATGCAAATGTTCCAAGAAATGATCATGAAGATGAATATGCAACTATGTGATGATATTGTGAATTACTGATTATATATGTAGAATGGAATCATCAAAATAAGAATGTTTACATGTATTTGGTATTTAAAAAATAAAATAAATTGATAAAAGCAAATAAAATTAAGATAATAGAAAAAAACACAAAAGATTACTGTAATAAAAAGTTAAAGAGAAACAAATGAAGTATGGATATATGCTACAACATGGCCAGACTTCGAAAACATTATGCCAAGTGAAAAAATCCAGTCACAAAGACTGTGTGTTTCTATTTATGTGAAATGTTCAAAGTGGGAAAATCTATAGAGATAGAAAGTATACTGGTGATTTACTAGGGCTGGAGTGTTGGGGTGAAATTAGGAAGTAACTGCTAATGGGTATGGTTTTTTTTTCAGGTGTTGAAATGTGAAATTGATTGTGGTCATGTTTTCACTACTCTGTTTGTATACTAAAAACCACCGAATTTTACAATGTAAATGGGTGAATTGCATGGTATATAAATGATTTATCAATAAAGTTGTTAAAAAACACAATGAGGTTGAATGTAAAAAGAAAGAAAAAGATAGTCTATGCATGTAGTAACCAAAAGAGAGGTTTCTTGGCTATATTATTATAAGACAAGAGATTTTGATGGAAAAATATTACATGAGACTTAAAAGACATTAAACATTTATCAAAAGGTCAATCCACCAAGATATAATAATTATAAACTTATGAACACTTTACAACAGATGCAAAATATATGAAGCAAAAGTTGACAGAATTGAAGGAAGAAGTAGACAATTCTAAAATATTAGTTTGACAGATCAATGCCCCACTTTCAGAAAAAGATAGAAAATCTAGACAAAACATCAATATGAAATGGAGGATTTTAATAACTTTTTATTTTGGTTTGGAAAGATTTCCAAAATATTTTATTTTATTTTGAAAATATTTTTATTGATAAACAACATACAAACACTAACATTCTTAACATACAAACATTCCATACATTGTTTACAATCAATGACTCACAATATCATCACATAGTTGTATATTCTTCACCATGATAATTTTTTAGAACATTTGCATCACTCCAGAAAAAGAAATAAAAAGAAAAAACTCATACATACCATATCCCTTACCCCTCCCTCTCATTGACCACTAGTATTTCCATCTACCCAGTATATTTTTAACAACATTTTAAACCAATAAATCTAAAGACACATACAGAACAATCCAAAAAGAGAAAGCAGAATACAAATTTTTCTCAAGCGCAAATGGAAAATTCTGCAGGATATACAATATGTTAGGCTACCAAATATATCTCAAAAAATTTAAAAGGATTGAAATCACAGAAATAGGTTGAATCTTGAAATCAATAAAAGATCTAAAATGGGAAAACGCCCAAATATGTGGAAATTAAACAACATGTATGTAAACAACCAATGGTCAAAGAAGACATCATGAGGGTAATTAAAAAAATACCTTGAAATGAATGAAAACAAAAACACAACATACCAAAACTTATGGGATGCAGTGAAAACAGTGCTCAGAGGGAACTTTATAGCTATAAATGTATACATTTAAAACGAAGAAAAATTTCAAATAAACAATCTATCTGCATGCCTTAAAGATATAGAAAAGGAAGTGCAAACTAAACCTAGAGCTGTCAGTAGTAATGAAATAATAAAGATTAAAGTGCAAATAAATGAAATAGAGAGTAGAAAAACAACAGAGAAAATTAATAAAACAAAATTTGGTTATTTGAAAAGACCAACAAAATTGTCAAGTCTTTAGCTGAGTTAACTAAAGAAGAAGAGAGAAAATTTAAATATTAAAATCAAAATGAAAGTCATTTACTACTACTTTATGAAATAAGAGAGATTACAAGAGAATATTATGAATAACTATATGCCAGAAATTTTATCAAAAATGGACAAATTCTTATAAATATACCAACTACAAAACTGATTCAAGAAGAAAAATAGGACTGCAACAAGTAAGGAAATTGAGTCAGTATTTAAAAACTTCTCCAGAATGGAAAACCCAGGATAAGATGGCTTCACTGGTGAATTCTACCAAAAATTTAAGTGGGAACTGCTGTCAGTTGTTCTCAAACTCAATTGAAAAAACAGAAGAGAAGGAATACACTCTACTGATTCTATCAGACCTGATATTGAACTCAGACGCAGACTCCAAGAAAAGTACAAAAACCAATAGCCTTTATGAATATAGATGAAAAAAGCCACAACAAAATACTAGCAAGCCCAATTCAGATATATATATATATATATATATATATATATATATAAAGCATTATATACTATGACCAAGAGGGATCTATTCCAGGAATGCAAGGGGGTTTCAATATAACAAATCCAACCAATGCTATACGCCACATTAATAGAATGAAGAAAAAGAAACACATGATCTTAGTTGAGAAAAAAGAATTTGACAAATGACACCTTTTCATGACAAAAACACTCAATAAGCTAGGACTAGAAGGTAACCTCCTCAACATTACAAAGGCCATATATGAAACTCATAGTTAATTTTGTACACAATGGTGAAAAATTGAAAATTTCCCCTAAATCAGGAACAACACAAGGATGCCTGATTTTACCACTTGTATTTAACATATTACTGGTAGTTCTAGCCAGAGCAATAAGGTAAGAAAAAGAAATAAAAAGGTATACATATTGGAAAGGAAGAAGTAAAATGATCTCTATTTGCAGATGATATAATCTTCTACCTAGAAAATAATAAAAAAGCCACAATAAAAGGTGTTAGAACTAGAAATCCATTCAACAAAATTTCAGGAAACAAAGTCAACAGGCAAAAATGAGTTGTATTTTTGTACACTAGCAATGAACAATTGTGGTGGCCCAGGGCCCAGGCTTCCTCCTAAATAGCCTATGACAAACTTGCTTTAGCCAAAGACAAAGGCCAAGAAATAAAAAATCTCCCCAGAGAGGGAAGAATGTAACCATGATGTAAGTCGACATTGATTGTACCTTTTATTTTTCATTTTTAAGATTTATTTATTAATTAAAAAAATTTAACAAATGAACTAAAACATCAACATATATAATCAGTAATTCACAATATCATCACTTAGTTGCATATTCATAAGTTCTTAGAACATTTGCATCAATTCAGAAAAAGAAATGAAAAGACAACAGAAAAAGAAATAAAATGAAAACAGAAGAAAAAAAAGATTATACATACCATACCCCTAACCCCTCGCTTTCATTAGCATTTCATACTAAATTTATTTTAACATTTGTTCCCCTTATTATTTATTTTTATTTCATATGTTCTACTCATCTGTTGACAAGGTAGATAAAAGGAGCATCAGACACAAGGTTTTCACAATCACACAGTCACATTGTGAAAGCTATATTCAATCATCTTCAAGAAACATGGCTACTGGAACACAGCTCTATGTTTTCAGGCAGTTCCCTCCAGCCTCTCCATTACATCTTGAATAACAAGGTGATATCTACTTAATGCATAAGAATAACCTCCAGGATAACCTCTCAACTCTGGAATCTCTCAGCCATTGCCACTTTGTCTCATTTCACTCTTCCCCCTTTTGGTTGAGAAGATTTTCTCCATCCCTTGATGCTGAGTCTTGACTCATTCTAGGGTTTTCCTCAATCCCTTGATGCTGAGTCTCAGTTCATTCTAGGATTTTTGTCCCACGTTGCCAGGAAGGTCCACACCCCTGGGAGTCATGTCCCATGTAGACAGGGGGAGGGTGGTGAGATTGCTTGTTGTGGTGGCTGGAGAGAGAGGCCACATTTGAGCAACAAGAGGCTCTCTTCGGGGTGACTCTTAGGCCTAAATTTTAAGTAGACTTGACCTATCCTTTGTGGGGTTAAGTTTCATATGAACAAACCCCAAGACTGGGGGCTCAGCCTATAGCTTTGGTTGTCCACACTGCTTGTGAGAATATCAAGAATTCACCTTGGGGAAGTTGAATTTCTCCCCGTTCTCACCATTCCCCGAAGGAGACTTTGCAAATACTTTTCCACTCACTGATCGAATCACTCTGGGATTCATCAGGGCATCACTCTGGACAAACCAACAAAATCTCATGTCCTACCTGAGATTCCATGTACTTAAGGTGTTCAATCAAACTATCTACATAAGTTACATCAGGAAATGCACTAGTCAAAATATAAATTTTGTACCAAATAAGCACTTTTTGCTTTAGTCTCACACATAAAGTGAGATTTTCAAATATTAATTACCATCTATTTTCAGCACCCTGCGGTAATGACATTCCTTTGTTTTTCCTCATGCGAAAACATTTTTAAAATTTGTACATTTAGTCACTATTATTATACACTCCAGGGATTCCTAGATTATACCATCTCAATCTTTAACGTCTATCTTTCTTTCTGATTTCATTTATGCCCCCAGCCCTCCTCCCTCTATCATCCTCTCATGAAGCTTCATTCAGTGTTTTAACATAAATTGTAGTACAGTTAGGTAGTATTGTGCTGTCCATTTCTGAGTTTTTATATTCAGTCCTGTTGCACAATCTGTATCTCTTCAGGTCCAACTATGCAATATCTTACCCTATTTCTATCTCCTAATGGTCTCTGATACCAACGAAATATTCCAAGTTTATTCACTAATGTCAGTTCATATCAGTGAGACCGTACAGGATTTGTCCTTTTCTTTTGGTTAATCTCACTCAGCATAATGTCCTCAAGGTTCATCCATGTTGTTACATACTTCATAACTGTATAATGTCTTAAAGATGCATAATAGTCCATTGTATGTATATATCGCAGTTTGTTTAGCCATTCATCTGTTGATAGACATTTTGGCTGTTTCCATCTCTTTGCAATTGTAAATAATGCTGCTATAAACATTGGTGTGCAAATGTCTGTTTGTGTCTTCCCTTATGTCCTTTGAGTAGATACCTAGCAATGGTATTATCGGGTCATATGGCAATTCTATATTCAAATTTTTGAGGAACCGCCAAACTGCCTTCCACAGCGGTTGCATCATTTGACATTCCTACCAACAGTGAATAAGTGTGCCTCTTTCTCCACATCCTCTCCAGCACTTGTCATTTTCTGTTTTGTTGATAATGGCCATTCTGGTGGGTGTGAGATGATATCTCATTGTGGTTTTGATTTGCATTTCTCTAATTGCCAGGGAAGTTGAGCATCTCTTCATGTGCCTTTTGACTATTTGTATTTCCTTTTCTGAGAAGTGTTTGTTCAAGTCCTTTTCCCATTTTGTAATTGGATTGGCTGTCTTTGATTGTATCTTCATCTTAAACACTAATTTTATTAAAAGGTTTCAGACCCTTTTAATGATTATATTGGAGACCCAATGTCCTCATACTATATGGAATGTCTTTGTTCTAAAATAACATTTTTTAGACTATTTATTTTTATTTTTTATTATGTTTATTAGACATATTTATCTAGACCCTAGACTCCTATTCCTCTCAGGGCACTAAATCTCCAGAATGGCCACTACCAGACAATCTCTCCTGTTTGTAAGTCCCCCAAAACCTGTTTACTTCTGTGACTGGTGTGTTTTTTGGTCTTGCAGAAGCTCCAGCACATGCTCTGCACAAATTCAGTCTGGACCTGAACAATGAAAAGTGAAATTAGGAGAACAATTCCATTTATAAAAGCATAAAAAGAATAAAATACTTAGGAATAAATTTAACCAAGGAAGTACAAGATTTGTATACTGAAAACTACAAAGCATTGTTAAAGAAATTAGGAAGAACCCAAATAAATGGAAAGAGATCTCCTGTTCATAGACTGGAAGATTTAATATTGTAAAGATGGTGTGATGGTTGCATTCATGTGTCAACATGGCCAGTGATGGTGCCCAGTTGGTCAAGCAAGGACTGGCCTGACTATCACTGTAAGGACATTTCATGGACTTGAATCATTGGTGAGTTGATTGTATCTATTGCTGATTGCATCTGAAGTTAACCAAGGGGAGTGTTTTCTGCAATGAGAGCCATTTAATCCCATCAGTTGTAGGTTTTTAAGGGAGAGGTGATGAATTCAGCAGTCAGAATAGAGAACTTGTGTCTCTACTTCAGTTGGCTGGCCTCTCCAATAGAATTAATCAAAACTATCATTAGAGTTGCCAGCTTGCAGCCTGTTCTATGGAATTAGGACTCATGCATCCCTTCAATTGCATGAGACACTTTTACTAAATCTCATACTATTTTCAGATATCTCCTGTTGTTTCTGTTTCTCTAGAGAACCCTGACTAATACAACTTTGGTACCAGGAGTGGTTCTTGAGAAACAGAATCTCAAAAATAGGTCGTGGAAGAGGGGTGTGATAAATTGAACTATAATCATGTGACAAGTTACAGAAAGGAGGTTTGTGATGGTATGAATATTTCTTCCTTGCTTTGTTTTGAGTATGTCTGCATTTGTACATAAAGAAAATATCTTTGTTTTCTTCTATTTCTTACCCCCAATCATATGACATAAGTTGTATTGTTCATGTAGTAATATCCAAGTTATAGGATATCAAGTTTAAGAGTAAATCTTACCCAAGAACTTGCACTTTATTTTGAAGAGATTTAATGCATTTTTAGTTGTACTTAGGACAGTTGAGCACTGTTAGGTGGAAAATATGTCCGTTATTACTTTCTATTTAGAGATTGAGTATGGTTTACAGTGATGTGTATAGATGTCAGGTTGACACTGGATGGATTGTGATGGTTGGGTTCATGTGTCAATTTGGCTAGGTAATGGTGCTCAGCTCTCTGGTCAAGTAATCACTGGTCTGACTGTTGCTGAGAGGACATTTTGTGGACTTGAATCATCAGTCAGTTGATTGCATCTATGATTAATTATATCTACAACCAACCAAGGAGGGTATCTTCAGCAATATGTGACATTTAATCCAATACATTGAAGGCTTCTAAGGTAGAGGGGGTGACTACAGCAGTCAGAAAAGAGCTTTCATCCCTACTTGAACCAGCTAGCTGCTTCTTGAGAACTCATTGAAGACCTTCATTAGAGTTGCTAGCTTGCAGCCTGCCCTCTGGAATTTGGACACATGCATCCCCACTGTTATATGAGACACCTTTATAAAATCTCATACTACTTACAGATATATCATGTTGGTTCTGTTTCCCAAGAGAACCCTGACTAATACAGCTTGTAATACTACATAAAACAATATACAGAGTCAATGGAATACATATCAAAATCCCAAAGTTATGTTTGCAGAAATGGAAAACCCATCTGAAAATTCATATGGAATTTCAAGGGATCCAGAGAAGAAAGAATACATTATTGAAAAGAAAGAACAAAGTTGGAAGACTCATACTTTCAGATTTCAAAACTACCCAAAAGCTACAGTAATCAAAACAGTATGATACAGGCAGATGGATAGAGATACAAACCAGGGGATTAGAATTGAAATCCAAGAAATAAAATCTTCACTTTTATTTGTGACTGTGGTCATTTGATTTTGACAAAGGTCCCAAAACCATGTAATGGGGAAAGAATAGTCTCTGACAAATTGTGCTGGGAAAACTAAATATCCATATGCAAAAGAATGAAGGGTGACTCTTATCATACCATATACAAAAATTAACTAAAAATGGGCCAAATACCAAAAGTAAGGGCTAAACTTATAAAATTCTTAGACATCAGCATAGGGGCAAACCTTCATGATATTGCATTTGGGAATGGCTTCTTAAATATGACATCAAAAGCACTGACAAAAGAAAAAATATAAAAACTGGTTTTATAAATTTTTTTTGTAAAATTGTGTATCAAAGGATGCTGTTAAGAGAGCTAAAAGATAACATATACAATGGGAGAAAATAGTTGAAAAACTATATATTATGAAATATATACAAATTATGTAAATGACTCTTACAACACAACAACAAAACAACAACACAACTTAAAAATGAGTGAAGAACTTGAATAGATACTTCCGTAAAGAAGATATACAGATGGCCAATAAGCACATGCAAAAATGCTCAACATGAATAGTCATCAGGACAATGAAAATCAAAACCACAATGAGAAAATGCATTGTATTTTTTTGCACTTTATTACACCACTGCCATCATCATATGAACATAACCTGTTGAATGATGAAAGAAATAGAGTAAAACCAAATCACCCTGTTATTCCAACTGAGGCCATCCGAGATTTCCTAGCTGATCATCTTAGACACTTGAGCAAGAAACATTATTGTTGTATTACTGAAGTTTTATAGCTGTGATACAGCATTATTGTGGCACAGAAAACTAATACTAGATGTTTACCTATCTATTACTTTGAACATTGGAACTACTGTCATCAGAAAATTGTTTTTAATTATAATACTCCAAATATTGTACACAGTTCTAATTTCTATTATAAATATAAATATATCACACATTTCTATTTTCTGTAGTTGTCCTATAATTTTATTTTCAGATTAAACTTTTTAAACCAAAAAAAAAAAACCACAGTGAGATATCATTTCACATCCACTAGGTTGGATATCAATAAAAAAACGGAAAACAACAAATATTGGAGAGGATGTGGAGAAGTTGGATCCAGCTTAACAAAAAGTTAAACATAGAGGATTGTGGGAAGATGGCTGAGTAGGAAGCTCAGGGAATCAGTCCCTCCATCAAAATAACAATTGAACAAGAACTGCCTGAATCAGCTTTTTGAAACTCCAGAGTCCAGAGGAATACTGTGCAGCATACAAGGAAAAGTGGGAGGAAGAGGCTGGTAAATTGTGGCAAATATCAGTGACTTTCACCTTCCCTATAATCACTACCATACCCCACTGCAGTCTTGGGGGCAAATAGCAGTGGGGACTTCAGCCTAAGCTCCTGGTGCAGCTTTCTAATGCCAGGATGGGCTGTAAGGACCTAGTCTTTGAAACTCCAGGGATGTATGCTGTGATAGGTGATCACTGCTTTTGATAAGTTACTTCAGATCACTAGGGACATCCCTGAAGGTGGTCATTTTCCCAAACTCCCTCAGGCAAAAGCAGCAGAGGACTTGTAAAAACAATACCCTTCCTCAAAACTCTGCAAAATAGATAAAGGGCTGCAGTAACTGAGCAAGTGCCAAAGCAAGAAAACACAGCTGAAAAACCACAGGAGAGGCTCCTGGTGCCCTAGGGATCTTCCCCACCCCCTGCTCATCGCTGTGTGGAACCACTGCACAGCAATTGTGGGTTCCTGTCCTTTATCTAGAGACAGCAGAGTGAACACTGTGCACACATTGGGGAGCATGCATGTCAGTGTCCATCGGTTAGGTAAAAGTTTGAGTGACTGAGCCAGGGAATTTGTTTCTGGATTGCCCTCCCAGAGTTTGTCCTGAGGATAGAGAAGTGGCTTGGGGACAGCTGCAGCAGTGTGAGAAGCAATTAATTCAAAGGAGCCTGGGGCAAAGGATTGCCTACATTAAGTCACACACCAGAGCACCCAAGAGGGGGAGGAGGTCTTGTCCAACACACATGGATCATTATCCAGGATAGACCATATGTTAGGTCACAAAAAAGTCTCCATATATTAAAAATATTTAAATCATATGATATATATTCTCTGACCACAGTAGAATAAAGCTAGAAATCAATAACAAAGAGAGAAATGGGAAACACAAATTTGTGGACATTAAATAACATATGCTTAAACATTGGATTAAAGAGGAAATCAAAAGTGAAATTAGGAAATATACTGAGGCAAATGAAAATGACAATACAACATACCGAAATTTATGGGATGAAGTGAAGTGTTGAGAAGGAAATTTATAGCTTTAAATGCTTACATTAAAAAAGAAGAAAGTCTTCAAATCTGAGACCTAACCAAAAAACTGGAAGAACTAGAAAAAGAAAAGCAAACCAAACCTAAGCAAGCAGAAGGAAGGGAATAACAAAGATTAGCGTGGAGACAAATGAAATAGAAAACAAATAATAACAATAGAGATAATCAACAAAACAAAAGTTTGGTTCTTTGAAAAGACCAATAAAATTGACAAACCCTTGGCTACACCGACAATGAAAAAAAACCAGAATATATAAATAACAAAAATAAGAAATGAAAAGCTGAAAATATTAAGGACTATAAGAAGATAATATGAACTGCACACCAATAAGTTAGATAACCTAGATGAAACGGACAAATTCTTAAAAACACAAAACTACCTACACTGTCTCAAGAAGAATTAGAAGATCTTGACAAATAATTTCTGGTAAGGAGATTGAATCTGTCATCAAAAATCTCCCAACAAAGAAAAGCCCAGGCTTCACAGGGGAATTACCAAACATTCCAAGAAGACTTAACTCCAATTCTGCTCAAACTCTTCCAAAAAAAAGAATAGGAAAGAACATTCATTATTTCTTTCTATGAGGGCAACATCACCTTCATAGCAAAGTCAGATAAAGATACTACAAGAAAACTACAGACCAATAACTCTTACAAACATAGACATAAAAATTCTAAACAAAATACTAGCAAAATGAATACAAACAGCACCTCAAGAGAATTATGCACCATGATCAAGTGGGATTTATCCCCAATATGCAAGATTGGTTCAAAATAAGAAAATAAGTTCATGTGATATACTACATTAAACAAAACGAAGGGACAATACCACATGATAATCTGAATTGCTACAGTAAGTGCATTTGAAAAAATACAGCATCCCTTCTTGATAAAAACATGTAGAAAACTAGCAATAGAAGGAAACTTCCTCAACATGATAAAGGGCATGTATGAAAAGCTCATAGCTAACATTGTAGTTAATGGTGAAAGAATGAAAGCTTTCCTTCTAAGATCAGGAAGAAGGTAAGTATTCCCACTGTCACTGCTTATTACAAAGCCACAGTAATCAAAACAGTATGTTTTGTGCTGGAGAGGATGTGGAGAAAGAGGCACACTCTTAGGGATTGAGAAAAATCCTAGAATGAGCCGAGACTCAGCATCAAGGGATTGAGAAAATCTACTCGACCAAAAGGGGGAAGAGTGAAATGAGACAAAGTGACAATGGCTGAGAGATTCCAAACAGAGTCGAGAGGTTATCCTGGAGGATATTCTTACTCATTAAGTAGATATCACCTTGTTACCCAAGATGTAATGGAGAGGCTGGAGGGAACTGCCTGAAAATGCAGAGCTGTGTTCCAGTAGCCATGTTTCTTGAAGATGACTGAATAATGATATAGCTTTCACAATGTGACTGTGTGATTTTGAAAACCTTGTGTCTGATGCTCTTTTTATCTACCTTGTCAACAGATGAGTAGAATATATGGAATAAAAATAAATAATAGGACTGGTTCCAAGATGGCGGCTTAGTAAGGTACATGCGTCTTAGTTCCTCCTCCTCCAAAGCAACTACTAGGTGAACTGAAACAGTGCAGAACAGCTCCCGGGGCCACGGCAGGGAATGGAAACACAGTGTACCCCAGTCTGGACTGGTTAGTCTGACTGCGAGACTCGGCTGCGGTGAGATCCCCAAGCAGCGCGTGATTTCCCAAGCAGTGTCAGCTGCGGCGGTTGGAGCTACTCCCTCCCTCCTTCCCGGGCCGGCTGAGAGTCTCGGAGAGGCAAGTTTCCCAAGCTGAGGTGGCCGGTGCCCCTCTTTTGTGGGAGGCTTCGAGTCTCAGCTTCGAGTCCATGGCTACGAGTCTTGGATCAGAGGGCTATCCAAGCCGTGGTGGCCCCCCCCCGCAGGCGGATTCCTGGTCCGGTGGGGAATTCCCCAGGCCGCGGCGGCCGGTGACCGATGCCCCTCACCTGCAGGCGACATCCTGGTCCAGTGGTGAATTCCCCGGGCCCGCTGCGGCCGGAGACCAGCCAAAGGGTCCCCTCAAGCCACGGCGGCTGACGCCCCCACCACGCACGGCCCTTGAACCAACGGAGAGAATTGGATCGGAAATCCCCAGGCCGCAGAGATCGGTAACCGGGGGGATCCATTCCAAACACTTGAGACAAACGTGTGCCACGAGCGCCACCTACTGGGCAGGATAAGAAAAACAGAACCCAGAGATTTCACAGAAAAATCTTCCAAACTTTTGGATCCAATACCCAGGGAAATCTGTCTAAATGCGCAGACACCAACAGAAGATAACGGATCACACTCAAATAATTGAAAATATGGCCCAGTGAAAGGAACAAACCAATAGTTCAAATGAGATACAAGAGCTGAGACAACTAATGCTGAATATACGAACAGAAATGGAAAACCTCTTCAAAAATGAAATCGATAAATTGAGGGAGGACATGAAGAGGACATGGGCTGAACATAAAGAAGAAATAGAAAAACTGAAAAAACAAATCACAGAACTTATGGAAGTGAAGGATAAAGTAGAAAAGATGGAAAAAACAATGGATACCTACAATGATAGATTTAAAGAGACAGAAGATAGAATTAGTGATTTGGAGGATGGAACATCTGAATTCCAAAAAGAAACAGAATCTATCAGGAAAAGAATGGAAAAATTTGAGCAGGGTATCAGGGAACTCAAGGACAATATGAACCGTACAAATATACGTGTTGTGGGTGTCCCAGAAGGAGAAGAAAAGGGAAAAGGAGGAGAAAAACTAATGGAAGAAATTATCACTGAAAATTTCCCAACTCTTATGAAAGACCTAAAATTACAGATCCAAGAAGTGCAGCGCACCCCAAAGAGATTAGACCCAAATAGGCGCTCTCCAAGACATTTACTAGTTAGAATGTCAGAGGTCAAAGAGAAAGAGAGAATCTTGAAAGCAGCAAGAGAAAAACAATCCATCACATACAAGGGAAACCCAATAAGACTATGTGTAGATTTCTCAGCAGAAACCATGGAAGCTAGAAGACAGTGGGATGATATATTTAAATTAATAAAAGACAAAAACTGCCAACCAAGACTCCTATATCCAGCAAAATTATCCTTCAAAAATGAGGGAGAAATTAAAACATTCTCAGACAAAAAGTCACTGAGAGAATTTGTGACCAAGAGACCAGCTCTGCAAGAAATACTAAAGGGAGCACTAGAGTCAGATACAAAAAGACAGAAGAGAGAGGTATGGAGAAGAGTGTAGAAAGAAGGAAAATCAGATATGATATATATAATACAAAAGGCAAAATGTTAGAGGAAAATATTATCCAAACAGTAATAACATTAAATGTCAATGGACTAAATTCCCCAATCAAAAGACATAGATTGGCAGAATGGATTAAAAAACAGGATCCTTCTATATGCTGTCTGCAGGAAACACATCTTAGACCCAAAGATAAACATAGGTTGAAAGTGAAAGGTTGGGAAAAGATATTTCATGCAAATAACAACCAGAAAAGAGCAGGAGTGGCTATACTAATATCCAACAAATTAGACTTCAAATGTAAAACAGTTAAAAGAGACAAAGAAGGACACTATATACTAATAAAAGGAACAATTAAACAAGAAGACATAACAATCATAAATATTTATGCACCGAACCAGAATGCCCCAAAATACGTGAGGAATACACTGAAAACACTGAAAAGGGAAATAGACTCATATACCATAATAGTTGGAGACTTCAATTCACCACTCTTATCAATGGACAGAACATCTAGACAGAGGATCAATAAAGAAATAGAGAATTTGAATATTACTATAAATGAGCTAGACTTAACAGACATTTATAGGACATTACATCCCACAACAGCAGGATACACCTTTTTCTCAAGTGCTCATGGATCATTCTCATAGGTAGACCATATGCTGGGTCACAAAGCAAGTCTTAACAAATTTAAAAAGATTGAAATCATACACAACACTTTCTCGGATCATAAAGGAATGAAGTTGGAAATCAATAATAGGTGGAGTACCAGAAAATTCACAAATATGTGGAGGCTCAACAACACACTCCTAAACAACAGTGGGTCAAAGAAGAAATTGCTAGAGAAATTAGCAAATACTTCGAGGCGAATGAAAATGAAAACACAACATATCAAAACTTATGGGACGCAGCAAAGGCAGTGCTAAGAGGGAAATTTATTGCCCTAAATGCCTATATCAGAAAAGAAGAAAAGGCAAAAATGCAGGAATTAACTGTCCATTTGGAAGAACTGGAGAAAGAACAGCAAGCTAACCCCAAAGCAAGCAAAAGGAAAGAAATAACAAAGATTAGAGCACAAATAAATGAAATTGAAAACATGAAAACAATAGAGAAAATCAATAAGGCCAGAAGTTGGTTCTATGAGAAAATCAATAAGATTGATGGGCCCTTAGCAAGATTGACAAAAAGAAGAAGAGAGAGGGTGCAAATAAATAAGATCAGAAATGGAAGAGGAGACATAACTACTGACCTCACAGAAATAAAGGAGGTAATAACAGGATACTATGAACAACTTAACGCTAATAAATACAACAATTTAGAGGAAATGGACGGGTTCCTGGAAAGACATGAACAACCAACTTTGACTCAAGAAGACATAGATGACCTCAACAAACCAATCACAAGTAAAGAAATTGAATCAGTCATTCAAAAGCTTCCTAAAAAGAAAAGTCCAGGACCAGACGGCTTCACATGTGAATTCTATCAAACATTCCAGAAAGAATTAGTACCAACTCTCCTCAAACTCTTCAAAAAAATCGAAGCGGAGGGAAAACTACCTAATTCATTCTATGAAGCCAACATCACCCTCATACCAAAACCAGGCAAAGATATTACAAAAAAAGAAAACTACAGGCCAATCTCTCTAATGAATATAGATGCAAAAATCCTCGATAAAATTCTAGCAAATCGTATGCAACAACACATTAAAAGAATTATACATCATGACCAAGTAGGATTCATCCCAGCTATGCAAGGATGGTTCAACATAAGAAAATCAATTAATGTAATACACCATATCAACAAATCAAAGCAGAAAAAACACATGATTATCTCAATTGATGCAGAGAAGGCATTTGACAAGATTCAACATCCTTTCCTGTTGAAAACACTTCAAAGGATAGGAATACAAGGGAACTTCCTTAAAATGATAGAATTTAATGATGTCCTCTGATCTATGGACATTTGATCTTTGATAAGGCAGTCAAGCCAACTCACCTGGGACAGAACAGTCTCTTCAATAAATGGTGCCTAGAGAACTGGATATCCATATGCAAAAGAATGAAAGAAGACCCATATCTCACACCCTACACAAAAGTTAACTCAAAATGGATCAAAGATCTAAACATTAGGTCTAAGACCATAAAACAGTTAGAGGAAAATGTAGGGAGATATCTTATGAATCTTACAATTGGAGGCAGTTTTATGGACCTTAAACCTAAAGCAAGAGCACTGAAGAAGGAAATAAATAAATGGGAACTCCTCAAAATTAAACACTTTTGTGCATCAAAGAACTTCATCAAGAAAGTAGAAAGACAGCCTACACAATGGGAGACAATATTTGTAAACGACATATCAGATAAAGGTCTAGTATCCAGAATTTATAATGAGATTGTTCAACTCAACAACAAAAAGACAGCCAACCCAATTACAAAATGGGAAAAAGACTTGAATAGACACCTCTCAGAGGAGGAAATACAAATGGCCAAGAGGCACATGAAGAGATGCTCAATGTCCCTGGCCATTAGAGAAATGCAAATCAAAACCACAATGAGATATCATCTCACACCCACCAGAATGGCCATTATCAACAAAACAGAAAATGACAATTGCTGGAGAGGATGCGGTGAAAGAGGCACACTTATCCACTGTTGGTGAGAATGTCAAATGGTGCAACCACTGTGGAAGGCAGTTTGGCGGTTCCTCAAAAAGCTGAATATAGAATTGCCATACGACCCAGCAATACCATTGCTGGGAATCTACTCAAAGGAATTAAGGGCAAAAACTCAAACGGACATTTGTACACCAATGTTTATAGCAGCGTTATTTACAATTGCAAAGAGATGGAAACAGCCAAAATGTCCATCAACAGACGAGTGGCTAAACAAACTGTGGTATATACATACGATGGAATATTATGCAGCTTTAAGGCAGGATAAACTTATGAAGCATGTAATAACATGGATGGACCTAGAGAACATTATGCTGAGTGAGTCTAGCCAAAAACTAAAGGACAAATACTGTATGGTCCCAATGATGTGAATCGACACTCGAGAATAAACTTGGAATATGTCATTGGTAACAGAGTTCAGCAGGAGTTAGAAACAGGGTAAGATAATGGGTAATTGGAGCTGATGGGATACAGACTGTGCAATAGGACTAGATTTTTGCTGTCAAAAATGGACAGCACAATAATACCTAATTGTAAAGTAATCATGTTAAAACACTGAATGAAGCTGCATCCGAGCTATAGGTTTTTGTTTTGTTTTGTTTTGTTTTGTTTTGTTCTTACTATTATTACTTTTATTTTTTTCTCTATATTAACATTCTATATCTTTTTCGATTATATTGCTAGTTCTTCTAAACCGATGCAAATGTACTAAGAAACGATGATCATGCATCTATGTGATTTTGTTAAGAATTACTGATTGCATATGTAGAATGGTATGATTTCTAAAAAAAAAAAAATGGACAGCACAATACTACCTAATTGTAATGTAATTATGTTAAAATACTGAATGAAGCTGCATCTGAGCTATAGTTTTTTTTCTTATATATTTTTGTATTTTTTATTTTTATTTTTATTTTTTCTCTATATTATCATTTTATTTCTTTTTCTGTTGTCATGCTATTTTTTTTTCTAAATCGATGCATATGTACTAAGAAATGATGATCATACATCTATGTGATGATATTAAGAATTACTGATTGCATATGTAGAATAGAATGATTTCTAAATGTTGTGTTAGTTTATTTTTTTAATTAATAAAAAAAATTAAAAAATAAATAAATAAATAAATAAATAATAGGGGGAACAAATGTTAAAATAAATTTAGTTTGAAATGTTAGTGATCAGTGAAAGCAAGGGGTAAGGGGTATGGTAGGTATAATCTTTTTTTTTTTCTGTTTTCATTTTATTTCTTTTTCTATCATCTTTTTATTTTTTTCTGAATGAATGCAAATGTTCTAAGAAATGATGAATATGCAACTAAGTGATGATATTGTGAATTACTGATTATCTATGTTAATTTTTATTCCATTTGTTAATTTTTTTAAATTAATAAATAAATTTTTAAAAATGGGCAAAGGACCCGAATAGACATTCCCTGAAGATATACAAATGGCCAAAAAGTACAGGAAACGGTCCCCAACATCACTAGCCATCAGGGAAATGCATATCAAAACCACAATGATATACCATTTCACACCTACTAGAATGGCTACTATTAAAAAACAAACAGAAAATAACAAGTGTTGAAGAGGATGCACAGTAAAAGCATACTCATTCTTTGCTGGTGGCCATGTAAAATGGTGCAGCCATTGTGGAAGAAAGTTTGTCGGTTCCTCAGAAAGTTAAGTACAGAATTACCTTAATATGTGGCAATTCCACTTCTAGGCATATACCCCAAAGTATTGAAATCAGAGACTCGACCAGATATTTTCACATTGATATTCATATTGGCATTTTTCACAACTGCCAAAAGAAGGAAACAAGCCAAACATCCATCAATCGATGAATGGATAAACAAAATGTGATATATACACATAATGGATTATCATTCAGCGATAAAAATGAATGAAGTCATGATAGATGTGGCAACATGTATGAACATTTCTGGAACATGAAAATGTTTGGGTAATGGATGGTGGTGATGGTACCATAACATTGTAAATGTAATTAATAGCACTGAAATATTTATGTGACTAGGGTTAAAAGGAGAAATGTTAGTTTGTACGTATATAATAGAGTAAATTCTTTTAAAAAAATCCATGGAACTGCCTAACACAGTGAACCCTAACATAAACTATGGACTTTATAGTTACTAGCACAATTATAAAAATGTGCTTACATCAGCTGTAATAAACATACCATACCAATTCATGGTGTTAATAATAGGGTGGCATATAGGAATCCTGTATTTTATGCATGATTGTTTTCTAAACCCACAAGTTCTCTAATGAAAAATTAATATATAAAAATATTATAGTCCCAGCCTCCTATGAAAACATAATGGAAAGTGGAAGAAAAACATAGAGAAAAGCTAAATTTCTAGGCTCATACTTTGATGGCTCTCTGATATTTCTAAATTATTGGATTGTGGGCACCATGCTCCTTGGATCATTTTCCTGATTCAAAAATCATTTATTATACATGGCGGAGAGACAGGAGGCTGTCCTGTTCTTAATAATGCAAAGGTAATCCATATAAAATATAATCAGTAATACTGGAATGAAAACCATGCAACCTTAGCTTTTATGTCATTAAAAGCAAAGCTCTGTGTCCACTCTAGGATCCTGCTTCCTCGTTTTTATAGATCATTTCGAAGATCTTTTCCCACATCTAATAGTTAACATCATTCTATCACATGTTTCTGGAAGCTTAAAATTAAATGCATGTCTACCTTATCGATGGACAAATAAAACATATGGATTAAAAATAAATAATAGGCGGAACAAAGGTTAAAATAAATTTAGTAGATTGAAACGCTGGTGATTGGTGAAGGGGAGGGGTATGGGATATGGTATGTATGAACTTTTTTCTGTTTTCTTTTTATTGCTTTTTCTGAATTGATGCTGATGCTCTAAGAAATGATCATAATGATGGATATACAACTATGTGATGATAGTATGAGTTATTGATTATATAACAAGAATGGAATGATAATATGATAAGAATGTTTGTGTTTGTATGTGGTTATGTATCATAAATAAAAAATAAATTTAAAAAATTAAATGCAAAATTTAATTGCTGATTAGAGCATCATGTTCATGAGAACAAGCCAATGAGTTTATATCCTCTTGTTCTATGATCATGGACTACCCCCTCAACTCTAGCCAACATTATCTAAATTATGTGCCATTACCGGTCACAGAGAGATCTGATCAAAAGAGCATTTGGGTTGCACTACCAAAACTAGTGCAAGAAACATCAGGGCATGCTACCTGAATATGTAGAAAACAATGCATAAAATAAAAACAATGCTTAAAATTATATTCAATTTGTTGGAAGTCAGTTGAAAATATTTAAAAGGATAAAAGGTCTCTCTTTTTTTTTTTTTTTTTCAAGTTTACTTTTTTTTTTATTCTTTTTTTTTATTAATTAAAAAAAGAATTAACAAAACAATTAGAAATCATTCCAATCTACATGTACAATCAGTAATTCTTAATAACATCACATAGTTGCATATTCATCATTTCTTAGTACATTTGCATCGATTTAGAAAAAGAAATAAAAAGACAACAGAATAAGAATTAAAACAATAATAGAAAGAAAAAAAACAAAAAAAACAAAAACAAAAAACCTATACCTCACATGCAGCTTCATTCAGTGTTTTAACATAATTGCATTACAATTGGGTAGTATTGTGCTGTCCATTTCTGAGTTTTTATATCCAGTCCCGTTGTACAGTCTGTATCCCTTCATCTCCAATTATCCCTTCTCTTTTTTTTTTTTTTTTTTTTTAATTAATGGAAAAAAAGAAATTAACCCAACATTTAGAGATCATACCATTCTACACATGCAATCATTAATTCTTAACATCATCACATAGATGCATGATCATCATTTCTTAGTACATTTGCATTGGTTTAGAAGAACTAGCAACATAACCGATAAAGATATAGAATGTTAATATAGAGAAAAAAATAAAAGTAATAATAGTAAAATCAAAACAAAACAACACAAAACAAAACAAAAACCTATAGCTCAGATGCAGCTTCATTCAGTGTTTTAACATGATTACTTTACAATTAGGTATTATTGTGCTGTCCATTTTTGAGTTTTTGTATCTAGTCCTGTTGCACAGTCTGTATCCCTTCAGCTCCAATTGCCCATTATCTTACCCTGTTTCTACCTCCTGCTGGACTCTGTTACCAATGACATATTTCAAGTTTATTCTCGAATGTCCGTTCACATCAGTGGGACCATACAGTATTTGTCCTTTAGTTTTTGGCTGGATTCACTCAGCATAATATTCTCTAGGCCCATCCATGTTATTACATGGTTCATAAGTTTATCTTGTCTTAAGGCTGCATAATATTCCATCGTATGTATATACCACAGTTTGTTTAGCCACTCTTCTGTTGATGGAGATTTTGGCTGTTTCCATCTCTTTGCAATTGTAAATAATGCTGCTATAAACATTGGTGTGCAAATGTCCGTTTGTGTCTTTGCCCTTAAGTCCTTTGAGTAGATACCTAGCAATGGTATTGCTGGGTCGTATGGCAGTTCTATATTCAGCTTTTTGAGGAACCGCCAAACTGCCTTCCACAGTGGTTGCACCCTTTGACATTCCCACCAACAGTGGATAAGTGTGCCTCTTTCTCCGCATCCTCTCCAGCACTTGTCATTTTCTGTTTTGTTGATAATGGCCATTCTGGTGGGTGTGAGATGATATCTCATTGTGGTTTTGATTTGCATTTCTCTAACGGCCAGGGACATTGAGCATCTCTTCATGTGCCTCTTGGCCATCCGTATTTCCTCTTCTGAGAGGTGTCTGTTCAAGTCTTTTTCCCATTTTGTAATTGGGTTGGCTGTCTTTTTGTTGTTGAGATGAACAATCTCTTTATAAATTCTGGATACTAGACCTTTATCTGATATATCATTTCCAAATATTGTCTCCCATTGTGAAGGCTGTCTTTCTACTTTCTTGATGAAGTTCTTTGATACACAAAAGTGTTTAATTTTGAGGAGTTCCCATTTATTTATTTCCTTCTTCAGTGCTCTTGCTTTAGGTTTAAGGTCCATAAAACCGCCTCCAGTTGTAAGATCCATAAGATATCTCCCAACATTTTCCTCTAACTGTTTTATGGTCTTAGACCTAATGTTTAGATCTTTGATCCATTTTGAGTTAACTTTTGTATAGGGTGTGAGAGATGGGTCTTCTTTCATTCTTTTGCATATGGATATCCAGTTCTCTAGGCACCATTTATTGAAGAGACTGCTCTCTCCCAGGTGAGTTGGCTTGACTGCCTTATCAAAGATCAAATGTCCATAGATGAGAGGGTCTATATCTGAGCACTCTATTCGATTCCATTGGTCGATATATCTATCTTTATGCCAATACCATGCTGTTTTGACCACTGTGGCTTCATAATATGCCTTAAAGTCAGGCAGCGCGAGACCTCCAGCTTCGTTTTTTTTCCTCAAGATGTTTTTAGCAATTCGGGGCACCCTGCCCTTCCAGATAAATTTGCTTATTGGTTTTTCTATTTCTGAAAAATAAGTTGTTGGGATTTTGATTGGAATTGCATTGAATCTGTAAATCAATTTAGGTAGGATTGACATCTTAACTATATTTAGTCTTCCAATCCATGAACACGGTATGCCCTTCCATCTATTTAGGTCTTCTGTGATTTCTTTTAGCAGTTTTTTGTAGTTTTCTTTATATAGGTTTTTTGTCTCTTTAGTTAAATTTATTCCTAGGTATTTTATTCTTTTAGTTGCAATTGTAAATGGGATTCGTTTCTTGATTTCCCCCTCAGCTTGTTCATTACTAGTGTATAGAAATGCTACAGATTTTTGAATGTTGATCTTGTAACCTGCTACTTTGCTGTACTCATTTATTAGCTCTAGTAGTTTTGTTGTGGATTTTTCCGGGTTTTCGACGTATAGTATCATATCGTCTGCAAACAGTGATAGTTTTACTTCTTCCTTTCCAATTTTGATGCCTTGTATTTCTTTTTCTTGTCTAATTGCTCTGGCTAGAACCTCCAACACAATGTTGAATAATAGTGGTGATAGTGGACATCCTTGTCTTGTTCCTGATCTTAGGGGGAAAGTTTTCAATTTTTCCCCATTGAGGATGATATTAGCTGTGGGTTTTTCATATATTCCCTCTATCATTTTAAGGAAGTTCCCTTGTATTCCTATCTTTTGAAGTGTTTTCAACAGGAAAGGATGTTGAATCTTGTCGAATGCCTTCTCTGCATCAATTGAGATGATCATGTGATTTTTCTGCTTTGACTTGTTGATATGGTGTATTACATTAATTGATTTTCTTATGTTGAACCATCCTTGCATAGCTGGGATGAATCCTACTTGGTCATGATGTATAATTCTTTTAATGTGCTGTTGGTTACGATTTGCTAGAATTTTATTGAGGATTTTTGCATCTGTATTCATTAGAGAGATTGGTCTGTAGTTTTCTTTTTTTGTAATATCTTTGCCTGGTTTTGGTATGAGGGTGATGTTGGCTTCACAGAATGAATTAGGTAGTTTTCCCTCCACTTCGATTTTTTTGAAGAGTTTGAAGTGAATTGGTACTAATTCTTTCTGGAACGTTTGGTAGAATTCACATGTGAAGCCATCTGGTCCTGGACTTTTCTTTTTAGGAAGCTTTTGAATGACTAATTCAATTTCTTTACTTGTGATTGGTTTGTTGAGGTCATCTATGTCTTCTTGAGTCAAAGTTGGTTGTTCATGTCTTTCCAGGAACCCGTCCATTTCCTCTAAATTGTTGTATTTATTAGCGTAAAGTTGTTCATAGTATCCTGTTATTACCTCCTTTATTTCTGTGAGGTCAGTAGTTATGTCTCCTCTTCCATTTCTGATCTTATTTATTTGCATCCTCTCTCTTCTTCTTTTTGTCAATCTTGCTAAGGGCCCATCAATCTTATTGATTTTCTCATAGAACCAACTTCTGGCCTTATTGATTTTCTCTATTGTTTTCATGTTTTCAATTTCATTTATTTGTGCTCTAATCTTTGTTATTTCTTTCCTTTTGCTTGCTTTGGGGTTAGCTTGCTGTTCTTTCTCCAGTTCTTCCAAATGGATAGTTAATTCCTGAATTTTTGCCTTTTCTTCTTTTCTGATATAGGCATTTAGAGCAATAAATTTCCCTCTTAGCACTGCCTTTGCTGCATCCCATAAGTTTTGATATGTTGTGTTTTCATTTTCATTCGCCTCGAGGTATTTGCTAATTTCCCTTGCAATTTCTTCTTTGACCCAGTCGTTGTTTAGGAGTGTGTTGTTGAGCCTCCACGTATTTGTGAATTTTCTGGCACTCTGCCTATTATTGATTTCCAACATCATTCCTTTATGGTCCGAGAAAGTGTTGTGTAAGATTTCAATCTTTTTAAATTTGTTAAGACTTGCTTTGTGACCCAGCATATGGTCTATCTTTGAGAATGATCCATGAGCACTTGAGAAAAAGGTGTATCCTGCTGTTGTGGGATGTAATGTCCTATAAATGTCTATTAAGTCTAGTTCATTTATAGTAATATTCAGATTCTCTATTTCTTTGTTGATCCTCTGTCTAGATGTTCTGTCCCTTGATGAGAGTGGTGAGTTGAAGTCTCCAACTATTATGGTATATGAGTCTATTTCCCTTTTCAGTATTTGCAGTATATTCCTCACGTATTTTGGGGCATTCTGATTCGGTGCGTAAATATTTATGATTGTTATGTCTTCTTGTTTAATTGTTCCTTTTATTAGTATATAGTGTCCTTCTTTGTCTCTTTTAACTGTTTTACATTTGAAGTCTAATTTGTTGGATATTAGTATAGCCACTCCTGCTCTTTTCTGGTTGTTATTTGCATGAAATATCTTTTCCCAACCTTTCACTTTCAACCTATGTTTATCTTTGGGTCTAAGATGTGTTTCCTGTAGACAGCATATAGAAGGATCCTGTTTTTTAATCCATTCTGCCAATCTATGTCTTTTGATTGGGGAATTCAGTCCATTGACATTTAGTGTTATTACTGTTTGGATAATATTTTCCTCTAACATTTTGCCTTTTGTATTATATATATCATATCTGATTTTCCTTCTTTCTACACTCTTTTCCATATCTCTCTCTTCTGTCTTTTTGTATCTGACTCTAGTGCTCCCTTTAGTATTTCTTGCAGAGCTGGTCTCTTGGTCACAAATTCTTTCAGTGACTTTTTGTCTGAGAATGTTTTAATTTCTCCCTCATTTTTGAAGGATAATTTTGCTGGATATAGGAGTCTTGGTTGGCAGTTTTTCTCTTTTAGTATTTTAAATATATCATCCCACTGTCTTCTAGCTTCCATGGTTTCTGCTGAGAAATCTACACAAAATCTTATTGGGTTTCCCTTGTATGTAATGGATTGTTTTTCTCTTGCTGCTTTCAAGATCTTCTCTTTCTCTTTGACCTCTGACATTCTAACTAGTAAGTGTCTTGGAGAACGCCTATTTGGGTCTAATCTCTTTGGGGTGCGCTGCACTTCTTGGATCTGTAATTTTAGGTCTTTCATAAGAGTTGGGAAATTTTCAGTGATAATTTCTTCCATTAGTTTTTCTCCTCCTTTTCCCTTCTCTTCTCCTTCTGGGACACCCACAACACATATATTTGTGCGGTTCATATTGTCCTTGAGTTCCCTGATACCCTGTTCAAATTTTTCCATTCTTTTCCCTATAGTTTCTGTTTCTTTTTGGAATTCAGATGTTCCATCCTCCAAATCACTAATTCTATCTTCTGTCTCTTTAAATCTATCATTGTAGCTATCCATTATTTTTTCTATGTTTGCTACTTTATCCTTCACTTCCATAAGTTCTGCGATTTGCTTTTTCAGTTTTTCTATTTCTTCTTTATGTTCAGCCCATGTCCTCTTCATGTCCTCCCTCAATTTATCGATTTCATTTTTGAAGAGGTTTTCCATTTCTGTTCGTATATTCAGCATTAGTTGTCTCAGCTCTTGTGTCTCATTTGAGCTATTGGTTTGTTCCTTTGACTGAGCCATATTCTCAATCTTTTGAGCGTGGACAGTTATCTTCTGCTGCTGGTGTCTGGGCATTTATTCAGATTTCTCTTGGTGTTGGACCCAGCAAGGTTGTAATATTTTTCTGTGAAATCTCTGGGTTCTGTTTTTCTTATCCTGCCCAGTAGGTGGCGCTCGTGGCACACGTTTGTCTGCGGGTCCCACCAGTAAAAGGTGCTGTGGGACCTTAAACTTTGGAAAACTCTCGCCGTCCTGGGGGTTCGCTAGCCGAAACGGCTTGAGCCGGCCCGGGGTCCGAACGCAGGGAGGGTTGCTGGTCGCCGCAGCCAGGGAAAGAGCCCGTCCGAATTTCCTAGTCGGCCCTGGGCAACAAGCGTGGCGGGAGGGCGCCAGCGGCAGCGGCCCGCCCGAGAGAGTGCACGTTCCCCGGGAGTCACGGGTTTGGAAGGGGCCTCCCCCACCCGTCACCGTTCTCCGCGGCCTGGGGGTTTCCGATCCAATTCTCTCAGTTGGTCCGGGGGCTGCGCGTGGTGTGGGCGCCAGTCGCCTTGGTTTCAGGGGACCACCTCTCCAATTCTCCCAGCCGGCCCGGGAAGGGGGAAGGGAGTAACTCCGGCCGCTTGCCACCCCGCCCGGTAAGGCCCGCGCGCCTCGGCGATCTCCAAAGGTCTCTTTAAGAGCCTATATTTGAAGGAAAAAGCAAATGGAATAGTAAATCATTTAGTAACCTTTGGTACTATGTGCTACTGAGCTTTAGAAACTGTGAAAATCCCAAGCAGATAAATGAGGGGCTGATAGCCGTAGAAGTCCTGCAGCTCCCCTGCCTACAGGTCCCCTGAGGGGAAGAATTCCTCCTCTCCTTGCAATGTCCTTGAAGTCATCATGTGTGAAGATGTTCTGGATCAAGAGCAACACCCTTCTTCACTTCGTAGTTTTTAAATCCCTTCCACATCCATGATCTCATTTGATTCTCCCAATAGTCCTTCGAGGCAAGGGTGATTATATTCTCCCCATTTTATAGATATCTCAAAGCTAGTAAGAGGTAGAGCTAGAATTTGAATCCAAACAATCTGTTTCCAAGTTCAGTGCTCTTTCCACGAAACCATCTTATCTTGACTTCAGGAACAAAGCCTTGCAGTGCTGTCCAAAGGCCATTTGTTCTTTCTTTTTCTACTCACTTGCCCATGATTCCTTCTCATCGTTATCTTTAGTTCTGCTTTCTAGTCTGTTGTAGCCCAACAGACTAGAAAGTGGTAAAGATCTGTTGCACACCTAGAAACAGAGAGAGACTTGAAAGTAAATTGCAGGCTTAGTTGCTGGCATTTATTGAGAAACTACCCATTTTCAAAAATTATAAATAATTTTTCCAAGTGTTCTTCCAAGTCATGGAGAACTTGCCCAAGTCATGAAGCCCCTTTACAAGCTATATCCCATGGTCGATTTGTTCTATTAGACAACTAAGCAATATGAGTATAAATTGTCTTTGCCAACTATTACTCATCTGAAAAGGAAATGGAGGATAGTGTTTGGGCAGTACTTTTCCTGACTTATTCATTACATGCATGCCTTTACTTGCTGTATTCCTGTTTTTTGGTATGGGCAGACCCCAGGAATTGAACCTGGGTCTCCGGCATGGCAGGTAAGAATTCTGCCAATAGGCCTGCCTAATGTACCATTGCATTGCCTGCTGTATTCCTTTTTAAAAATAGTATTATTGAAATATAATTCACATAACATAGAATTCACTCTTTTAAAGCATGCAATTCAATGGTTTTTAATATATCCATAACCATCATCACAGTCAATTTTAGAACATTTTTATAACCTCAAAAATGAACCTTATACCATTTGGTTGTTTACTTGCTCTATTTTTCATGGTAGGTTTTGCCTCAGCATGGGCCTGCTCTGAGTCACCAAACCATTTCTCTTAACTTATGGCATAGTATTCTGGTTTCTTTTAACTGGATGCACTTGCACCCTATTGAAACTTAATTATGACTTGGTGCCTAGAATACACCAAAGCACAATTAGCTTTGGAGACCAATCCAACCCTAAGATGGTGTTCTAGTTTGCTAGCTGCTGGAAGGCAATATACCAGAAATGGAATGGCTTTTAAAAAGGGGAATTTAATGAGTTGCTAGTTTACAGTTCTAAGGCCAAGGAAATGTCCCGATTAAAACAAGTCTAAAGAAATGTCCAATCAAAGGCATCTAGGGAAAGATACCTTGATTCAAGAAGGCCGATGAAGTTCAGGGTTTCTCTCTCAAGTGAGAAGGCACATGGCGAACACAGTCAGGGCTTCTCTCTCAGCTGGAAGGGCACATGGCGACCATGGCATCATCTGCTAGCTTTCTCTCCTGGCTTCCTATTTCATGAAGCTCCCCAGGAGATGTCTTCCTTCTTCATCTCCAAAGGTCGCTGGCTGGTGGACTCTCTGCTTCGTGGTGCTGCAGCATTCTCTGCTCTCTCTGAGTCTCTCATTCTCCAAAATGTTTCCTCTTTTATAGGACTTCAGAAACTAATCAAGACCCACTCAGATGGGTGGAGACATGTCATCCCCTAATCCAGTTTAACAACCGTTCTTAACTAAATCTCATCAACCAGGGAGATGATCCCATCACAGTCCCAAATACACAGCATTGAATAGAGACTATTCTACCTTTAAGAAATGGGATTTATATTAAAACATGACTTTTCTTAGGGGGCATACTTCCTTTCAAACCAGCACAGATGGCTTAGATGAATTCAGTGGGTGGCCAGTAGAGTTCCCATTTCCATTTGCCAACACATATTTATTGAATGTTTCCAGTGCTTTGAGCAAACAAAAGGTTGAGACAGAGATGAAAAAAGAGCTAAGGTTGAGACAGAGACGAATGAAAATCAAACAGGAAGACAAATGGAATTAAAGATTTTGTATTTTTTTTCCTCTGGAATTAAAGATTTCATAACACAATGTTTTAACTGATCACTCATAAGTCCTTAAAATGTTAGATTCACATTAGAGATATCATGGAGAAGGGGGCTCAGAATACAGTTGATTTCCCCTCAAGAATATGCAGTGGAATGTTAAGAGTATGCAGTGGAAAGATTTATTTATTTGAAATCTCCCTACCCTAGTCACCACAGATAATTGGTTGCAGAAGAGATGGCCCCTGAAAATGGCCCCAACATCTAAACATATGTAGCCTGTTTTTTTTTTTTTTTTTTGTAATTCATCACTAACTGCTTTTGCTGTTTCGGTCCTATCCTTTCTTGGTTCACTAGTCACAGGAAATTTTTCTTTTGAAAGCATTTGGAGGCTTCTTTTGATCTCCCTCTGCCCTCCATTCTGATAATTATTTATGCCATTCTAAACATCTGGACTGCTGCCCACCTTTCAACTGTGAAACCCCTCTTTAAACTGTTTTCCAGGATGCTTTCTTAGAAAAGAGAAATGAGAACTTTCAGCTATCTCATGGTTTTGCTTCTTGATTGGCTTCACTCCTCCCTCCACCTCCCACCAAGGAAGTCATTTCTAGTCCAAACTGCTTAAAAGATTTAAAAAAAAATCATGCACAAAGTAGAATGTAAAGCTGATCTCAGGAAGTGTGTTTTTTATATACTCAACTATTTTGTGCTGTGTGTGTATATGTGTGTACTCAGGCAGTATATGATGCCAGAATAGCATAGTGGTTGAGAACATAGGCTTTGGGGAATAAAAAATGTCTAAGAAAAATGCTTAATGTAGCGCCTGCACATATGAAGTGCTTACTAAATATTGATTGATGTGAATGAATTAACTGGACCACTTTAGAAGATAGCTACCAAAAGCTAGGGATCATATGTCCTGTAGACACAGCAGGTGGCAATGCACATGATAAGTGTATAAAGAATGTCAAAAGGATCTGAGGAGGGCTCCTTAAGTAAAAGAAGCTAAGAAAGGCCCACTATTTCTATCTTTGTAGGATTCTGACTAAGCAGCAGCCTATCTAACATAAGCAGCAGTAGACTATCCTGAAAAAGGAATTTGATTAATATTTTAAATTTCTATCAGAAGTTATATATTGTGTGACTATTCTTTATGAGAAACAATAATACTTGACATTTTTCGAGCCCTTTCACACATTACCCTTCTCAGTCCTAACAATTCTATCATTTATGTATAATTATTATTATTTTACAAAAGAAGCCAAGCGCTAAAAGAGTTAAACTACTTGCCCAAGATTGTCCAGAGAGGGAAATGGCAGGCAGGAAATGTAAAACCAGGTCTACTAAATCCAGTGCTCTTTACTCTGCAGCATGGCTGCTTTCCAGAATTGGAAGCCATCTTGGGAGAGTGAGAAGTAACCCTATAAGGACCCAGAATATGGCAAAAATTATGCGAGGAAGGGTCTCATGCATATGTTTTTGCAGGTGAAAATTTAGCTTAAAAATCCATCAAGGGAAGCCCCTCAAGGAGGGGAGAAAGAATATGGAACTATTAAACCTTGCCATCAGGGAATTCCCGGATACTGTGTCAAACTTTAGGGACACCCAAATCACTAGGCCATGCCCTCTATCATGAGACTTACTCTTGTGAAGCTTGTGTAGGTAGCAGAGGAGTTTAGACTACCTATAGGCATGCCTAAGAGTTACTTCTGGAGGATCTCTGTTGTTGCACAGATGTGGCCTCAGTCTCTCTAAGCCCAACTATGCATGTGAAATCATTGCCCTGTCCCCTACATGGGACATGACATTCAGGGGTGAAAGTCTCCCTAGCGACGTGGGAGATGACTCCCAGGGATGAATCCAGACCTGGCGCCGTGGGATTGACAATTACAACCTGACCAAAAGGGGGGAAAGAAATGTAATTAATAAATTATCAGTGGCAGAGAGTTCAAATAGATTCGAGAAGCTACTCTGGAGGTTGCTCTTACACAAGCTCCAGGTAGACCTTGCTACCTACAATAACATGTCAACCCCCAACCAGGACCATTCCAGCCAATCCTAAAGAACACAGGGCAATATATAAGGTTCCACAAGGGTTCCAGGCATGAGAGTAACTTTCCAGAAACCTACAACCTCCAGATGGGTCTCTGGTCCAGATAAGTCCTGACACCTAGCCCAGCCTCTCCAGAACATCAGATAGTTCCATCTTCCTACCCCATATTAGTAACAGACCCTTTAAATACTAAAAATTTAGAATTGCCATAGCCCAAACAACCCTAAAGAGAGGTATGGAAAGATCAAAGGTGATGATGGAACTATACATAGAAGATAGGACTTAACAAATGAATATAAATCCTGAATCATTAAATTGATACCTCTTTTAGTCTCCAGTATTTTAGGGCAGGTGGAAGTAAGAACTAAAATTGTGAAATTGTAACCCATGTCGAAGTCTGAAATATGTTCTACAATTAATTGTGGTGCTGTGCTTTGAAATTTATAGCTTTTTGTATATATGTTATTTTTCACAAAAAAAAAGAAGAAAAAAAAGTTGATTGCGATGATAAAAAAGTATTTAAGCTCTCTAGCCTCCTATATTCTGGAGCAGCTAGAAGGAAAAATATGACAGGCCTTTTATGTACCTTGTCAACAGACGAGTAGAACATATGGAATAAAAATAAATAATAGGGGGAACAAATGTTAAAATAAATTTAGTTTGAAATGCTAGTGATCAATGAAAGCAAGGGGTAAGGGGTATGGTAGGTACAATCTTTTTTTTTCTGTTTTCATTTTATTTCTTTTTCTGTTGTCTTTTTATTTCTTTTTCTGAATTGATGCAAATGTTCTAAGAAATGATAAATATGCAACTAAGTGATGATATTGTGAATTAATGATTATATATGTAGAACGGAATGATCACATGTTAATGTTTTAGTTTGTTAAATTTTTAAAATTAACATATAAATTAAAAAACAAACAAACAAAAAATATGACAGGATCGTATGGTAGCCCATGACAAACTCTGGGATCTCTCCTGTAACTCTTGTTGAAGAGCGCTTTGAAAACTATTGCTTTTTTATTTCTCTGCTTTGTATATATGCTATACTATACAATAAAAAAGTTAAAAGATAAAATAAAATTCCCCTTCAATTAAAAAAATCCATGAAGGGAAGCAATGAGGAGACATGGCCATTGACATGTGATTGAGGTTTAGGAAAGAATAAGCATCTTGCGGTCCCATCTGACTGCTGAAAGGTGCAAAGGGCCTAGTGACAGATAAATTTTATTTGCTGATATTTTCTATTGAGCTATCACAGAGCAGTAAATAATAGATTTGGAAAGCTGATGACTTCCTTCAAGTAATCAGGTAGCAATCACTGACTTTTAGGGACAGCTCTGGAGGTCTGGGGACTCACTATGCTCCATCTGTCCTTAGCTGGAGAATTGGAGAATCAAAGACCCTACTTTTAGCTGCTAGGGATGGCAGTTTGAGCCCTCCAAATTTGCAAGCATCCTACCTCAATTAACACTCTAAGTAGTGTATGTCTCTGTTAATTCCTGTTCTTAATTCTCCCCATCTAACCAGAAGACAGAAATATTCAAATAGGTTCTGGGTGTCATATCTTCCATGCCTCTACTAAAATAATTTTGCAATATATATCAAGAGCCATATAGAGTTAATACAATTTCATCCAATAATCTATTTATAAGACTCTATCCTACAGAAACGATGAGATTCAGGTAAATATTTATGTATAAGGATGTTCATAAAAACATTATTTATAATTGCAATACACTGAAAACAGACTCTATATAGAACAATGAGGAAATGATTAAATTATGGTATACCCATATGATGCACTGTTATAACCCTAATTTAGTTTGAAAGAGTACATATTGATATATCATGTATTAACAGAGGTATATAACATATAATTAAAATTTTCTTTAAAAAATTGTGCTACACAGATACATAAAAACTGAATGCAATGTGAAGACGTTAACATGTTAACAGATGGTGGGATTATGGGAGATTTTATTTTCTTCCTCATACTTATTTCTATTTCCCAAATTTTCTAATATAAGCAAGTATTTTTATAATAAAGAAAAAATTCTCTTACTGGCAATTCTCAACCATTAAACCCTAATTAAAGTCCTATTAAAGTAAAAACTGACTTAGTTTTGCTGCAATGTCTAAACATATTGAGTTTTACCTATTTTTTAAAAAGTCTCTTTAAATTTTCTTTTAAAATAATATATATTTTGTTAAATGTAGTGTGAGAAAAGCTAAACAATAGTAGGTTAAGCATTAACAAAAGATACAATAGTATGTTTTATAAGATAGTTTGTTACCTATCTTAAATAAAAAAACCCACAAAAAACAAAGAGTTGGTTTTATAGATTCTCACCAAGAGTTCTCATTATGGCAGTTCTCATTATTACCTCTGCAATACTACCCATGGGAGATAACAAGGCCAGTATTGCTTTGAGTAGCTGGACAAACCTTTTGTTGAAAGGGTATGAAGTAAAGGTCAGTTCTAAAATAATGTGTTGTTTCTTCCTGATTATGGCTATTCTTTACTATGAGGAGTCTGTGATGCTAAATATTCCAATTGGAAGCCTGACCTGTTTCATAAGCACAATCCATTCATCATTGTGTGGCATATTTCCAAATACACTAACGTTATAGAATCATCTGATGAAAACCCAGAATGTTAGAATTAGATGACCCCTTAGAGATCATCTAGCTCAAAGACTATGAAATCAAGTGGGTAACATCAATGAAGTAGGTCATTTGCAAGAAAATATTTATTATCCACATAGGAAAATGCACTCTCCCCCTACTCTGCTATCTACACACAAACATTTATATGTAGCCATCATGGTCTGGAGGGATTAGTGGCAATCATGGCTGCTACTCAGCTCTAGCTGATTCTTGATGTGGGTTTTTATAAGATAGAAATCTGGGTTTCTGTGTGAACTTTCCTAATTTCAAGTGTTGGCAAATAATTCAAAATGTGTAAAAAAATTCAGCAGGTCAAACATACATGTCTACAGGGTGGGATCTGGCTTAGTTTGTAACCCTGATCTAGCCCAACCCCCTACTCTGGGAAGGATGGACAAAATAAAGCTGATACATTGTCCTAATTTGTGCCAGAGGTCATTCAGGGAGTTTAGTGACAGAACAGGGATTACAACTCAGATTTCCTGTTAATTACAATGGGAGAATTCTAGCATTTCCCAAAGAATTTCTTACAATTGGGTAAGTGAAGCACCTCATTAAATGTTAACTATTTAATTGCAGCTTTAAAGGCATTTGGCATCTGACCTCAATATTGTAAAATGTAATGTAAAAGTGCTTCCCACATAGTATAACCTACTTCACATTCAAAATGTCATAAATGAAATGTACAGATTTTTCCCCATCCGTATAGGAATTTCAAAAAATAGTTTAAAAACAAAACATTTTGTAACTTCTATGTAGATTTAAGTGTGTCATCTCTGCTTTAACATTTTCAAATTTAGAAGTTCTTCTGCAATATTCAGTTCAATTACCAAAGATACTGGGAAATAGTTTTTCTTATATTGTGTTTTGCTTTTTGCTCAATTTGCAAAAATCTGTCATGCTTTAAAAAAATCTAATGTTATTGCATGTCTAATAAGCTGAGCAGTAACTCAAGTAGAGGATATTAACACTTGAATATCTTATATAATCTGCTGACAAGACATAAAAACTTTTGTCAAGTAGCTTTACATAAGTCCTGTATTAAAAAATTATGCTTAGTAAGATAGAACTCACTCAACTACTTGTACTTTATTTTTAATTTTGTAGTTTACACGTAGGCATACAAGACTAAATGCAAAATAATTTAGAAACAACTTCCTACTTAGCTAAATGACAAACACTGAGCACAAGAAAGGCCCTCAAAACCAAATGCCAAAATATATATTACAAGGTCAGACTATAACACTAGCAAATGTGGGAAGAGGCAATAAGCAAAATAGAATTTTTAAAAGGAAGCCTGTGTTTACCTTATAATAATGAAGACATGGGGAAGGGAAGGAAGATGCACCAAAGAACACACAAAACAATTCATTAACATATATTTGCGCTTTATTTTAATTTTGCATCCTGAGATAACAACATTTTATATCTGACAAGTGAACAACGACAAAAGCAGCAGTGAAAGTTTCATAGAGGCAGGTATCCTTCATTTTGGCACAGCTGTATATAAGTTGAGTTCTCTGGACTCAAGAAAGAAAAATGAATTCATTCCACAGGCTACGTAACAACACAAGATGCATGAAAGTGCTTGGTCTAAATGGACATATCCACTATTATTCTTTTCTGGTAAAGCTGTCCCAACAGGCATTCTCTGCCAAAGAATGGAAATACTAGGTTCTTCAACCAGATGTTTTGATCAATGCCCACTTTCTAGCTACCTGGATTTCCTGTTCTTGCAGCCAAGACTCTAAATTTGTCTGTGGGTAGTCCAATGATGGTAAACTTGTTTGTAGTTTATATACTTTCAAACACTTATAACTTGTTTCAAAGTCCAGGCATTAAAAAATTTTTAAACAGTATTCGCTTACTAGAAAAATTGAAAATCAAGAACTAAGCCAATACAGGAACAAACAAACAAGATAAGCAGGAATAAAAAAAGAACATTAGAGAAATTATTGCCTTGACTCATCATGTTGAGTTATATACAGAACTAATTTTGAGAGACTCAACATTGATATTTAGTCCAATTCTAGAACATGGCATTATAAAACTTCACATTTGCAATCCTATATGTATGTATATGTATGATTTATACATACACATCCAAATAAACTCAGTTATATCCTGAAACAGAAAAAAATTGAAGGCAAATTCTAACCTGATGTAATAGAGCCCAATCTAGCCAACACACACACACACACACACACACACTCTAGCATCAATCATTTTATTTTTCAGGAATAAGATAAGCCAATCTGTGGAGATGGTCAAATAGTCTTAGTTCCTTTATAACAGTGGTACCCAACATGTTAACCATAAGGCTCCTTTATTATTCCCTTCCCCAGGGTTTTCAAGTACTTTATTTACCAAATTGTAGGTAATAGGCTTTCTTGTTTTTCATTAATCAAAGGCAAAACTGCCAGTCACAATTTCTGATTAGCATGTGATAACCATTGTTAACAGACAAAATTGAAAAAAATATAAGCAATATACAAGGAAATTCAATATCTTAGTTGACTTGTACAGCAGGATTATGGGTAAGTATATGACTTCTAGTACACTTTATGAAATATGGAAAAAGATTCAAGGATGCCCCAGTTGCTGTCTTCATCTGCCCCAAAGTGGTAACTACTGGTTTACATCCACCAACTTCTCCTCCCTAAATCAAGTATTAACATAACACAGCTGTCCATGTGGAACACACAGGGGATTAATAGCAAAATTTGCTACTGAAAAAAAGAGTCCAACTTCAATACTGATTCTGAAGGATTTGAATGAGAAAGAAAACATACAAACATGGATATAAAGGAATCCATTTAGACATTACACAATTATGATATTCAATATATCTTCAGTAAACTTCAAAAGCACACTAATATATGAAAGATATCCTCAATTCCCCTGTGAGGTAGGCCCAGATTATTGTCCCCACTTCAATGATGGGGACATGAGGTACAGAGGAATAAAGCAGCAGAGCTAAGAATTAAACCAGAAGTGATGTGGGTTTGAATACCATGCCAATTCCCTTTCTACCTTACAGTATCAATTGTTTCCAATAGATCTTTTTGAGGGTGTGTAACTTATAAGACACTGAAGCAGATGCTGGATAGGAATGAAACTCTTAGCACATAAACGTCAGAGTGGGTCCTTCCATATACCCATTGTTGTCACAGTTATAATTCTTGCCTGGATACCAGTTATAGCTGCATAGTCAAGTTCCACATATATGCAAAACTCACAGCCTTAGTCCCCAGTTCCTAAGGAAACTACATTCATTCATTTATCACCCTAGAAAGGCTGAGGTCTAGGAGGCATCAGGTCCTTTTGAGTCTGTGTGATATGAACACACACCGATCAGTAGGCAAATATCAAACTTTTACTATGTGCAAGGCACTGTGAGAGTTTCCATCAAGAGTCACATATCTGAATAATCATTCAGAAGTTTTATAGAGTAAAAATTTCCTAACCATTCCTAGAGTCACAGAATGTTTCCTGTCTAGCTCTAGGTCCAAACCCCATGATTTTACAGATGAAGAGAACAAGACTTTTAATTTAAGTGACTTGCCTGAAGCCCATCATATTAGATCACTTCCTCATATTTTGTGAATTTGACAAACTGCACAGAAAATGGGGCATATTTTCAGGTTAGCATCATCAAAATAAAAATGTTGGCTCAGATTCAGGAAAGAGAAATTTGGGCAAGGTAAGGTTCAGGGCAAGATAAGATAAATAAATAAATAAACTTCAGTTATATTTAATTCATATAATAATACATGAACAGATACTAATAACATCTATTCCTTTTCGGTGAGAAATTTCCAAAAAGTTCACCATTTAAAGGAAACTAAACAATCTGATGAGTGTTGCAAAATAGTTTTTTTTTTTTTAAAAAGCAGACCTGTATAGACATAAAGAGGACCTCACTGAAATGAATCTGAGCATCTTATAACCAAATTAGTAAAAAGTATTTCCACTATGTGAAACTGCTCCAATTAATCAGGTATGTACAATTTCTATATTCTCCTAGGTCAATATAGTACCCTAATGAAATATTGTTTGGGGACTTTACGTTCAAGTAGTGAGGTTTTATTTTTGGCATGGGCAGGCTCTGGGAATCGAACCTGGGTCTCTGGCACAGCAGGCAAGAATTCTGCCACTGAGACAGAGATTTTTTTTTTAAGTGGTAGTTTATTTGTAAACAAAATTAAAATGGTAATGACTTCTTTTAAAGCTCTCATTACAGTTGGAAAAAATACCTATTTGTTCATAGACTAACAAATGTTATTGAACTTTAAATTATGAACAAACAAGAATAAATTTAATTTAAAATGGTGTAGTGTTTAAATAAATATTAACATAATTTGATTAATTGCTCAGACATTAGTGTTTACAAGTCATAATAATATGGATAGAATATGCAATAAATACCTGAGGTTTGGAAGCATTTCAACCAGAGACCTTGTCCTTCAAGAACCATGTTAAATTACATGTCACTAGCATTAGAATTATTCATGTGAATGGCTGACAGTTCTATTCTATAGCATTTTGACACTAATATATCACACGATTAGGGATAACAAAGAAATGGTCTTTAAATAATAAATAAAATACAATATACTGGTGAACTATTTATATACCTATTTGAAAAGGGTGATTTTTAATCTAATGATCTCCCAATCTATTTACTCTGCTTTCTTCAACATAATGCTATTGTTGTACAAGACAGACAAGGCACTTTTCCATCTACTTCTAACATTTGATGACAATGGGCTCTTTCCTAAGTTAACACAGGGGGTAGGAGGGAACAAAGAGTAGAGAATATGTCAGGAATGGAGTTACTAAGTCTGTAAATAACACTTGCCCATATTCGTCATTAACATTACACAAGCTATTAGTCTTCTGGACAAGCTTAAAAATTACCAGTTGGATCAATGTATTAGTTCAGAATCTTGGGTCAAATGAGAAGCATTCAAACATCAATTATAAAGAAGTGAAACTCTGACTGGAACGAAGATGGAGTGGCATAACAGAAAACAAAGTCTGTATTCATTATGGTCCAAACCTCCATTGAAAGAATGAAGCTGAAAAGGTGTAGGGCTTATCCATTTTACACACAATTTAGGTGAGGAAAGTTAGAGAAATAACAGCTTTAACTTGTAATCTCCAAGCCTTGTGCGATTTTTTTACTTCGGCAAATATATTTTATTTTATCTGGAAACTACAGCAGCAGGTTTCATAAAGGAAAATTATGTAACAAAGAATTTCAAAATTATTTTCTTCAATCTAAAAATAACTTTCACAAAAATATTTTACTAACCTAATAGTAAAATCCAAGAATGTTCTGAGAATTAAAAAAAAAAAAAACACTTAATGGAGGAGGAATTAACTCCACAGCATGCTCTGTCATTTCAGTATTCATTGCTGCCAATTTCATTTAAAAGTAAACAAACCCCCAAATATTCCAAAATACCCAATTGCTAATTAGACTACTCCAAAGGAAAACAGTTTGAAATAGCAGTCACATAAGAGAGAAATAAAGAGAACTGAGTATCTTCTGGGTAGTTCAAGAAAATAAGATATGTCAACTAGCATAATGAATAATAAAATCATATTTAAAAGCAATTTGAGTAGGTTTAAAATTAACTTTACACATGCTGGCAAATGGTTTTTATGATGTTACTGTTACTTGAATCATACGGTCACCTCCAGAAACCCTCTATTTCTGTCTAAATATTTGTTTCATGGAAACAATTCATTACTTCCTGGAGTTCTTTGATCAAAACCAAGCATGATTTATACAGTAACAAAAGTTACTATGTCTAAGACATGGCCATATTCTAAGTTTACAGAAAAAAATGAGATTTCAAGGGTTGACATTTAAAAGCAATGATTCTATCAGTGATAATTAGAAATTCTATATTATGCTGAAAACCAATTTTGGTATTAAAATGTCATAGTTTGAAGCGCTGGAACAAAAATCACAGATAACATTTTTTCCCCCTGACCTTAGCTGTAAAACAAGACATTTGGTATACAATTTTCAGAGATTTCCACCTTGTTTCTAGAAGTATAACTTCAATTTTGCAGCAGGCAGACATACACAATATATTAAAAGTTAGAGACTGTGGGTAGCTGAGTGGCAAGGGGGTAGTGGGGTTGTATAAAGGGAGGTGGAAAAGTGTTTTTGCAAACAATTATAATCATATCAAATAGTATCTCATTTTTCCCTCTTTTTTAATTGGTCAAGGATTGTGGATTTTTAAGGTATTAAAGGGCTTGACCTTGTAGGAAGAAAATATTTTCTCTTCATTGGGATGAATATTTGTCTAAAAGGTTTATTAAAAGTAATAAGAATAAGACAGCAGATAAAATACTATTCAGTCCCAGATACTTTTAATCTATTTTTAGCACTATAAATTACAAATAATGCCTACATATAGGCATACATTTGTAGTTAAATTAACATAATATGAAGCTTTCACTACGTTAAAATTTTAAATTCTAGAAGAGTTAAAGTATGGTGCTCTCACTCCTCTTAACCGTAAAGTGAAATATCAGTGAAATGGCTACATACGTTCTAAATTTATAAACTAATAAAATTTTTGTCTAAACACTTGTCTCTTCTCATTAATAATATCCAAATGTTTAAAAAAGATTCTCAAAAAGAGGACTTAGAATATTTTATCAACTACCAATCAGCCACTCTATATTCTTTAGCTGTAATTGCTTTGCCAAAGTAGAATATTCGATTTCCAGAAGGTGTTAGCAGTTGCTTTCATGGGGGTTTGGAATCTCCGAAGACATCTGAAATCTTAAAACATTCTTTAAAGGGCATAGTTGTGTGTATTTGCAAAAGAGGGAGAGGATACATAAAGGGAAAAAACGAATGATTGTGGGGCTGAGATGTGTCAGATGCCAAAGGAATTCCTTTAGGGGTGGGAGTGGTGGACAAAATGGGAACTACTGAATTAAATGAAAAAAAAACAGGTTCAGAAAATAAGGTTCTTGGTTTCAGATGCAATGCAGAATATCTGGGACAATGACTTCAATTTTAATCCACTTGTTACAAAGGGCAATCCTGCCCTACACCTGAAATTTTTAGCACACATATGGCTTTGCCATAAATGGCATGTTAACGGTCTATACATTCACAAGGATGCTTGCAAACTTCATTCATATTAAAATCTATGCAAAATTGTTGGCAATACAGTAAGAGTAATATTATATTTTGTAAACCATAGCATACCACATTTTACATTATGCAAAGAGACAATATTTACAAGTCTTTAGGTGATTAAATACTTTATCCACAACATAAGTGATACTTTAGCAAAGTGCAGGACAAAACCAGTGCTGTTAATTGCATTTTCTTTAAAAGCAGATTAGAGTAAAACCATTTCTAAAAGCTACCAAAGCTTATTTAAATGTGTCTAGGAAGGGACTGCAGAGTATAAATAGCCTGGAAAAATGCTGCATATTTAGAAACATTTAGTATGAAAATTGTAAGGCAGCATGCTCAAAACAAGTTTTTTTTTCTTTAACATCAGCACTGATATTATCTTTAGTGGCCAATTTTATATGTACACATATATGTATATGACATATATGTATGTATATATGTATGTGTATATATGTGTATGTGTGTATATATGTGTGTGTAAAAAGTGAGAGTGCAAAATACAAGCCTTATTTAACATAAAAAGATGTGCAAAGTTTCTTCTTAAACAAACACAAATAAAAGAGTCAGGAGAATATTCTACCATTATAAAGAATAATTTGAATACAGCAAAGGAGCCCATCTTCATTCCAAAATCATCTACAAGGCACTAAGGGTGGGAAATGACAGGTAACACAGAAGTGACTGAATAAAATTCCTCAGTCAGGTCGGAATATGGGATATTTTGGTAAGAATTCTATTAGTATTACCTGAAAAATAAAAACAAACAAACAAGAATATATTGACAAATAATTTTGATTTAATATCATTTATGTATAACCCAGAATGTCTATAATCACTTTTCACAGGACTACATTTTGATACTAAACAATAAAGTCAGTGAACTATATTAAATACAATTATATAAAGAACTTACTACAAGGTATTTTTAGGTGGCAATTAAATTAAACCAGCAAACATAACCACTTACTGCAGCTGATAGTTTTTATTGCCTGATTTACAATGAGTATTTGTTTAGGTTCATAAAAACAAACCCTATTTACATTATCATGTATCTTTCCACTATTTATTTAAGCACAGAAGGGATTATATTGCATTATACAGATTAGAAATTATACACTATATTATATCTGTATATTTTTCAATTAAAGCAGGCAATATTGTTTGAGTATTACTATCTTTTGCAGGTTGTTTGTGAAAAATAATAAAATGTCCCCAAATGGACTAAAACATTTTAATGACAGAAAGGTTTGGAAATATAATAATAAAAACCTAAGATAACTTTGAGTGTTTTGCCTGTAGTGGGTTTTAGATTTGTGGTCACTTGTACTTTTCCTTCAAACTATTTAGAGAGTGATATTAAAATAATCCTTATTTATGAAATGCAACTGGAGTACTTTATTATTAAATACACACTAAATGCCAGCAACTTGAAGCTTGGATCAATTTTAGTATTCTTTTTATTTTGGTTGGGTTTTTTAGGGTACATGGGCTAGGAATTGAACCCAGGTCTCCTGAATGGCAGGCATTCTAATTTTAATATTCTTATGAATGCTGATGCTGACTTTACCACAATGGACAGATGTGAATCTAAGCTTTATGACTAAAATCGCATAGTCTACAGCAAAAAAAATTTAGAACCTATAATTTCTTCATTCAAAGTAATGTCAGCCAAGAAAAGAAAAGCCAGGAATATGAATTCACAGAAGTCAATTCCTATTTTAGCAAGTTTCCACAAGATTATATTTTGAAATACTTTGTTTGACAGCAGCTGTTCCCATAACCATATGGTATGATTTGCACCTAGGTTAAAAGAATATTAAAGTGGTGTAACGTTTTTTATCTGATCATATTAACTGAGACTTGTTCTAAGATCTAAATAATTGCTAGCTTCCAAGATATTTTATGTTGACTACAAATTTAAAGAAGTTAGAAACCACTAGGTTCCAATGGAAAATTTCAGGTTGAGAAGATTAAAAGTAGAAAGAAGTTCTGACAAATGATACACAGAACAAAATGCTACACTTTGGATCAACTCCAAAAAATATAATTAAAAAACTGCATACTTACATACTCCATCATATTGCTAGTTTCACATTTCCTTTTAGTCAATTTCCAGTGCAAAGCAAGCTGAGAAAGTACAGTTTGTTAATTATTTTGATATTAATTTAACTAATAACAGTTTACACATGTGAATAAGTCACTGAAAATAATCCAGGAATAAGTATAAGATACAAAGCACAGCATTTAAAATACCTTGCAAAGAATATGTTTGAAAAATTGAGCATTAGTTCTCTAATCCATTCCTTTACTGGCCTGTAAAATTCACATTTAAGATGCTTATTTTTTTAACTTAGTGATCCAAATATATGAATGAGGTACTTATTTGCTTAAACTTTCTTACCTTGTGATATAATCTGTTATTTTCCCATTCTAATAACTTCTGAATTGATCTTCTGGTCTAAGAGAAAGGATCAAGATGTAGTTACAAGGTGAGCTGAAGAACTTTGTAAATTGAATGTATCTATATTTTTCTGCTTATTTGTAAGATACCATTATTTTCTCCTCTTGTTTTTCTATTAGGAATCAGAAAAAAGCAATATAACTGACAGAAGTTGCTAAAAGAATAGCAATATTTTGTGTGATTTTAATAGTCATATTAGTAAAAAAAAGGATGATAAATGCTTTACAAAATAAAATATGTACTAGTTACTCTGTGTCATGAATCCAATTGCTGGACTGTTGTCAAAATCTTTCAAGACCTAATCTAGATTTGCATGTATCTTTTCACAGGATTCGTTTTTCAGTAAATATTTAATAGGTAAGTTAACCTGATTTCTCATAAAAAGTCTTCCTATCACAGTTTCTAGCACAACAACTGGCATATAGGAGTCCGTCAAGGGCCACTGGGTGAATTAAGTAAACCAACAAATACCAGAATTTCCAGTGAAAAGAACATGTTAAAAAGAGCCAGTGAGAGAACCTGTATTTAGAAGGAAAATATAAATCAGAGAAAAAGCAATGTAATAAATGGGGAAACAGGTCAAATTTTTCCTTTTAGAATGTATGCATTTTGTAGGGATTTATAAAATTTAACAAAACCTTTGAAAACATTAAAATAAGACTATTATGCATTTCTGATTCTCATTGGAAGAGATTTTTTTAATTTTAATTTTTTATTACTATATATTATATAGTCACATACCACGTAATCATCCAAAGTGTACAATCAATGGTTCACATATCATCATATAGCTGTGTATTTATTATCACAAACGACTTTTTTGTGAAAAATAATATATATACAAAAAAGGAATAAATTACAAAACACATCACAATAATTAGTTGTAGAACAGATTTCAGAGTTTGGTATTGGTTACAATTCCACTATTTTAGGTCTTTACTTCTAGTTGCTCTAAGTAAGATACTGGAGACTAAAAGAAATATCAATATAATGATTCAGCATTCATGCTCATTTGTTAAACCCTACCTTCTCTGTATAACTCCACTTATGATCTTTCTTCCACTCTTTAGGGGTATTTGGGCTATGCCCATTCTAACTTTTTCAAGTTGGAAGGGGCTGTTGATAATATGGGATAGGGAAATGGACTAATTGATGTTGTGGAAAGGCTGGCCCCTCTGCATTTCAGCACTTTTCTGGTCCAGGGACCCATCTGGAGGTTGCAGGTTTCTGGAAAGTAAACTTAGTGTGTGGAACCTTTGTAGAATCTTATATAATGCTGTTCTCATAACCATATGTTCCCATATGTTCTTTAGGCTTGGCAAGAATGGTCTTGTTTTGGGGGTTAGCAAGCTACGATAGGCAGCAATATCTATTGAAGCTGGGTAAGAGTGACCTCCAGAGTAGTCCTTTACTCTATTTGAACTCTCTCAGCCACTAATTTCTTATTTGTTATACTTCTTTTCCCTCTTTTGTTCAGGACGGCATTGTTGATCCCACAGTGCCAGGACCACGCTTAACCCTGGGAGTCATCTCCCAAGCTGACAGGGTGTCTTTCACCCCTGGATGTCATGTACCACGTAACAGGAAGGGCAATGATTTCACTTGCAGAGTTGGACTTAGAGAGGGAGAAGCCACTTCTGAGCAACAAAAGAGGTCCTCTGGAAGAAACTCTTAGGCATACCTATAGGTAGGCTAAGCTTCAATGCTACATACACAAGCTTCACAAGGGCAAGTCTCAAGATCAAAGACTTGGCCTATAGTTTTGGGTGTTCCCAATGCTTGACACAGTATCAGTGATTTTCTCAGGGGTAAAGTTTAATAGTTCCATATTTTTTCTCCCAACCCTCAAGGGACTTTGCCAATACTTTTTGATTATCTGCTTAATATACTCCTGGATGTATCCAGGCACTACATTAAGCTATTCAGGATTAAAGGCCCTCATTCTTTTTCTGGGCTCCCTGTGTTTAGACTATTTAAATTATCTATGTAGACTGGTTGAATTAGACTACCTGATCCAGAAAATTTGGGTTCTGGACAAAATAAATCTTTATTCCTTTGGTCTCAAAGAGTAGATGAGATTCTAAAATATAGACAATGTCTGCCTTACCCTGTATTTTGAATTACCTTAATCTCGACCTGATTGGTTTCACTCTTATCTCTAAATACCAGATTATAAATATATAAAAGAGCCTCTCAAAATCCAGAAATAACAATTACCACTCAGGATTAAATGTGCCTGTTATAAGAGTGTACAATCTAGACCCCTGTTTTCTAATAAGTATTTTCTAAATGAGACCATACAATATTTGCTCTTTTGTTTCTGGCTTATTTTGCCTCGCCAAATATCCCACAGGTTCATTCACAATGTTGCATGCCTCACAACTTCACTCCTTTTTGTAGCAGCACAATATTTGACCATATGTATACACCATTGTTCACCCATCTATTTCCTCAGTCAGTGCATCCTTCAGCCACCTTCACTGGAAGAGTTTTATAAGGTTTCTGATAAACAAGTCTAGCAGGCATTGTTAACTTGGAGAACTACTTCCTAAAATTGAAATTACTTACAAATTAGAATATAACTGAAATGATTTCCAAAGCATTAACCCAAGAAACTATTCTATGTGTTTAACTGTGTAAGTTAACAATCATTGGCAATTAAATCCTAAATAAGCAGACATCTTGGTTCACTTAGAGTCAATGAATCAGATCAGCAACAATGTAGTCAAACATTTTGAGTATACACGTGGGCCACTGTACTTGATGGTACCTTTCTAGATAAAATTAGATGCATAACAAAAAGATTGAATTAGTAATTTAAAATTTTTCTCCAAAGAAAAGCCCAGGCTCAGATGGCTTCTGTGACTAATTCTACCAAATGTTTAAAGATGAAATAATACCAATCCTACACAATTTCTTTCAGAAAATGAAGGGGGAACACTCCCCACCTCATTCTATGAGAACATTATTACATTGAAACCAAAGCCAGACAAAGACATCACTACAGATCAATATCCTTAAATACAAAAATTCTCACCAAAAAATACTAGCAAAGTGTATCTGTGAAACATATAAAAAGGATTATATATCCTGACCAATTGGTATTTATACCAGGAATATGAAAATAAATTGATGCAACATTATTAGAACAAACAAGTAAACTAAATGATCATCTTAATAGATGCAGCAAAAACACTGGCCAAAATCCAAACCAACTCATGATAAAAACCCTCAGAAACTAAGAACAGAAAGGAACTTCCTTAACCCAATAAAGAGATATCTATGAAAAATCTACAGCTAACATCATACTTAATGGTGAAAGACTGAATGCTTTCACTCTAAGATTGGGAATAAGGCAAGGATATCTGCTCTCATCACCCTTACTCAATTAGTTCTGCAAATTCTAGCCAGTGCAATAAGGAAACAAAAGAAAATAAATGTCATATAGATTGGAAAGAAATAAATATAAATGGCCCTATTTGCAGATGATGTGTGGCCTAAGTAGAAAATCCCAAGGAATGTACCAAAAGACTCCTAGAACAATGAGTGAGTTCAGCAAGGTCACAAGATACAACATTAACATGCAAAAATCAGTTGTATTTCTATATACTAGCAATGAACATGTGAAAACCAAAATTAAAAATACAATGTTGTTTATAAGGCTCAAAAACAAAAAAATAAACTTAGGTATAAATATAACAAAGCACATACAGGATTTTGTGATGTTTACACTGGACCACTTCCATCATGGAAGGGGCAGCATTTTATTGTAACTGGAATAGACACATACTCTGGATATGAGTTTACCTTCCCTACACACAATGCTTATGCCAAAACTACCATCTGTGGACTTATAGAATGCCTTATCCACTGTCACAGTGTTCTACACAGCATTAACTCTGATCAAGCGACTCACCTCACAGAAAATGAAGTATGGGAATGGGCATATGCTCATGGTATTCACTGTTCTAGCCATGTTCTCCATCATCCTGAAGCAGATGGATTGACAGAACAGTGGAATGGCCTTTTGAAGGCTCAATTATGGGTGCCAACTGGATGGCAATACATTGCAGGGCTAGGCAAATGTTCTCCAGAAGGCTGTGTACATTCAAAAGCCTAATGCACTCTATGGTATTATTTCTGCCATAGTCAAGATCCATACGTTCAGGATTGAAGGAGTAGAAATGAGAGCGGCACCAGTCACTCTTACACCTAGTGATCACTAGAAGAATGTCTGTTTCCTGTTCCCGCAACCTTCAGCTGTGCTGGTCTACTGATCTTAGTTCCAAAAGGAGGAGAAGCTTCCATAGGAAATACAACAATGATTACACTGAACTGGAAGTTAAGACTGCCACCTGCCCATTTTCAGCATCTCATGCCTCTGAATTAACAGGCAAAGAGCGGAATGATTGATCCTGCCTATCAAGGGGAACTAAAAGTACAACTACACAATGAAGGCAAAGTAGAGTTTGCCTGGAATACAGAAGATCTCCTAGGGCATCTCTTAGTACTACCATGCCCTGTCAACAGAGAACTGCAACAACGCAATCCAGTCAGAATAGCCAATGGCACAAAAACTTCAGGAATCAGGATTTGGGCCACCCTACCAGGCAAAGAACCCCCCCCCCCCCCCCAGGTATGGTGCTTGCTTAGGGTAAAGGGAATATGGAATGAGGAGTGGAAGAAGGCAGTAGTAAATATGAGCTACAATCAATCATGTGATCAGTTACAGAAATGAGGACTATAACGGTTATGACTATTTCTTCTTTGTTTTGTTATGAGAATATTTGTGTGTACATATATAGCAAATTTTTTTCTGGATCTAATTCCCTGTTTTTATGACATCAGTTGTAATGTTCATGTCATAGTATTTAAGTTTGGGATATGAAGTTTAAGAGTAAATATTACCCAAGGACCTGTCACTTATTCTGGGGAGAGATAGTGCATTTCTGGTTGTATGCAGGAGAGCTGAGAACTGTTAGGTGAAAATATGACTGGATGACTGTTACTGTTTTTATTTATAGATGAAGTATGGTTTAAGGATATATGTATAGCTGACAAGTTGAAAAGGGGTAGACTGTGAAGTTTAAGCTCATATGTCAACTTGGCCAGGTTTTCATGTCCAGTTGTTTGGTCAAGCAAGCAATGGACTGTTAGTGTGAGGACATTCATGGACTTAAATCATCAGTAAGCTGATTGCATTATGGCTGATAACATCTACATTCAACTGAGGAGAGAAGTCTCATCCAATCAATTGAAGGCTTTAAAAGGAGAAGTGACAATTTTAGCAGTGAGAAGAGAGAATTTCCATCTCTACTTCTGCCAGCCAGCTTCTCCTAGGGAATTCACTGAAAACCTTTATCAGAGTCTCCAGTTTGCAGCCTGCACTATGGAATTTGGACTTGTGCATACCCACAATCACATAAGCAATTCTTACAAAAAGTCCCCAAATATTCACTGATATCTCCTGTTGGTTCTGTTTCCCTAGAGAACCGTGACTAATATAGACTTGTATACTGAAAACTACAACAACAGTGAAAAAGAAATCAGAGAGTTGAATAAACAGAGAGACAGATCATATCCTAGGAAAAATTAACACAGGAAAGATGTCAATTCTCCTCAAGTTGGTATACACGTTTAGTGCAATTCCTATCAAAATGCCAGCGAGATATTTTTGTAGCCATTGACAAGATTATTCCAATGTTCAGGCAGGCTAACTGGGCACTTGAAGTCTTCCTATTCTACCCCGCCTCATACTGTGCTCTGCTCTCTGGACACATCCCCTCAACATTCTGGCATCATACTCCTTCCTTTGTCATTTTCATGCCTTTGTCTACACAGCAACCTCCACATGACACATTCTCCACTGGGTCCCTCCATTCCCTTTTCCAAGAGGGGCCTCCCTGACCTGTAAGGGAGACCAGAAAAGCCTGGATTTCCTTAGGATCTCTGGACCTTCCCAGTCCCAGTCTCTGCCACGACCAGCAGGAGAAGGCATCCCCAGGAGCCTGACAGGCTGACAGAGGAGACAAAATTTCTCTGGAACCTGATTCTTTGCTTCCTAGTCCAGCTGGGATACCCACTAGAGGAAGAAACCTGGCCAAAGACCTTGACTCACCATGGTATTAGCCCTGTTCCCATCGTGGGACTGAAAGCCTAAGGACATCCTGTCCTCACACTACCAGAATAGCTTTCTGGAGAAGGGGCCTTGCAACAGGGATTATAAGAAGTTCTGGAAAAGTCTTCAGGGCCTCACCCTCAGACAAACCATTAGCTGCACACTAAACTTAAGTAACAGAGACTTTAGAGACTACACATGATAGAGAATATAGTCTCAACAACAACAGAAAATAGTTTAGAGAAGTCACTAAACAACTAAAAGAACTACAACTCACAGCAAACAACAATAACAACAAACCCTGGAGAATTGGGAGAATCTGATTTCCAGAGTTACCACATTATATTATTCAAAATGTCCACTTTGCAATAAAAAATTACACAGCATGAAAAGAAACAAGAAAGCATAGCCCATTCACAGGAGGAAAAAAGAAATTAACAGTGTGTCCCAGAAGAAGCACAGACATTGGACTTCTAGACGAAGAATTTATAGTAAATATCTTAAATATGCTCATGGAGCTGAAGGAAACAATGACAAAGAACTAAGAGAAACCAGAAGAACAATGACTTACTAAATAGAGTATATCAATGAAGAGGTAGTATTATATGAAAGAACCAAATAGAAATTATGGAGCTTAAAACTAAAATAACTGAAATGAAAATTTCACGGGAAGGGATCAATACCAGATTTGAGCAGGGAAAAGGATCAGAGAACTTCAAAATAGGTTAACTGAGACTATACAGTCTGAGGAGCAGAAAAAAACAAGAATGAAGAAACATGAACTGAGCCTAAGAGGCCTATGAGACACCATCAACTATACCAACATACGCCTAACAAGGGTATCCGAATGAGTATAGAGAGAAGGTGGCAGAAGAATATTTGAAGAAATAATGGTTGAAAATCCCCAAATTTGATAGAAGACATGAAACTACATGTTCAAGACTCCCAATTAATTGTAAGTAGGATACTTACAAACTCAAAGAGATCCATGCCCACACACATTATAAGAAAACTATGGAAAGCCAAACACAAAGAGAGATGCTTGAAAGCAGGAAGGGGGAAGTGATTTGTCATGAGCTCCTCAATAAGATTAACAGTCAAGTTCTCATTAGAAACCACTGTGGCCAGAAGGAAGAGCGGCAACATTTAAAACGCTAAAAAAAGATCACAACCCTGTCAACCAAGAACTCTATATTCAGCAAAACTATTTTTCCAAAATGGAGAAGGAATTAAGACATTCCATGATAAACAATGCCTGAGGGAATTCATCACTATTAGACAGGACCTACAAGAAATGTTAGAGAGAGTCCTCAAGCTTTAAAAAAGAAAGGTCACTAGACAGGAACTCAAGCCCATATGAAGAAATAAAGAACACTGGAATAGGTAAGAACATATACATACAAAAGCCAATATTACTGTATTTTAGATTTGTAACTCTTCTAATTTCCTATGTGGTTTAAAAGACAAATAGATAAAACAATAATTATAAATCTATATTAATGGGCATACAATGTTTAAAGATGTAATTTGTGACAATAACAACATAAAGGTCAAGAGACAGAGATATACAGGAACTGATTTTTGCAAATACTATTGAAGCTAAATTGCTATTAATTTAAACTAGGTTAATATAAGTTTAAGATGTTAATTATGATCCCAAGTGTAACCATTAGGAAAATTAAAAAAAAAATACACTGAAAAAGAAATGAGGAGGGAATCATTAAGCTGTAATACAAAAATACTCCATAACAATTAAACACAAAAGAAGGCAGTAATGGAGGAACTGAGAAACAAAAGGATATTACTTATAGAAAACAAAAAGCCAAACTGCAAAAATAAGTCCTTAATTATAATTAATCAATTTAGATGGCTTAAATGGTCAAGTAAAAGTCAGAGATTGTCTGAATGGATTAAAAATGATCCACATATACACTGTCTCTCTATATATAACTTTAGATCAAAAGACACAAAGGATTGAAAGTCAAAGGACAGGAAAAGATATTCCATATAAACAGAAACTACAAGAGAACAGGGGTAGCTGTACTAAAGTCAGACAAAATATACTTAGGACAAAAAACGTTATGAGACAAATAAGGAGATTATATATTGATCGAATTGTCCACCCATGGGAAAGATATACCGATTATTTTATAGCCGACAACAAAATCCCAAATATATGAAGCAAATATTGACAGAATTGAAGACTTCAATATATGAATTTTAATAATTTTTTTAAAGTAGACAGATCAATAAGGAAATAGAGGATATGAATAACACTATAAACCAACTAGACCTAAAAGAGATACACAGCACACCCACCAAACAACAGTCAAATACACATTCTTCTCATATGCACATAGAACATTTTCCAGAATAGATCATATGTTAGGCCTCAAAACAAGAATCAATAAATTTAGTACAACTGAAATCATACAAACTATCTTCTCTGATCACAACAGAATGAAACTAGAAATAAAAAACAGAAGGAAATCTACAACATTCACAAATAGTTGAACATTAAACAGACTCTTAAACAATCAATGGGTCGAAGAAGAAATCACAAGGAAAATTAGAAAATACTCTGAAATGAACGAAAATGAAAATACACCGTTATTGGATGTAGCGAAAGCAATCTCAGAGGTAAATTTATGCCTGTAAAAATCTCCATTAAAAAGGAGGAAAGATCTTAAATCAGTAACACAAATTTATACCTTAGGAACTAGAATAAGAAAAGCAAAATAAGCACAAAGCTAGTAAAAGAAGGAAATGATAAAGAACTGAGCAGAAATAAACAAAATAGAGAACAGAGAAACAATATAGAAAAATCAATGAAATAAAAAGTTGGCTCTCTGAAAGATCAACAAAATTGAACCTTTAGGGAGACCAACTAAGGAAAAAATTACTGAAGGCAGAAGTGAAAGAGGGGAGATTATTATCAACCTTACAGAAATAAGAGGTTTATAAGAGAATACTGTAAACTGTATTATAATTAATTAAAGTAGAGGAAATAGACGAATTCCTAGAAACATACAAACTACAAAATCTAACACAAGGGAAATAGGTAATCTGAATAGGTCTATAACAAGTAGATATTTAATTAGTAATGAAAAACTTCCCATCAAAGATAAGCTCAGAGCTAGAGGGATTCACTGGTGAAATCTACCAAACATTTAAAGAAGAATTAATAGCAATACTTCTTAAACTCTTCCAAAATACAGAAGAGGAGGGAGACTTCCCAATTCATTCTATGAAAACAGCACTGCCTTGATGCTAAAGCCATGCAAAGATATATAAGAAAAGGAACTACGGACAAATGTCCCTGATGAATACAGATGTAAAAATCCTCAACAAAATATGAGGAAACTGTATGTAGCACCATATTAAAATGATTATATGCTGTGACCAAATTAGACTTATCCCAAGAATGCAAAAGTGGTTCAATATATATAAATCAATGTAATATACTCCATTAAATGAATGAAGGAAAAAAATACACAACTATTTCAATTGCTGCAAATAAAGCAATTTTTACAATAAAAGCACTCAACCAAGTAGGAATAGAACTTATACTGATATAAGGCATCTATAAAAAATCTGGGACTACTATCATACTCAATGGTGAAAGACTGAAAGCTCTCACCCTCAGGAACAGGATCAGGAACAAGACAAGGATGCCCAATTCTGTCCCTGCTATTCAACACTATATTATAATGTTCTTTAGGTACTATATGTTCTACCTTTGTAATTAGAAAGGTAAAAGAAATAAAGGAAATCCAAATTATAAAGGAAGAAGTAAAACTATCTCCATTCAAAGATGACATGATCTTACATAGAAAATCCAAAAGAATACTCAGTAAAACTATTAGTGCTAATAAATGAGTTCCACACAGTAGCAGGATAGAAGATCAACACAGACAAATCAGTTTTATTCCTATATAGAAGCAATAAGCAATCCAATAAGGAAAATAAGAAAACAATTCCACTTTCCATAGCATCCAGATAATAAAATACTTAGGAATAAATTTTGGGTGGTGCAAGACTCATATTCTCAAACTACAAACATTACTGAAAGAAATTAAAGAAGATGAAAACAAATGTAAAGATATTCTGTGCTCATAGATTGAAAGACTTAACATTGCTATGATGGCAGTATTCCTCCAAAGAATCTACAGATTCAATATAATCCCTATCAAAATAACAGTGGACTATTTTTTCAGAAATGTAAGAGCAGATTCTAAAATTCATATGGAATTGTATGGGCCCAAATAGCCACAACAATATTGAAAAATAAGAACAAACTTGGAGGAAGCACAGTTTACCTACTTCAAAACTCAGTACAGTAATGAGAACAGTGTGATACTGGCATAAGAACAGACATATAAATCAAAGGAATGGAATTGAGAATACAGAAATAAATCCTCACATCTATGGTCATTTGATTTTTGACAATGATGCCAAGGATATTAAATGGGGAAAGAATATTCTCTTCTACAAATAGTACTGAGACAACTGGATGTCCACTTAGAAAAGAATGAAGTTAGACCCTTATCTCACATTATATACAAAAATTAACTCAAAATGGATCAAAGACCTAAATATAAGAGCTAAAACTATAAAAGTCTTAGAAGAAAACATAGGTGTAAATCTTCATGACCTTGGATTTGGCAATAGATCCCTACATATAACACCCAAAGCACAAGCAACAAAAGAAAATAATAGATCAACTGGACTTCATTAAAATTAAAAACTTTTATGCATCAAACAATACTAAGACAGCAAAACACCAATCCGAAGAATAGGAGAATACATTTCTAAATCATATTATCTAATAAGGGTATACTATCCAGAATATATAAAAAACTCTTATAACTTAACTACAAAAACAGTAAAAGCCAATTAAAATGGACAAAAGACTTGAATGGACATTTATCCAAAAAAGATATACAAATGGCCAACAAGCATGTGAAAAGATGTTCCATGTCATTAGTCACTGCGGAAATGCAACTCAAATCCACAAAGAGATTCCACTTTATACCCACTAGGATGGTGATAATCAAAGACTGAAAGTTACAAGTTTTGGTGAGGATGTGGAAAAGATTGAACCTTTTGTATACTGCTGGTGGAAATGTAAAACAGGGCAGCCACTGTAGAAAACGGTTTGTTTTTTGTTCTAGTTTGCTAGCTGTTGGAATGCAATATACCAGAAATGGAATGGCTTTTAAAAAGGGGGAATTTAATGAGTTGCTAGTTTACAGTTCTAAGGCTGAGAAAATGTCCCAATTAGAAATGTCCAATCAAAGGCATCCAGGGAAAGATACCTTGGTTCAAGAAGGCCGATGAAGTTCGGGGTTTCTCTCTCAAATGAGAAGGCACATGGTGAACACAGTCAGGGCTTCTCTCTCTCGGCTGGAAGGGCACATGGTGAATACGGCATCATCTGCTAGCTTTCTCTCCTGGCTTCTGGTTTCATGAAGCTCCCTGGGAGGCGTTTTCCTTCTTCATCTCCAATGGACTCTCCGCTTCGTGGTGCTGCAGCATTCTCTGCTCTCTTTGAATCTCTCATTCTCCTTTTATAGGACTTCAGAAACTAATCAAGACCCACTCAAATGGGTGGAGACATGTCATCCCCTAATCCAGTTTAACAACCACTCTTGACTAAATCACATCATCCAGGGAGATAATCTCATTACAGTTTCAAACATACAGTATTGAATAGAGATTATTCTACCTTTATGAAATGGGATTTATATTAAAACATGGCTTTTCTTAGGGGGCATACTTCCTTTCAAACCAGCACAGTTTTCTTCAAAAAGTTAAGCACAGAATTTCCATATGACTAAGCAATTTCACTCTTAAACTCACTGTATGGATAAACTCTGAAGGAGAGCACTTGCACAGGTCAATCTGCAAAGCCTGTAGATTGGGGAAGGTGTTTTCTTTTATTTCCTTCTATTTATTTTTGTTGTTAGCTCCTGGCATTCAAAGGTAACACTGTCATAACAATAGCTGGGTAGAATCTTAAGAAACAGATGCCTCAGAGTCTAAATTCCAGTGATAACACATTCGAATATCAAAATATCCAGGTTTCGGCACACTCCACTCAGTATGTGTTCCTCCCTTGGGCACGTCCATGTTAACCTCTGTAACATGTACTCTCTCTTTTTAATAAACTTTACTACTTATTACTAAAAAAAAAAGTCCAGGTTTCAACAACAGATTATAACATACACACACAAAAAAAAACAGGAAATGATGTCCCAGGCAAAGGAAATTAAAGCATTAGAAACCATCAATGCGGAGCACCAGACCTGGAACATACCAAAGACTAAAAAAAATGGCCCTAAATATACTCATGGAGCTAAAGGAAAACATGAACAAGGAACCAAAGAAAGTCAGGAAAATGATAGATGAAAACAAAGAGTATCAACAGAAAGAAATTATGAGAAGGAACCAGACAAAGTAACAGAAATGAAAAGTTACCTAGAGGTCAGTTTAGTTGAACACAGTAAGTACATGGAATCTTGAATAAGGCGAGAGATCTTGTTGGTTTGTACAGGTTAGTGTGATGACCCAATATATCCCAGAGTGATTTGGAAAGAGAATAAAAAAGTATTTGCAAAGTCCCCTTGGGGGAAATGGGAGAAAGGAGGAAACATTTAACTACCCTTTAGGGGAATTCCTGGTATTTTTTGCAAGCAGTTGGGGCAACCAAATCAACAGGCAGAGCCCTTGATCTTGGGGTTTGCCCCTATGAAACTTACTCTTGCAAAGGAGAAGCTAAGCCTATCTATAATTATGCCTAAGAGTCACCACCAGAGAACTGCTTTTGTTGCTCAGATGTGGCCTCTCTCTCTAAGCTAACTCAGCAGGTGAACTCACTGTCCTTCCCTCTATGTGGGACGTGGCACCCAGGGGTGTAAATCTCCATGGCAACGTAAGATAGGACTTCTCTGGTTACATGGGCTCTCAGGGGTCTCATGGCTCTCTCGTCGCTCTCCAAAATATTACCTCTTTTAAAGAATTCCAGTAACAAATCAAGACCCACCTGGAATGGGTGGAGTCACATCGCCCTCTAATCAAAGGTTAATACCCACATCTGGGTGAGTCACATCTCCGTGGAGATAATCTAATCAAATTTCCAACCTACAATACTGAATAGGGATTAAAAGAAACTGCTGCCTCCACCAGAAGGATCAGGATTAAAACATGGCTTTTCTAGGGTGCATAATCCTTTCAAACTGGCACATTCTTCCCTCTGGACCCTCAAAACGACATGTTTTTCCTATATACAAAATACATTCATTCCATCACAATGTGAGAAAGCCTAAAAGCATTTCAATAACAATACAAATGCAACACAAAGTCAGAAACAGTACAAAATCTCATCAAAGTCAGCTACAGGTATGGTCTGTCCTAAGTCAAAATTCTCTGGTTCTGGACTTGTAAAACTCACAAGAAGTTATTTGCTGCCAATATACAAAGAAGGGACAGTCATAGGATAAATACCCCATTTCCATAGGGAGAAACTGGAAGAAAAACAGAGCTCACTGGATTCAAGTAGTTTCAAAGACCTGCAGGGCAAACCCCATTAGATTTCAAAGTCTGCTAGTAATTTATCTTTGGGGCTATAGAAAGTAGCAGTCCCACCCTTTCCAAGGCCCTACACAGTGACCCATCTCTCTCCAAATGCAAGCTTGGGGGACACTGGGGAGACCAACTTTTTCTCGGCTCCACTCTCTCCAAGCTTTGGGGCCACACCCAGGCTCTCTGCCATCTCCAGGACACACATACTCAACCCCTGCCTGTGTTGGCAACCAGGCTCTCCCCAAACCCCAAGGAATGTGTTTCACCCTCTCCAAGACCTGAGGCGGCATGATTTATCTGAAAACCTACAACTGCTCTAATAAAAAAAGAAAACTTTTCTTTCCAGAAAAAAAAATTTCCTGGAGGGAATAAACAGCAGATTGGAGCTGGTAGAAGACAATCAGTGAAATTGAAGATAAGACAACTGAAGCCACCCAGTCTACGGAGCAGAAGGAAGAATTAAGAAACACAAACAGAGCCAGAGGAACTGTGAGTTCCTCTGAACTCACAGAGGAGTTTGGTTGAAAACTTTCCAAATTTAATGAAAGACATTAATATAAACATTTGAAATGCCCCACAAACTCTAAATAAGATAATTCCAAATACAGCCATGCCACAGCATATGATAATTAAAGTGGTGAATGCCGATGATAAAAAGAGAATATTGAAATTCACAAAAGGGAAACAACAAGTCACTTAAAAGGGAGCCTCAATAATATTAAGTACTAATCTCTCATCTGAACACATGGAGGCAAGAAAGCAGTGGGATGACATATTTAAAGGCTGAAAGCAAGAAAACTCTCAACCAAGAATTCTGTATCAAGTAAAATGTCTTTCAAATGAAAATGCTTATAAGAAAACAGGAGAAAAGAGAAGGCTCAAAAGGATATTGAAACAATTTCATAGTGGGACATATGAAAACTTAGAATATAGACTATAAGCTTTATAGCAATGTTAAACTTCTTGAACTTGATAAGTGCACTTAAAGTGCATATAAAAGTGAATATTCTTGTTCTTAGGAAATGTACATGGCAAATGTACAGTGTTCAAGGATTATGATATATACAATCTACACTCTTGAATGTTCAGAACGGATTGATAAATAGACAGACAGATGGACAGATTGACAGACTGACAAACTGATGAATGGATGGATGGATAGAAGGATATGGTAAGGATGGCAAAATATTAAAATTGGTGGATCTGCTTTCAATGCTGTTTTATAACTGGAGAAACTAAGAGTGGGGACATGAATGGACATTTGCACACTGGTGTTTATGGTGGCAGTGTTTGTGATTCACAATGGATGGAGGTGGCTTAAGGGTACAATGAGAGACGAATGCAAGGGGGAACTGTGGTGTACATATACAATGGACTATTGAGTGGCTGCCAGAAGGAATGAAGTTGTGAGGCAAGCAACTAGGTCAATGAACCTTGAGGACTGTATGGTGAATGGAATGGCAGAAATAAAAAGACAGATAGATATTATCATGCCTCACTCATATGGACTAACTATAATATACAAACTCAGAGAACTGAATTCTAGAGCATGGATTATCAGGTTGGGGCCTATTGCAAAGGGTCCTAGATTCTAAGTTCTCACAGCAGTCACATCTATTCTGGAGTTCTGTTATTTCTAAATTCTGAGCTACTGAGCTGTCTGTAAATAACCTGTTCATTCCCTGGAATGTCAGGTATATATGTGACACCTAAGACTCAGAGTTACAGCACTGAAGCTATGAAAGTCAACAGTACCCCATACAGCAACCATCAGAAAATTGAAAAAGTGATCAAACTTCGACTAGAGATATGAATGAAGCTGATCTGGATAGGACTAAGGTAAATCAGAATACAGGGAAACAGATGATATGGTCCATATTTTATACTTCAACTTTTGTGTGAGACCAAAGGAAAATATGTTTATTTGGTACGAAATTTATATTTTGTGTAGCAAATTATCTAATTTAACTTGTATGGTCTGTTTATTTGAACATCATAATTACATGGAATCTTGAATAGGATGTGAGATCTTGTTGATTTTTACAGGTTAGTGTGATGCCTCCAAATATCACAGAGTAATGTGGGCAGAGAATTAAAAAGTATTTGTAAAGTCCCCTTTGGAGGCTGGGGAGAAAGGAAGAAATATTAAATTTCCCCATCTAGGGAATTCCTGATATTCTCACAAGCAGTGGGGACAACCAAGTCAATAGGCTAAACCCTCAATCTTGGGGTTTGCTCCTATGAAACTTATTCCTGCAAAGGAGAAGCTAAGTCTACTTATAAATTATGCCTAAGAGTCACTCCCAGAGAAACTCTTTTGTTGCTCAGATATGGCCGCTCTCTCTAAGCCAACTCAGCAGATGAACTCATTGCCTTCCCCCCCTACATGGGACATGACTCCTAGGGGTGTAAATCTCCCTGGTAATGTGGAACCTGATTCCTGGGATGAGTCAGGACCTGGCATCATGGGATTTAGAAAGCCTTCTTGAGCAAAAGTGGGAAGAGAGAAATGAGACAAAGTTTCAATGGTTGAGAGATTTCAAACAGAACTGAGAGATTATCCTGGCAGTTACTGTTATGTATTATATAGATACTCCTTTTTAGTTTATGGCATATTGGAGAGGCTAGATGGAAGTACCTGAAACTGCTAAACTGTGTCCCAGTAGCCTTGATCTTGAAGATGTCTGCTTAACTATATAACTTTTACAGTGTGACAGTGTGATTGTGAAGACCTTGTGGTCGATGCTCCTTTTATCCAGGGTATGGACAGATGAGTAAAAAATAAGGAAAAATATATAAATAAATAATGGGGGGGGTAAGGGTAAAAAAAAATAGGTAGATTGAAATACTAGTGGTCTATGAGAGGAAGGGGTAAGGGCTATGGGATGTATGAATTTTTACTTTTTTCTTTTTCTGGAGTGATGCAAATGTTCTAAAAATGATCATGGTGATGAATACACAACTATATGATGATACCGTGAGCCACTGGTTGTGTACTGTGGATGTATTGTTGTATGTGAAGATTTCTCAATAAAAATAGTAAAAAAAATCAATATGAATAGTTACCACATGTTTGATTAGTTACATAGATTTGGTCACTGTTGGTATTCCTTCGTAGATGTAAAATGTGGAATGGTTCTGAATAAAGGGCTTTTAGAATTTAAAAAAATCTGATCAGTGGTTCCTTTGGGTGTGTGTGGCAAGACTGGGTAGAGGCACAAAGGAACTTTCTGGGCGAAAGAAATGATCTATATCTTATTTGAGAATATTCATTTGTCAAATTTCACTGAACTATACAATTAAGATCTGTGCATTTTGCTGTATATAAATTATATCTCAATAAACTTAATATGTGGTATAAAAATTGGTGGATCTGGGTATATGGGGAGAGGGGGTATGATGGAGTTCTCTGCATGGGGTTTGTATTATTTTTGTAACTGTCTCATGAATTTGAAAGTATTTTAAAATAAAAAAGTTTACAATTAAAAAAGAAAACTTCAACAGGCAGACTGTGACTAAATATAATAATCTATGCCCTACATTTATAAAATGTCTCTGCCCAGAGCACAGAATATATTTTGTGAACATCATGAATAAGAGGCCTAAATTATGTAGAGATTTCATGTAACTTGCCGAAATCTATCTGTATCTCCTCTCCAAGGACAATTTTATTTTCCATGTGGCATTAATATAGTTAAAGCTTTTGTTTCTATCATATTCATTTTCCTTCTTTTTATAATTGGGTATAAAAAGATGGAATCAAACAAGACAGTGAACTGGTCAAATAACATCTATCTCCTAAAACAATGCCTTATTGATGGTGAGAAACTGATAAAGAATAGTTCTTTTTGAACAGTCTTCTCAATTTGGCAATCTTTTAAGCAAAAAAGGTAAGAGGAAGTAAAAGGTAAAGTAATTTCAAATTTAAGGATGCTTTTAGTCCTAAAAATTCTAGGCCTGAAAATTGCCTATAATATCATGATTGTTTTAGTGTTAGTTGTAAAAACTGGTAAGTGTAAAGCTCACTTATAAAACATATAGTTTTGGAATCCTACCTGAGTCAAGAGAGAATAGGGGGAGCTCGGGACACCCTGATATACATTCCTTTTCTATGTTACATAGTTTGCTAGAAAAAATATACATGAATTATACTGGTTAAAAAACAGTTTATAAGGCAAATTATTTACATAGAAGTTATCTACTTGGAAACTTTTACAATTATTAGCTATAAATTATATAGCAACTTTGCTACATAGGACACAGTAATCACATTATGCCCATTTTATTTTGTGGAAAAATAGACATGACTTCCATAAAGCTGGATACACACCTTGATTAGAGCAATATGGCAAACTATGGGTCAAATATGGCCTGCTCCCTTTTTTATGTAAAAAAAAGGTTTTTTTTTTTTCCAAAAAATTTTTTTCCAAAAATCAGGTTTTATTGGAATACAACGGTGGTCATTTGTTTACATATTGTCTATGGTTGCTTTCATACCACAATGGCAGAGATGCAACAGAGAGGCCGTATGGCCCACAAAGCTTAAACACTCATATCTGATCCTGTAAGAAAACGTTCACAGACTCCTGCTAGAGAATTAAAACCAAGGGCTAACTATTTATCATATCACTTAATCTAATGTTGCTTTTCTCTCACAAACAAGAAATTAGACCTAAGAACTAGGATGTGGTTAAGAGAATACAGTGTCACAAAGACAAAAATAAAAACAACAAACAAAATATTGGATTTTCTTCTGGTTGTGCCATTTACTAGGTGGCCCTGGAAAAGTTACTTCACCTCTCTTGACCCTATTTTCCACATCTGTAAAATAAGAGATTTGGGCTATGTGACTGCTAATCTTGCTTTCAACAGAACTACGGTTTATAAAATATATTTTACAAATTAGAAAGCAGTAGTGAAGGCAGAAAAATACTTAAATTGCTGTCTTTTACTTTTTATTTTTCCAAATAGATAATAAAGCAGTAAGGTACCTTTAAATCGTTACTACCACCTCATAAAGTGTAGTGGCTTAGAGCATTGAACCCCAGAAAAACATGTTCTAAACTGAATCCATTCCTACAGGTGTGGAAATATTATAAATAAGATTTCTTCAAAATGTTACTTAAGTTAAGGAGCTGCCCAAATAAATCAGGTCTGGCTTTAACCTGGAATCCTGGAGTCCTTTATAAGAAGAGTAAAAGTCAGGCAGAGAAAAAAAGCCAGAGGGAGCAAGCCAGAAACTAAACATCAAGGGAATCCAGAAGAGAAGGAAGAAGCTAGGAGAGGCTGCCATTTGCATTGCCATGTGACAGAAAAGCCAAGGACAAAGGATTGCCAGCAGCCTGCCCCAGAACACCACAGTGTTCTAGGGGAAAGACTGCCTTGATGATGGTTTGATTTTGAACTTCTCCTAGCCTCAAAACCATGAGCCAATAAATTCCCATTGTTTAAAGCTAGGAAACTAAAATGCCAAATAAGTAATGGTATCATGATTTTATAGGTGAGGAAACAGTTCCAAAAAATAAGTAACTTGAAAAACGTTACTAGCTCTTGCTTAGTGTTTCATTGACTAGCATAATATTAAGAATATGGCATGTACTAATTTGGGAGCTAAGGGCAAGGCATATAAAGCAAATAGATGAAAGGCTGGGTAGTTCCGTGCTGAATTAGAGACTGCATGCCCTACCAAAAGGGAGTAGCGGGTGCAAGGGTGGTTCAATGGTAGAACGCTCGCCTTTCATGTGGAAGACCCAGGTTCGATTCCCGGGTCTTTCGATTGCACCCCCCAAAAAAAAATTAAAAAAAGGGAGCAGCTACCATTCAGCTAGAGCCAACTGCTGGCATATGTGTATGTGTATCCAGTACTGCCAGATCTTTAGATTTTTCAGAAGAGGCCAGATATGTCAAATTTTATTTTAAATATCCCATTTTTAAAATGCTGACAATTGATTCAAATGTTTAAATACAGAGTGGGCTCGATTTGGTTCATGGGATGACAGTTAACAACTTTTATACTAACTAAATTTTTACTTGACAGATGATACCTCAACTTCAGTATAAACTCTTTTTTTTTTTTTTTTGGCATGGGCAGGCATCAGGAATCGAACCCAGATCTCCGGGATCAGTATAAATTCTTAATTAACCAAAGTAATGGGGGATAAGGAGAGATCACAGCATCACTATTAATCTTGCTTTCCATCGAACATTCTTTCAGAAGTATGACTGAAAAATTCCTTCTATATCAGACTTTCTGGTAGAGGTATTAATAAATAGGTAAAGAAGAAATAGGCCATCAGCAAGAAAAATAAATCCTAGATAACATTAAAACCAAACAAATCTGTTCTAAAGTATTTGAGATAGGCTGTATTTGTATGACAGACAATCTTAATCATGAATTAATACACATGGAGCCTTTAAAAATAATGGGGGTGGTCCCAAGAGAACGTCTTTTGTTGCTCAGTTCTGGCCTTTCTCTCCAGCCAACACAACAAGCAAAATCACTGCCCTCCCCCTGTCTACATGGGACATGACTCCCAGGGGTGTGGACCTTCCTGGCAATGTGGGACAGAAATCCTAGAATGAGCTGGGACTCAGCATTAATGGATTGAGAAAACCTTCTCGAACAAAGGGGGAAGAGTGAAATGAGACAAAGTGTCAATGGCTGGGAGATTCCAAATAAAGTCGAGAGGTTATCCTGGAGGTTATTCTTATGCATTAAGTAGATATCACCTTGTTATTCAAGATGTAATGGAGAGGCTGGAGGGAACTGCCTGAAAATGTAGAGCTGTGTTCCAGTAGCCATGAGATGATTGTATAATGACATAGCTTTCACAATGTGACTGTGTGATTATGAAAACCTTGTGTCTGATGCCCCTTTTATCTATCTCATCAACAAACGAATAAAACCTATGGCATAAAAATAAATAATAGGGGGAACAAATGTTAAAATAAAATTAGTAGATTGAAATGCTAGTGATCAATGAAAGGGAGGGGTAAGGGGTATGGTATGTATGAATTTTTTTCTGTTGTCTTTTTATTTCTTTTTCTGAATTGATGCAAATGTTCTAAGAAATGATCATGATGATGAATATGCAACTATGTCATGATATTGTGAATTACTGATTATATATGTAGAATGGAATGATCATTTCTTAAGAATGTTTGTTTGTTTTTTAATTTTTTTAAAAAATATAACATTAATTAACCCCCCCAAAAGAAGTTAATTATATATGAAAAATAAACTATATTTTGTATAGCTGAAAAAAAATAATGGGGGTGGTAAATTTAATTTTTTCTTTACAGTTTTATTTTGAAATAATTTCAAACTCACAGGACCATTGCCAAGGTACTATAATACCCATACATAGAACTCCAACATACCCATCCCCAGGATAACTGGATCCACCAATTTTAACATTTTGCAACATTTCATATTTGTCTGCCCGCCCACCCTTGCTCCCTTCCTACTTTCTGATTATTTGAGAGTAGATTGTATACATCATGCTCCTCTCCTCCAGGAAAAAAGTAACATCTGACAATTAAGAAAACAAATTTATCCTATTATTTTTAATCTACAGAAAGCAATTTGGGAATATTGTACATGCTTTGATGAACAATAAACTAAGCTCTATTTAAAGCAAAGCTCTGACCTAATGGTAATCACCAAAAGAATCAATAAAATGCTTAACTTTTCCATTCTAAAAGTCACAGGGGTATGGGATTTTAATTATTTGTCTTTTAGAAGTAGACACGAAAGAGGGAAGAGAAGGATGGAGGGGGGAAATGAGTAATTTTGGGGAATAGATTTTGCCTTTTACGAAACAACTGCACCATTAATTACTCCTCCATAAGGTGCCATAATTTTCAATGGGGTTCAGTGGGCTAATTATTATTTAAAAGTTTACATAAAATCGTCAGTGTGGTATAGGGAAAAGAACTTTAGGTAAAATGAATTAATTTTCCTCACTGCCTTCCATTAAAATTTCTAAAGATATCTTCCTGCTGAGAAAAAAATCCAAAGAATAAATTGAAAATTTAAAGACGAGATTAAGACAATAGTCTTTAAAAAAAAAAGATAACAGTAGTCTTAAATCCAAGACATAACTAGTATTACTATACTAGCAAGTTATTGTAACAGATTTAAAACTAAGCAAGATTTTCATCCTGACTTTCTAAGTTACTCTCACTTTTGCCTTTCTTTGGATCAGGAGAAGCTGGCCCATATAACTGCACCTGGAAATACTTAAGTCACAGCTTTATGTTTTGTAAAATGAATAATTATCTCACTTACATTTATATTTCTTAAGTACTCCTCTTACACTGCATTTGCTTAAAATGATGGGAACCCATATTATGTGATAATGAGTGATTGAGCTGATAACAGTTGGACAAATTACTTAATCTTTCTGTCCCTGAGTTTCCCTATCTCTAAACTGAGGACAGCATTGTTATAAAAATTAAACACATCACGTACAATTCTTGGAAATTGTTCTTGGAACATAGTAAGAACTCGATAAATATTGGCTCTTACTGTTATTATATAATAAAATGGTTACTTACTCTTTTGTTGAGACAAACAACAGGCCACAGACTGCAACCCAGTGTGCAACAGCAGCAGAGGCAACCACACAGCAGCCATTTCACATTGACTGGGAGAGCTTTTTTTAAACATGCATTCACACGGCCAATGCTGGTCTTAAATTCTTCTGGGGCTACCTGTAACGAGAACATTTTCTTTAACAGTTAGTGGGCAGCTTGTCATAAATGATCTCTACACCTAAGGAAAATGATTATTTTATTAGTTAACAGTAATATTTTAAGCACTTACAAATATATATTTCTGTCCCATTTCCCTCCATAAATATGGATGAAACTGTCTTGGATGACATTAAAAAGCAAAATAATATAACTTCATGTTCACAGAGCTTAGCCTGATTTTCCAAAACCAACTTTCTGAAGTGATAACAATGAAATAACAACAATAAAGTTGACGGTAAATGACGTTCATTAGGGAGTTTTCTTACCAGTTTTGTCATAACTCATTACTAAGGCAATATTATTTAGTCTCAAGTCATTCTGACTAAAAGTGAGTAAGACTAGAAGCATAGAGCATATTAAAAACTCAAATACTACCAGAGGAAATGGACTAAAAATAGACCTTTTTAATATTCCTGGATTACTTTTTAAAAAGCACCTCTCAAATATTTTTTCCCTGGCAAATTTCAACATACCAATTTTAACTCTTTCCATTGTTTGCAGGGAAAAACTATACTCATAAAAGACAATGCTGAATGATTATATTAAAAAACATTATTCAGCATAAAATGTACTTCCTACTGATTCAAATTCTGAAATGTGAAAGGTCTTTTAAAACACACATTTAATATTTCTAATTATTACCTACATTCCTGGAAGTGGCTGCTTGTGCCTCTCTCTGTAAATAAGGACAAGATTAGTGTGCCAGCTTGAAAGGATGTATGTACCCTAGAAAAGCCATGTTTTAATCCTAATTCCATTTTGCAATGGCAGCTGTTTCTTCTAATCCCTATTCAATATTGCATGTTGGAAACTTTCATTAGATTATTTCCATGGAGATGTGACTCATTCAAGAGTGGGTGTTAAACTGGATTAGGCGCAGATGTGTCTCCACCCAATCTAGGTGGGTTTTGATTACTTTACTGGAATCCTATAAAAGAGGAAACATTTTGGAGAAAGCTAGAGAATCTGAGAGAGCAGAGAATGCCACAGCACTATGAAGCAGAGTCCACCAGCCAGTAACTTTTGGAGATGAAGAAGGAAAATGCCCTCCAGGGAGCTAGAGAGGAAGCTAGCAGATGATGCTGAGTTCGTCATGTGCCCTTACAGCTGAGAGAGAAACCCTGACTGTGTTCACCATGTGCCTTTCCATTTGAGAGAGAAACCCTGAATTTCACTGGCCTTCTTGAATCAAAGTATCTTTTCCTGGATGCCTTAGAGTGGACATTTCTATAGACGTGTTTTAATTGGGACATTTTCTTGGCCTTAGAACTGTAAACTAGCAACTTAATAAATTCCCCTTTTTAAAAGCCATTCTGTTTCTGGTATATTGCATTCTGGCAGCCAGCAAACTAGAACAGGTAGTTCAAAGGCAAGGCAACAGATTTATACTGAAAATTCTGCTTGAAGGTTATCCAATTCAAAAGTATACTAAAAATAGTTTGTTTGTAGTGAAATCACATTGCTGTGATTTCATATCACCAATATGATTTCCTTTCATTTAAAAAGCTGTCAGAGTTGTAAAATGTATGGGAAAAAATTCCAGGGCCTGGCAAAATAAAAAATTATCAAATTGTTAGAGAGAATAAGCAGTTATAAAATAAAAATCATTAGTACTTTTGAATAAAAAATAAGTTTTACTGCTTCTTCCAAATAAAAATGTTTCTACAGGAATCAATTTGCTACATTTTTGACTTTTTAAATAGAGATGTTTTAGAATTAACACCACGAAACATACCTATTGGCAGTTGTTACAGATGACCACAGAATTCAGCATGATTATGGTTAAAACATTAAGTAATTATATATGTTTTATCAAAATTGTTCATGCTACTCAATAAGGTCAATTGCTTAATGCGTAAATTTGATTTTCTTCCTAATATTAATCAACTACAGTTATGAAAATGTAAAGCTCAAAACGTTGTTTACATGGGGAAAGTAAACTAATTTCATTATCCTAGATTGTCAGCAACATGATCTAAAGACAACCCATTGAGTAAAAAGAATCCCAAATAAATGACAAAATTTCTAGATTAAATATAGAAATAAATCCAGACAGCCATGCCTTATAATTCAAAACAGAAAACACTGACAAGCTAATAATGATTTTAATTTAAAGAGGAAAGCAAATTAGACAATAAATCAAGAGATCTGGATTACAGTTACTCGTTAGTTATGAAAAATCCTAGGTAAAATCATTTAATTTTTCTGAGTTTCAGCTTCCTATCTATGAAATGAGAATAACAATCTTTGTTTTATATACCTCACTTTAGAAATTACCTCCTGACTATAATGCTTTGAAAAAAGAAGTCTGTGAATCACATGTCTTTACTAGATTTGGAGAAAGAAAATCACTGTGTCTCTTACTATATTTGGAGGAAAAAAAGAAAAGAAAAGCTCTCTCTTTGCATGGAGTCTTACCAAGAAGGCAAGGGGTTTAATCAAGTAATTATTAATCCATGCTTTTCTACATATTATAGTATAAATAAATGTATAATCTGCTACATTTTGAATGCAAACTCTGAACTCTTCAGTTCTTCAACTCTTCAAAGAGAAAATGAAGATGCTCTTTTAAAATGTACCAGGCTATTAAGATTTACCTCTCAAAACAGCAATACTCAACTTCTTTTTTCCTAGTGAATCACTGATCAACCAAACAAAAGTTAAGATAAGGAAAAATATATGTATATATTTACCTTTAATCTGAAATATAAAATCATTATCAATTCTGTATATGTTGTATTACAGAATCACTAAAGCATCTTTTAAACACAGCACATTTTGAAATAAAGTCATGTAAATTATAAAACTATTAAATCATCCTTTTACAACTTTAATTGGTTGTAATTAGTATCTAAATTTATATTTAGAAGTGAGTACATGTATCGATGAAAAAAATTAAAAGAAAAAGGTGAAGTCATAGGCAGAAAGGAATTAGTCCCAAAGAAAAAAATGAGCCTTAGAAAAGAGAGCTCCACTTTCAACTCGGATGAAGTCTGAACAAGAATAAAGCCATAGAATAAAAGGAAATAGGGAAAGGAAAACTTGCTTTTTACTTTAAATATTGAGAATGAATTAATTTATATGCTGTGCCAGTTTGAAACTGCTGTGTACCTCAGAAAAGCCATGTTCTTTAATCCTTGTCAATACTGTTGGGTGGGACATTTTGATTAGGTGGTTTCCATGGAGATGTGTCTCCACCCATTCAAGGTGGGGTTGCTTCCTTTATGAGGGAAGCATTTTGGAAAAAGTTTTAGAGCCCACACAGCCAGAGACCTTTGGAGATGCAGAAGGAAGGCATCCCCAGGGAAACCTTATGAAATGAGGAGAGAAAGCTAACAGACATTACCATGTGCCCTCCCAGCTGACAGAGGTGTTCCAAACGGCATCAGCCTTACTTGAGTGAAGGAAACCTCTTGCTGGTGCCTTAATTTGGACATTTTCATGGTCTTAGAACAGTAAACTTGTAACTTACTAAATCCCCTTTTAAAAGCCATTCCATTTCTGGTATATTTCATTCTGGCAGCTCAAACTAAAACATATGACGAGGTATATAAAATTTGTTTAAAAATTTGTCTTTTATTACATGAGTCTGGTAATAAATGAATTAACAAAACATACCTAAAATGTGGCAGTTTTCCTTCTTTCCCACACTTTCTACTTTTAACATATAATGTTCTCAGTTTGAATTCTCTTGCCATGGACAAGTTACTAAAAATAAGAATTCAAATTTTTTGAAGTCATATGACAAATATATTTGAAAAGAAAATTTCTGCTACAATTTCAGATAATAAACTAAAATCTACATTTTGACTTTACAAGGCCACCAACATTGTCTTTGGAAAAAATCTGTATTTGAATAACACTAAAAGTCATAAAATAGAGATAAAGGGATAGAAAATAATAATTATATAACTCTTGATTTTAAACTTATTTGAAAAAAAAAGTTTAGTTAGCTGTGTGGAATTAGAGTTAATAACATTTTACTCATTTACTTCCATGTAACTGAGTATTTCTAGTAATGATAATTAGATGGAAGCCCCTTATTTTCTGGCCCAAGAGCAGGTTGTAAAGAAACACTTAATTCCTTTTGACTCTCTTGGAAAGAAAAAAGAAAACCACATCATAAAGGTGGGGAAAGGGTCATAACATTTTATAACAGGATGCCAGAGACTGTTAACAGAAGGAAATCTAAGCAAAGCTCATTCAGACTGATTCCTTTCCTTCAATCTTGGGGAACACAACCCTATCAATCACTTGTCATATAGGATCACAATAATGAGTCAATTTTATAGCTTACAATTCTCAACAACTGCACACTAATTTCTACATAATACCATTCAATTGTTTTAAGTGGCGGTCAGGAAGCTTTAATATCATTTCTAAAGTTCTGTGTCTTTTTCATTTTCTGGTCACCAAGATATTTGAGTATTCACCTGCCTGATATGTGCTATCATGACAGGAGGACTTCTCTTTAGTGAACTGGGGAAAATATCTTTCCTATACTGAATATAAAAGATTATCTTTTTTGCAGAAAAAGCCTTAACACATCAGCAAAAACTAACATTTTAATTTTAATTAATATTGAGGTACAGAGATTGTCAAAATGGCTTTTTAGGGTTTTCAGGATTTCACTCTGCATAATTTGCTAAGCTTATACATGAAAACTATTTTATAATCCCCTTCATTCTGGAAAAATGATTTTGTAAAAGACTTTTTCTACCTTAGCTACTGCATTTATTCATTTTAAATTATTTAACACAAAGGCTAAGTCTCAAATTCTAACTTTTTCCCCTTTTAGTTTTTTCAGTCACGTTAAGTTCTTTTAGCCGCCTCGCCAAGGTATCAGAGAATCATTCTGGTAATCTAAAATAACATATACAAATGAAACAATGCCTACTGGAGAAAAAATACCCCATTACAGAGAAAGTGAATAAAATTAATGTTACCACTCTGTAATTTAAAAAACTCAGACTTTCAGAATCCCTTTTAGTGTTTTTCTCATTGACAAACACTAAACTAAGAAAAACATCACAGTATCATTTATGCCTTATCCAATATATGAGAAATTTTGTACACCTTAAATAATGCACACTGGAATAAATATCTAAGTGTCATTAGGATATGTGCTACAAAAACAGTCTCCTGAATAGAATGGATGTCTTTCAGAAGAGCTCATGTCCACATCATTTAGGTTGCGTGAATGCATATCAAAAGCACCTGAATATTCTTACTTTTCTAGCTTAAAAAGGTACACTATCTTTTGGGACAGTGGAATTTTTAGTTTCAGAAATCTTTGGAGGTGTGAAGTGAAATTCTGAAGATTCTTTGATACATAAAACTGGGCAATTTCAAAGTCAGATGACTTTTTTTTTTATCTGGAAGTTTTATTACCTGACTTATTTTTAGGTTATTCATTTTTAGACTTTCTTGGACCTGTAATTCAAACTCTTAAAAAAACTAAACCAAATCATTGTATCAACTAACTACCAAAGCATTCAGCTATTTAACCATTTAGAAATTTCTGAATATTTGGTAATATAATGGCTCTTCACTCGCCTTCCACATTTCCTCAAGTATCAAAATAGTGTAAATAAATTTTTGTCTTAGTCAGAGCCTTCTCTTTTAGGTCTAGAAAATTAGTAATAATATTGTAAGAGGACTTTGCAAATACAATTTCGAATCCTAGGAAGTGTTAAAAATATTGAGCTTCTATGTTAGAAGATACTATTGAATATAGAGGAACCATGGAACAGAAAGACAATAACAATTAAATTATTGTAGTTAGTGTAATTTTTTTTACATATCAATAAGTATATTGGTCTGATAAGACACAGAATCTTTGTCATCTAAGCAGATTACTCAGATGGTTAAAAACCTTTTACAGCATCTCACTAAAAGCAAACAAATAATCCAAGACAACATGGTCATTTTAACAGAGTGAAAACCAAATTCTTGTTTTGCATGGAGACATATCTGATAAGAAAACTATTAAAAATCTTATAAAACTATAAAATATTAGCCAACCTTAACCACAACCAATAAAATTCACTTATAACAAGGCATCAACAACTTTCTATATCCATCCATTTTATCCTACACATTCCTGTTTCTTACTCTCCAACTATGAGTTATTTTACTTTAGGGCGAAAAGAATTCTCTTTTTCTTTAACAAAAACACTTCCTGCATACTTTACATATTTAAATTACCAAAAAAGATCTTGATATCAATCTTCAAGCCAACATCCGACAAAACACAATACTTTTTTTTGTGTGTGAAAAATAACATATATACAAAAAAGCAATAAATTTCAAAGCACATCACACCAGTTATAGAACAGATTTCAGAGTTTGGTATGGGTTGCAATTCCACAATTTTAGGTTTTTACTTCTAGCTGCTCCAAGATACTGAAGACTAAAAGAATATCAATATAATGATTCAGCAATCATACCCGTTTATTAAACCCTATCTTCTCTGTATAACTCCACCATCACCTTTGATCTTTCTCCCACTCTTTAGGGGTGGGTTACATAATTTTAGAATCTTAAACTATCTAAAATATAAAAAAAATGCAACAAAATTTCTTTTCATGTATAAAAAATCATACCATTTTCAGAAAAAATAGAGTGATACGAAGTTAAATAATAATAAAGAGTCCCAAACACTAAAAACATTGGGAATTACTGACAGAAATGAAAACAGATTATAGCTACCTGTGTTGAGAGAAAAAGGTAAAACTGGAAAAGCTGAACGGATAAATAAATAATGGCTGTCATGCATGGACAATGGACAAAATAACTGGTAGCAGGTTAGTAGTCAGGGAGACAGCTTTCAGTCACTAACAAGACAGCTTGCAAGTACCCTGCCTTTTGTTATTTTACTTCATTATCATTGAATTAAAGTGTTTTCCATAACATCAATAAGCCACGAAACAGTGCTTTCGGAATTGAAAAGTTCAAAGCAAACTCTCACTTACCTTCCCTGTTAGAACTGAGGGAAATTCACTATCAAACTTGTTGCTCAAGCCAAACCTTAAAAACAAAGAACAAAATATATTCTACTCAGCATATTTAACTCTTTGCGTTTTTCAAAAGTTACAGTCATGCTGAAAAAAAGTTATGTAACAGTCATAAAAAATAAATCTTTGACTACTTATCCCAATTAATAGCAAAAGAAGCTTAACAAGGAGCAGATGTTAAATTTGAATTCTAACTAATATGGGATTAAAAATATTAAAGTGGAAAAATATTGATATAGAGCTGGAAACACTATAATTTTTGACTGAAATGTTAAAACCCACTTCAGGTGGTAACTATTGGAGCTAGATGATAGTATATGGGAGTGCCTTATACTATTCTTCTGCTTTCGTGTATGTATGAAAATTTTCCTAATAAAGTTACCCTTCCACACCCCAGTAATTTAGCCTTTGGAAGTACAGAGTTTGACAACTTGTCACCTGTTACTATTCAGATACTCAAGGATCAATAAAGTTGATCCTTATTACTGGTGTTCATGTCCTGACTCTCTTCAGGTACATTCACTGAAATCTGTACTACGAAGTCAAAATGGATTTTACAAGCCTTCATATACTGGCTTGATTTCAGTAAGGATAACAAAAATCGCTTCTTATAGTGATATCAATTCATAGTTACTACAATTTTATGTTGGTGGATTATAGGTTGTAAGCAAAAACAAAAAGACAAAGACATTTACTGAGAACTCTTCATGAGGTTGGCAATGAGTTACTATTAACTACATAGTCACTATGGGCCAGGTGCTGTGACAGTCACTTTAAATACATTACTTTTAAATTTTATAACCCTACAAGAAAGATATTGTCATCTCCATTTTACAAATAAGGAAGATGACACTGAGAACAAATAATTAACTTAAAGACTTGCCCCAAGTCATATATCTACTAAGTAGGGAGAACTAATATTAAAATGCTATTCCCAAAGTCCTTTTTGTATTAGATTAACCAACTGAGAGTAGAGACTGTAGCTTATTTATTTTGCCATCTTCCATTAAGCCCAGTAGTATAATGGATCTAGTAGGCATTTTAAATGTTTGTTGAATAACAAGTTTATACCACTTTACTCAACTGATTTACAGCACTCAGATCTTAGGGTCACTTTAAAGAAACATGGACATCAGGTCCTTAGTTAGGAATTTAATGTCCTATTAAAACTCTATGTGGGAATATCATACTCTTCTTGTATCATTTATACTTAAAACTTATTTTCAAGAACACAAGTCAATCATAAGCACAGAGTCTTTATACCTAGCAGCTAGAAGCAAGATACATATCTGTGCATAACTATATTATACCTTTTATGTTTAAAATGTATTTTAAAACAAGTTGTTTTAAAAACAGTTGAGAAAATTAAGAAACAATTATAAAAAAACCTTGAATCCATTAAAGTACTTCATTACTTCTGTTCTTCAGGTATTTGTACCTGCAATGAGAACATAATAGGCAAATATACACTGCCTTTAAATCTATACATAGACATAGGAGCATAGCCAAATTTAAAACAAGACAGTACACCCTGTGCAAGAATTTTTATGAGAACTTTCATCCATTGTTTGAGAAACTGACACTCTAGTAGTAAACATATAGTTAGTCAAAAAGATGTAATTTAATTTATTATTTCATAAAGAGTAAACTCTTATTGGGTAACAGGAAAAAGAGATGTAGGTCTCAGCTATAGAAAGTAGAAACAATGCATTTTAAAGTGCAGCTCTATTTCCATACCTTGTCTAAATGCTTTTTAGATACAATGTCAATAACGTGCTACTATCTCTTTAGAGACTGCTGCCATTATAGCTTTTTCCAGCTGCCATGCCTCTATAGGTATCAAATACATAGGACACAGAGAGAAGTATCCTTCAAAATGTATGGAATATTTTTATTATTAAAAAAAATTCTTAGCTTTCCTATTCTCTCTTTGCACTTATCACCAGACAAATGAACTTTCATTGGCCCATTTTCTTAAATCTTTTTTATTATCAACCAAAATAAAATATAAACATGAATATCCTTAACACACAAATGTTCCGTGCATGGTATACAATCAATGGCTCACAATATCATCACATAGTAGTATATTCATCACCTTGATCATTTTTTAGAACATTTGTATCACTCCAGAAAAAGAGATAAAAAGAAAAAAACTCATACATACCATACCCCCTACCCTCCCTTCTCATTGACCATTAGTATTTCCATCTACTCAATGTATTTTAACCTTCGTTCCCATTTTTTTTCTATGCCCCTTACACTCCCTTTCATTGTTCACTAGTATTTCAATCTACTCAATTTATTTTAACATTTGCTCCCCCTATTATTTATTTTTAATCCATATTTTTTTACTCATCTGTCAATATCGTAGCTAAAAGGAGCATCAGACACAAGGTTTTCACACTCACATAGTCCCATTGCGAAATCTGTACCATTATACATTCATCTTCAAGAAACATGGCTACTGGAACACAGCTCTACAGTTTCAGGCACTTCCATCTACCCTCTCTAATACACCTTAAATTAAAAAGGGGTATCTATAAAATGTGTAAGAATAACCTCCAGGATAACCTCTCGATTCTGAAATCTCTCAGCCACTGACACTTTGTCTCATTTTTCTCTTCCCCCTTTCAGTCAAGAACGTTGTCTCAATTCCTTGATGCTGAGTTCCAGCTCACTCTAGGATATCTGTCCCACGTTACCAGAGAGGTTTACACCCCTAGGAGTCATGTCCCACGTAGAGAGGGGGAGGGCGGTGAGTTTGCTTGCCGTGTTGGCTGAGAGAGAGACAGGCGACATCTGAGCAACAAAACAGATTCTCTGGGGATGACTCTTAGGTCTAATTTTAAGTAGGCTTAGCCTATCCTTTGTGGGGATAAGTTTCATATGAACAAACCCCAAGATTGAGGGCTCGGCCTGTTGATTTGGTTGTCCCACTGCCTGGAGAATATCAGGAATTCTCCAAATGGGGAAGTTGAATTTTCCCCCTTTCTTGTTGCTCCCCTAAGGGGACTTTGCAAATACTTTTTTATTCACTGTTCAAATCAATAGTCTATCTTTCCTTCTGGTTTCATTTGTGCCTCCTTCTTTCTTAATCTATTGAAATTTGATTTTATCATTATTTTTTATTAGAGAAGTTGTAGGTTTACAGAAAAATCATGCATCAAATACAGAGTTCCCATATAGCACCCTATTAGTAGCACCTTACATTACTGTGGCACATCTATTACAATTCATGAAAGAACATTTTTATAATTGTACCATTAACTATAATCCATTGTTTACAATATGGTTCATTGCTTGCATTGTACAGTCTTAAAATCTGATTTTGATGCTGTTACTTCACTGAAAAGAATCTCCTAAAGTTCACGTTTATTTACTGCCAAATTCAATGTTCTTTTCTCCTTCACTTTGCGTGTAGCTTGTGACACTGTTGATCATTCCCTTCCTATCTCTCTTCCATTCTTCCATTCTACTCTCCCTAATTCTTTTGCTTCTTCTCCAAATTTAGCTTTTACTTATTTGCTTATGTTTGGAAGGGAACAATAATAATTTATCTATCTTTATAGCTTGACAATCATTTCTATGCTGATGAAGATCAAATCTACATCTCTAGTTCTATATTTTCAAACATGCTCTAGTCCCTCATCTCTTATTGTATACTAAAGAATTCCATTTGGCTATCTTGTTGCAAAATACCACTGTAAGTGAAACATGCCTAAAATTAAATGTTACCTTTTCCTGGTAAAAGTTTCTCCTTGTCAAAGTTCTCATCCCTGTCAATGGCACCATTAATCACTTTAACCTAGAAACTGGTATCATTTTTGCATCTTCCCTATATCCAAAAGTTCTCTAAATACTGTTATTACTTCTTTGGAAATCATTCGCATGAGTCCTTCATTTTTACTGCCACTGCCATGTTCTTCTTGATTTTGCTCATGTGGTTCCTCTTGCACCCTCTCCCTAATTTAAATCCTATACAGCCTTCAAGGCTCAATTCAAGTTCCAACCCCTTCTGTGATGCCTTGAATGTTCAAGTCTTCATGGATGCCCCCCTTTCTGTGAATACTCACAGTTACTTCTAATCCATTTTATACAATTCAACAGTTAATAAAATATTGTCTCTCATTCTTTGCTGCCCTTAGCAATATCTTCAAGGCAAACTTCACATTAGCTTTGTAAGGCAAGGCCCATACTTTGTTTTCACTGAATTCTTTACGGTATTTAGCCCAATGCTCAAGTTCTCAAGAAATACCTGCTATATTCAGTGCTGTAATTTTCTTCTACAATATAAAAATGGATTTCCCTTTCTAATGTAAAAAGCACATTATAAATGGTAAGCAAAGTGCCATTGCTTAAAAAATACTGTTCTATGGTCCAAATACACTTAAAATGGCATGAAGAAAAAAAACGGTATGAAGAAGAAAGTGACATCATCAAACAGCTGCTGAAAATCTCTTACCAAGGATTCAACAAAAAAAGATAATTCTGAATTTTTTTAGCACTCTGGAGGAAGATATAGACTGGAGAAGGGTCCTACAGGTGTCAAATTGAAGAAAGAGAGAAATATCAGGTAGGAAATCTCTACATCAGAGCAGACAGTGCTCTACCCTCCCCATACTGGGTCTCACACACAGCACACGTGGGACTTGAAAAGGTAGAAGAAAGGATTAGCAAACTTGAGGCAGAAGATCTAAATTCCTACACACAAAAAAGCAGATACAGGGAAGAATGGAAAAATATGAGCAGGGTCTCAGGGAACTGAATGACAACATGAAAATACACAAATATACATGTTATGCGTGTCCCACAAGGAGAAGAGAAGGGCAAAGGAGCAGAAAGAACAATGGAAAAAACTATCACTGAAAATTATCCATCTTTTATGAAAGACATAGAATTACAGATCTAAGAAATGCAGCATACTGCAAACAGAAAAGATCCAAATGAACCTACTTCAAGACACTTACTAATCAGACTGTAAAGTGTCAAAGTCAAAGAGAATTCTGAAAGCAGCAAGAGAAAAGTGATCTACCACATACAAGGGAAGCTGAATAAGACTATGTGAAGACTTCTCAGCAGAAACCATGGAAGTGAGAAAGCAGTAGTACGGTATATTTCAGATATTGAAAGAGAAAAACTCCCAATCAAGGATTCTATATATAGAAGCTGCCCTTTAAAAATGAGGGAGTGTTTCAAATATTTTCAGACAGACACTGAGAGAATTTGTGAAGAAGAGACCTGCTCTACAAGAAATACTAAAGAGTGCACTACAGGCAGATAGGAAAAGATAGGAGAGAGGGATTTGGAGAAGAGTGTAGAAATGAAGACTATCAGTAAGGGTAAAAAGAGAGAAAAAAATGAGATACAATACATCAAAATAAAGTCATGATGCATGCAACAATGTGGACGAAATTTAAGGACATTATGTTGAGGGAATTAGCCAGAAACAAAAGGATAAATATTGTATATTCTCACTAATAAGAACTAACATTAATCAGTGAACTTTGAGAGATAAATTGAGAACACAGGTTATTAGGAGATAGTGAGTAGAGATTGGGCATTTGATGCTGAAGGAGAACATAATGTTCAACAGGACTGAATATAAAGATTCAGAAATGGATAGCACAATACTGTGTGATGGTAGCACAATACCGTAAATTTAATGAACAAAGCTGAGTGTGAGTACAGTAGAAAGTAGAAGGATAGGGGCGTGTACGACACCAGAAGGAAAGAGAGAGGATAAAAACTGGGACTGTATAATTTAGATGGTGAGTAAATGTACAACTATAAGAATGGTTTTACCTGAGAGAGAACAAATTAATGTCAACAGTGCAAGGTGCTGAAAATGGGATGGTATATGGAAAAAAACAATCAAGGCAAACTAGTTTACACAGATAACAGTAACATTAACACTTTCATTAATTGTAACAAAGACAATATACGAAAGCTAAATGTCAATAAGAGGCAGATATAAGGGAAGGATATGGTATTCTTGGTGTTGTTGCTGTTTCTACTTTTTTAAAATTTTATTTTACTTTTTATTCTTCATTTTTTTCCTCTTCTTCTTTCTCTGCAGAAGAAATGGAAAGTCCTTGTATAGATCATGGTAGTGAATGCATAACTTTGTGATTATACCAGGAACCATTGGACTGTTATTTAGGATGGAGTGTATGGTTTGTGAATAAAATTATTTAAAAAATAAACAGAAAGATACAAGCACTGGAGACAATGTAGAGAGAGATGTACCTATTCATTGTTGGTAGGGAAATAGAATGATACAGAAACTCCGGAGAGCAGTGTGGTGGTTCCACAGGAGGCTATGTATAGGGTTGCCATATGATCCTGCAACTCCATTACTAGTGATATACTTGGAAGAAATGAAAGCAGGGACACAAATGGCCATTTGGACTCTGGTATTTATGGTGGCATTATTCATGATTTGCAATGGATGGAGGTGGCCTAAGGGTACATCGACTGATGAACAGAAGAGTGAACTGTGGTGTATACTGTATTAGCTAGGGTTCTTGAGAGAAACAGAATCAGCAGGAAATATTCAGAGATACAAAATTTATAGAAGAGTCTCACGTAATCATGGGAATGTAGAGTCCAAGGTCTGTAGGGCAGGCCACAAGCTGGTAACTCCGATGAAGGTTTGCAATGAACTCCACAGGAGAGGCTCAGCCAACTGAAGTAGGAAGAAGGCTATCTCTTCTGAATTCTCCTTGAAAGCCTTCCAATGATTAGATTAAGTGCCACTTGTTGCAGATGGCATTCCCCTTAGCTGATTACAAATGCAATCAGCTGTGGATACAGTTGACGTAAATCATGACTTAAGTCCATGAAATGTCCTCATAGCAACAGACAGGACAGCACTTGCCCAACCAGACAAATGGGCAACGCCAGCAGGCCAAGTTGACACATGAACCTGATCATGACATATACATACAATGGAATATTGAGCGGCTGCAAGAAAGAATGAAGTTTGAGGCATAAAACTAGGTGAATGAACCTTGAGGACAGTGTGATGAGTGAAATAAGGAGAAATGAAAAGACAGATGTTATAATGTCTCACTAATATGGACTAATTTTAATGTGCAAATGCTGTGAATTGAATTCAAGAGCATAGGTTATCCAGAGAAGGCTTATTGTAAAGGTTCCTAGATTGTAAGCTCTTACAGCAGTAACATTTATTCTTGGGTTGTAACTGCTATTTCTAAATTCTGAGATGCTGAGCTCTTTGTGAATAACCTGGTCATTCCCTGGAACTTCAGGTATCTGTGTGACACCTGAGACCCAGAGTTAGAGTTCTACAATCATGAAAATCAGCATTATCCCCATATAGTAACTAGTAGAAAAGTTGAAAAAGAGATCAGACTTCTATTAGAGAGATGAATATAGCAGATCTTGTTAGGACTAAGGTAAGTCAAACTAAACGGTAAAGTATGATATTGATATTGACTGTATTTTAAAACTTCAACTTCTATATGAGACCAAAGGAAAATATGACTATTTGGTGCAAAATTTATGATGCAAAATTTTTATTCTCTGTAGCACAATATTTAATTTAACTTATATGGTCAGTTTATTTGAACACCATAACTACATGCAACCTTAAATAGGGAGTGAGATCTTATTGATCTGTACAGGTCAGATGATGCTCTGATACATCCCACAATAATCTAGGCAGAAGATAAAAAAGTATTTGAAAAGTTCCCTTGAGGGACTGGGGAAAAATGTGGAAATATTAAACTTTCCCAGCTCTGGAAAACATGATTTTCATGCAAGCATTGGGGACTACCAACGTAACAGGCCAAGCCCTCAATCTTGGGGTTGGCCCTAATGAAATTTATTCCTGCAAAGGAGAAGCTAAGACTACTTACAATTTTGCCTAAGAGTCACCTCCAGAGAATCACTTTTGTTGCTCAGATGTGGCCTCTCTCTCTTAGCCAACTCCACAGGTAAACTCACTGTCCCCTGCCCTACATGGGACATGACTCCTAGGGGTGTGAAACTCCCTGGCAATGTGGGACCTGACTCCCAGGGATGGGCCTGGCCCTGGCATTGTGGCATTGAGAAAGTGTTCTTGACCAAAAGGGAGAAAAGAAATGAAATGAAATAAAGTTTCAATGGCTGAGAGATTTCAAGTAGAGTCAAAAGATAATTCTGGAGGTTATTCTTACACATTATAAAGATATCCCTTTCCAGTTTTTGGTGTATTAGAGCAGCTAGAGGGAAATACCTGAAAACACTGAACTGCAATCCAGTAGCCTTGATTTTTGAAGATGATTGCATAACTATATAGCTTTTATGGAATGACCATGTGATTGTGAAAAACTTATCATGGACGCTCCCTTTATCCAGTGTATCAACAGATGAATAAAAAAAATTTAAAAATAAAGATAAAAAATAATAAATTATGGGGGGATAGAGAGTATGGGAAATTTTGGGTGTTACTTTTATTTTCAGTTTTATTCTTATTTTTATTGTTTCTGGAGTAATGAAAATGTTCAAAAATTGATTGTGATGATGAATACACAACTACATGATGATACTGTGAACCACTGACTATACACTTTGGATGATTATATGGTATGTGACTATAGCTCAATAAAATTGCATTTAAAAAAAGTATGAAGAAAGGCAAATTAGGTCCAATACTGTCACATAATTTTGACTAATAGGCTGCAGCAATGCTCTTCTTGCTTACCAGATATTTATTTCCTTAACTTTCTCCTTTAGAGACTCAGCAGATAAAAAGAATGCTAAACTCAGACAACCTGAGGAATAGCATTTCATTTAATAGCTTCTAGGAAAATGCTATAGAATGCAATATGTTTGAATGATATGTTTTAAGCCAAAACACTTTATGGTTATATTTTTTGTGTCAAGTGTAAGTTTCATCAATGCCCAAGTAATAAGGAACGATTTAACATTTCTTTGGAGTAGAGAACACTAACGTGAAGGATGACTCCTCTTAGTTGCTCTTCCCTCTTTTCTTTCTCTCCACATTGCTCACTGTTTTTCATCTTTGTAAAAATGGCTTTCAAAGACTTGTAGAAATCAAAGTTCATATGCTCAGGTTGTTTAAGAAAGGTAGGGAACTATATTAATAGATCAAAGTGTAGTAAAATTTTGCCAACAAGGAACTTAATTTTTTACTAAGAAATTGCACACCTATAGTAACACTGATTCTGAAGCATGCACATTAAACTATTTGCTATAGCAAGGAAAAGGCAAGTCTATGTCATACAATTCAAAGGGATTTAAAAAAATCTTCTAGTTAAATCTCTTTAATCTTTCATATGGAAATATTCACACTTTACAACGCTGTACAATGGCAAGTTCCTGCAGCTACAGCATTCTCAAAGCCTAAGAATCTTATAAAATATTTACCTTACATTAACACAAATCAAGAATACATTACTAAAATTTCTCAAAGATAACTGTTTACAGAAAAGGTATTCATTCTCTGATTTAAGAAGTATCAATATGTGTAGTACTCTCTGAATATTTGCAGAAATGCAGACTGTTTGACATATTTGGCCATCTTCTTCAATTCTATATCTAGCAACTTCAGCTCTTTTAGATTCATTTCAATGTGTAAATTTTATAAATCCCTCAGAATTGGCAACCTACCAACTCTGCTAACTTCTATACAGGTGTACTATCAAGAGTGAATATCCATATATTTTAAATACTCCAAAGAATGTGGTCCCTCTATAAATAAGAAAAAAAATCTCATGAGATGTAATATTCTTTGTATTTCAACACATTGGATCTAAATATTTATCCTAAAGAAAACAAGAAGAAAAGTGATAGGTACTATGTTTATCATTCATATCTATAGTATTTGTGAAACACTTTATACTTCCAAGAGACATTTCACTATTTCTGCTTCTATCATCTCAAATTCATGGGAATTAATTTAGCTACATTTTATAAAATGTGGGTAAAGATCCCCAAATAACGTTTTATGATCATTGTGTCAGAACTGGAAGTGCAATTTGAATTCTTTAAAATATGTAATTAGTGTGTTAAGATGATACAAGTAAACAAGGGCACTCTAACACTTAGGGACTAGCTTAATAAAGCTTTCAGAGGTAAGGCCATGTCATAACCCCTATCACTGGGACCAGTGATATTATTGTATCAGTATATGTCTGTCCTCAGAAACAAGTACTGTGCATGGTGATTCAACCAACTTGTATTAATTGAAGACCTGTAATACAGCTTACACTATAATGGGCATATTGAATGTTACCAAAGTAAGCCAATATTCATTTAACTCACATTTACTGTCTATTTCATGCCAGGCATTCTGCTAAGCACTGAGGATTCAGAAGGAACACGGCATTGTTCATACCAATGAAGCCTACAATTTAGTGGGGGCAGAGAGGACTTACAGGAGGTGATGACGTATGAAGAGCTGGTGTAGGGGAAGACACTGGCATTCTAGATGGAGGTTCCCACTTGAGCAGAGGCAAAGAACATGTCATAAATGGGGAACTCAAGCAGTATGGGAAATAACAGGAGATTAGGCTGATAGATAGGCAAGATCCAGTATATGAAGGGTTCTTTATGCTATATTATGGAACTTAGACTCTATCCTATAGGTGAAGGGGAAACCATATAATTGTCTTAAACAAGAGAAGTGGTTTGGTTAGATCTGTATTTTTTGGTGTCTCAGTCTAGCAGCAGCCTGGAGAACAGATGTGAGGGTAATAAGGATGAATGAAGGATGAGTAGTTAGGGTACTGAAAAGGGCCTGAATCAGGGAAGAGGTGGTAGGGAGAGAAAAAAATGTTTAGGTCATATACTGTTAACACTTGGTAACTGCTTAGCGATTAATTAGTAGGAAGGAAGAACCAATGATGGGTAATGGAATAGGTGGAGGTACATTCAACTGAGATGCAGAATACAGAAATGTGAGGGTTTTCTTTTTGAGGAGTGGGGGTGGGAATGTGTGTGGATGTGGGGGGATGCATGCTGTCTGGAACATGTTGAATTTAATATGACAGTGGGCCACGAGGTAAAGAAGCCCAGCAGGCAGTTAGATAAAAGTCTGAACCGAGTCTGGTACAGAGATCCATATTTGGGAGACATCCAGGGTTGGAACCATGAGAGGCAAGAGGAGATCATTCAGGGCGAGTAGGGAATGAGAAAAGTAGTGGGCTGATGAAAAAAATTCCTGGAGAACACTGCTATTTAAGGAGCGAGAGGAAGGGGAGCCCATGAATAAGGCAGAAAAGGAATAACCTGAGAAATACTAGGAGAACCAGGAGAATGAAGTAGCCAAGAGTTCCAGGGATTGTTTTTGGAAGCAAAATGTTTTTGTTTTTGTTTTTTTAATTAAAATGTGAATATCCTGAGGAAAGACATATACCTTCCAGTTCAACTAGGCCCCATGGCTCATTATGCTATACCATTTTCCATGACTTTCCTTACCTATATGTTTGCCACTGCTGGAGAAGAGGCCTCTAAGAAGGAGGGAGTCATTATAGTATGAAATACAGCAAGAGAGGCTGAGAAAAACAGAGGATGTAAGATGCTCATTGATTTAGCAACAAAAAGGTTATGATGATCTCAATGAGCCAGTCTCCCCGTAGTCATGTGGCAGAATCCAGATTACAGAGGGGTAAAAATGAAGTTGATATAGTGAATATAGCTACTCTTCAGAAATTAGAAGAGAAGGAAAGAAGAGAGGTTAGATAGTAGTTACAAGGGAATGTGTGTCAAGGGGCTTTTGTTTTAGTCTTTTTAAAGAATGAGACTGTGAACATGTTTACAGGCTGTACCTGTAGAGAGGTAGAGAGAGGTAATACTGGAGAGAAAGGGGCTGCCCAATGGTGCAAGGAAGCTTGAAGAGAAAAGTATAGAAAATGTAAGTGGAGGCAGGATCTTTGGACAAGTGGAAGGACTCCTTGAGCTCTGAAGTCGGAGGAAGAAGGTAGAGGATTTAGGCCTAATTAAGAGCCAATGCAGGTTTTTCAGCAGGAAAGTGACAGAATTAAACTGTATTTTAAGAAAATTACTTTGGCACAATCACACAGAATGGACTGGAGTGGTGAGAGGTTGTAGTAATTAAAGCGGATGGCAACAATTCAAACTAGAGTAGTGCCAGTAGGAACAGAAAAAAACGAAAAACCTAAGAGCCTTTTCAAAAGGCATGATGACATAACTCTGGTACAAAGTGGCATGGGGCAATTCAAGGAGAAGGGAGAGTTAAAAATGACTCAAGAATATTAAATATTACCCTGGGAGATTAGAATGGTGGCACCAGGGTCAGAATGGGGCAACTGAAAAGCACAGGTAGCATGGCGAGGGAAAAACAAGCTTAACATACAGCGAATTTGAGATGATGGGATACAAATTTTTAACTTTGAAAAGAAACAAAGACCTCTATAGGATAGAAAATTGCACAGAGAATGAAATTAACTGTTAGGTGAGAATAAGAAATATTTCTTTCAGAGAGGGCACACAGTTTAGGGCAACTCTAACTACCATGCTAAAAAAAAACTAAATGCAAGCTGACATTTTTGATGCCACAGGATAAGATTAAATATTTCCTAAGAATCTTATTTTACTAACGAAGATTTTACCATAGGAAGACCATTGTCTCAGATCAGTAAACTTTCTTCTAAATATTTAATCTTTTTTTCAAATCTCAGACACAGCATATCAAGTGAGCTTTCTAGGTGAGAGAATGTGTACAATACAACTAAATAAGGTTCTAAACTATATACATTGGTCAGCAGTCCTAGTACTGTTTTGGTGCTTTTCAGGTTTTGGTTTCAAAGGAAATTAATACTGACAGTTACCAGCAGCACCACTACTCTCACTCCCAATTTCAGATTTTTTTTAGCTGAGAGGGACCTATCACAGGGGCCTGGGCATGGCAAATGTCAGTACTTCCTTTAATGAAGAAAATATACTTATTAAATACTTCATTATTGTTGTACAGAGAGTAGAATGGAACTACAATTAAATTTCAGGGAACTTAAATTCTGTTTCCTTGCTTCTCCTCCTCTGTTGTCTCAATTTTAGAAAATAGTGAAGCAGATGGGTGAAGTGCTAGAGTATAAAAATTATGGAGTGTAATAAGAAACCTTTTCTGTTTCGTCTCATGGAATAATCTGAAGTTGTTACTTTCATAATTAGTTCAAGTATTAAACTGCCTCCTTAATGAGAGAAAGTAATGGAAGTAAATCAGCACAGTAAGCTGGCATCTAAGCATTGTAGGCTATCTGCAAAATTCTTGGACCAAGAAAAACTGTTAAAATTACCTAATCAAAGAGCAGGCCTAAAAATCTCCCTAAACCTTTCCACAATATCAAAATTTTCATTAATACATTTCGTGTAAAATCCCAAAAGCACATCACAATAAAAATCCTCAACATGTTAAAAGTTAACACGGTGGGGGGAGGTGGGGCATATTATAATTTCATATAATATGAATTCAATGGAAAGTCAATGGGGCTAGGTGGGCCATTATCAAAACCAGAGGCAGCATGACTTGATAGAAAAAAAGGTCTATTTTGAAAATGCAGTAACAGATAGCATAACTGAGAGGATGAGTATGAAACAATACTCAAATTTCCAAGTACAAGCACATAAAAATGAGGACGTACCCTTTAAAGCTCAGAGAATCCTTAATTTTCTCTTTTCCTATGAAATTACTGTTATTAAGTCCCTTCCCCTTTTATTTTCTCAAATGCGATTCAAGATTTGAATTTTTTGAAAAGTCACTGGATTAGTTTTCAAGAAATCATCCTTAGTTCCTGAAGGACTAATTTCCATATTTATTAAGTGTCTGCATATTTGATATTTGTGCCTACAAAATCCCCTGAGTATCTTAGAATTATTTCAGTGTTAAAAGGCCTTAGAAACTATCTACTCCAACCCCTTCATTTTACAGATGAAGAAGTAGCCTGAATAAGGTCACAGAGCCAATAAGAAGCAAAGCCAGGACTTGTATCCAAGAGTCCACGACTGTGCTTCTCATAGCTGCCTCTCAAAGTGAAGCTCTACTACGTAAATAATGTGAGAATGAGGAATGATCAAGACAGAGAAAGGATTACTGCATCCATTCACACAAGGAATAGATAGGAAGAATAGATGGATGAATATGTGGATGGATGGATATACTATCATATTACTCACAAAATAGATCATGTTTTCTGTTTTAAAGAATACAAGCCTAAGTCTTGTCACATGTCACAGCACGGTGTTCCACTAGACACCAATCTTAGCAGCACAGACTAACTGGTATATGCTCCAGTTTAAAGACTATTCTCTTGCCGGGAATACACAGAAGAAAGGAGACTCACCCTTACTCAACCCCACTGGCTACCAACCCCTAAATTCCCTGTCCTACACTCTCTCTGCACTGTTGCCTGGCGTTGTGAATCACACTTAACATTCGCCTCGCTTCCTTTCCACCTGTCCCTTAGGATTCTTCATTTAGACCAGGTGTGCTTTTCTAACTGTAAGCCTCAGTCTACCCTCCCCCACTCCACAGGCCACTCAATCACCTTCTCGTTCCTCTGACGCCAAATCTCAGCCTTTTCAACCCCCATGGCCCCCTCTCGCTTACACAGTGATGTGGCCGGCGCCCCGAACCAATACAGGGTCAGGGGCATATCGCCGCAGATGCTCCTCGCTGACTACCCGAGGTGGGGGCGGCGCCCGCTCCTCTTCCTCCTCCTCTTCCTCCTCCTCCTCCTCCTCATCTTCATCTTCGTCGTCTGGCCCCGAAACCGACGACGACGACAGCGACGAAGACAACGACGTTGCAGCTTCTTCCTCCTCCTCCTCTTCCAGCTCCGAGATGGTGTCGAACTCCGCCATGTTGGGCAGCAGGATGCTCATCACGTGACCTTGCGATCGCCGCCACCCTCCAGGGGAGAGTTAGAACCTGCTTAGTCGTTGGAAGAGTAGGGGGAACAAAAAGACGAGAAAGAGGAGGGGGTTAGGGACAGGATTTGCCGAGACGCGCCTGCGTATTGGGGGAGACCGGGGGAAGGGGGGTTGTAGGCAAGGGAACGTAGAACAGCGAATTCAGTGTACGCTTGCGCGGCTCCAAGGGGAGGGGGGCGTTAGAGGTGGACTCCAGGGAATTACCGAGGTCGGGTCTGCGGGTGCTGATCTTCATACTGCTCTTTGACCTTCTGGTGCTTGTATCCGGGGGACGTAGCTTCTGATTTCATTTCCTGTTAATTAATGTTGGTATTATTACCCTAGTGCAGGCAGGCGAGGAGAAGCATTTTTTATAAGTGAGATTAGGATTTTCCCTAAATATCTAACTTATGTTCGGCATTACAATTTAAAAGACTTTTGCATCAGAACTTTGCCACAATCCGGGGAGGCTGAGCAAGCATTTTTATTAACATTTAACCAAGAGGAAAACTTTCTGTTATTACTTCTATCATATAACATTTATGGTGGATTTACTAAATGGCAATCACTGTACTAAGTGCTCTATGTGTACATCTCATTAATCCTCCACAACCTTGTGAGGTATGTACCGTGGCGACTTCGTTTTATTGGTGGGAAACCTAGATGCAGAGAGAATAAGTAACTTGCCCAAGGTCATGGAGCTAATAAATGGCAGAGAAAACTGAGTCTCAGGAAATTTAATTCATTCAGGTTTATGGTGACTTTTGTCCAAAATTTTCTTATTTAAATATTATATTTATTTTGTAGAGATCATGTATTTTTTATTTCCAAGCAATGTCCCCAAATGTTGCATACTTGACAGCAGTGCAAAAATCCATGTGGTAATTCAGGAATCATTGAGACAGCAAAGTCACACAGCAGCTAAATAACAGAACAAATACTGCAATCCCGGTATGCTAATACCACATTCAGTGCTCTACTACACTACAGCTGCATTTCAGTTAGATGGTGAGACTGCTGAGACAGACACAGCCAAATTTTAATTTAGGATGAATATTACATTAGCAGTATAGCAATATAAATAATATATTTAAGGTGTAAGAGGGAGGAATAAATTATTTCTATAAGATACACTGTTCAGTCCGTCATCATTATCAAGGAGTTTAGATTATTAAAGTGAAAAATTCCCATTGTATTTAAAAGCTTGATTTTTTAGGAACTTTAAAAATAAGTGGTAACACTATCAATACGTAATAAAACCTAGCTTTCTGTGGTATAGAGAGCTTTATCTACTAGTCAGATATTGCAATAAAAGATGGGAATCTTAAAATATTTCACAACAGTCTTCTAGCAAGACACATGTGGTATAACTTGACTTTACTTGGTTGTCAAGAAATAATTATCACTTGCCAATTAAGAGGGTGAAAGATCTTAGATTTAAGGTCAAATTCAATATTCTGCAACAGTTCTCTCTCAAGAAACAAAAAACCATAGACAACATTAAAAATTTTCCAAACAAATTATCTACACATGTCCCCAGGGTTAATGTTAGAGGGAAATATTTCACTGATTAATAATTAAATGGTAGCTTCTCCTTTTCACTACTCAGGATTAGCCTAGTGTCTAGGTTAGTCTAGTCTAGTCTATTTGAAGGAGAGAAACGGAAGGGAATAGGGAGTGAACTTGTGACAAGTGCAAATGAGGTGCTGGAACTATGAAATGATGCCTATTAGGGATGGCAAGGAAGGAGGGGGAAAGAGAAATTCTAAACAGAAGTGAAAGAGGCCCCTGCAATTAGATGTCAAAAGGACAAAGCAGTTCAGTGAAGTGCTGTACTTGAGAAACTGACAATATAGTCAAATCTGCACATCTGTTTCCCTGCATATATATCATGCTGAAAAGGCATATTTGGTTCTAAAGGTAATTTGTTTGGTAATGTGGAGTTGGGAAAGCTGAGAAAAGCACAATTTGTTTATCCATTGTCAGCAAACACATGATTTCCAAAGCATACTTAAGTAATCATTGAAAATAGTAAAGCAAGTACTGAATGAGGAAGAAAGTAGGCCATGTAACATTCTGTCTGATGTGCTAAACTGGGCACAGGGGTAATTTTCCCATTGGATGGATGGAAACCCTAATATACTACATCACAGGTATAATGATAGAGGGTTTCAACCTTAAAACAGCAGAAAAGAATTGTAACCATTTACCAACAGCTTTATTTCATTAATTTATTAAAGTGTATGATCCAATGACTCAAATTTATGGAGTTGTGAAACTATCACCACAAATTAGTTTTAGAACATTTCCATACCCCCTCCCAAAGAAACCTGTTCACTTACAATCACCTTGCCATTCGCACTTCCAACTCCAGGCAACCATTAATCTACTTTTTGTCTCTAAAGATTACCTTCCTGTATTGGCAAAGTACCCTGACGGAGGGGAGAAAGACTATAGAACTATTAAACCTTATCGTCAGTGAATCCCCTGATACTATGTCAATCTTTAGGGACACCCAAATCAATAGGCCATGCCCTAGATCAGGAGGCTTACTCTCGTGAAGCTTATGTAGGTAGCATAGAAGCTTAGACAACCTATAGGCATCCCTAAGAGTTACTTCTGGAGGACCTCTGTTGTTCACATGTGGCCTCAGTCTCTCTAAGCCCAACTCTGCATGTGAAATCATTGCCCTCCCCCCCTACAAGGGAAGTGATATCCGGGGTGAAAGTCTCCCTGGCAACATGGGAGATGACTCCCAGGGATGAATCCAGACCTGGAACCATGGGATCAACAATTCTATCCTGGCCAAAATGGGAAAGAAGTGTGATTAATAAAGTATCAGTGGCAGAAAGAGTTCAAATAGAGTTGAGAGACTACTCTGGAGGTTTCTCTTATGCAAGCTTCAGGTAGACCTTACTACCTATCATAACCTGCCAACCCCCAACCAGGACCATTCCAGCCAATCCTAAAGAACACCTAAGACAGTATATAGGATTCCGCAAGGGTTCTAGGCACTAGAGTAACTTTCCAGAAACCTACAACCTCCAGATGGGTTCCTGGTCCACATAAGTCCTGAAACCTAGCCCGGCCTCTCCAGAACATTGGATAGTTCCATCTCCCTACCCCACATTAGTGACAGATCCTTCCAATATCAAAAATTTGGAATTGCCATAGCCCAAACACTCCTAAAAAGAAGGATGGAAAGATAAAAGGTGATGGTGGAGTTATACAGAGAAGAAAGGATTTAACAAATGAATATGAATGCTGAATCATTAAACTGATATCTCTTTTAGCCTCCAATATTTTAGAGCAGCTAGAAGTAAAAACCTATAATTGTGAAATTGTAACCCATGTCAAAGTCTGAAATATGTTCTGCAACTAATTGTGGTGCTGTGCTTGGAAATTTGTAGCTTTTTTTGTATATATGTTATTGTTAACAAAAAAAGAAGGAACTAAGAGTCAATTGTGATGATGAAAAATAATTTAAGCCCTCTAACCTCCTATATTCTGGAGCAGCTAGAAGGAAAAATATAAGAGGATCATATGGTATAGCCCAAGACAAACTGATTTATCCTGTAACCACTTTTTGAAGAGTGCTTTGAAAACTATTGCTTTTTTATTTCTTTGCTTTGTATATATGTTATACTACACAATAAAAAAGTTTAAAAAATAAAAAAAATAACTTTCCTGGACATTTCAAATAAATTGGATCACACAATGTGTGTCCTTTTGTGTCCAGCTTCTTTTGCTTAGATTAATTGATGAATAGTATTCCATTGTAGGAATATATCACATTTGTCCCAGAATGACTTGTTGAAGACTGTCCTTTCTGCATTGAATTGCAATGGTAGCTTTGTTGAAAATCAACTGACCATAAATGTATAGGTTCATTTCTGGACTTTAAATTCTGTTTCATTGATCAGTACGTCTATCCTCATGTCAGTACCAAACCATCAGTACCACCACCAATTGATGGATGGATTGTTTCCACCTTTTGGATATTATGAAGAATGCTGTTATGAACGTTCACATACATGTCTCTGCATGGACATGTGCTTTCACTTCTCTTGGATACCTTTGAATGGAATTGCTGAATCATATGGTGTCTATGTTGAACTTACTAAGAAACTGCCAGACTATTTTCCAAAGTGGCTACATTAGTTTACATTCCAATCAGCAATGTATAAGGATTCAATATTCCCCATATCCTCACTAACACTTGTTATTGTATGGCATTTTGACTATATCTATTATGTGTACTAAATAGTATTGCATTGTGGTTTTATTTTGCATTTTCCTAATGATTAATGATGTTGTGCATCTTTTCATGTCCTTATTGACCATTCGCATATATTCATTGGTGAAATGTCTATTAAAATCTTTTCCCCATTTAAAAAAAGTTAGTTTTTTGTTGTTGTTGATATTTGTAGATTCACAGGTTAAGGTAAGAAATAATAGAGACCCTGTGTTCCCTTTAACGAGTATCCTCCAGTGGTAAAACTTTGAATTTTTACAGTAATTTTACAGTTACTACACTGTAACTACCAGGAAATTGAAACAATCCATCTATCTTATTCATATTTCTGCTATTATATATACATTAATTTGTGTGTGTATGCATTTGTCACATGTGTAGGTTTGCATAACTACTACCACTATCAAGATACAGAACAGTTACATCACTACAAGGATCCCTCTTGTTGCTCTTTTAGAACCACACCCAACACCCTCCCACTCCCTCACCCCTCTCACTCTCTTGAAACCATTAATGTGTTCACCATTTATAATTTTATGATTTCATGAATAAGCTATAAATTGTTTCATACTGTATATATAACCTTTGGGGATTGGCTTTTTTCACACAGCAGATTTCTTTTGAGTTTTATCCAAGTTGTTCCATGTATCAATGGTTCATTTCTTTTATTGCTGTGTAGCATTCCACAGTATATATATATATATATATATATGTAGGAGAGTTTGCTTAACTATTCACCAATTGAGGGACATTTGGGTGTTTCCAGGTTTTGGGTATTATGAGTGAAGCTTCCATGAGGATTTGAATACGGCTATTTTTCCCTTTGTAAAATTGGGTAGTCTTACTGAGTTGTAGGTGCCTTTTATATACTCTGGGTAGAAGTCCTTAATAAAGCATATAGTGGTCAAATACTTTCTTTCAGTCTGTAGCTTGTCCTTTCAGTTGGCTAGTGGTGTCTTGAAATGCAAAAGTTTTTAGTTTTGCTGAAATCCAGTTTATCATTTTTTCTTTTATCACACATCCCTTTTATGATGTACCGAAGAAATTTTGCTGAAACCAAGGTCTCAAAGATTTGTCCTTATGTTTTCTTCTAAGAGTTTTATACTTTTAACTCCTGCACTTAAGTCTATTATTCATTTTAAGTTAATTATTGTATATGGTATGAAGTAAGGGTCTAAATTCATATTTTTGCATGTGGCTATAAAATTGTCCCAGCATGATTTGTTGAAGACTGTCCTTTCTGCATTGAATTGCAATGGTAGCTTTGTTGAAAATCAACTGACCATAAATGTATGGGTTCATTTCTGGATTTTAAATTCTGTTTCATTGATCAATATGTCTATCCTCGTGTCAGTACCAAACCATCTTAAATACTGTAGCTTGTAGAAGGTTTTGAAATCAGGAAATGTAAATCCACTAAATTGTTCTTTTCAAATATAATTTTGGCTATTCTGAGTCTCTCTTGCTTTCTATATATAAATTTTAGGATGAGCGCATTCATTTCCTCAAAAATGCTAGCGGGAAATTTGATAGACATTGCATTATAGATCAATTTTGGAACTGTTGCTATAATTACAATGTTGTCTTTGGATCCATGAACATGGGATGTCTTTCAATTTATTTAGATCTTCTTTAATTTCTTTCAATAATAATGGTTTGTAATTTTCAGTGTGCAATATTTGCAATTCTTTTTTTAAAAATTTATTTCTAAGTGTTGTAATATTCTGATTGTTGTGAATGGAATTATTTCCTAATTTCATTTTGGACTGCACATTTTTAGTACATGAGAATGCAAATAAAAAGCATAAAAATTTTAATTTTTGTTGTGAGAGATGTTTTAGGTTTACAAATTCCCATATATCACTCTGTTATTAACACCTTGTGATGAATCTGACTGATCCCTTTTTCATTTCTGTTTCTAAATATTTTTAAAATACTTTCTTTGTGGTTGCTGTGGGTTTGTATTACACATCCTATATCTATAATCTGCTGATTTGAAAAGGTACCAACTTAGCTTCAATAGCATACACCATCTCTGCTCCCATATCCCTCTGTTTCTTCTCTTTATGTTGTTTTTGTCCCACTTTATGACTTTATATTTTGAATGTCTATCAGGAAATATGCCTTTTTCTTTCTCATTCAATCATATTCTGATTCTTATATGAGTTGAAGAGTAGAGTTGTATATTGAGGATACAATACTATTGTGTTTTGCACTTACCCTTTTAGTTAGCCTTACCAATGATCTTCATTTCTTCACCCTACTGCAGGACACTCTCTCCTGTCATTTCCTTTCAACCTGTAGAACTCCCTTTAATACATCTTCTAGGGCAATTCTTTTTTTGACAGCTTTCTCAGTGTCTATCTGTGAATATTTTCACTCTCCCTCATTGTTGAAGGACAGTTTTGCCATGCCAAGAATTTTTGGCTGGCAGTTTTTCTCTTACAGTACCTTAACTATATCATACCACTGTCTTCTTCCCTCCATGGTTTCTGATCAAAAATCAGCACTAACTCTTATCGATGATAACTTGTATGTGACAAGTCACTTTTCTCTTTCTGTTTTTAGAGTTCTCTCTTTACCTTTGGCATTTGACAATCTTACCATGTATCTTGGAGTAGGTCTATTAGGATTTAATCTGTTTGGAGTATGTTGTGTTTTTTGGATATGTACATTTATGTCTTTCATAAGATTTGGGAAATTTTCAACCATTATTTCCTCAAATATTCTTTGTGTCCTTTTCCCTTCTCTTGTCCTGGAACACCCTAACACATATGTGAGTGCACTTCATGCTGTCACTCAAATCCCTGAGATACAGTTCATTTTTTTTCTGTTCTATCTCCTCTGACTGTATGATTTAGATGGTCCCATCTTCTAGTTCATGATTCTTTCCTCTGTTTGTTCAAATCTGATGTTGAATGACTATAGTGTATTTTTAATCTCTACTATTGTGTCTTTCATCCTACTAATTTATATATATTTTTTATGCTTTCAAATTCTTCTTTATGCTAACACATTGTCTTCTTAATATCCTTTATCTCTTAATGCGTATTTTCCTTCATCTCCTTGAATTAATTTAGGAGATTTGTTTGAACATTTTTGATTAGTTGTTCTAACTTCTGAGTCTCCTCTGAAGTTTTAATTTGTTCCCTTGACTGAGCCATATCTTCCTGTTTTCCAAAGTAACATGACTTTTTGCTGATGTCTAGGCATCTGCTTATCGTGATGGGAACTCTAAAGGTCCATTTATCCTTCTTATCTACGGTTTTGTTGTTGATTGGCTTTGTGTTAAGGCTCTTCTTTGGTGCTAGGTCCAACTTATTTTGGGCCTTTAGAGTAGCTTGTGTTTTAACTGTTTAGATTTTCTTAGCTCTTCTTCATTTGATTCTTGCCTTGGATATATGGTGCAATTTTTAGGATTGCATTTTTTCTGCAATTGTTTCACTTCCAGGAGAAAGCTTCCTTTCTTCTGTTACTTCTCTGAGAATCTTGATCTGTTCTCATTGAGTCTTTTATTTTTTTGCATAATTTTATCCCCAGCAACTATGATTTGTTTAAATTCTCTCCCTCACTCAGTGCCCCCTTTTCCTTGACATTTTTCAGTTCATCCTGTCTTACAGCAGTTCACCTCCCTCCCCTTTTTTTCCTTTAAAGCTATTCTACTTCTGGTTTCATTCCTGTTAGAGTATCCTGTTCCAGGGATCCAGATGTAGTCAATCAAGAAAAGTGAGTACGGATAGTTCAGTGGTAGAATTATCGCCTGCCATGGAGGAGACCTGGAGTTGGTTCCTGGCCCATAAAGCCCCCCAGGAAAAAAAAAAGAAAGAAAATAAACATGTTGTGAACAAAATTCCATGATATACGTATCACATATCTGCCTCTGTGTGTGTGTGTGTATAGATATAGAAATTCATTTATGTAGGGAGACACATAAAAAAGAAAGGTAGGTCAATCCAGAAAGTTCCTTTTAGTATTCAGGTTGACCAATAAACAGAGACTGGGTTGGTGTGTTCCACTCTTGCTGCAGTCTCTCTCTTTTTTCCCCTCTAGGGGCTCTATTGTATCTGGCATTCATCAACTACTTGTGTTCCTCCTTGGGTCTCTGAAGATGGGTCCCTGTGCCTGGATGTGTGTGGAGTTCTAATTAGCTGCTGTGAGTGGTTCTATAATCTGCATCTGTGGCAGTAGGGACCTGGGCTATGTTGCCTCTGTGCAACCCTTGATTATATGGGATGCAGTGAGGAGGGGGTCTGGACTTGTAGGCCCAGGATGACAATCTCCTACCTGATTTTTGTGATTAATTTTCTTTTTCTTCAAATCAATATTTGTGGAGTCTTTGGGTCTTTGTCGTCCTCCAGAGAGCCAAGTAAGTGGGATTTGTCCTTTTGTTAGTTGATTCTGTTGAACCCTGTGAAATTTAAGCCTTAAATACCCATGCCCTATTCCCACCCCATCTGCTGGAAATCTGTATTCTAGACTTTGACTCATAAGTTTGCTTGTTCTAATGATTTCAAATCAGGGAAGTCATAAAATATTTGTCCTGTATCTGATTTATTTCACTCAACAGAATGTCTTCAAGATTCATCAGTATTGTTGCATGTGTCATGACTTCATTTATTTCTAAAGCTGGATAATAATCCATTGTGTGTGTGTGTGTGTGTGTGTGTGTGTGTGTGTATATATATATACATTTTATTTATTCATTCATTGGTTGATGGGCAGTTGGGTTCCTTTTATTGGCAATTGTGAATAATGCCCGTATGAATCTTGGTGTACTAATATCTGCTTGAGTCCTGCTTTCAATACTTTGGGGCATATACCTAGTAGTGGGATTGACAGGTCATATGATAGTTGTTTTAGTGTGTTAATGCTTCTGGAAATGCAGTGTACCAGATATGGGGTGGCTTTTATAAAAGGAATTTATTGTTACAAGTTTACAGTTCTAAGGCCATAAAAATATCCAAACTAAGGCATTCAGGAAAAGATACCCTGACTCAAGAAAGGGCCGATCATGTTTGGGCTTTTGCTGTTAGCTGGGAAGGGACATGGTGACATCTGCTAGCTTTCTCTCCCAGCTTCTCATTTCAAACGGCTTCCCTGGGGGAGTTTTCTTTCTGCATCTCCAAACATCTCTGTCTGTCAGCTCTGAAGCTTTTTCCAAAAATGGTGCCCTCTTAAAGGACTCCAGTAACCAACCCAATTTGAATGGGTGGAAACATCTCCATGGAGACCACCTAATCAAAAGGTCCCACCTACAATTGGGTGTGTCACATTTCCATGGAAATAACTAAATAAAAAAGATCCCACCCAACAATATTGAATCAGGATCAAGAAATTTTGGGGGGCTACATAACAGTTTCAAACCAGCACAGTAGTTCTATACTTTGATTTCTGAGGAATTGCCAAACTGTCTTCCACAGTGGCTGCACTATTATACATTGCCACTTGCAATGAATGAGTGTTCCTGTTTCTCCACATTGCCTTCAAAACTTATTTTCCATTTTTAAAATAGTAGCCATTCTAAGGGTGTGAAATGGTTTCCCATTGTGGTTTTGACATGCATTTCTCTGATGGCTAATGATGTTGAGCATCTTTTTCATGTGCTTTCTGGGCATTTGTATATCATCTTTGGAGAGAGGTCTGTTCAAGACTTTTGCCCATTTTTTAAATTGGGATGTTTGTCTTTTTGTTGTTGAGTTGGGTGATTTCCTTATATATCTGGATATTAAACCCTTGTTGGATATGTGGTTTCTAGAAATTTTCTCCCATTGTATAGGTTGTCATTTTACTTTAAAGATAAAATCTTCTGAAGTGCAAAGGTTTATAATTTTGATGAGTTCTCATTTATCTATTTTTTTCTTTTATTGCTTGTGCTCTGGGTATAAAGTCCAAGAACCATTGCCTAAAACAAGGTCCTGAAGATGTTTCCCTACGTTTTCTTCTAGAAATTTGATTGTTCTGGGTCTCATATTTAGCTCTTTGATTGATTGCAAGTTGATTTTTGTATAAAGTGTGAAGTAGGATTTTTCCTTCTTTTTCTTCCAAATGGAGATTCAGTTTTCCCAGCAGCATTTAAAAACATTTTTATTGTGAAATATAAAATATATCTATATAGATATATAAAGTGATATACTTCAAATAACATTTTAAAAGGTAGTTTTAGAACAAACTTTCAAGTATGGCATGGTTTATAGTTCCACAATTTTAGGTATTTCCTTCTAGCTAGTTTAAGACACTGGAGAATAAAAAGAAATATCAATATAATGATTCAGAAGTTGTACTCATTTGTTAAATCCTCTCTTCTCTGTTACAACTCCTCCTTCTCCTTTGATCCTTCTCCCAATATTTGGGGATAATTGTGCAATGACCAGTCTAACTTCTTCATGTTGAAAAGCAGTGTAAAAATTATGGGATGGGGGATGCAACTGGTTGATGCTCTTGGAGATACTGATCTTTTAGTGAGTGAACCATCCATAGTCTCAAAGAGAACACTGGGTGTTCTTTAGGGTTTATAGGAATACTGTTGGTTGGGTCTTGGCATACCTTGGCAATTAACAATATCTACCTGATACTAGCGTAAGAGTAACTTACAGACTTGTAAGTTACTTGACTATTTGAAATCTTGTAGCCACTGATACCTTATTTTATTACATCTATTGTCTCTCTTTTGGTCAGGTAGTCCTTGTAAATCCTATGGTGCCAGAACTGGGCTCACCCTTCCCACATTGCCAGGGAGACCCCTGGATGTCATGTCCCATGTAGTGGAGAAGGTAATGATTTTACTTGCAGAGTTGGACTGAGATAGAGAGGCCATATCTAAGCAATGAAAGAGGTTCTCTGGAAATAACTCAGGCAAAATTATAGGTAAGCTTAGCTTCTCCATTAGACAAATAAGTTTCATAAAAGCAAGTCTCAAGATTAAGGGTTTGGCCTATTAACTTGGGAGTCCCCAATATTTAAGAGAGTATCAAGGATTTCCCAAGTGGGAAAGATTAGTAGTTCCACATTTTTTCTCCAGTCCCTCAAGGGACTTTGCCAAACTTTATAATTATCTGCGCACCATACTTTGGAACGTATCCAGGTATTGCATTAAGCTATACAAGATTGCAAGACCTCTTTCCCATTTTTAATCTCCTTGTGTTTAGGTTAACTGAACTAGCCAGACAGATTTAGTTAAGTTGTGTGCTTCAGAAAAGTTAGGTTTTCAGCAAAATAATCCTTTCTGAATTTTGTCTCATACGATAGGTGAATTTCTAAAATACAGACAATATCATCCTCCACCCTTTATTCTGATTTGCCTTAGTCCCAAGGAGGTCAACTTTGTTTTTATCTCTAATTGAAGACTGATCTCTTTTTTGGCTTCTTTAACAGTTGCTGTATGTAAGAATGCTGACTTTCAGAGCTGCAGAAATCCAACTCTGAGTCTTAGGTGTCACACAGGTTCCCAAAGTTCCAGGGAAATACCAGGTTATATATACATAGCAAAGCATCTCAGAATTTAGAAATATCACTTAAAGCTCAGGAATAAATTACAGCTGTAAGAGCTTATAATCTATGCCCCAATTTTCTTATAAGTATTTTCTAAAAGAGACCCTAAAAGAGACCATACAATATTTGTCCTTTTGTTTCTGGCTTGTTTTGCTCAACATAATGTCTTCATGGTTTGTTCATGTCATTGCATGCCTCAGGACTTCATTCCTTTCTGTAGCCACACATTATTTTATCTTATGTATTACCATAATTCGCCCTTCTGTTTCTCAGTCAAGTTACCCTTCAGCCACCTCCATCAATTGGGTATCATGAAAAATGTTGTCATAAACTTCAGTGTGCAAATGTCTATTCAAGTCTCTGCTTTCAGTTATTTTGAGTAACAGGATTGCGTAATGATATGGTGACCCTATATTTAGGCTCCTGTGTATCCACTACATTATTCTCCAGAAGGACTGCCCCATTCTGCTACCCTACCAACATTGAATAGGTATACCTCTCACTCCACATTTTATCTAGCACTTGAAACTTTCTATTCATATATTTTGAATCTTCAGATTTTGTTGAGATATATTCATATAGCATATATTCTATCCAAAATAAACAAAGTTTCACAGTCCTCACTTCATTGTGCAGTCGTCACTCTCAGTTTTAGACAATTTTCATAGCTCCAAAGAGAAAAATAACAGATAGTAACCCACATCAAAGAGAAAATCTAAAACTCCCTTTACCTCTTGTCCTCCCCCCCAATTATTTACCCCTAGTATTATGGTACTAGTGATGTAGTCCTGTTAAATGTATATTACAGCATGTAGTTTTTCACATATACCCTTCTATTATTAACTCTTTGTAGAAGTGTCAGGCTTTTGAAGAAATTCATGCAAAAATTTATATTTGTAGTGCTAATTGGTGAAGTATGTGGCTCTAAAAAGACCTTTTAATCATATTCACCTTCAATATGGCACCATTACTTATAAACCCACAAATGAACTACTGTCATCTCTATCCCTTCCCATACTTTTAAGTTCAATCTCGTGAACTAGTGTGTTTATATATTACATAACCATTCTCCCTTCTCTAGCTCATGTCTATCTCTAGGGTCTCCTATATTCTACATTTTAAGACTCTGAATTTACATTTTCTAGGGGGTTCATATTAGTGAAATCATATAGTAGCTATCCTTTTGTGTCTGGCTTATTTCATTTAGCATTATGTACTCAAGATTTATCCATATTGTCATATGCCTCAGAACCTTATTTCCTCTTACTGCTGCATAATATTCATAATAGGTAAATACCACATTATGTTTATCCCCATGTCTGTTGATGCACACTTAGGATGTTTCTATCTTTTGGCAATTGTAAATAATGCTGCTATGATAATGGTGTGCAAATGTCTGTTTGTTGCTCTTCTGGGTGTATACTGAATAGTAGTATTGCTGGGTCATAAGGCAATTTTATATTTAGTTTTCTGAGGAACCCCAGACTGTCTTCCACAGTAGCTGTATCATTATAAATTCCCACCGGCAGTGCATAAATGTTCAAATTTCTCCACATCCTCTCCAACATTTGTAGTTTCCTGTTTGTTTAGTGGCAGTCATTCTTGTGGGCGTGAAATGATATCTCATGTGCTTTTGTTATTTGCATTTCTCTTATAGTTAATGAAGATAAACATCTTTTCATGTGCTTTTTAGCCATTTGCATTTCCTCTTCAGAAATATATCTATTCATATCTTTTGCCCATTTTGTAATTGGGTTGTTTGTGCTTTTGTTGTTGAGTTGTATGATTTCCCTATATTTTCTTCTAGATGTTTTCTTCTATATGTTGAGTTGTATGTTTCCCTATATTTTCTTCTAGAACTTTTTTGGCACTGGAACTTATATTTAAGTCTTCAATCACTTTGAGTTAATTTTTGTATAGGGTGTGAGGAAGGGGGCTTCCTTCATTCTTTTGGCTATGGATGTCCCAGCCTCATTTATTGAAATCTCCCGGCTTCATTTACTGAAAAGACTATTCTGTCCCAGTTGATTTGGGGGTCTTGTCAAAGATCAATTGACCATAGATTTGGGTGTCTATTTCCAAACTTTCAATTTGATTCCATTGATTAATATGCTTATCTTTGTGACAATACCATGCTGTTTTGACGACTGTGGATTTATAATAAGCTTTAAAATTGGGAAGTGTAAGTCCTCCCACTTCGTTCTTTTTCAGTATGGTTTTGGCTATTTGGGGCCCCTTTCTCTTCCAAATAAATTTGATAAGTAGCTTTTCCAAGTCTTCAAAGTAGGTTGTTGGAATTTAATTGGTATTTCATTGAATCGTAGATGAATTTGGGTATAATTGACATCTTAATGACATTTAGCCTTTCTATCTATGAACCAGAATGTCTTTCACCTAGTTAGATCTTCCTTGATTTCTTTTAACAGTGTTTTGTAGTTTTATGAGTATCAATCCTTTCCATTCCTGGTTAAGTTTATTCTTAGATACTTGATTCTTTTTGTTGCAATTGTGACTAGATTTTTTTCTCAGTTGTCTCCTTAGTTAGGTCATTATTTGTGCATGGAAACATTACTGGTTTTTGCACATTAATCTTGTATGTCACCACTTTACTGAATTTGTTTATTAGCTCAAATAGCGTTGTTGCAGATTTTTCAGGGTTTTCCAAGTATGGGATCATATCATCTGCAAATAATGAAAGTTTTACTACTTCCTCCCCAATTTGGATGGCTTTCATTTCTTTTTCTTGCCTGATTTCTGTAGCTAGGACTTCCAGTACAATGTTGAATAATAGTGATGGCAGTGGACATCCTTGTCTCATTCCTGAACTCATGAAAAAGACTTTCAGTCACTGACAGTTGAGTATAATGCTGGCTATGGGTTTTTCATATATGCCCTTTATCATATTGAGGAAGTTACCTTTAATTCTAACCTATTAAATTGTTTTATTATCAGAAAAGGATACTGAATTTTTAAATGCTTTTTCAGCATCAATTGAGATAATCATGTGATTTTTACCTTTTGCCTTATTAATTTGTTGTATTATATTGATAAATTTTCTTGTGTTGAACTACCCTTGTATGCCTGGAATAAACCCCACTTGGTCATGGAATATAATTCATTTGATGTGACATTGGATTTCATTTGCAAGTGTTTTGTTAAGAATGCATCTATCTTTATTGGGGAGATTTGTCTGTAGTTTTCCTTTCCTGTATCTTTATCCAGTTTTAGTATTATAGTGATGGTAGTTTCATGAAATAAGTTAGGTGGTGTTCCTTTTTCCTCAATTTTTTTGGAAGCATTTGTGCAGGAATAGTGTTATTTCTTTTTAGAATGCTTGGTAAAATTTCCTTGTGAAGCTGTCTGGTCCTGGGTTTTTCTTTGTAGGAGGATTTTTGATGACGGATTGAATCTCTTTACTTATAATTGATTTGCTGGGGTCTTTTATTTTGTCTCGAGTCAGTGTATGTTGTTTGTGTGTTTCTAGGAATTTGTCCATTTTATCTAAGTTGTCTAATTTGTTGGCCTACAGTTGTTCATAGTAACCTCTTATGATTTTTTAAAAAATTTCTTCAAAGTCCATGGTAATAATCCCCCTTTTTCTTTTTCTTTCTTTTTTTTTTTTGCATGGGCAGGCACTGGGAATCGAACCTGGGTCTCTGGTATGACAGGCGAGAACTCTGACTGCTGAGACACTGTGGACCCCCCCCCCCCCATTTCTGACTTTGTTCATTTGCATCTTCTTTTTCTCTTTGTCAGTCTAGCTAGGGAGTCCATTGATTTTATCGATTTTCTCAAAGAACCAACTTTGGTTTTATTGATTCTTTCTATTGTTCTTTTTTCCTCCAATTCATTTAATTATGCTTTAATCTTTGTTATTTCTTTACTTCGATTTGCTTTGGGGTTAGTTTGCTGTTGTTTCTTCAGTTCCTCCAGGTGAGCAGTTAGGTCCTCAGTTTTTGCTCTTTCTTCTTCTTTTTCTTTTTAATATGGAATGCTTCATGAATTTGCGTGTCATCTTTGCACAGGAGCCATGCTAATCTTCTCTGTATCATTCCAATTTTAGTATATGTGCTGCTGAAGTGAGCACTCTTCTTTTGTAATATAGGCATTTTTGGCAAAATTTTCCTCTTAGCACTGCCTTTGCTGCATCCGTAATTCTGAGATGTTGTTTTCTCATTTTCATTCATCTCCAGATATTTACTGATTTCTTTTGAAATTTCTTCTTTGACCCACTCATTGTTTAATAGTGTTGTATTTAATCTCCATATATTTGTGAAAGTTCTTGTTCTTTGGTGGTTATTGATTTCTAGCTTCATTCCATCATGGTCAAAACGTGCTCTGACTAATTTCAATCTTTTTAAATTAATTAAGACCTGTTTTGTGCCCCAGCATATGATCTATCCTGGAGAACATTTAATGAGCACTAGAGAAAAATCTATGTCATGGTGTTTTGTAATGTAATGATCTATATTTGTCTGTTAGGTCTGACTCATTTGTCACATTGTTTAGGTTCTCCATTTCCTTATTGATCCTCTGGTTGTTCTATCTATGGAAGAGAGTAGTATATTGAAATTAGTTTTAACAGTATTTGCCACATGTACTTTGGAGCTCCTTGTTTGGGTCCATAAACATTAATGATTGTTATTTCTTCTGGGTGAATTGTTCTTTTTATTAATATGCCATGTCCTTCTTTGTGTCTTATGATATATTTTCATTTAAGGTTTATTTTGTCTGATATTAGCATAGCTACTCCTGCTTTCTTTTGGTTACAGCTTGTGTAGAATATCTTTTCCCATCTTTTCACTTTCAGTCTGTATATATCCTTGGGTCTAAGATGAGTCTCTTGTAAACAGAATATAAAGGGGGGTTATTTTTAAATCTTTCTGCCACTCTGTATCTTTTAATTGGTGAATTTAGTTCATTAACATTCAAAGTTACTACTTTAAAGGCAGTTCTTGAATCTACCATCTTATCCTTTGGTTTTTATTTGTCAGAGCTATTTATTTTTCCTTTTCTCTCCTTTTATCCATTAACTTACCCTTACTAGTACTCTTCAAATATGTGGTCTCCTCCAGACCTCTCTCTCTTGTCTTTTTTATTCAGCTGAAGAACTCCCTTTCAAATTTCTTGCAAGGCCAATGTCTTGATATAAATTCTCTCAGGGGGTGCAAGAGTAATTCAGTGGTAGAATTCTTACCTGCCATGTGGGAGTCCTGGGTTCAATTCCTCATATGTACATCCCCAAAAAAAAATAAGCAAAGCAAGCAAACAAAAATTCAACAAATGGTGCTGCAATAATGGGAGGCTCACATGGAAAAATAATGAAATGTGACCTCGCCATACAGAATACAAAACATAAAAAAAAAAAATCAATGTATGGAGACTTCTGGGAAAATGGCCAGTACTGTGGCTCAAAATTAGCCCTGTTCCATGGAAAAGTTGGAGAGGGGTCAGGAGGGCAACTTAGGTGGTGAATCAGGAGTGCAGCTGACTTGGGAGAGCCTTCTGCACCACATGCGGCAGCCCTGGTTGTGGAGGCTGAGAAACTGAGAGGCAGAAGGCAGGAGCCTGGCACGGAGGTGTGGAGCTTGCAGGAGTGCACAAACTGGAGCACAGGACTAGGAAGTAAGCCCCTTACCGGGGCAGCCATGTGACCGGTGACTCACCCCACACCCCACACCCATGCACCTGAACCCCATCACCCCCTCCCATTCCCCATGCTCCAGGTGCCCCGAGCCCACCAGCTTTCAGTGCACATATCTGACCCCCACCTCCACCCCCAATGCAACCCAACCCAGCACACCTCCTGAGCACTACCTCCCCCTCCCTGTTCCCTGAAGGCTGTTGCCAGCACATAAAGATTGTGGGCACTAACCTCCATACCTAGGCTACACCCGCCCCCACCCATAGTGTCGCACAGCTTCACCTTGCCCTCCCTGAACTCAGCACATCCCTTTATGGCACTCCCAGGCCCAAGCAAGTGCACGGGCCCCAATTAAGTAATTCAGCTTTGGAAACCACACTTAACAACAGACCTAGAACCATGCATGTGCACAGCCTTCCGCCTCACTTCCCAGCCCTGAGAAAGTGCCAACCTGAGCAGCCAGGTCACATCTGCCCCCAATCCACAAAAGCGTAATGCAGACCTGCTGCCACAGCTCTATGCCTGTGCACAAAAAGGGCCCCATGTCTTAGATTAGTGCACAACAGGGTTATGCCCCCCCAGACCTGTGCACCACCACAGTTACATCTTCCCTGGCCACTGGGTGCCCACATTCACAACCATCAGCATAACATTCCCAACCTGCACCCATACCAATCAAGATATTTACATGCGATGAAGACAGCAGAAGATCACTAAGCATATCACAATACAGACAGATATAGCTCTGCCTAAAGATGAAATTAAAACATCAGAGGAGACACAGACATTGGAACAACTAATCAAAGATGTTCATACAACTCTACTTAATAAAATAAGTGGGTTAGAAATGACATAAAGGAGATTAAGAGGACAGTAGAAGAGCACAAAGAGGAATTTGAAAAAATAAATGGAAAAATAGTGGAAGTCACAAAGAATAAAGCCTCTGTTGACCTAATAAAAAACATGCTAGAGGTACACAACACCAGATTTGAAGAGACAGAAGAGAAAATACGTGATATAGAGGACAGGATAATTGACTTCAAAGACTCAAAACAGCAAATGGCAAAAAAGATGGAAAAAATTGAGTGAAAACTCAGGGAAATGATAAACAAAACAAAGCACACCAAATATAAGAATCATTGGTGTCCCAGAAGGAGAAGAGAAGAGTAAAGGGCTAGGAGGAATAGTTGAGGATATGATAGGGGAAAACTTTCCAACACTCATAAAGGACATAAATATACAAGTTAAAGAAGCCCAAAGAACTCCTAACAGAATAAATCTCAATAGGCCTTCCACAAGGCACATACTAATCAGTCTGTCAAATGTTGAAGAGAAGCAGAAAATCCTGAAACTGGCAAGAGAAAAACAGTATACTACATACAGGGACAATCAAATAAGAATGAGTTCAGACTACTCAACTAGCGAGAAGGCAGTGGTATGACATATTCAAGATCCTGAAAGAGAAAGTCTTCCAGGCAAAAATTCTGTACCCAGCCAAACTGTCCTTCAAAATTGAGAGAGAGATTAAAGTTTTCACAGGCAAAGAAGTCCTGAAAGAATTTGTCAACTGGAGATAGGCCCTACAAGAAATACTAAAAGGAGTTCCACTGGCTGAAAAAAAAAATACAGGAGAGGGAGATCTAGAGGAGGACACAGAATTAAAGAGTACCATTAAGGGTAATTTAAAGAATACAAAGAGAAAGAGGGTAAAAGAGTATATAGATCTGAGAAATAAAACAAAAAAGATAACATGGTGGAATCAAGAAACACCTTTTCAGTAATAACTTTGAATGTTAAGGGACTAAACTTACCAATTAAAAAATACAGATTGGCAGAATGGGTTAAGAAACATAACCCAGCTATATACTACTTACAAGAGACTCATCTTAGACACAAGGATACAAATAAATAGAAAGTGAAAGGATGGAAAAAAATTTTCCATGCAAGATGTAACCAAAAGAAAGCAGGAGTAGCTATGCAAATATCAGACAAAATAGACTTTAAATGTAAAGACATTATAACAGACAAAGAAGGACACTATATACTAATTAAAGGATCAATTCACCAAGAAGATATAACAATCATAAATGTTTATCCTCCCAACCAAGAGGCTCCAAAGTATATGAGACAGATATTGGCAAAACTGAAGGGAGTGATAGATGTTTCAACAATAATAGTAGGAAACTTCAATACAACACTCTCTCTATAAATAGAACAACCAGCAGAAGATGAACAAGGAAATAGAGGAGTTAAACAACTTGATAAATGAATTAGACCTAACAGACATATATAGTCATTCCACCCCAAAGCACAAGGTTATACCTTCTTCTCTAGTGCTCATGGAACATTCTCCAGGATATATCATATGCTGTGGCACAAGACAGGTCTTTATAAATTTAAAAGTATTGAAATTATTCAAAGCACCTTCTCTGATCACAATGGGATGAAGCTGGATCTCAATAACTACCAAAGAATGAGAACATTCACAAATATATGGAGATTAAATAACACACTCTTAAACAACCCGTGAGTCAAAGAAGAAATTGCTAGAGAAATCAGTAGCTATCTGGAGATGAATGAAAATGAGAATGCAACTTATCAGAACTCATGGGATGTGGCAAAGGCTGTGCTGAGAGGGAAACTTATTGCCCTAAATGCCTATACTAAAAAGCAAGGAAGAGCAAATTCGAGGACTTAACAGTACACCTGGAGGAACTTGAGAAAGAACAGCAAACTAACCCCAAAGCAAATAGAAGAAGAAAAATAACAAAGATTAAAACAGAGATAAATGATTAGGAAAACAAAAGAACAATAGAATGATAAATCCAAAAGTTGGTTCTTTGAGAAAATCAATAAAATTGATGGGCCACTAGCAACACTGACAAAGAAAAAAAGAGAGGATGCAAATAAACAAAATCAGAAATGAGAAGGGGTGAATTTCCACAGACCCTAGAGAAATAAAAGAAATCATAAGAGGATACTATGAACAACCATATGCCAACAAACTATGGAACTTAGATGAAATGGACAAATTTCTGGAAACACAGCAATCAGTTACACTGACTCAGGAAGATATAGAAGATCTCAACAAACCAATCACAAGTAAAGAGATTCAATCAGTCATCAAAAATCTTCCTACAAAAAAAGCCCAGGGCCAGATTGCTTCACAGGGGAATTTTATCAAACATTCCAGAAAGAATTAACACCAGTTTTGCTCAAACTTTTCCAAAAAATTAAGGAAAAAAGAACTCCACCTAACTCATTTTATGAAGCTAATATAATTTTAATACCAAAACTGGGTAAAGATGCTATAAGAAAGGAAAACTACAGACCAATCTCCCTAATGGACATAGATACAAAAATTCTCAAGAAAATATTAGCCACTCGAATCCAATAGCACATTAAAAGAATTATACACCACGACCAAGTGAGGTTTACACCAGGAATGCAAGGATTGTTCAACACAAGAAAATCAATTAATGTAATACAGCACATTAACAAATCAAAAGGGAAAAATCACATGATAATCTCGATTGATGCTGAAAAAGTGTTCAACAAAATTCAGCATCTTTTTCTGATAAAAACACTCCAAAAGATAGGAATCAAAGGTAACTACCTCAATATGATAAAGGGAATATATGAAAAACCGATAGCCAGCAATGTACTCAATGGAGAGAGACTGAAAGCTTTCCCCCTAAGATCAGGAACAAGACAAGGATGCCCACTATCACTACTATTATTCAACATTGTGCTAGAAGTTCTAGCTAGAGCAATCAGTCAGGAAAAAGAAATAAAATGCATCCAAATTGGAAAGGAAGAAGTAAAGCTCTCATTATTTGCAGATGATATGATATACTTGGAAGATCCTGAGAAATCTACATCAAAGTTATTTGAGCTAATAAACACATTCAGCAAGGTGGTGTGTATAAAATTAATGTGCAAAAATCAGTAACATTTCTATACACAAGTAATGAGTTAGCTGAGGAGTCAGTTAAGGAAAATATTCCATAAAAATAGCAACTAAAAGAATCAAATACTTAGGAATGAACTTAACTAGGGATATAAAGGACTTGTACACAGAAAATGACATAACATTGCTAAAAGAAATCAAAGGAGATCTAATCCTGCTCATGGATAGGAAGGCTAAATGTAGTTAAGATGTCAATTCTCCCCAAGTTGATCTGCAGATTCAACACAGTATCAGTCAAAATTCCAACAACCTACTTTGAAGATTTTGAAAAGCTAACTACCAAATTCACCTGGAAGGAAAAGAGACCCTGAATAGCTAAAAGCATCCTAAAAATGAAGAATGAAGGGGAAGGATTAACACTCCCTGACTTTAACAGCTATAATAATGACACAGTGGTCAAAACAGCATGGTACTGGCATAAAGACAGAAGCATTGACCAATGGAATCAGATTGAGAGTGCAGACATAGACCACTAAATCTATGGTCAAGTGATTTTTGACAAGGTGCCCAAATCCTCTGAACTGGGACAAAATCATCTTTTCAATAATTGGGCATGGAAGAACTGGATATCAATAGCCAAGAGAATGAAAGAGGACCTCTATTTTACACACTACACAAAAATTAAATCAAAGTAGATCAAACACCTAAATATAAGAACTAGCATCACAGATTCTGGAAGAAAATGTAGGGAAACATCTTCAAGATATAGTAATAGGAAGTAGTTTCTTAAACTTTACACACAAAGCACAAGCAACAAAAGAAAAAATAGATAAATGGGAACTCCTCAAAATCAAATACTTCTGCAGTTCAAAAGACTTTGTCAAAAAGGTGAAGAGGCAGCCAACTCAGTGGAAGAAAATATTAGGAAATCACATATCATAAAAATGTTTGATTTCCTGTCTATACAAGGAAATCATACAACTCAACAACAAAAAAACTAACAATCCAATTATAAAATGGGTTAAAGATATGAATAGGCATTTTTCTGAAGAGCAGATACAGATGGTTCAAAAGCACATATAGAGATGCTCATTTTCACTGCTATAAGGGAAATGCAGAACAAGTCTCTAATGAGATACCACCTCATACTTATATGAATGGCTGCTATTAAACAAACTGGAACTATAAATATTGGAGAGGCTGTGGAGAAACTGGGGCACTTATGCACTGCTGGTGGGAATGTACACAGGTACAGCCACTATGGAATACTGTTTGGCAGTTCCTTAGGAAACTAAATATCGAGTTGCCCTATGACCCAGCAATAGCACTACTTGGTATATACCCAGAAGAGCTGAAAGCAATGACACAAACAGATATTTGCTAATCTGTTCATAGCAGATTATTCACAATTGACAAAAGATGGAAACAAACCAAATGCCCAACAACAGATGAGTGGATCAACAAAATGTGGTATATACATATGATGGCATGTTATGCAGCAGTAAGACAAAATGACATCCTGAAGCACAAGACAAGATGGATGAGCCTTGAGGACATAATGCTGAGTGAATTTAGCCAGACACAAAAGGATAGATACTGTATGATTCCATTTTTATGACCAGCATAAAGGTATAATCAGAGGCTTATAATACAGAATATAGGGGACTTAGAGAAACATAGAAACTTGAGATGGGTGAACCATTAGTTAATGAGGTTAAACACCCATAGAAGGGAATAGATAGGAGTGAAGGTGATTCTCTAGTAGGTCTAGAAGTAATATTGAAGATGAACAAGATTGAAAGGGGTTGTATAGGCCTATGTATCCCACTGACTCACATTAGAAATATGAATGAATTCTTGTAAGAATTACATCGAAGATATGATTCTTGTATAAAGAGTGTTTAAGTCCAGGGTACAGGGGGAAATTGCTATTGCATGCTATGAGCTGTGTTCAAAAGGAAACCATCAGCACTACTACAGCAACAGCAGACGCAAATAATGGGGTGAAGGACAAGAGTAAAGAGGAGGTTTAGATTTCTTATTTGGTGAAGGTGTGTCTATTGGTTTTCTGTCTCTTGGGAACAATGAAATTATCCAAAATTTAGGATGGTGATATACTGTGGTCTTTGGGCCCGCTACATGATGCCCTATGAATGCAGGTGGCTGAAGGATGCACTGATGGAGAAGTAGATTGGTGAATGATGGTGTATACTTATGAATGAAGGTTGTGCTGTTACAGAAAGGAACAATGTTTTGAGGTATGCAACGATGAATGAGCAGTGAATGAACATGTGGGACATTTGTTGAGACAAAAAAAGCCAGAAATGAAAAAACATCAATAGTATGGTCACTTTTAGAAAATGCTTATAAGAAAACAGGGGCCTAGATTGTAAGTTTTTAGAGCAGACACATTAAGTACAGAGTAGTGATTATTATTTCTGGATTTTGAGAGACTGTTTTTTATATATAACCTGATATTTAAAAATAAGAATGAAGCTGAACAGGTTGTGGTTAAAGTAATTCAGAAATAAGGGTAAGGAAGACAGTATCTCTATTTCAGAATCACACATACTCTTTGAGAGCAATGGAAGAAAGATTTATTTGATCTGAAACTGAAATTTCTTTGTAGTGCATAATCTAATTCACCCCATCTGTATAGCTCATTTGAACAATTGAAACACAGGGGCACAGAATAAGAGGTCCTTTAATCTAGTATAGATTATTGTAATGCCTGGAAATACCCTAGAGCAATATTAAGCAGATAATAAAAAAATATTGGCATAGTCCCCTGAGGGAGGGGAGAAAGACTATGGAACTATTAAACCTTATCATCAGGGAATCCCCTGATACTGTGTCAAACTTCAGGGATACCCAAATCAATAGGCCGTACACTCGATCAGGAGGCTTACGTTTGTGAAGCTTATGTAGGTAGTTTAGAAGCTTAGACTACCTATAGGCATGCCTAAGAATTACTTCTGGAAGACCTCTGTTGTTGCTCAGATGTGGCCTCGGTCTCTCCAAGCCCAACTCTGCAAGTGAAATCATTGACCTCCCCCCTATGTGGGAAATGACATCCAGGGGTGAAGGTCTCCCTGGTGATATGGGAAATGATTCCCAGCGATGAATTCATACCTGGCACTGCGGGATCGACAATTACATCCTGACCAAAAGGGGGAAAAGTAGTATAATTAATAAAGTATCAGTGGCAGAGAGAGTTCAAATAGAGTTGAGAGGCTACTCTGGACGTTCCTCTTACACAAACTTCAGGTACACCCTGCTACCTATGATAACCTGCCAACCCCAATCAGGACCATTCCAGCTAATCCTAAAGAACACCTAGGGCAATATATAAGATTACACAAGGGTTCCAAATTGATATCTCATTTAGCCTCCTTGATTGGGAAAATTTAATCTTGCTCTTGTTTTTGAAGGACAACTTTTCTGGATGAAGAATTGCTAGAAATTTTTCTCTTTCAGTATCTTAAATACATCATACCACTGCCTTCTCACCTCTGTGGTGCCCATTGAATACTCCAAACACAATGTCATGTGGCTTCCTTTATATATTGTGACTCACTTTTCTCTTGCTGCTTTCAGGAGTTTCTGCTTCTCTTCAGGATTGGCCAGTCTGATTAGTATGTATATTGGAGTGTGGTCTATTTGAATTTATTCTATTTGGAGTTCATTGGGATTCCTTGATTTACATATTTATGGTTTTTACAAGGTTTGGGAAGTTTTCCCCAATTTCCAGAAACCTACAATCTCCAGATCGGTCCCTGGTCCAGATAAGTCCTGAAACCTAGCCCAGTCTCTCCAGAACATCAGATAGTTCCATCTCCTTACCCCATATTCATGATAGACCCTTCCAATATCAAAAATTTAGAATTGTCATAACCCAAACACCCCTTAGGAGACATATGGAAGATTAAAGGTGATGTTGGACTTATACATAGAATATAGGACTTAACAATTTAACGTGAATGCTGAGTCATTAAATTGATATCTTGTTTAGTCTCCAGTATTTTAGAACGTCTAGAAGTAAAAACTTAAAATTGTGAACTTGTAACACATGTCAAAGTCTGAAATATGTTCTACAACAAATTGTGGTGCTGTGCTTTGAAATTTATAGCTTTTTTTGTATGCATGTTATTGTTCACAAAACAAGAAGGAATAAAATTCGATTGTGATAATAAAAAAGTATTTAAGCCCTCTAGCCTCCTCTATTCTGGAACAGCTAGAAGGAAAAAATATAAGAGGATCCTATGGTAGCCCATGACAATCTCTGGGATCTGTTCTGTAACCACTTGTTGAAGTATGCTTTGAAAACTATTGCTTTTTTTTATTTCTTTGCTTTGCATATATGTTATAGTATATAATACAAAAAGTTAAAAAAAAAAAGACTTTATATATGGACACAGAAAAAAATTTCTCAGCATTTGATTGTCTGTGAAATTTAATCTTTCCCTTGTTTTTGAAGGACAACTTTTCTGGATAAAGAATTGCTAGAAATTTTTCTCTTTCATAATCTTAAATATATCATACCACTGCCTTCTCCCTTCACGGTGCCCATTGAATTCTCCAAACATAATCTCATGTGGCTTCCTTTATATATGGTGACTCACTTTTCTCTTGCTGCTTTCAGGATTTCTGCTTCTCTTCAGCATTGGCCAATCTGATTAGTATGTGTATTGGAATGTGGCCTATTTGAATTTATTCTATTTGGAGTTTGTTGGGGTTCCTTGATTTATGTATTTATGGTTTTTATAAGGTTTGGGAAGTTTTCCCCAATTATCTCCTCAAATAATCTTCCTGGCCCTTTACTCTTCTCCTTCTGGTCACCAATGATTCTTATGTTTGTGTACTTCATGTTGTTCATCATTTCCCTGAGATACAATTCAAATTTTCCATCTTTTTTGTCATTTCCTCTTTTGCAGGTTCAGATTCAGTTGTCCTGTCCTCTAGTTCACTTATTCTTTCTTCTGCCTCTTCAAGTCTTCTGTTGTTTGTCTCTAGTACATTTTTCATTTGAACTACAGTATCTTTCATTTTCATAAGATTTGCTTTTTTCTGTTTATTCTTTCAAATTGTTCTTTATGATTATCTGTTGTCTTCTTGATATCCTTTATATCTTTGGACAGCCCACTGAACTTACTTAGGAGATTTGTATGGACATCTTTGATTAGTTGTTCCAATTTCTGGTTCTTCTCTTATGTTTTAATTTTGTCATTTCATTGGGCCATATTTTCTTCCATCTTCATGTGATTTGTGATTTTCTGCTGCCTTTGATGTATTTGATCATCTTAATAAGGTTATTTTGAAAGCTGATTTCCCTTGCTCATCTAAGATTTTGTAGTGTTGCACAAAAAAAAAAAAAAGGGACAAGGCTTTAAGCCTCCTGGAATGTTATATGAAATGGAATAAACCAGGCTGAGTCTCCAAAGTTTCAGGAAGTAGGTTTTATTTTCTATGGCCAAAGGCTCAGCCAAGTAGCTGCTGAAAGTCTGAGCCCCGAACAAAAGGCAATCTTAGCTTTTATAGACTGTATTACATACTAGAGATAAGGTAAGCTTAATATGGTCACTGGCAATATTAAAGGAAAAACAATTGATTAGTTTAAGGAACAAAGTGGGTTACAAAAGCAGATGAGCTATTAAGGGAGGATCCCCATCCCAGGTGTCTTATCTCACTTGCCTGCAGTTTCACCCAGTCCTGGAAGGCTAGGAGAGGGGTTTTCTATCCCAGGAATGTGTCTTATCTCACTTGCCTGCAGTTTTACCCATTTCTGAAGGTCAGGAGAGAGGGGATTTTCCAAAGAGAAGGCAGCTGAACCAGAAGAGGGGGGAGAGGCCTGCCTGCTTTAAAGCCTGCTTGCTACAGTAGTTGCTGAGTTTGCATTGAGAGTCTCCTTATTTTTTGCAGGGGCAGACACCAGGAATTGAACCCGGGTCTCCGGTATGGCAGGTGAGAATTCTGCCACTGAGCCACCATCACACCTCCCTGAAAGTCTCCTTTTACACTTGGTTTGTCAATAATTCCCCACTGGAGACCTACAGCAGGAGGTGAAATTCTAACTGAAGACATGTTAAAAACTAGACAGAAAGGCAGTTTGCAAGACTGCACTTTCCATATCTTCTCAGCAGATGGCATGTGGGCCTCTTTTACCCTTCAGGCCTGACTTTACTGACTAAATCAGCTGTCTGGGCTGGAAAAAACCAGTTGCATAACCAGTCAAGTTCACATGTCTCCATGCATGCTGAAAGGCACCAACTCTGGGGCTGAGGTGTGCATAGAGTGCATTTCACAGAGAATCTGCTTATGGACATGATGGGTGTCTTGGCTCCCAGGCTTCTGCATGGAATGACCTTGGGTTGTGGGACAGAATATTTCAACTACCCCTGCCCATAGGCAGCCTTAGAATGCCTGGTAGTGTGGCATGGCTTGCTCCCACATCCCTGCCTCTCCACCCATGAACTATGTGAGCTCTCTGGGCCTCTGTGGAGAAACAATAGAAGCAGTGGGACCCAAGGAGTCTCTTTCATTGGCCAATTGTCATATCAGCTCAGCTCCATGTTCCCCTCTCCTCCTGAGGGGAGGAGTCTGCAGTCTAAGCCAAAACCAGGCACCCACAGCAGCCTGTTTCAGTGGTGGGGGTTAGGCATCGTGCTCTGCAAAGTCTCTGTGCTTATCAAGTATACAAAGTCTGCTGGTTTCTGGGTTCCCCATGGGAGCTCCTGGCTGCAAAACTGAGAGGGAAGTTCTCTCAAGCTGATACAGTGGTGGGAGTGTGAGAATGCCCACTTTGGCTCCTGCTCAGTTCTGCACATTGTGACCTACCCCTGATGTGGATAAACTCACCGCATCCTCTCAATTGTAATTTCTCTGCTTTTTCATTCAGATCCTCCTTATATAATTTAGAAGTCCCTCTCTGATGTCTCATACCCTGGATCTATTGTCTTGGTCAATTTTCTGTCACTTCTGTATTTTTTCCATGGAGCAGAAGTGAAGTCAGCCTATCCCATTCCACCCTCTTCTGCGAAGTCCTATTCACCATCATTTTTTGAAGAGACTATTCTTTCTCCATTGAGTGTTCTTTGCCCCCCTGTCAGGAATCAGTTGATAAACATGTGGCATGTTTATCAGCCATAAACATGAAAGTTGATTTCTGAGCTCTCAGCTTGATTCCATTGGTCTATATGTTTGTCCTTGTGCCAACACCATGCTGTTTGATTACTGTGGCTTTGTAAGAAGTTTTAATATTGGGAAATGTGAGTCCTCCAAATCCATTCTCCTTTTTCAAGCTGGCTTTTGCTTATCAGATTCCCTTACCCTTCCATATACATTTTAAGATTGGTTTTTCCAGTTACACAAAGGGTGCTGTTGGAATTTCACTTGAAATTGCATTGAATTTATGGATTACTTTGGATAAGATGATATCTTAATGATATTTAGTCTTCCAATCCAGAAACTTGCAATGCCATTCCTTGTGTATAGTCCTCTTGAAATTATTTTAGTGATATTTTGTAGTTTTCTGTGTACAAGCCCTTTTTATGTTTGATTAGATTTATTGCTAGCTATTTGATTCTTTTAGTTTCTATTCTGAATGGACTTTTTTCCTGATTTCTTTTTTCAATTGTTCATTGCTTGTGCATTGAAACACTACTGGTTTTGGGTTATTTTCTTTTCCTTGCCACTTTATTGAATATATTTATTAAGTCTAGGAGCTTTGTTGTAGATTAGTGAGGATTTCTGTATACAGAATTATGTCATCAGCAAATAGGGAAAGCTTAACTTTTTCCTTTCCAATTTGGATGCCTTTTATTTCTTTTTCTTGCCTAATTGCCCTGGCAAGAACTTCCAGTACAATGATAAGTAACAGTGGCGACAATGGGCATCCTTATCTTGTTTCTGATCTTGGAGGGGAAGTTTTCAGTCTTTCATCTTTAAGTAGGATGTTAGCACAGGGCTTTGCATACATTATTCAAGTTATGGAAGTATCCTTCTCTTTCTAGTGTTCCAAGAGTTTTTATGAATTTGGTATGCTGGATTTTTTCAAATGCTTTGTATGCAGCAATTGAGGTGACCATGTGGTTTTTATCCATTCATTTGGTTAATGTGGTTTATTATTATTGATTTTTTAAATGTTGAACCAAACTTATGTACCAGGGATATAACCCACTTGATCATGGTGTATGATTTTTTTAATATGCTGTTGAATTTGGTTTGTTGAGGACTTTTGCATCTGTATGTGTAAGAGATTTTGCATTGTAGTTTTTTTTCTTGTGGTATCTTTATCAGGCTTTGGTATGAAAGTGATGTTGGCCTTTTAGGATAAGTTAGGGAGTGTTACCTCCTCTTCAATTTTTTTGAAGACTGAGCATGATTTGAGTTAAATCTTATTGGATTGTTTGGGAGTATTGCCCTGTGAAGCCATCTGGTTTGGGTTTTTTTTTTGGTTGCACTTTTCTTTTTTTTTTTGTCTACTTTTTCTCCATATTAAAGTTTATTGAGGATTTTATTGAAACTTCCTAGTGACATTTAATTTAGATTTGCACTGATAGTACATCCAGCATCTTCAGTAATTTTCTTATTGTCATCATAAGCCATAATTCATATAGGATAGTAAGGTAGGAATACTCAAAATGAAGTCCTAAAGCTTATCTACCTTTATAATACAGGTCTGCCTGCCTTCAACATTCTATCTACCTCATTTTCTGTATGTGGGTTAAGTTGAAATACAGCCTCACAATCAAGATGGATGAGAAGTGACTTTAGGAAGGCATGCTGAATTTCTACCTAAAGAAAAGAGAGAATGATAAGATTTTGGCCAGACTTTGGAAAAAATAACTTGATCAACCATCTGAATGAAAGCTATTCAATCAGCAGTCTTCTTCTCACAAATAGGAGTTCTAGTAGAGAGTTATTCATTCAATTAATATTTATTGAGAACCTGCTGTTCCAAGTGCTAGGGATAACAGTGAATAGCAGCTGGTAAGAACTGTTATCATGGTGTTACTTAACTATATCCTCTTTTAGCCCAGGAGCTTGATCAAGTAGACATTCAATCCAAGTTTTATTACATGAATGTTAGCAGAACTTGTCTTTGTTAAGATTGAGGGCATAAGACTGCCCTGACAGCCTCTTGGTAATGTGATTAAGTGATACCTCAGAAAGATCCTCTGTTCCAAAAGTACTTTTGGGTCCATTTTTAGGTATTATAGATATAGTAGTTTGTTTTTTAAAAAAAATTTTTATTAGAGAGGTTGTGATTTTACAGAATAATCATGAATAAAATACAGGATTCCCATACACCACCACACCACCAACACCTTGCATTGGTGTTCAGCATTTGTTAAAATTGATGATTACCCCCTTTTTTGTAATTGTGCTGTTTTTTAACAGTATATACCTTTGTTACAATTGATGAAAAATTATTAAAATAGCACTATTAACTATCATCCATAGTTTGCTTTAGGTGTATTTTCACCTAATAATAGGGTGAGATATACCACTGTGTTATTAACACCTTATGCAACAGTCATACGTTTGTTTATACATCAGGAAAAAACATTCTTATACTTGTACTATTAATTATTGTCCTTTATCTACAATAAGTTTCACTGTGTTACAGTCTTGTTTTGTCTTTTAATTTTTATTCTAGTAACACATATGACCTAAAATTTTCACATTTAACCACATTCCCATATATAATTCAGTGCTTTTTATTACAGTCACAATAATGTGCTGCCATCATCACCATCCATTTCCATACCTTTGCAATCAACCTAAATAGAAATTCTGTACAAAGTAAACATCAATTCCACCTTTTCTATCTGCAATCTATCCCCTGGTAACCTATACTCTAGATTCTAACTCTATGAGTTTGATTATTATAATTAGTTCATATCAGTGACATCATGCAATATTTGTCCTTTGGTGTCTGCCTCATTTCAGTCAGCATAATGTCCTCAAGATTCATCCATGTTGTCATGTGCGTCAGGACTTCATTCTTTTCTATGGCTGAATAATATTCCATTAGGGAGATTCATAGAAAGCCAGAGAAGCATAACATAGCCATGAGAAGTAGAGAGCCCACTAGCCAGCTGCCTTTGGAGATGAAGAAAGAAAACAGGAGTCTCAAGTCCTGTTGAGTCTGCAATACACAGAGATCCTTGTGTCATGCAGAAATGATACCTTGATAGAAGTAAAAGACTTCCGGAGAAGATGGCGGCTTAGTAAGACACACGGGTCTTAGTTCCTCCTCCAAAACAGCTACTAAAGAAACAGAAATGGTACAGAACAGCTCCCGGAGCCATGACAGAGACCAAAAAGACAGCATACCCCATTCTGGAACGACTGAACTGGCTGGGAGAATCTGCTGCGGTGAGATCCCCGAGGGGCATGCGCTTCCCCGGGCCATGGCGGCTGGCAGCCAGAGCCCCTCCCTCCCTCCTTCCCGGGCCAGCTGGGAGATTTGGACAGGCGGCCCCCTCAAACCGCGGCGGCCAATGCCCCCCCATGTGTGGCTTCCCGGGCCGGCTGGGAGATTTGGATTGGAGGTCCCCCAAGTCATGGAGGCCAGCAACCGGGGTCACTTCCACACACGTGGCTTCCCAGTCTGGCTGGGAACTTTGGATTGGCACTCCCCCAAGCCATGGCAGTCGGCACCCCCTGCCACGCTTGGCTTCCCGGGCTGGCGGGGAGATTTGGATCGGTACTCCCCCAACCATGGAGGCCGGTGCCACCCCCCACGCGCGGATTCCCGGGCCGGCTGGGAGATCTGAATCGGCACTCCCCCAAGCCGTGGCGGCCGGCGCCCCTCCCTCCCTCCTTCCCGGGCCAGCTGGGAGATTTGGATCAGCACTCCCCCAAGCCACAGCGGCCAGTGCCCCTCCCCTACGTGCAGATTCCCAGGCCGGCTGGGAGATTTGGATCGGCACTCCCCCAAGCCGCTTTGGCTGGCGACCCTCCCCCACAGCGAGAGTCTTCCAAAGTTAAAGGAGCCACAGCATCTTTTACTGGTGGGACCCGCAGACAGATGAGCGCCACATACTGGGCAAGATAAGAAAAACAGAGCCCAGAGATTTCACAGGAAAATCTTTCAACCTGCTGGGTCCCACACCCAGAGAAATCTGATTAAATGCCCAGACACCAGCAAAAATAATGGATCATGCCAGGAAAATTGAAGATACGGCCCAGTCAAAGGAACAAACTAATAGTTCAAATGAGATACAGGAGCTGAGACAACTAATTCTGAATATACGAACAGAAATGGAAAACCTCTTCAAAAAACAAATCAATAAATTGAGGGAGGACATGAAGAAGACATGGGCTGAACAAAAAGAAGAAATAGAAAGTCTGAAAAAACAAATCACAGAACTTATGGGATTGAAGGACAAAGTAAAAAAGATGGAAAAAACAATGGATACCTACAATGGTAGATTTAAAGAGACAGAGGCTAGAATTAGTGAAATGGATGATGGAACATCTGAATTCCAAAAAGAAACAGAAACTATCGGGAAAAGAATGGAAAAATTTGAGCAGGGGATCAGGGAACTGAATGATAATATGAAGTGCACAAATATACGTGTTGTGGGTGTCCCAGAAGGAGAAGAGAAGGGAAAAGGAGGAGAAAAACTAATGGAAGAAATTATCACTGAAAATTTCCCAACTCTTATGAAAGACCTAAAGTTACAGATCCAAGAAGTGCAGCGCACCCCAAAGAGAATAGACCCAAATAGGCGTTCTCCAAGACACTTACTAGTTAGAATGTCAGAGGTCAAAGAGAAAGAGAGGATCTTGAAAGCAGCAAGAGAAAAACAATCCATCACATACAAGGGAAACCCAATAAGACTTTGTGTAGATTTCTCAGCAGAAACCATGGAAGCTAGAAGGCAGTGGGATGATATATTTAAATTACTAAAAGAGAAAAACTGCCGACCAAGACTTCTATATCCAGCAAAATTGTCCTTCAAAAATGAGGGAGAAATTAAAACATTTTCAGACAAAAAGTCACTGAGAGAATTTGTGACCAAGAGACCAGCTCTGCAAGAAATACTAAAGGGAGCACTAGAGTCAGATACGAAAAGACAGAAGAGAGAGGTATGGAGAAGAGTGTAGAAAGAAGGAAAGTCAGATATGATATATATAATACAAAAGGCAAAATGTTAGAGGAAAATATTATCCAAACAGTAATAACACTAAATGTTAATGGACTGAATTCCCCAATCAAAAGACATAGACTGGCAGAATGGATTAAAAACCAGGATCCTTCTATATGCTGTCTACAGGAAACACATCTTAGACCCAAAGATAAACATAGGTTGAAAGTGAAAGGTTGGGAAAAGATATTTCATGCAAATAACAACCAGAAATGAGCAGGAGTGGCTATACTAATATCCAACAAATTAGACTTCAAATGTAAAACAGTTAAAAGAGACAAAGAAGGACACTATATACTAATAAAAGGAACAATTAAACAAGAAGACATAACAATCATAAATATTTATGCACCGAACCAGAATGCTCCAAAATATGTGAGGAATACACTGCAAACACTGAAAAGGGAAATAGACACATATACCATAATAGTTGGAGACTTCAATTCCCCACTCTCATCAATGGACAGAACATCTAGACAGAGGATCAATAAAGAAATAGAGAATTTGAATATTACAATAAATGAGCTAGACTTAACAGACATTTATAGGACATTACATCCCACAACAGCAGGATACAACTTTTTCTCAAGTGCTCATGGATCATTCTCAAAGATAGACCATATGCTGGGTCACAAAGCAAGTCTTAACAAATTTAAACAGATTGAAATCATACACAACACTTTCTTGGATCATAAAGCAATGAAGTTGGAAATCAATAATAGGCAGAGTGCCAGAAAATTCACAAATACATGGAGGCTCAACAACACACTCTTACACAACGAGTGGGTCAAGGAAGAAATTGCAAGAGAAATTAGTAAATATCTCGAGGCAAATGAAAATGAAAACACAACAAATCAAAACCTATGGGACGCAGCAAAGGCAGTGCTAAGAGGGAAATTTATTGCCCTAAATACCTATATCAGAAAAGAAGAAAAGGCAAAAATTCAGGAATTAACTGTCCACTTGAAAGAACTGGAGAAAGAACAGCAAACTATTCTTCTTGAGTCAAAGTTGGTTGTTCATGCCTTTCCAGGAACCCATCCATTTCATCTAAATTGTTGTATTTATTAGCATAAAGTTGTTCATAGTATCCTGTTATTACCTCCTTTATTTCTGTGAGGTCAGTGGTTATGTCTCCTCTTCCATTTCTGATCTTATTTATTTGCGTCCTCTCTCTTCTTCTTTTTGTCAATCTTGCTAAGGGCCCATCAATCTTATTGATTTTCTCATAGAACCAACTTCTGGTCTTATTGATTTTCTCTATTGTTTTCATGTTTTCAATTTCATTTATTTCTGCTCTAATCTTTGTTATTTCTTTCCTTTTGCTTGCTTTGGGATTAGTTCTTATTTCTCCACTTCCTCTTCAGTATTTCTGGTTTTCTGCTTTTTAATAGTACCCATTCTAGTCGGTGTGAAATTGTATCTTATTGTGGTTTGGTTTGCATTTCCCTAATAGCTAATGTTGTTGAGCCTCTTTTCATGTGCTTTTTTTTTTTTTTTAGCAATTTGTATATCCCGTTTGGAAAAATGTCTATTCAAGTCTTTTGTCCATTTTTAATTAGGTCATTTTGGGTTGTTTGTCTTTTTAATGTTGAGTTGTAGGATTTTAAAAATATATTCTAGATATGAAACCCTTATCAAATATGTGGTTTCCAAATGGTTTCATCCATTGAGTAGGTTGTCTTTTCACTTCCATGACACAGTTTTAAATGCACAAAAGTTTTTAATTTTGAGAAGGTCCCATTCATCTATTTTTTGTTTCATTGCTTGAGCTTTGGGTGTAAAGTCGAAGCAATAGGCCTCCTTACCTTTCCAAGGAGGAAATTTGATAATTGGCTTTATCAATTCTTCAAATAGGCCATTAGAATTTTCATTAGGATTGTGTTGAATCTGTAAATAATTTCTTTTTGAAAATTTATTTTCTTTGTAGTTCCTGTGGGTGTAAAATTTGATATCCTAAATCTGCAACAATCATATTTGAATTGATTCCAACTTAATTTCAAAAGCATACACATAAACCATTCCTATAGATCTCCTTCCCCCCAAACTTTTGTTGTAATTTTTACAAATTATGTCTTTATACATTTACCTTTATAAGAGGTCTTTCTTTATGCCACTTTGATCCAAAGCCTACTGTTCTTTCCCTTCAGTCTGAGAAATACACATTAGTATTACTACAGGAGAGGTATAGTAATGAAATCCCTCAGTTTTCTTCTTCTGGAAACATCTTAATCTGCCCTTCATTTTGGAATGAAATTCTTATTGCATATGAAATTATTGCTTCACAGTTATTTTCTTTTAGCACTGTATTTTGTATTACTGCCTCCTTGCCTCCAAGGTTTCTAATGAGAAATTGGGACTTAATCATATTGGGATTGTCTTGTACATAACTCATTATTTTTCCTTTTGCAGCTTTCAGAACTCCCTCCTGTCCTTGGCATTGGACATGTGTGGCATAGTTTTCATTGAATTTATCCTGCTTGGGGGTTTGTTGTGTCCCGACCCATGGGACGATCAACTGAGGCTCTACACCTGTAAGGGAGGAATGGTATGGGACAAGAGACACGAAGAATGACAACAAGACAAATATTCTGATCAAGCTGCAAAAGTTTATTGAAAAGGCTGGGTATATATATACTCTAGGAGAGGGGGTAGCTAGTAGGAATAGGTGACGATCTCTAATTGGATGAATAAGGACAAACGGATGATTTGGGATTGGTGACTGCTGTTGCTAGGGCAGAGGGCAGATGTAGGTTAGTACTTTTGGTGTGAACTTTAGGCGCAAACTACAATTACTTCCATGAAGAAGGCTGATTATAGTTTAGGCTGTTCTTTGTTTCAGCCTTGGCGGCCATGTTGCATGTTTCCGGCATCACTGAGGGTGGAATTTATGCATGCTACTTTAATTGTCCCCAACATCTCCTCCCTTTGTTTTCAAAAGGATGGAGGAAGAATGCTGATTGAGCATTCTTTTGGCATTAACCTTTGCTGGGGGAAGTAGAGGCCTCATTCCCCAGGGTGTTTGTGGCTCTGTTTTTCTGGGGAGAGGAATTTTTGCAGAGTGAACCCCTATGCAAATGAGGCATACTTCTCAAGGAGCTCAAAAATGGCCTTTAATTGTTTTGGCCCTCCTTTGCAGTGCTTTGCCTTGCACCCAGCGGTACCAATCATAGCATGAGCTAGAAGCATACTTTCAAGTTGTATGCTGCTCCTGTAGGAGGGGGATTCTTACCCGTGAGGGTGGGTAGCAGTCAGATATTCTGGATTCACACCTTGGTCAGCGAGGTGAAGCCAGTGATAATGCACTTGAATGGGCCTGCCTAGGGCAGAATCAATTTGATCCTTAATTAGCTGTATTATCCTTCTTATGGCCCAAGGTGCAAAAGATATTATAAGGAGTAAGGTTATTAAGGGGCCTAATATAGGGAGGAAGTAAGGGAGGATTCCGTTGAGTTCCCAGGAGGAACCTCCTAGGGCTTCCCATTCACGTTTGCGGTTTGCAATTCCTTCCCTGAGTTTGGTCATGGAATCTTTATTCCAGAATGGTCAGAGTAGAAGCAACATTCCTCACCTAATGCAGCACAAAGCCCTCCTTGCTTAAGGAAAATTAGGTCTAAGCCTCTCCTATTTTGGAGAGCAACCTCCGATAGAGATGTAAGGGATTTTTCAAGATTGGTGATGGAGGTTTCAATGCGGGCTAAGTCCTCGTCTATTGCAGTTCTTAGATTGGAGAGGCTTTGTTGTTGGAGGGTGATTGAGGAGATACCGGTGCCTAGACCAGCAACACCAGTAGATGGATTCTTAGACTTCAGTCATCTGTCACCTTAGCCGTCATTGAATAGGTTATAGCAGGGCTTGCTGGTTTATTAGTAGCTTCAGCTGTGCTGGAGAAAGAAAGAGAGAAAAATGCCTTTTCTCAGGGCAACTTTTTTGCCCTGGACAGATTGTTATTGTCTATTTGTTTTGTTAATCGCTCTGGCAACCATTTGGCTGAATCGAATTCCCTAGAATATATATACACTGATCCTCTGCCCCATATCAGGACCGGATCCGGTCCTCGCCAAGTGTTATCCAATGGATCTTTCCAGAGGACTGTGGCGAACTGTGTTTTTGATTCTGTGTGCCAGAATCGTTCTGCAGCAGAACGTCCATCTTGATCCAAGATTAAAAAATTTAAAATTAAAAGTGAATGTGAAAGCAAATTTCTGGGTGACCTTTTAGTGGGGTACCACTCCCCCTTTTTAATTTTTTAATGGTGTTTTTAAAAGATAAATTTGCTCATTCTATTATTCCCTGTTTTTGTGGATTATATGGTATGCCTGTGGTGTTTAATTTGCAGTTGTTGACAGAATTTTTGAAACATTTGACCTGTGTATTCAGGACCATTATCAGTTTTTATATGCTGAGGAATTACTAGCGCAGCCATGGCTGCCAACATGTGTGCAACAATGTGTTTATTTGCTTTACCCGTTTGAGGTGTAGCAAATATAAATCTATTAAAGGTGTCTATGTTAAGATGCACATATTTAAGATTATTAAATTTTGGGATGTGTGTTATATCCATTTGCCATAGTGCATTGGGCACTAGACCTTGGGGCTTAACTTTCAAATGTGGTGTAGGTAAATGTGTGACGCAGCTAGGGCACTGTTTAATTATTTTGCACGCTTGTTCTTTGGTGATGTGAAACATTAGCCGTAAGGTGCGAGCATTAAGATGATGCAGCTTATGAGCTTTAATAGCTTTTGTGACTAAGTCAGGTAATTGGTTATTAAGAATAATGTTTGCACAGTACATAATACGCATGGCTTGATTAGCTAATTGATTCCCTAAGGACAGTGGTCCAGGGAGATTAGTATGGGCTCTAAGGTGACCAATAAAGAATTGTTGGGTTCTGTTTTGAATGAGAGATTGCAATTGAATAAACAGATAAGCTGCTTGAGAGACATTTTAAATTTGAGCTGCAGTTTTTAATAATGGCACAGATTGAACAATATAAGCACTATCTGTATAAAGATTAAAAGATCTGTTTGGATAAGCTGAAAACACCGCTATGACTGCTGGTAGTTTTGTTAGTTGAGCAGAATTGCAGTGTGTTTGGAATTGAATAACTGTATTATTAACAACATAAGCGGCAATTCCTGATGAGGACCCATCAGTAAAGATTAAGAGGGCATTTTTAAGCGGCTGTAAGGATGTTTTAAGTGGGAATATAAAATTATGAGTGCTAAGAAACTGCAAAAGTTTATTATTAGGGTAATGATTGTGTATTTGGCCTGAATAGGAAACACAAGCAACAGGCCAAGAGTCTGTAGTTTGAAAAAGCCAATTAACCTGTGCCATAGTATATGGTTGAATAATTATGTCTGGATCTTTACCAAAATATTTAACACTTTGTTCTTGATCTAAAAGAATGATATCAGCAAGTGCCTGATAGTAGGGATAAATAGTTTTTGCAGGAGAAGCATGTAAATGAACCCACATAATAGGTGCCTTTTTCCAAAACCCCGCTGTAGGTGTATAAGCTGTTCGACAAATTACTAGAGCTAATGGTTGAGTATAATCTATAAAAGTAACAAATTGTGATTGAATAGCTTGCTCTACTTCATCAATTGCTTTACGTCCTTCAGGGGTGATGGTCCTGGGGGAATTGGGGTCAGAACTTCCCTGAAGGAGGTCAAATAATGGTTTAAGATCTCCAGTGGTTAATTTTAAGTAAGGTCGGAGCCAATTAATATTTTCTAAAAGTTTCTGGAAGTCATTTAACATTATTAATTTGTCCAATCTTAGTTCCATTTTTTGGTTGGTGATTTTATTCCCATTTAAATGAAACCCTAGATCTATGTATGGGCCTGTTTAAAAATGGAAGAGTTAAATTTGACACCATTTTTCTTCTTTTTAAGTAGGTTCAGAAGTCTTGAATTTATTGGACTTGGGAATCCTAAACTAGTATTTAGATATTTTGGTAAAGTTGGATTAGCCCATGTTAGGGCTAGTAGCAAAGGTGGGTTAGGAATATAAACCCAATAAGTATAATTATGTCCCTGTCTTTCAGCAATTAAAGTTATATGTTTTATAATATACATTACCCATTTAGTTATTATTTTTGTCCAGGTCGACATGTCTGGGTTTATTCTCTTCAAGGGAATCCAAATTGAGGTTTCATTACCTGTAATGATAAGGGCAAATCCCCTACCCACACCTTTATCATGTCTGGGTTCCATAGATTATTTTTAATATTTTTCTAATAGCTCAGCTATTTTAAGATTAGTATGAGCTCTTATATGCATGATAAGAAGAGGATTAATTCGACTTTTGATTAGTGTTTGTAAATGTAAAAACATTCAGGAGAGTTCATCTCTTTCAAACAAAGAAGTTGTTTTAATGTGAGTAACTGTTTGGCAAACATACTTACAATCAGAAACAATATTAAGAGATTGTGGAAAACTTTGCAATACTTGAATTACAGCTGCTAATTCAGTATGCTGGGCTGAGGTATAAGGCATTTTTTAACTTGTTTTCCACTGGGGTGACATATGCAGCCTTCCCATTAATATTATTATCAGTAAAGACAGTAATAGCTAGCGGGGAAGCCAGAACTATTTTAGGCAAAATCCATTGCATTCATTTTTAAAAATTGTAAAGGTTTTGACATAGCAAATGATTATTCATTTGTCCTTTGAAATTATTTAGTGCTATTTGCCAAGAGGTATTGAAAATATACAGACTTTGAACCTCTTCCTTTGTGAGATCACACACTATGCGATTATGACTTCTTAATTGATAATTTTTTTGGTGACTTTAGGCTATTTAAGAAATAATCTTTTGCAAATATGTATTTAAACATTTTTGTTAATTGTTTGGTTTAAAAAATCCATTTTAAAACACCATCTTGCTAAAATAGGCCTGTGGGAGATTGCAAGGTAAAGAAAATAATAAAATCAACAGGCTTTTTTAGATCTATTTGAACAAGCTGTCCTTTTTGAATGCATTGTTCAATTAATTGTAACTCGTTCAGCTGCAGCTGTTAACTGCCTTTTGCTTAATAAATCAGAATCTCCTTGTAAAATATCAAACAAGTTTTGTAATATATAATTAGGAATCCCTAAAGTGGCAAGTAGCAAAAATGAATGCAGAGTGCCAATAGTGACGTGTACCCATAGCAAATGACCAGATTTTTAAAATTGAATTCATTGGATTGATTTAAAAGGAATGCAGGAATGTGGATTTTTTATAATTGGTTGCGCATTTTTGCTAATTTTAAATTTATTGCATGCAGTTTTTATGGTATTTTCTCACAATAGTGGCCAAATTTCGGTTTGCTTACATGACCGGGCCCAGTTGGGTCCTCTGGGAACTGGCTAGGGACCAAGAGGAGCTTCCTGGGACCTAGATATCTTTATTAAAGTACACCTCCTTCTGGGGGGATAGCCAGTCCTCCCAGCTAGAGGGTACATTTTAACTATTTCTTACCAAGGTCATGTGATAGCAACATCAGTTACATGTAATGGCAACATCAAGTGAACAAAAGAGACTCCACAAGTATATTTTTTCCTTGCATTCAACCCTCAAATCTGATCTGCTTCCAATATAAGCCATGGTTATCTTGGGATAAATTTAGTTTATACATACATAGTTTATATAAACACTGGATAAAGCATTAAAGTATTTTGGCTTAAAGGAATTTAGGTATTTAAATGATTTGAATATTATTTAGTCAGTAATAGATTCATTTATAGTAATAGTACTTAGATTAATAAATTAAGCCACCTGGTTTAGGGCAAGAAGCAGTTTTTGCCAGTATAATGATATCTAGGAGAAAATCAGTATTTTTTATACAGATAACAACATGATAAAAGTTAATATAAGTTATTTTGATAAAACACAGACTCTTTGCATTTTAACTAATTATTTAGAAAAAAAAATTTCTAAAAAAGCCTAAGAATCCAAGAAAACATTGTCATTTTAGACTCATTAAATCTTTCTTGATTTTAACCAGAATTTCCATTTTTACAAACCCTCAGCACTTATTATATTAGTTTAGGCTTTGTCCCATATTTTTCTCATTTAGTAACAGTTATTCATTTTAGGATAAAACTATTCTGTTTTCCTATTAATAAAAATACATCTTTCATATTTTTCATATTTAAATCATTACTTTGAACAAATATTTTACCACATATGTAATTACCATCAAAATTAAATTTGTTAGAATAATGTTAAATATTTAAAATACTTTAGTTAATGTTTCAAATATGCATTAACTATTAATATATAGTTTTTAACAAGAATTTTTAGTTTTAAAGTTTTTAAAATATATTTCTCTTTTCAAACATGAATAGGAGCTAAACTCATGGTCAGTTTCCAAAATGCTGTTTATTGAGGATTTAAGTTAACAAAAGGAGATGGGGTTGCCGTTCCCATTCTGAGTCATAGGATTTTATCTGCAACATTGATATAAATTTCAGTAGAATAATTATTTTGATTAAACCAAGGTAACTTAACAGAACACTTTGAGTTAGAACTATAATCTTGAATTGTATACCCCTTAGGGGACTAATTTGTTACAATTCCATGAGTACTGACTCTAGTTCTGCAGTGATTTTATTGAACATTTTTCGACACAGATGTATATGAATTTTTATATAAAGTCAGCTTATTAAGAACTTTTTCTTTTCTAAAGGTATGGTAAAGAAGCAATTTTTAAAATTTATCATAATAATAGGAAACGTTACAGCCATTATGCTGAAGCCAATAATATTTTTGTGTGACATGTTTAAAAAGTTTTTTAAGTAGAGCATCAGAAGCCTCCATACCCGTGGAGTGTAACAATCCTGTAAGTAAATATAAATATTCCTGTTGTATTGATGATGAGTTGCTCATTATAAGACATAAATTTAAAAGCCCTCCCAAATTCCAGGAGGCGTGTACACTTTAGGTTCCTCAGTAAAGGTATATTCCTATGCTGTGACATAAAACATAAACTCAAAAGTCCCTCACAAATTCCAGAGGTGCCTTATCTCTTGTGGGAACCAGGGACAAAGGTTTCCTTTTTTTTTTTAAACTAAAAAAATTGTAACAAATCTTTAACTTTAACCTTTACTCCCTGTGTCTTTAAAGCATCTGTTAGACCTTCTACAAAAAGTTTTATGCTGACTAATTTCTTGTCCCATTATTATTTACCGAGGTTCTGTCGGCAGGGTCTTCTTATAGGCTCTTTCTGCAGGGCAGGTTCCCCCACAGTGTCCTCTTTTACAGGCTATTTCCCACAGGGCAGATTCCCTGCAGTGGCCCCTTTTACAGGCTTTTTCCTGCAGGGCTGATTCCCTGCAGTGGCCCCTTTTACAGGCTTTTTTCCCCCTTTTCTACAGAGCTTTTGAATATCTGGGGCTAAAGAATGGACTTTTAGGATTTCATTAATTAGGTTCCAGTAAGTAAAAGCAGTAACCGGGACCCTTTCAGGACCAAAGGTTCGGTAGTAGTCTTTTAGACAATCTCCGACTCTTAACCAGCATTGGTGATCTATAGTACCTTCTTGAGGAAACCAAGGACAAGTTTTTAATAGGAAATCAAAAAGTAGGTAAGATCCTTTTTCTTAACTCTAGTTCCTCATGCCTTGAGTGACTCTTTTACTTGCTTAATATACAATTGGGGTTTGGAAAGTTCTTGTCCCATTGTGAGGGTGGGGACTTACCAATTCCATTGAATTTTCTATTCTTTTCTTTTCCTTTCACTGACACTCCTGCTACGACGGATCCCTCTCGTGGGCGAGTACCCTCATGATGATCCTTGGTGCGATGCGTGTGCCTGGCCAGGCCGTTTGAATGCGGTGTTCTATCCCTCACAAGGCTCGAGCCCCACGTTGGGCGCCAGTTGTCCCGACCCGCGGGACGATCAACTGAGGCTCTACACCTGTAAGGGAGGAATGGTATGGGACAAGGGACACAAAGAATGACAGCAAGACAAATATTCTGATCAAGCTGCAAAAGTTTATTGAAAAGGCTAGGTATATATATACTCTAGGAGAGGGGGTAGCTAGTAGGAATAGGTGACGATCTCTAATTGGGTGAATAAGGACAAACGGATGATTTGGGATTGGTGACTGCTGTTGCTAGGGCAGAGGGCAGATGTAGGTTAGTACTTTTGGTGCGAACTTTAGGCGTGAACTACAATTACTTCTGTGAAGAAGGCTGATTATAGTTTAGGCTGTTCTTTGTTTCAGCCCTGGCGGCCATGTTGCATGTTTCCAGCATCGCTGAGGATGCAATTTATGCATGCTACTTTAATTGTCCCCAACATTGTTGGGCTTTTTGAATATGCATATTCTAGCCTTTCATTAAATTTGTGACATTTTCTGTCATTATTTCTTTGAATATTCCTTCTGCCCCTTTCTCTCTTTCTTCTCCTTCTGTGACTCCTACAATCTGTATTCATGTGCTTGATGGGTCCCATAGGTCTTTTAGGCTTTGTTACTTTCTTCTTTTTCTTTCTTTCTGCTCCTCTGCCACAATCATTTCAGATGTCTTGTCTTTGAGATCACTGATTCTTTCTTCTGCCAGATCCAGTCTTCTGTTGAAACCCTCTGGATTTTTTCCACCTCTGTTATTATATATTTTTTAATTCCAGCAATTTTATTTGGTTCCTTTTAAAAATTTCTCTCCTTATTGAGATTCTCATACTGTTTATTCACTGTTTTACTCATATCCTTTATTTTTTCACCATGTTTTCCTTTTTCTCCTGGAACATATTGAGGGTCAATTTTCAAGGTCTTTGTCTGGCATGTCCAATGTCTGATCCTGTTCATTGACGGTTTCTGAATTTTTATCTTGTTCCTTTGGATAGATGATCATTCCTGTTTCTTTGTCTTTTAATCTTTTTATTTGCACACTATGGATTTTAATATTTTAAAGTATTGTTTCTGTGATTTGGTCCTTGCCTTGTCTGTTCCTTATGTTAATGATATGGCAGATATTTCCTTGAGTGCCAGCTCTCCCCAAAACAAATAAACCAAAGGAAAAAGTGTCTTTCACTCTCTTTGCAAATCAACTCTGCTTCAGCTAGTGGTCTCCTTAAGCATTTAGCCCTCTGTTCTAGTTTGCTAGCTGCCAGAATGCAAAACATCAGAGACGGATTGGCTTTTAATAAAAGGGAGTTTATTTTGTTAGTTCTTCAGAGGAAAGGCAACTAACTTTCCACTGAGGTTCTTTCTTATGTGGGAAGGCACAGGATGGTCTCTGCTGGCCTTCTCTCCAGGCCCCTGGGTTCCAACAACTTTCCCCAGGTTGACTTCTTTCTGCATCTCCAAAGGCCTGGGCTGAGTTGGGAGTGCCAAGATGAGGCATGCTGAGCTGCTTAAGCTGTGCTACGTTGTGCTCTCTTATTTAAGTACCAGCCAATTAAGTCAAACATCATTCATTGCAGCAGGCATGCCTCCTAACCGACTGCAGATGTAATTAGCAACAAATGAAGTTCACATACCATTGGCTCAAATCCACAGCAACAGAAGTAGGTGCCTTCACCTGGTCAAGTTGACAACTGAATCTAACTACCACATGTCCACCCCTGTCAACTTGGCAACTACATGCATCACCTTAAACAATATTAAGGTGCAAAAAAAATTCTCTTCCGGCTGTGGACCTGTGAATCTCAAAACAAGTTGTCTGGTGCCATATGCAAAGGAGGATATTCACAGGATACAGGTTTTCATTTCCATAGAGAGAAATTGGAAGAACACAGATGTAAAATCTGCAGGGCAAACACCATTGGATTTCGAACCTGAAAGTCATTCATCCTTTGTCTTTAGAAAGTGGCAGTCCCAACCTTTCCAAGGGCCTATGCAGTGGCCTGCCTTTTTCCAAATCAACCTTGGGGAACATTAAGGAGACCACCTCTCGGCTCCACTCTCTCCAGGCATCAGGGCCACCCCTGGGCTCTCTGTCATTTCTGGGGCACACGCTCAACCCTTCCATGTGGTGGCAGCCAGGCTCTCCCAGTCCCCCAAGGAGTATGTTCTACCTTCTCCAAGGCCTGAGGGTGCACAACTCTTCCATTCAATGAGAGGGGAGACTCATCCTCACTCTTCAGGGTAAACTCACCCTCTCCATGTATATGGGTGGGTCCACTCTCCTGGCCAAGGTTTCTTGGCTTCAGACCCGAGCTTCCATGGTTCTCACTCTGCAAACTCCAATTTCTCCCTTTTGTGTCCTTTGTCAAGATTGGCAGTGGTTCCATTTACACCAACAGTCTCTTCAAGCACTCCAGGACTTTGCCATCATTCTCTTTCACTTCCTCCAAAATCTTCCCCTTAGCCATCCAAAGCACCATTCCAACATATCTGGTATTTGCAAACCACAGAAGCACCCCACTCTCCGGTACCAAATCTGTTCTAGTTTGCTAGCTGGCAGAATGCAAAACACCAGAGACAGATTGGCTTTTAATAAAAGGGGATTTATTTTGTTAGTTCTTCAGAGGAAAGGAACTAACTTTCCACTGAGGTTCTTTCTTATGTGGGAAGGCACAGGATGGTCTCAGCTGGCCTTCTTTCCAGGCCCCTGGGTTCCAACAACTTTCCCCGGGGTGACTTCTTTCTGCATCTCCAAAGGCCTGGGCTAAGCTGGGAGTGCTGAGATGAGGAATGCTGCGCTGCTTAGGCTATGCTACATTGTGCTCTCTCATTTAAGCACCAGCCGATTAAGTCAAACATCATTCATTGCAGCAGGCACGCCTCCTAGCTGACTGCAGATGTAATTAGCAATAGATGAGGTTCATGTACCATTGGCTCAAGTCCCCCACAGCAACAGAAATAGGTGCCTTCACCTGGCCAAGTTCACAACTGAATCTAACTACCAAACCCTCTTATCAATAATCTTAGCACAAGGCAAATGCAATCTGAGCTTGTGTGTAACCATGGAATCTCCTTTTTCCCTTGGTTTATGTTTGTTCTTTGCTTTAGGAATTCTCTTGTTTGTATTTTATAGGAATTAGAATGCCCACTCTCCTCCATTTGAAATAGATTTTCGCCACCTGCTGGGTGCTTTATTGTATGGTTTAATGCAGATAGACCTTTCCCCCAGGATACTTTGACTTAATTGTTTCTTACACAGCTTTAGCTGTCTACAAGGCGCTTCAATGCTTCCAAGACTAATTCTGGGAGGGTGAACCCAAAACAGTTTCCTGATTGTCTTTCAGACTTCCAACAGATGGGTTGACACTAATAAACAGGCAACTTAAATGATGTTCCCTCTGCAACAAAGGTGGGGACCTATAATGGGCTCTCAGACTGACTTCTACCATGCTTGGAAGGGGTTTGGGGAAAGGGCAGTAAGGGCTCCAGTAGTTTCTCCTATTGCTTTCAAAGTTGCATTTTCTTGATTCCTCTCTTGTTCCATTCCTCCAGCCCTTTAATTGTTTTCAGTAGATATGAGGGAGAGTACTGATTTAAGATTTCTCTGCTGCTTTTGCCTGAGGGGTGCTAGAACAGTGACAGCCCTCAGAGCTGGCCCCCAGTAATCTAAAGTAGCTCATCAAAAGTAGCAATCAGTGGTCAGACCTCACATCTATAGAGTTTGGATGGTTAGGTCTTTATATTCTACAGTGGTACCAGCAAGATCTACCAGGAGCCTGGCCTGCAGCCCCATTTCTGCCTGCCCTGAGGCAGGGGCATGGGGAATGGTAGCAGGGAGGGAGAAATTCACCAGTATTTATCACAATTTTCCAGTCTTTTCCTCCCACAATTTTCCAGTCTTTTCCTCCCACAATTTTCCAGTCTTTTCCTCCTACAATTTTCCAGTCTTTTCCTCCAGTTCTCCCTTGGTTGCCACACAGTACTCCACTAGTCTCCAGAGTTTCAAAATAGTTGATTCAGACAATTTGTGAAAGTTCAATGAGTGTTGTGATTGAGGGGTTGATTTCTGGAGTTTCCTACTCAGCCATATATCCACAACCCTCAAGGCCCTTGGTATTTGTTAATATTGAAGTGAAATTTGTTATCACTTCAGTAGTATTGTTATTTTAGCAATATGATATCTTTCAATCCATAAACACAAGAGGTCTTTCTGTTAACAGATAAAGACTGTGGATTCTTCTGCCCAATGCAATCAATAACCAAATTCCTGAGACACTTGGGTTTCAAAGAGTGAAAGAATTCATTATTACACATTTAGAGGGAGAACAGACAGCCTAACAGCCCAAAATCTGTCTCCCTGAGTTTAGGGGGTTCAAGGTTTTTAAGGATTTTAGCAAGGGGAGATGAGATCATTTCAAATAGTAAGTTCAAAGTGGAAAAGGAGACAAGTATTATTATTATCATTTCAATAGGAGAACATAAGTTGAAAGAAGGGGAGGCAGAGCTATAATTTATCATTTCAATAGGAGAACATAAGTTGAAAAGAGGGGAGGCAGAGCTGTCATTCAGTACTAACTGAACTATCAGTTCAGTGCAAACCAAAAGGAAGAAGTAGTTAATGGCCAACTTCATTAGCATTAGGGCCTTTGCTTTACAAGAGAATGACCAGCTTTTACAATCACAAAGGCACAGGATAAGGGCTTTTTACACTCATTTCAGAGATCAAGGCACCTGGACTACAATTCAGAAATCAGAGTATTTCTCTGTCTAGTCCAACATTCCAGAAAGCAGAAAGGAATTTTTATATTATGATTTACTAATCAAAATCATCCCTTAAATTCTGATTTCTTGGTTACATTTCCATTTATTTACATTGTTCTTAATTTAATTCAGCAATGCTTTGTGGTTTTCAGTGTACAAGTTTTGTATTTCCTTGACTAAATATATTCTGAAGTATTTTATTCTTTTGGATGCTATTGTAAATGAAATTTTTAAAATTATACTTTAAGATTATTCATTGCTAATGTATAGGAATACAACTGTAACTTTGCATCTTGGTTTTGTATCCTGAAAAATTGCTGAATTAATTTATTAGCTCTAATAGAATTTTCTTTTTTGGTGTGGGTTCTTTAGGGCTTTCTAGTTATAAATCATGTCATATGCAAATAGAGGTAGTTTACTTCTTTTCCATATTGAATGCTTTTTATTTCTTTCTCTTATTTAATTTCTCTGGCTAGAAATTCCAGCTGAATAGAAATGTTTGTACTAGGCTTTCTTGTTTTGTTCCTGATCTTAGGGGAAGAGCCTTCAGTCTCTCATCATTGAAAATAATGTTCAATGTGGGTATTTCAAATATAAGCTTATCATGTTGAGGAAGTTCCCTTTTATTCTGAGATTATTATCTGTGCCTTGTTTCTATTATGAATTATGTTGTATTTTGTCAAAATTTTTTCTGCATCAATTAAAGTGATCACATACTTTGCCCCTACTTTCTACCAATGTTGTACATTACATTGATTGATTTTCATATGTTAAATCACCTTTGCATTCCTAGGAGGATTAAGACTCATTCATGGTATATAATACTTGTAATAATGTTATCTGCTTTTTCTTTTAGAATTACCTCAAGTAACTTTAAATTTTTTTTTTTTTGTTACTAGGAAAGTTGTGGGTTTACACAGCAATCGTGCATAAAATACAGGATACCCAATTTTCTATTTTAAAAAAGATTTTCACATCGATATTTATGGGAGATTGTGGTCTATAATTTTATTTTCTTGTAATTGCTTTGTCTAGACTCAGTATTGGGGTAATATTGGCCACATAGAATGAGTTAAGTAGTGTTCTGCCCTCTTTAATTTTTTTGGAAGGGTTTGAGAAAAATTGACATTAACTCTTCTTTAAATGTTTGATAGAATTCACCCGTGAAAGCATATGGCCCTAGGATTTTCTTTGTTAGGAGTTTCTTTTCATTACTGATAAAATCTCCCAATTTGTTATGTCTACTCAAATTTTCTATTTCTTATTGAGTCTGTAAATGTGTGCATTTCATCTAGATTATCTAATGTGTGTGCATACAGTTGTCATATTATTCTATTACAATCCTTTTCATTTCTGTGAAGTCAGTAGTAATGCCTAAACATGTTTTTATTTTAGTAATTTGACTCTACTCTGTTTTTTCCTCATTAGCCTACCTAAAGACTTGTCTAATCTTTTAGTTTCATTGGTTTTCTATATTCTTCTTCTATTCCCTGCTTCATTCACCTTTGCTCTAATGTTGGCTTCACTCTTCTGTGAGATGTGTGCTTACATTGCTCTTCTTTTACTAGTTCCTTAATGTATACAGCTAGGTTATTGATTTGAGATCTTTCTTCTTTTTTAATTTTAAGTATTTAATTTAGGCATTTACATCTATAAATTTCTGCTTCAGAACTCATCCAAGAATTTTGTTATTTTATGTTTTAGTTTTCATTCTTCTCAAGGTATTTCTTAATTTCCATTACCATTTCTTTTTGACTTATTGGTTATTTAAGAGTGTTTTGTTTAATTTCCATGTATTTCTGAGTTTTCCTTTTTTGATTTCTAGCTTCATTCCATTGAAATCAGAAAAATTATTTCATATGATTTCAATCTATTAAAATGTATTAAGATAGTTTGTAGCCTATCATATAGTCTATTCTGGATAAATATGTTTATATAAATATGTTCCATGTGCACTTGAGAACAATGAATATTCTGCTTTTGTTAGTGGAGGGTTCAATATATGTTAAGTCTAATTGGTTTATAGTTTTGTTCTAGTCCTCTATTTCCTTAATGGTTTTCTGTTTGGTTGATCTAAACATTATTGAAAATTGGCCATTGAAATCTTTAAAATTTTGTAGAACTATTTTCCTACAATTATGTTTCATATATTTTGGGGGCTCTGTTGCTAGGTGCATATATGTTATTTATTTATTTTTTATGTTATTTATATTTATTAAAAGGTTGTAGATTTTCAGGAAAATTATGTAAAAATTGTAGCATTCTTATATATCCCCTATTTTGACACTTTCCATTAGTTTTGTACCTTTCTTAAAATTGATGAAAGATATTAAAATTGTACTATTAACTTTAGTCCATAGTTTACATTAGATGTTTTTTCCTATGTACCACCCTATATTAACATATTGTACTTGCATCACACATTTGTTACAATTTTTATAATTGTACTATTGCACTATTAACTACACTGCATGTTTTATCTTTTAATTTTTATTCTAATAATATATATAGATATATGACCCAAATTTTCCTCTTTTAACCTCACATATATAATTGAGTGCTGTTAATTACACTCACAGTAATATGCTACCATGACCATTATCCATATACAAAACTTTACAATCCACATTAATAGAAATTTATTACAAATTAAGCATTAATTCTCCATGCTTTACCCACCATCTCAGCTATAGCCACCGGTAATCAATATTCTAGATCCCAATTGTATGACTCTATGGGTTTGCTTATTCATACTAATAACATCAGGGTGATGACACAGTATTTGCCTTTTTATATCAGGCATATTTCACTCAGCATAATGTCTTCAATAGTTATCCATGTTGTCACATGTATCAGGACTTCATTACTTTTTGTGGCTATATAATATTCCATTATATGTATATATGACAACTTGTTTATACATTCATCAGTTGATGGACACTTGAGTTGCTTCCATCTTCTGACAATTGTGAATAATGTCACCATGAACATTAGAGTGTAAATTTCTTTTTTCCATTTACCCAATTTATTTTACACTTTGTCCTCTGTATTATTTTTTATCCATATTTTTATACTTATCTGTCCATACCCTTGATAAAAGGAGCATCAGACACAAGGTTTTCATAATCACAAGTCACATTGTAAAAGTTATATCTTTGTGCAATTATCTTCAAGAATCAAGGCTACTTGAAAATGTAGAGCTGTGTTCCAGTAGCCATGTTTTTTGAAGATGATTGTGGAATGATATAGCTTTCACAATGTGACTGTGTGATTGTGAAAACCTTGTGTCTGATGCTCCTTTTATCTACCTCATCAATAGATGAGTAAAACATGTGGAATAAAAATAAATAATAGGAGGAACAAATGGCAAAATAAATTTAGATTGAAATGCCAGTGATCAATGAAAGGGAGGGGTAAGGGGTGTAGTATGTATGAATTTTTTTCTGTTGTCTTTACTTCTTTTTCTGAATTGATGCAAATGTTCTAAGAAATGATCATGATGATGAATATGCAACTATGTGGTGATATTGTGAGTTACTGATCATATATGTAGAACGGAATGATCAAAAGTTAAGAATGCTTCCTTTGTTTATTTTCATATTTAAAAAAAATTAAAAATTAATAAAAAATAAAAAAATCTGTGCAAATTTGGTAGTGTAAAAAAAAGAATCAAGGCTACTGGAACACAGCTCAACAGTTTCAGGTATTTCCCTCTAGCCACTCCAATACACCATAAACTAAAAAGGGATATCTATATAATGCATAAGAATAACCTACAGGATAACCTCTCAATGCTGATTGAAATCCTTCAGTCACTGAAATTTTATTTTGACTAATTTCTCTCTTCCCCCTTTTGGTCACGAAGGCTTTCTCAATCCCTTGATGCTGGGTCCCAGCTCATCCTGGAATTTCTGACCCATGCTGCCAGGCAGACTTATGTCCCTGGGACTTGTGTCCCACAAAGGACGGAGGGCAGTGAGTTGACCTGCTGAGTTGACTTAGAGAAAGAGGCCACATCTGAATGACAAAAGAGGTTCTCTGGGGAGTGACTCTTAGATCTAATTTTAAGAAAGCTTAGCCTATCTTTTGCAGAAATAAGATTCATAGGGGCAACCCCCAAAATGGAGGGCTCACCCTATTGATTTGGTGGTCTCTACTGCTTGCGAGAGTATCCAAAATTCTCCAAGGGGGGACCTTGAGTATTTCCTCCTTTCTCCTCAGTCTCCCAAAGGGACTTTGCAAATACTTCTTTATTCATTGCCCAAATTATTCTGGGGTATATCAGGGCAATACACTATCCTGGATGAACCAACAAAATCTCACATGCTGCTCAAGGTTCCATGTACTTATGGTGTTCAACTAAACTGGCCATACAAGTTAAATTAGGAAATTCACTAGCCAAAATATAAATTTTGCACCCAATAAACATCTCTTCCTTTGATCTCACACAGAAGTTGAAGATTTAAAATGTGGACAATATCATCCTTTAAAATGTGTTCTAATATACCTTAGTCCTATCCAGATCAGCTTCACTCATATCTCTACTTGAAGTCTGATCAATTTTTCAACTTTTTAAACACTTCCTGTAAGGGGTACTGCTGATTTTCATAGCTTCAGAACTTAACTCTGAGTCCCAGGTGTCACATAAATACCCGAAGTTTCTGGGAATAGCCAGGTTATAAACAAAGAGTTTAGTATCTCAGAATTTAGAAATAACAGTTAAAACCTCCTCAATATATGTCACTGCTATAAGAGCTTACGATCTAGTGCCCTTTAAAATAGCCCCAGCCTTATAACTCATGTTCTAAACTTTGGCTCACTGAGTTTTTATATTATAGTTAGTTCATATAAGTGAGGTATGCTAGTATTTGCCTGTTTGTCCCTAACATTTGATCCAACATACCGTCCTTAAGGTTCATACACGTAGTTGCATGCCTCGCAACTTCATTCCTTCTTGCAGCTGCTCAGTAGTCCATTTTAAGTATATATCATAGTTCCCCCTTCCATTCCTCAGTCTTTGTGCCCTTAGGCCACTTCCATCCACTGTGGGTCATGAACATTGACACCAGAAACACCAGTGCGCAAATGTCCATTCCTGTCCCCACACTCAGTTCCTCCAAGTCATAATGAGCAACAGGGTTTCAATCCCACCCCTAGCCTCCTGTAGAACACTGCCCTCAAAGGTGCTGCACATCTCAGTTTCCCTACCAACAGTGAATAGGTGTATTTTTTCCTCCACACTTTCACTAGCACTCGTTTCTCTCTGTTCATTTTCTTTTCTTTTTTTAGTGCAGAGAGAAACAACCAGTATTATTTATTTGGACGTCTGTGTCATGGAGGATACAAACTATATTCATCCTCTGCTCTGTGGGACCGAAACCAAAACAGAACGAAAACAAGCAAAAATCCCCCAAGCCCCCAAAAAAGCAGCAAGAAGGAATGCAAACAAGTCCTATGGAACACGGGTCTCACTGATCCAAATAGGCTAGGATAAAACACGGCCAATCGGTTTCTTTAACGCTCATCCAACGTGGTTTATCTACTGCTTTGTTTTCTTGTTGCGCTGAGAGTGGACTTAGGAAATGGCGGAGCCATTTACACATTTCCCCTGCCTCTACAAGAATTTTCTTTCCCTTTGTTTCCTCCTTCAGAAGTAGAGTCAGCGTCTCCTCCACCAAGGAAGTGCTGTGAATGACGACGGGGAAAGGCCCAACAGGAGATCGGGAGCACAGATCTCATGTCCCTCGAAGCCTTGCTGTGTGGAGGCAGTCGTCAGGGCAGCCCGATGGAGCTACGGGTTATAAAAAGAAAAGGAAAGGAAAAAACAAAAGCGAAAACAAAAATGAAACCCCACCCCAAGTCTTGTCTTTTCTCAAAGTATATGAGAGACTGGAGGGATGGAGATGACCCTTCAGAGGATGCAGCTGTTAGGAGATGATGGCCGGAGACCACGTGGTCAGCGTCAGGTTGTCGGCACTCCCTGACCGCTTCCTCTTGGATCTTCTCAAGTCTTCGTACTTGTCCTCGCAAAGGCGGGAGATGGCCTCAAGTTTGTGAGCTCTCTCCCTGCTGAGGGGCTCCAGGTTAAAGCTCAGGTTGTTCGCTTCTGCCAGAGAACGAAGATCAAAATAATACTTGGCATAAACACTGGAAGGAACGTTGATGTTGAATTGAAGCAATTCAAGAAATTGTCACTGTAGCTCGTTCATGCCTTCGACCGTGATATCTTTCAGGATCTGGCAGTAATCCACATTCCAGACCGCCTGGTGGTCCCACACTTTGGAGGCCAGCAGAATCGCCCCCAGTACAATTCGCTTCCAGTTTGCCGGACAGATATCTATCTCTGCATACGTTAAAAATCTTTCAAGATATACCAGGGTGACAATGGCACATTCGGCTGTTAGCTGAGCAGAACTGAACAGCATCCGAACAAACCGGTAAATCTGTTTCTGCTCTGGGTTGTGTTTGTCATAATCTGGTGGCACTTCGGATTTCGAAAGAGGGTGAAGGTTTTCATCAAAAATATCTAAGAGCATCCTTCCATCTGGGTTCCTGTTTTTGATGTGATAATATATTGCGAGAGCTACACATTTAATTGTATACTTGAGGTTTGGTTAACTGACTGTGCTATCGTCTAGGAAAATGGTGGAGCAGGAGCTGTATTTCCTTGCTATTTGTCCTGGAGGATGATGGTTAATGGAGAGACTCTTGTGCTTTTCTCTCACGTCCGTCTGAGATTTACTGAGGAATATCGTGCTGGCCCGAGGATGGTCTGAGGGATTGAATTCCATGTTCAAATCGTCGATGTTCTCCTGGTCGCTGATGTGCTGCAGGTTGCAGCCCGTGTCCTCGCGGCTCAGGTCGGTGTCGGGCCGGTAGGACTCCAGCCGAGAATGGGCATTCCTCCTGAGCTTGGGGCTGGACGATGCGCAGCACGCGGTAGTGTTCCCCACCTTCCGCGGACCTCCTCCTCCTCTTCCTGGGGCTCTCGCCTTCCTCCACCTCCCTGCCCCCGGGAGTGGGACAGGGCAGCGGGTGGGGTGCGGGGCAGCAGGGCGGCGGGGCGGAAGGAGGGCTGGAGCGGGAGGAGGGCTGGGGCAGGGGTGGGCGGGCGGGGTGGGAGAGGCTCGCCTCCGCCGGGATGGGGAGACAGAAGCCGCAGCCCAGCTGCCCGGGTCAGCAGCTGCAGCGGCAGCAGCGGCGGCCGCGGAGGTGCCTAGCCATGGGCGGCAGCGGCGGTGGCGGTGGCGGTGATGAGCCGGTGGCAGCGGCCCAGGCTGCTCCCCTCAGCAGCGCACGCGCTCCCGCCTCCCTGAGGCCTCATCCACGACGCCGGAGGGAGCGCGTCCCGGGCCCCTGTACTCGGGCGGGAGGAAGGCACAGCCCCACCTGTCTGTTCATTTTTAAACAGTTTTATTCACACATCATCCTAAGTGCATTGAGGTACCTTCACCACCATAATCTATAAGAAGATATTTCCTTTTTTTCCACAAAGAATCTATACCCCTTCCCCATGCCCCCTCACCCTTGACATTTCTTTTGGGCGCAATGCCTTTGTTACATTCAATGGAAGCATGCTACAATGTTACTGTTGACTGCAGACTCTAGCTTGAATTGATTGTCATTTTTCTGTATACCAGCTATTTTCAACACCCTGCAATATTGAGATTCATTTCTTCTCCTTCATGCAAAAATGTTTTTTTATTTGTACATTTAATCACCATCATTGTCCACTCTAGGCTTTCCTAAATTATACCATATCGGTCTTTATTCTCTATCTTTCCTTCTGGTTTCATATGTGTCCCCAGCCCTTCTCCCTCAATCATACTCCCATTCAGCTTCATTCAGTTAATTTGTATTATTGTACTACTAACAGATAATATTGTACTGGTCATTTCTGAGTTTTTACAATCAGTACTGTTGCATGATCTGTATTCCTTCCGCACCAATTGCCCAATCTCTATTCTATTTTTATCTCCTGATAACCTGTGTTCTTAATTTCAATATTCAAAGTTCACACATTAATGTTAGTTCATATTAGTTAGATGATACAGTATTTATCCTTTTCCTTCTGTCAAATTTCACTTAGCATAATGTCCTCAAGGTTCATCCACGTTGTTACATGCTTCGTGACTTTATTCTGTCTTACAGTTGTATAACAGTCCATCATATGTATACACCACAGCTTGTTTAGCCACTCATCCATTGATGGACATTTGGGCTGTTTCCATCTCTTGACAATCATAAATAATGCTGCTATAAACATTGGTGTGCAAATGTCCATTTGTGTCCTTGCCATCAGGTCTTCTGAATATATACCTAGTGTGCTGGTTTGAAATGACGTATGTACCCTAAAAAAGCCATGTTTTAATCCTAATCCCATTTTGTGAAGGCAGCCACTTCTTCTAATCCCTATTCAGCATTGGATGTTTGAAACTGTAATTAGGTCATCTCTCTGGAGATGTAATTTAATCAATAATGGTTATTAAGGTGGATTGGGTAGAGGTGTGTCTCCACCCATTTGAGTGGGTCTTGATTGGTTTACTGAAGTCCTGTAAAAGAGGAAACATTTTGGAGAATGAAGGAGATTCAGAGAGAGCAGAGAATGAAATAGCCATGAGAAGCAGAGTCCAGCAGCCAGTGACCTTTGGAGATGAAGAAGGAAAATGTCTCCCGGGGAGCTTCATGAAACAGGAAGCCAGGAGAAGAAGCTAGCAGATGATGCCGAGTCTGCCATGTGCCCTTCCAGATGAGAGAGGAACCCTGACCGTGTTCACCATGTGCCTTTCCAGGTGAGAGAGAAACTGTGACTGTGTTCGCCATGTACCTTCTCACTTGAGAGAGAGACCCTGAACTTCATCGGCCTTCTTGAACCAAGGTATCTTTCCCTGGATACCTTTGATTAGATATTTCTATGGACTTGTTTTAATTGGGACATTTTTTCTGCCTTAGAACTGTAAACTAGCAACTTATTAAATTTTCCTTTTTAAAAGCCATTCTGTTTCTGGTGTATTGCATTCTGGCAGCTAGTAAGCTAGAACACCTAGTAATGGGATTGCTGGATCATATGGCAATTCTACACTTCACTTCCTGAAGAACTGCTGAAGTGCCTTCCAGAGCAGTTATATCATTTTACATTCCCACCAACAGTGGATAAGCATGCCTCTTCTCCACATCCTCTCCAGCACTTGTCATTTTCTATTTTTCTTTTTTTTGATAATGGCCATTCTAGTGGGTGTGAGATGATATCTCATTGTGGTTTTGATTTGCATTTCCCTAATAGCCAGTGAAGTCAAGCATCTTTTCAAATGCCTTTTAGCCATGTGTATTTCCTCTTCTGAGAAGTGTCTGTTCATGTCTTTTGCCCAGTTTTTAAATTTATTTTTTTAAAACATAACAACATGCAAATGTTCCTACCATATGATCATTCCATTCTTGCTATGTAATCAATAACTCAAAATATCATCTCATAGTTTTATATTCATCCCCATGATCATTTCTTAGAACATTTCCATCAATTCAGAAAAAGAAAAAAAAAACACATGCATACCCTACCACTTAACCCTCCCTATCATTGATTGCTAGTATTTCCATCCACCCAATATATTTCAGCCTTTGTTTCCCCTATTTTTTCTATGCCCCTTACCACTTCCTTTCATTGATCACTAGGATTTCAATCTACTAAATTTATTTTGACATTTGTTCCCTCTATAATTTATTTGTTTATTTTTAATCCATATGTTTTACTCATCTGTCCATACTGTAGATAAAATGCACATCAGACACAAGGTTTTCACAAGCACCCAGTCACACTGCAAAAGCTATATCATTATACAATCATCTTCAGGAAACATGGCTACCAGAACACAGCTCTACATTTTCAGGCACTTCTCTCCAGCCTCTCCAATATACCTTAACTAAAAAGGTGATATCTGTATAATGTGTAAGAATAACCTCCAGGATAACCTGTGACTCTGAAATCTCTCAGCCATTGACACTTTATTCTGTCTCATTTCTCTCTTCCCCTTTTGGTCTAGAAGGTTTTCTCATTCCTTGATGCTGAGTCCCAGCCCGTTCTAGGATTTCTGTCCCACATTGCCAGGAAGGTTGACACCCCTGGTTGTCATGTCCCATGTAGAGAGGGGGAGGGCAGTGAGTTTGCTTGTCATGTTGGCTGAGAAAGAGAGGCCACATCTGAACAAGAAAAGAGGTTCTCTGGGGGTGACTCTTAGGCTCATATTTTTCAATTATTTTCCCTATATTTTCTTTTGTATATCAGATTTCAGATGCCCAGTCCTCTAGTTCACTAATTCTTTTTTCTGCCTCTTCAAAGCTATTGTTGTAAGTTTCCATTGTTTACTTTATCTCTTCTGTTGTGCCTTTCATTCCCATAAGTTCTGTGATTTGTTTTTAAAAATTATGAGTTCTTCTTTTTGTTCTCCCAGTGTCTTCTTTGTATCCTCCCTCAACTCATTGATTTGATTTTTGATGAAATTTTCCATGTCTGTTTGAACATCCTGAATTAGTTGTTTCAACTCCTGTATCTCATTTGAATTGTTGGTTTGTTCCTTTACTGGGTCATATCTTCAATTTTTCTAGTATGACTTGTTAATTTTTGCTGGTGTCTAGGCATTTCATTTTCTTAATTAGTTTATTTTGAAGGTTGTTTTCACTCTTTTATCTAGTATTTTTTTGCTGGATAGCTTTGTTCTCTTTCTGTTCTTTGACATTGAGTTCAGCTTATTTTAGACCTCTAGCATAGGTTCTATTTAATTGCTCAGAGTTTTTCAGTTCTTACTTTTCCGTTGCTTGCCATTCATATATGAGCTTCTTTCTGAGGAAGGCCTCCTCAGATATTATAGGCCCCAGTCCAATTTTCCTACACCAGTCAGGCCCATGTTTCAGGAGAAAAGAGTTGCCAGCATCTGTTTTCCCTGAAAATGAGACCAAGCAGGTTGTCAGACTTTCCTGAGAAACCTCTAGACTGTGTTCTTTTTCTGTCCTGCCCAGCATGTGATGCTTGCCTTCCCTTGGCTTCCCACCAGTGTAAAGTAATGTGATGCTGTCAACTTCAATAGACTCTCCAGTTCTTTGTGGGGTTTTAGCCTTTCCACCTGGTCCTGACTGGTGTATGCTGTGTGTCCAGTCACTGATGTTGCCACAACAGTTGTTCTGTACTATTCCTGGCTATTTACTAGCTGCTGTTGAGGATGAACTAAGTTCCACACCTCACTAAGCCACCATCTTGCCCTGACTCACAAAATATCTTTTTAAGTCCCTTCTTTTAACACTTTTGAGTATATAACTAGTAGTGGGATTTCTGGGTCATATGGGAATTCTATATTTAGGTTCCTGAGAAACTACCAAACTATCTTACACAGTGCCTGAACCATTTTACATTCCCACCAGCAATGAGTTTTTCCATTTTTCTATACTTCTCAAACACTTGTAATTTTCTGTTATTCAATAGTAGTTATTCTAGTAGGTGTGGTATGGTATCACATTGTGGCTTTGATTAGCATGTCTTTAATAACTAGTGATGTTGAGCACCTTTTTATGTGGTTTTTGGCCATTTGTATATCACCATTGGAGAAATATATATATTGAAGTCTTTTGCCCATTTAAAAATAAGGTTTCTGCTGGTTTGAAATGATGTACGTACCCTAGAAAAACAATATTTTAATCCTAATCCTTTTTGTAAAGGCAGCTGTTTCCTTTAATCCCTATTCAGTATTGTGTGTTTGAAACTGTAATCAGATCATCTCCATGGAGATGTGATTTAATCAAGAGTGGCTGTTAAACTGAATGATGCTGAATGTGGGAATGATAAACGGAGGAGGCCTGGGGACACAAATGAAATCAGAAGGAAAGATAGACAATAAAGACTGAGATGGTGTAATTTAGGAATGCCTAGAGTGTGTAATGATAGTGACTAAATGTGCAAATTTAAAAATGTTGCTGCATGAGGAATAACAAAGAACATTATTGCAGGGTGTTGAAAATAGATGCTAATTAATATTTTAAAACTTTAATGTATGTGTGAGATAAGCAAAAAATGTTTATTTGGTACAAAATTTATATTTTGACTAGTGCATTTTGCAATATAACTTATGGGGACAGCTTAATCGAACACCATAGTACTTGGGACCTTGTGTAGGGCATGAGATTTTCTAGGTTTGTCCAGAGTGATGCCCAGACAAATCCCAGAGCAATTTGAACAGTGAATAGGGAAGTATTTGCAGAAGCCCCTAGGGAGAATGATGAGAAAGGGGGAAAATTCAACTTCTCCAAGTGGAGAATTCTTGATATTCTCACAGGCAGTGGGGACAACCAAAGCAATAGGCTAAGCCTCCAATCTTGGGGCTTGTCATATGAACATTAATCCCACAAAGGATAGGCTAAACCTACTTAAAATTAGGCCTAAGAGTCACTCCCAAGAGAACCTCTTTTGTTACTCAGATGTGGCCTCGATCTCTCAGGTGACACAGCAAACAAACTCACTGCCCTCCCCCTCTCTATGTGGTACCTGACTCCCAGGGGTGTGGACCTTCCTGGCAACATGGGACAGAAATCCTAGAATGAGCTGGAACTCAGCATCAAGGGGTTGAGAAAATCTTCTTGACCAAAAGGGGGAAGAGTGAAATGAGACAAAATAAAGTGTCAGTGGCTGAGAGATTCCAAACAGAGTCGAGAGATTATCCTGGAGGTTATTCTTATGCATTAAATAGATATCACTTGTTTAGTTAAGGTGTAATGGAGAGGTTAGAGGGAACTGCCTGAAAATGTGGAGCTGTGCTCTGGTGGCCATGTTTGTTGAAGATAATTGTATGATGACATGGGTGCTGCAGTATGACTGTGTGGTTGTGAGAACCTTGTGTCTGATGCTCCTTTTGTCTATGTTATTGATGGACAAGCAAAACATATGAATTAAAAGTAAATAAATAATAGGGGGAACAAATGTTAAAATAAATTTAGTAGATTGAAATGCTGGTGATCGGCAAAGGGCAGGGGTAAGGGGTATGGTATGTATGAATTTTTTTCTGTTTTCTTTTTATTGCTTTTTCTGGATTGATGAAGATGCTGTAAGAAAAGATCGTGATGATGAATATACAACTACATGATAGTGTGAGTTATTGACTATATAATAAGAACAGAATGATCATATGATAAGAAAAAATGTTTTTAAATATATGAAGCAATTGAATAATGTACAAAATCTATGAAGAAAAGTATGAAATAGCACTAAATAATGTTAAAGAACACTTAATAAATTGAGATATAAACCATAAAAAAATAGAGTGGTTGTTAAGCCGAATAAGATGAAGACATGTCTCCACTCATTTGGGTGGGTCTTGATTAATTTACTGGAATCCTATAAAAGAGGAAACATTTTGGAGAAAACCAGAGATTCTGAGAGAGTAGAGAATGACATAGCCACAAAAAGTAGAGAGTCCATCACCCAGTGACCTTTGGAGATGAAGAAGAAAAATACCTCCTGGGGAGCTTCATGAAACAGGAAGCCAGGAGAAAAGTGAGCAGATGATGCTGTGTTTGCCATGAGCCTATCCAAATGAGAGAGACCCTGACTGTGTTCACCATGTGCCTTCTCATTTGAGAGAGAAACCCTGAACTTCATTGGTCTTCTTGAACCAAGGTATATTTCCTTGGATGCCTTTGATTGGACATTTCTATAGACTTGTTTCAATGGGGACATTTTCTCAGCCTTAGAACTGTAAACTAGCAACTTTTTAAATTTCCCTTTTAAAAGCCATTTTGTTTCTGGTATACTGCATTCTGGCAGCTAACAAACTAGAACAGGGTTATTTGTCTTTTTATTGTTGAGTTGTAGGATTTCTTTATATATTCTAGATAGGAGACCTTTATTGGATTTGTGATTTCTAAATATTTCTTTCATTCAGTAGGTTGTCTTTCACTTTCTTGACAAATTCTTTTCATGCACAGTAGTTTATAATTTAGTGGAGTTCCTATCTATCTATTCATTCTTTTGTAGCTTGTGCTTTGGGTGTAAAGTCTAATAAAACATTGCCTAACATGAGATACTGGAGATTTTTTCCTATGTTTCTGTTATCAGTTTTATAATTGTAGCTCCTTTATTTTGGTCTTTGATTCATTCTGGTTAATTTTTGTATATGGTGTGAGGTCTGAGTCCTCTTTAATTCTTTTGAATGTGGATATTAAGTTCTCCCATCACCATCTGTTGAAAAGATTAGTTTTTACCAGTTGTGTGGACATGGCAGCCTTGTCAAAAATCAACTGTCTAGAAGACTTCCAGGAAGATGGTGGAATAAGATAGGTTGAGTTCATCCCTATTCCAATGAAAAGCTAGAAAAGTGACAAAAATGACCAGGACAGTGATTACTGGGTGTAAGTGACCTGAGTGTGTCTTCTACACCACATATGGAGGACCTTGTTGCAAAAGCTGAAAAATTGAGATGCAGAGAACCTGAGATCATCCAGCAAGTGCAAACAGCCTAATGTATCCCTTTCCAAACAGAAGCCCAGAACCTACAGGAGTGCACAGACAGGGAAATGGGTGCTAGAAAGTAAGCCAAGCTGCATTTCTTGAATGTGCTACACCCACGTGCACTGCCCTGCCCCAAGACCTGTGAATCCTTCACAGCAAATGCACATGAACCCCCCACTCCCTACACTGTGCTCTAAGCATTTCCACCACAATCCCCCCACCTATGAATCCCTGCCACAAAACCCCACCCCACACATATACACATGTCTGCCCTATTTTGACCCACATCTCCCATACAAGCACACAGTCTCACTCTGCCCATCTTGAGACCCCCACACACATGCCCAGCTCCCTCGAATCCCACATCACCCTCCCTGCCCTTGCAGGCACTCACCTGTGCATCTGGGCTGCAGGCCCTCACCTGAATACCCAGAACACACCCTCTCCTAGCCAATACAGTTATGCAACCACACTCCACCCCTTGAACTCTGTGCACATGTACATCAGCATCCTTCCCCACAGAGCTGTGCACGTGCATGTGCCCGCCCATATCCTGCCTATCCTGGCACACATGCATCAGCACTCCACCCCCTCAACCCCTGCACCCCAGCCCCCCGCCCCATGTATGTGCACATCCTTGCCCCACCCTCCAGCAGAAACACCCTGCTCCCACACCTGTCAGGTGCTCATGTGTACCTTGGTGCCACATAACCCCACCTTGCACATGCGTGTACCCATTCCCCACCTCCACAACACCTGCACATCAATGCCAGGGCCCCACTCACCTGAGAACACCAACACCTGATGCATGTTTTGCAAACTCCATGACTTATGCCCTGCCCCTGCACACTTGCATATCTACACTCTGGCCCCCCTGGGCCCCTGCCCCTCCATAAGTATGCACACCCTGCCTTTCTCCTTCCCTGAATTCTGTGCCCTGTACCCCACACCATGATGCTCATGACCCACATGCTCCACACACCCATGCACATCATGCCCACACACAAGCCGCCATGCATCCATGCAGCTACCCATCCACTTCCATCTGTGCCCTACCTCTGTGCCCCCCAAACCACACCCTGCTCTTGAGATCCACAGCCTGCCTAAGCTGCACCCTATAGCCATGCCCCCCACACTGCATCTCCACAACCCCGTGCCCAGCACACCGTACTCACAGAAACCAGCATAGTGTCTCAGACCCATGCCTAGACCTGCAACACAACCCATCACTGCACTGTTGTGCCATGCCCCATGGCTTGCATCCTGCTCCATACCCATCCTGCAAATAAGAAGCTTTAGTCTACTGAAGTAAATCAACTTCCAAAGTAACCCTATCAAGATATTTACATGCATAGAAAACAACAGAAAATCACAAAGCATGTGAAGATGCAGAGACTTATAGTGCTGCCTAATGAGCAAATTAAAACACCAGAGGAGACACAGACTTTGGAACAACTAATCAAAGATGTTCATATAACTCTATTAAATAAAAGAAGTTCAATGGCTAATGACATAAAGGAGATAAAGAAGACACTAGAAGATCATAAAGGAGAATTTGAAAGAATAAATAGAAAAGTAGCAGATATCACAGAGTTTAAATATGCTGTAGACCAAATAAAAATTATACTAGAGACACACAACAGGAGGTTTGAAGAAGCAGAAGAAATAATAGCAAACTAGAGGACGTGACAACTTCTTTCAAACACACAAAATATCAAATGGCAAATAAGATGGAAAAATTTGAATTCGATCTCAGGGAAATGATGGACAAAACACAGTACATAAATATGAGAATCATTGGTGGCCCAGAAAGAGAAGAGAAGAGTAAAGGGCTAGGAAGATTAGTTGAGGATATAATGGGGGAAAACTTCCCAAACCTTATAAATAAAAAAAGCCCAATGAACCTAAATAGAATAAATCCAATAGGCCTTCCCCAAGACACACATAAATCAGTCTGTCAAACATTGAAGAGAAGCAGAAAAGCCTGAAAGCAGCAAGAGAAAAACAATCTACTACATACAAGGGAAACCACATAAGACTGAATTTGGACTACCCAACTGGCACTATGGAAGCAAGAAGGCAGTCATATGATATATTTAGGATCCTGAAGGAGAAAGACTTCTAGCCAAGAATTCTGTACCCAGCCAAATTGTCCTTGAAAACTGAGAGAGAAATTAAAATTACCTCAAACAAATGCTGTCAACAAGAGACTGGCCGTGCAAGAAATACTAAAGGGAGTTCTGCTGGCTGAAAAAAAAGACAGGAGAAGGAGGTTTGGAGGATGGCACAGAACTGAAGAGTACCAGTAAGGTAAGTAAGCATAAACAGATAAAGAAGAAAAAGAATATATAGATCTGACAAATAAAATCCAAAGGATAATATGGTGGGTTCAAAAAATGCCTTCACAATAATAACTTTGAATATTAAAGGACTAAACTAACCAATTGAAAGATACAGATAAGAAGAATGGTTTAAGAAATATAATCCAGATGTATGCTGCTTACAAGAGGCTCATCTTAGACACAGGGATACAAGTTGATTGAAAGTGAAAGGATGGAAAAGATGTTCCATGCAAGCTGTAACCAAAAGAAAGCAGGAGTAGCTATACTAATATCAGAAAAAATGGATTTTAAATGTAAAGACATCATAAGAGACAAAAAAGGGGCAATATATTAATGAAAGGGATAATTCACGAAGAAGAAATAAAAATCATGGATGTTTATGCTTCCAGTCAAGGAGATCCAAAGTACATGAGACAAATATTGGCAAAACTGAGGGGAGTGATAACATTTCAACAATAATAGTAGGAGTTTTCAATACTCCATTGTCCTCTACATACAGAACAACCAGACAGAGGATCAACAAGGAAATAGAGAACATAATTTGAGAAATGAATTAGGCCTAGCAAACATATATAGGTAATTACACCCTGTATTAGTTAGGGTTCTCTAGAGAAACAGAATCAACAGAAAACACTCACAAATATAAAATGTATAAAACTGTCTCATGTGACCGCGGGAATGCAGAGTCCAAAATCTGCAGGGCAGGCCATGAAGGCGCTGACTCCGATGGAGTGTCTGGACGAACTCCACAGGAGAGGTTCACCAGCCAAAGCAGGAATAGCGCCTGTCTCCTCTGAATGCTCCTTAAAAGGTTTCCTGTGATTAGATTAAGCATCACCCATTGCAGAAGACACTCCCCTTTGGTTGATTACAAATGGAATCAGCTGCAGATGCAGCTGACATGATCATGATCTAATTCTATGAAATGTCCTCATCACAACAGACAGGCCAGCACTTGCCCAACCAGACAAACAGACAACTTGGCCAAGTTGATGCATGAACCTGACCATGACAGTCCACCCCTTGTCAACTTGGCAGCTATATATATATCACCTTAAATCATACGCAATTTCCAAATAAAAACAATAAAACACACATTTTTTTCTTTTACCTAACAATTCTCAACTGTCCTGCTTATAACTGGAAACACATTAAATCTCTCCAGAATAGGACACAAATCCTCGGGCAACATTCATTCTTAAACTTGATATCTTACAACTTAAATAGCATAACATGAACAAAACAGCATTACAGTCCTCATTTCTGTAACTGATCATGTGGTCAAAGTTCATATTTATCACTACCTTCTTCCACTACCCATTCCATGTTCCCTTTACCCTCAGCAAGCACTTCAGCTGGCCGTGGTTCTTTGCCTGGTGGGGTGACCCAAACTTTCATTCCTGAAGTTTCAGAGCCATTGGTAGCCCTGCCTGGACTGGGTTGTTGCAGTTTTCCATTGATTTTAATTACAGGGCATGGTAGTACTAAAAGATGCCCTAGGAGATCTCCTATATTCCAAGAAAACTCTTCTTTACCTCCATTATGTAGTTGCAGTCCTACTTCTTCCTGATAGTTAGGCTCAATAACCCCAGATAATAATGTAATCCCCTTCTTGGCTTGTTGATCCAGTGGCATAAGTAGCCCAAAGTGACCAGGTGGCAGTCTTAACTTCCAGTTCAGTGGAATCATTGTTGCTTCTCCTGGTGGAAGCACTCCCCATTTTGCAACCAAAGTCTGGAGACCAGCAGAGCTCAGGATCACAGGGACAGGAAGCAAAAAATTTTCCCAGTGGATCATTAGGAGTAATAGTGAGTGATACCACTCCCATTTCCACCTCTTGGTTCCTGGACCCATGGATCCTGGCTATGGGAGAAACAGCACCATACAGTGGATGCTGATTCAGAGCATATACAATTTCCTGTGGAACATTACCCCAGGCTTTCAAGGTATTGCCATCTAGTTGGCACCGTAACTGAGTTTTCAAGAGGCCATTCCACCATTCTATCAATCCATCTGCTTCTGGATGATGGGGAACATGGTAAGACCAGAGAATTCCATGAGCATGTGCCCATTCCTGTACTTCATTTGCTGTAAAGTGTGTTCCTTCATCAGAAGCAATGCTATGACAGAAGCAGACCATGACGATGGATAAGGCATTCTGTAAGCCCAAAGATGGTAGTTTTGGCAGAAGCATTGCATGCAGGGAAAGCAAACCCATATCCAGAGTATGTGTCTATTCCAGTTAGAACAAATCGCTGCCTCTTCCATGAAGGGAGTGGTCCAATGTAATCAACCTGCCACCATGTAGCTGGCTGGTCACCTCGGGAAATGGTGCCATATCGGGAGCTGAGTGTGGTTCTCTGCTGCTGGCAGATTGGGCACTCAGCAGTGGCTGTAGCCAAGTCAGCCTTGGTGAGTGGAAGTCCATGTTGCTCAGCCCTGAATAACCTCCATCCCTACCACCATGACCACTTTGTTCATGAGCCCACTGGGCAATGACAGGAGTTGCTGGGGAAAGAGCCAGACTGGTATCCACAGAACGAGTCATCTTATCCACTTGATTACTAACCTTCCTCTCCTGAAGTAACCCTCTGGTGTGCATTCACATGGGACACAAATATCTCCATGTTTTTATCCCACTCTGAAAGGTCTATCCACATACTTCTTCCCCAGACCTCTCTGTCACCAATTTTCCAATTATGGTCTTTCCAAGTCCCTGACCATCCAGCCAAACCATTAGCAACAACCCATGAGTCAGTATACAAACACACCTCTGGCCAATTTTCCTTCCAAGCAAAATGAAAAACCAGGTGCACTGCTCGAAGTTGCCCGCTGGGAGGATTTCCCCTCACCACTGTCCTTCAAGGACACCCCAGAAAGTGGTTGTAATGATGCAACTGTCTATTTTTGGGTGGAACCTGCATATTGTGCTGAACCATCTGTAAACCAGGCCCAAGTTTTCTCTTCCTCAGTCAATTCACTGTAAGGAACTCCCCAAGAGGCCATAGCTCTGGTCTTGGAAAGAGAAGGTAATGAGGCAGGAGTGGAAACCATGGGCATTTGGGCCACTTCTTCATGTAACTAACTCTTGCCTTCAGGACCTGCTCTGGCTCAAATTCATATATACCATTTCCATTTTACAATAGAGTGCTGCTGTGCATGCCCAACTTTATGGCTTGGTGGGTCAGACAATACCCAGCTCATGATAGGAAACTCAAGTCTCATGGTAACTTGGTGGCCCATGGTTAAGTGTTCAGTCTCTACTAAGGTCCAGTAGCAGGCCAAAAGCTGTTTCTCAAAAGGAGAGTAGTTATCTGCAGCAGATGGTAAGGCTTTGCTCCAAAATCCTAAGGGCCTGCATTGTGATTCTCCTATAGGGGCCTGCCAAAGGCTCCAGACAGCATCTCTATTTGCCACTGACACTTCCAGCACCAATGGGTCTGCTGGATCATACGGCTCAAATGGCAGAGCAGCTTGCACAGCAGCTTGGACCTGTTGCAGAGCCTCCTCTTGTACAGGTACCCACTCAAAATTGGTAGCTTTTCTGGTCACTCGATAAATGAGCCAGAGTAGCACAACCAAATGAGGAATATGTTGTCAACAAAATCCAAAAAGACCAACTAGGTATTGTGCCTCTTTTTTGGTCATAGGAGGGGCCAGATGCAACAACTAATCCTTCACCTTAGAAAGGATATCTCGACATGCCCCACACCACTGGACACCTAGAAACTTCACTGAGGTTGAAGTCCCCTGTATTTTTGTTGGATTTATCTCCTATCCTCTGACATACAAATGGCTCACCAGTAAATCTAGAGTAGTTGCTACTTCTTGCTCACTAGGTCCAATCAACATGATATCATCAATATAATGGACCAGTGTGATGTCTTGTGGGAGGGAGAAATGATTAAGTTCTCTGTGGATAAGATTATGACATAGGGCTGGAGAGTTGATATACCCCTGAGGTAGGACAGTGAAAGTATATTGCTGACCTTGCCAGCTGAAAGCAAACTGTTTCTGGTGGTCCTTACTAATAGATATTGAGAAAAAAGCATTTGCCAGATCAAGAGCTGCATACCAGGTACCAGGGGATATATTGATTTGCTCAAACAACAATACCACATCAGGAACAGCAGCTGCAATTGAAGTTACCACCCAGTTGAGCTTGCAATAATTCACTGTCATCCTCCAAGACACATCTGTTTTCTGCACAGGCCAAATAGGAGAGTTGAATGGGGATGTGGTGGGAATCACCACCCCTGCATCCTTCAAGTCCTTAAGAGTGGCAGCAATCTCTGCAATCCCTCCAGGAATCTGGTATTGCTTCTGATTTACTATTTTGCTTGGTAGGGGCAGTTCTAGTGGCTTCTACTTGGCCTTTCCCACCATAATAGCCCTCACTGCATGAGTTAGAGAGCCAATGAAGGGATTCTGCCCGTTGCTCAGTATATCTATACCAATTGTAAAACTGGGGAAATAACTACAGGACAGGTCTGGGAGCCCACTGGACCTTCTGTGAGACATACCTGAGCTAAAACTCCATTGATCACCTGGCCTCCATAAGCCCCCATTCTGACTGATGGGCAAGAGTGATGTTTTGGGTCCCCTGTAATTAATGTCACTTCTAAACCAGTGTCTAATAATCCCCCAAATATCTGATCATTTCCTTTTCCCCAATGCACAGTTACCCTGGTAACAGGCCATCAGTGTCCTTGGGGAAGGCTTTTAGGAAGATTAACAGTATAAATTTGTGGCAGTGTAACAGGGTTTTCCCCCAAAGGGACCTGGCATCCCCTTCATTCAAGGGGCTCTGGGTCTGAAAACTGTTCCAAGTCTGGAAATTGATTAAGAGGCCATGACTCTATGTTTTTGTAATTCAGGTTAGACGTCTGTTCACTTGACCTAGAACTCTTTTCTTTATACAGCTCGAACAAGAATTTAGTAGACTGCCCTTCTATTGTATTTCTAGGTACCCCATTATTTACTAGCCAATGCCACAAATCTTTGTGTGTCATATAATTTTGAAGCCTGCTTTGAGTTTACTGTCTATTATAATAGACACGTCTACCCTGTCTTTGGCGATTGAATGCTGCCACCTGGTCTCTGCCAACTGGGGATCCTGTCATGCCCATTGTGTTTAAGGATTGCAGCTCAGTGACAAGAGTGCTTATGGTAATATCTGACCTACAGAGAAGTGCAACTACAGAGCTCTTCAGAGATAATTGCGCTAATCTCACATATTTGTTTCTCACTGTTCTGGTAGAAGGTGCATCCTCTGGACATTCCTGTCATGTAAGAAGAGGCTTTGCATGATAAATCCACTCTAATATTCCAATCTCTCTAAGCCTCTGGATCCCCTCATTTACATTATACCAGGGCAGTTCTGGCATTTCAGCGTCAGGTAATGTCGGCCACCTTTTGATCCATGTTTCAACCAACCATCCCAAATAAACTGTTAATACCTTTTCTAACCGCTCGAGCTATAACATTGACTACAGAATCTCTGCTTAGTGGGCCCATATCAACGAGTTCAGCCTGATCCAGCTTTATATTCCTCCCACCATTATCCCACACCCTTAAAAGCCATTACCACATATGTTCCCCTGATTTATGTCTATATAAATTGGAAAAGTCACACAATTCTTTTGGAGTATAATTTACCTCCTCATGTGTGATACTTTGTACCTCACCTTTAGGGTCCTGTTGGGACTTAATCTAGTTATAGCTCTGGGAGAAATGAGGGATGGTGGGGTTGGGTCATGAAAAGAATTAGAACTATCTTCCAAGCCATTTGCTTCAGGGCCTTCATTTGTAGCTTCCTCTGGTGAAACAGGATTAATCATTCTAGGGCTAATCCCTTAATGAAGAGGTTGGGTGGCCAACTCCTCAAGGCAGGCTGGAGATATGGGAGTTATGTCTTCAGGGCAAACTAATACAGGGTTATCTAGAGAAGACTCAGCATGATCTAGGGTTTCAATCTCACCCCCAACATCATTATCAATCCATATATCACCATCCCATTTTTCAGGGTCCTACTCCTTTCCAATCAGTGCCCTCACTTTAATGGCAGACACCATGCAAGATTGAGATTTCAGTTTCTGTTGCAAAGTTGCTACTCTAACAATAAGATTCTGGGTCTGATTTTCAGAGATCTCAAGTCTATGGCTACAGGAAATAAGATTTTCCTTCAGGATACTCATAGAAACATCTACATCTGTCAGACGGCACTTAAGCTTCTCGTTTGAAGCCTTAAGCCCATTCCTTTCACTCCTTAATGTAGGCAGTGTATCTAACAACAGCCAACCAACATCTCTATACCTCTTATTTCTACAAAACTCTGTAAAGGTGTCAAAAACATTATCCCCCAGAGCCTGGCTTCATACAGGCGAAGCATTAGGAGAATTGAATGGTGATATTTTGACTATATCTTTTGTCAACTCACTCCATGGATTGGGAGTGTCATTCTGATTATGGGAATCAGAGTCCTTAGTGTCCTTGAGTCCAGTCAGAGCAGAGAATCATTCATAAAAATCCATTTTTAAGATTGTGCTTCTTAAGAATCACTCCTGGTACCCAGATGTATTAGTTAGGGTTCTCTAGAGAAACGGTATCAACAGAGAACACTCACAAATACAAAATGTATAAAAGTGTCTCACCTGACCACGGGAATGCTGAATCCAAAATCTGCAGGGCAGGCTGTGAAGCTGCTGACTCCAATGGTGGGTCTGGATGAACTCCACAGGAGACGCTCGTTGGCCGAAGCAGGAATAGCACCTGTCTCTTCTGAATCCTCCTTAAAAGGCTTCCTGTGATTAGATTAAGCATCGCTCATGCCAGAAGACACTCCCCTTTGGTTGATTACAAATGGAATCAGCTGTGGATGCAGCTGACATGATCATGATCTAATTCTATGAAGTGTTCTCATCACAACAGACAGGCCAGCACTTGCCCAACCAGACAAACAGAAAACTTGGCCAAGTTAACACATGATCCTGACCATGACACACCACAAAACACCAAGATATGCATTCTTCTGTAGTGCTCATGGATAGATCTCTAGGATAGATCATATGTGAGGGCACGAAACCATCTTTAAAAGTTAAAAAACATTGAAATTATTTAAAGCACTTTCTCTGATCACAAGGGAATGAAGTTGAATCAGTAACTATGAAAGAATGAGAACTTTCACAAATATATGGAGATTAAACAAAACAGTCTTAAACAAGTGGGTCAAAGAAGAAATTGTTAGAGAACTTGGTAGCTATCTAGAGAGGAATAAAAATGGCAATACAACATATCAGAACTTATGGGATGTGGCAAAGGCTGTTCTGAGACGGAAATTTATTTCTGTAAATGTTTATATTTAAAAAAGGAAAACAAGCAAAAATTGAGGATTTAACTGCTCATCTGGAGAAGTTAGAGGCCAGAACCAAAGGAAATAAAAGAAAAAAAATAATTAAGATTAAAGCAGAGTTAAATGAATGGGAGATCAAAAGAACAATAGAAAGAATCAATTAAACCAAAAGTTGGTTCTTTGAGAAAATCAGTATAATCAATGGACCACTAGCAGGGTTGACAAAGAAAAAAGGAGAGAGAATGCAAATAAAGAAAATCAGACCTGACAGGAGGGTGTTTAAAGCACTTCAAAATATAGGAATCTAAGGTAACTTCCTTAATATGATAAACGGAATATATGACAAACCAATAGCCAGCATTGTATTCAATTGAGAGAGACAGAAAGCTTTCCCCCTAAGATCAGGAATGAGACAAGGATGCCCTCTGACACCACTGTTATTTAACAATGTACTAGAAGTTCTAGCTAGAGCATTAAGACAGGAAAAACAAATAAAAGACATCTAATTTGAAAAGGCAAGAGTAAAAGTTTAATTATTTGTAGATGACATGATGCTATACTTGGAAAATCCTGAGAAATCTCAACAAAGTTACATGAGCTAATAAATTCAGCAAGGTAGCAGGATATAACATGAATGTGCAAAAATTACTAATGTTTCTATACACCAGCAATGACCTAATTTAGGAGTCATTTAAGGAAAAAATTCAATTCAAAATGGCAATCAAAAGCATCAAGCATCGGAGGCAAGCTTCCCAGCCAAGGCGGCCGGTGCCACACTTTTGCGGGCGGCTTCGAGTCTCGGCTTCGAGTCCGCAGCTACGAGTCTCGGATCAGAGGGTTATCCAAAGTCTGGGCTGGCTAGTCTGACTGCGAGACTCGGCTGCGGTGAGACCCCCGAGCGGCGCGCGATTTCCCGAGCAGCCGCAGCAGCGGTGGTCCGAGCTACTCCCTCCCTCCTTCCCGGGCCGGCTGAGAGTATCGGAGAAGCAAGTTTCCCAAGTCGAGGCAGGTGGCGCCCTTCTTTTGCGGGCAGCTTCGAGTCTCGGCTTTGAGTCCGCGGCTAAGAATCTCGGATCAGAGGGCTATCCAAAGTCTGGGCTGGCTAGTCTGACTGCGAGACTCGGCTGCGGTGAGACCCCCGAGCAGCGCGCGCTTTCCCGATCAGCGGCAGCTGTGGCGGTCCGAGCTACTCCCTCCCTCCTTCCCGGGCCAGCTGAGAGTATTGGAGAAGCAAGTTTCCCAAGCCGAGACGGTCGGCGCTCCTCTTTTGCAGGCGGCTTCGAGTCTCGGCTTCGAGTCTGCGGATACGAGTCTCGGATTGGAGGGCTATCCAAGCCGCAGTGGCCCCTCCCCGCGGGAGGCTTCCTGGTCCGGTGGGGAATCCCCCAGGCCTGCTGCGGCCCGCGACCAGCCACAGGGTCCCCTCAAGCCACGGCAGCTGATGCCCCTACTACGCACGGCCCCTGAACCAACGGAGAGAATTGGATCTGAAATCCCCAGGCCGCGGAGATCGGTGACTGGGGGATACCCATTCCAAACACTTGAGACAAAAGTGCGCCACGTGCGCCACCTACTGGGCAAGATAAGAAAAACAGATCCCAGAGATTTCACAGAAAAATCTTACAACCTTGCTGGGTCCGACACCCAGAGAAATCTGAATAAATGCCCAGACGCCAGCAGCAGAAGATAACTGTCCACACTCAAAAGATTGAGAATATGGCCCAGTCAAAGGAACAAACCAATAGCTCAAATGAGATACAAGAGCTGAGACAACTAATGCTGAATATATGAACAGAAATGGAAAATCTCTTCAAAAATGAAATCGATAAATTGAGGGAGGACATGAAGAGGACAAGGGCTGAACATAAAGAAGAAACAGAAAAACTGAAAAAACAAATCGCAGAACTTATGGAAGTGAAGGATAAAGTAGCAAACATAGAAAAAATAATGGATACCTACAATGATAGATTTAAAGAGACAGAAGATAGAATTAGTGATTTGGAGGATGGAACATCTGAATTCTAAAAAGAAAAAGAAACTATCAGGAAAAGAATGGAAAAATTTGAACAGGGTATCAGGAAACTCAAGGACAATATGAACCGCACAAATATACATGTTGTGGGTGTCCCAGAAGGAGAAGAGAAGGGAAAAGGAGGAGAAAAACTAATGGAAGAAATTATCACTGAAAATTTCCAACTCTTATGAAAGACCTAAAATTACAGATCCAAGAAGTGCAGCGCACCCCAAAGAGATTAGACCCAAATAGGTGTTCTCCAAGACACTTACTAGTTAGAATGTCAGAGGTCAAAGAGAAAGAGAGGATCTTGAAAGCAGCAAGAGGAAAACAATCCATCACATACAAGGGAAACCCAATAAGACTATGTGTAGATTTCTCAGCAGAAACCATGGAAGCTAGAAGACAGTGGGATGATATATTTAAAATACTAAAAGAGAAAAACTGCCAACCAAGACTCCTATATCCAGCAAAATTGTCCTTCAAAAATGAGGGAGAAATTAAAACATTCTCAGACAAAAAGTCACTGAGAGAATTTGTGACCAAGAGACCAGCCCTGCAAGAAATACTAAAGGGAGCACTAGAGTCAGATACAAAAAGACAGAAGAGAGAGGTATGGAGAAGAGTGTAGAAAGAAGGAAAATCAGATATGATATATATAATACAAAAGGCAAAATGTTAGAAGAATATATTATCCAAACAGTAATAACATTAAATGTCAATGGACTGAATTCCCCAATCAAAAGACATAGATTGGCAGAATGGATTAAAAAACAGGATCCTTCTATATGCTGTCTACAGGAAACACACCTTAGACCCAAAGATAAACATAGGTTGAAAGTGAAAGGTTGGGAAAAGATATTTCATGCAAATAACAACCAGAAAAGAGCAAGAGTGGCTATACTAATATCCAAAAAATTAGACTTCAAATGTAAAACAGTTAAAAGAGACAAAGAAGGACACTATATACTAATAAAAGGAACAATTAAACAAGAAGACATAACAATCATAAATATTTACGCACCGAACCAGAATGCCCCAAAATACGTGAGGAATACACTGCAAACACTGAAAAGGGAAATAGACACAAATACCATAATAGTTGGAGACTTCAACTCACCACTCTCATCAATGGACAGAGCATATAGACAGAGGATCAACAAAGAAATAGAGAATCTGAATATTACTATAAATGAACTAGACTTAATAGACATTTATAGGACATTACATCCCACAACAGCAGGATACACCTTTTTCTCAAGTGCTCATGGATCATTCTCAAAGATAGACCATATGCTGGGTCACAAAGCAAGTCTTAACAAATTTAAAAAGATTGAAATCATACACAACACTTTCTCGGACCATAAAGGAATGATGTTGGAAATCAATAATAGGCAGAGTGCCAGAAAATTCACAAATACATGGAGGCTCAACAACACACTCCTAAACAACGAGTGGGTCAAAGAAGAAATTGCTAGAGAAATTAGCAAATACCTCGAGGCGAATGAAAATGAAAACACAACATACCAAAACTTATGGGACGCAGCAAAGGCAGTGCTAAGAGGGAAATTTATTGCTCTAAATGCCTATATCAGAAAAGAAGAAAAGGCAAAAATTCAGGAATTAACTATCCATTTGGAAGAACTGGAGAAAGAACAGCAAGCTAACCCCAAAGCAAGCAAAAGGAAAGAAATAACAAAGATTAGAGCACAAATAAATGAAATTGAAAACATGAAAACAATAGAGAAAATCAATAAGGCCAGAAGTTGGTTCTATGAGAAAATCAATAAGATTGATGGGCCCTTAGCAAGATTGACAAAAAGAAGAAGAGAGAGGATGCAAATAAATAAGATCAGAAATGGAAGAGGAGACATAACTACTGACCTCACAGAAATAAAGGAGGTAATAACAGGATACTATGAACAACTTTACGCTAATAAATACAACAATTTAGAGGAAATGGACGGGATCCTGGAAAGACATGAACAACCAACTTTGACTCAAGAAGACATAGATGACCTCAACAAACCAATCACAAGTAAAGAAATTGAATCAGTCATTCAAAAGCTTCCTAAAAAGAAAAGTCCAGGACCAGACGGCTTCACATGTGAATTCTACCAAACATTCCAGAAAGAATTAGTACCAACTCTCCTCAAACTCTTCAAAAAAATCGAAGTGGAGGGAAAACTACCTAATTCATTCTATGAAGCCAACATTACCCTCATACCAAAACCAGGCAAAGATATTACAAGAAAAGAAAACTACAGGCCGATCTCTCTAATGAATATAGATGCAAAAATCCTCAATAAAATTCTAGGAAATCGTATCCAACAACACATTAAAAGAATTATTCATCATGACCAAGTAGGATTCATCCCAGGTATGCAAGGATGGTTCAACATAAGAAAATCAATTAATGTAATACACCATATCAACAAATCAAAGCAGAAAAATCACATGATCATCTCAATTGATGCAGAGAAGGCATTCGACAAGATTCAACATCCTTTCCTGTTGAAAACACTTCAAAGGATAGGAATACAAGGGAACTTCCTTAAAATGATAGAGGGAATATATGAAAAACCCACAGCTAATATCGTCCTTAATGGGGAAAAATTGAAAACTTTCTCCCTAAGATCAGGAACAAGACAAGGATGTCCACTATCACCACTATTATTCAACATTGTGTTGGAGGTTCTAGCCAGAGCAATTAGACAAGGAAAAGAAATACAAGGCATCAAAATTGGAAAGGAAGAAGTAAAACTATCACTGTTTGCAGACGATATGATACTATACGTCGAAAACCCGGAAAAATCCACAACAAAACTACTAGAGCTAATAAATGAGTACAGCAAAGTAGCAGGTTACAAGATCAACATTCAAAAATCTGTAGCATTTCTATACACTAGCAATGAACAAGCAGAGGGGGAAATCAAGAAACGAATCCCATTTACAATTGCAACTAAAAGAATAAAATACCTAGGAATAAATTTAACTAAAGAGACAAAAAACCTATATAAAGAAAACTACAAAAAACTGCTAAAAGAAATCACAGAAGACCTAAACAGATGGAAGGGCATACCGTGTTCATGGATTGGAAGACTAAATATAGTTAAGATGTCAATCCTATGTAAATTGATTTACAGATTCAATGCAATACCAATCAAAATCCCAACAACTTATTTTTCAGAAATAGAAAAACCAATAAGCAAATTTATCTGGAAGGGCAGGGTGCCCCGAATTGCTAAAAACATCTTGAGGAAAAAAAAACGAAGCTGGAGGTCTTGCACTGCCTGACTTTAAGGCATATTATGAAGCCACAGTGGTCAAAACAGCATCGTATTGGCATAAAGATAGATATATTGACCAATGGAATCGAATAGAGTGCTCAGATATAGACCCTCTCATCTATGGACATTTGATCTTTGATAAGGCAGTCAAGCCAACTCACCTGGGACAGAACAGTCTCTTCAATAAATGGTGCCTAGAGAACTGGATATCCATATGCAAAAGAATGAAAGAAGACCCATGTCTCACACCCTATACAAAAGTTAACTCAAAATGGATTAAAGATCTAAACATTAGGTCTAAGACCATAAAACAGTTAGAGGAAAATATAGGGAGATATCTTATGAATCTTACAATTGGAAGCGGTTTTATGGACCTTACACCTAAAGCAAGAGCACTGAAGAAGGGAATAAATAAATGGGAACTCCTCAAAATTAAACACTTTTGTGCATCAAAGAACTTCATCAAGAAAGTAGAAAGACAGCCTACACAATGGGAATCAATATTTGGAAACGACATATAAGATAAAGGTCTAATATCCAGAATTTATAATGAGATTGTTCAACTCAACAACAAAAAGATAGCCAACCCAATTACAAAATGGGAAAAAGTCTTGAATAGACACCTCTCAGAGGAGGAAATACAAATGGCCAAAAGACACATGAAGAGATGCTCAATGTCCCTGGCCATTAGAGAAATGCAAATCAAAACCACAATGAGATATTATCTCACACCCACCAGAATGGCCATTATCAACAAAACAGAAAATGACAAGTGCTGGAGAGGATGCGGTGAAAGAGGCACACTTATCCACTGTTGGTGGGAATGTCAAATGGTGCAACCACTGTGGAATGCAGTTTGGCAGTTCCTCAAAAAGCTGAATACAGAATTGCCATATGACCCAGCAATACCATTGCTGGGAATCTACTCAAAGGAATTAAGGGCAAAAACTCAAGCGGACATTTGCACACCAATGTTTATAGCAGCGTTATTTACAATTGCAAAGAGATGGAAACAGCCAAAATGTCCATCAACAGACGAGTGGCTAAACAAACTGTGGTATATACATACGATGGAATACTATGCAGCTTTAAGACAAGATAAACTTATGAAGCATGCAATAACATGGATGGACCTAGAGAACATTATGCTGAGTGAGTCTAGCCAAAAACTAAAAGACAAATACTGTATGGTCCCAATGGTGTGAATCGACACTCGAGAATAAACTTGAAATATGTCATTGGTAACAGAGTTCAGCAGGAGTTAGAAACAGGGTAAGATAACGGGTAATTGGAGCTGATGGAATACAGACTGTGCAATAGGACTAGATACAAAAACTGAAAAATGGACAGCACAATAATACCTAATTGTAAAGTAATCATGTTAAAATACTGAATGAACTGCATCCGAGCTATAGGTTTTTGTTCTGTTTGTTTTGTTCTTATTATTATTACTTTTATTTTTTTCTCTATATTAACATTCTATATCTTTTTCGGTTATATTGCTAGTTCTTCTAAACCGATGCAAATGTACTAAGAAACGATGATCATGCATCTATGTGATGATGTTAAGAACTACTGATTGCATATGTAGAATGGTATGATTTCTAAAAAAAAAAAAAAAAATGGTCAGCACAATACTGCCTAATTGTAATGTAATTATGTTGGAACGCTGAATGAAACTGCATCTGAGCTATAGTTTTTATTTTTTTTCTCTTTTATATTTTTGTACTTTTTATTTTTATTTTTGTTTTCTCTCTGTGTTATCACTTCATTTCTTTTTCTGTTGTCGTACTATTTCTTTCTCTAAATCGATGCGTATGTACTGAGAAATGATGACCATACACCTATGTGATGATATTAAGAATTACTGATTGCATATGTAGAATGGAATGATTTCTAAATGTTGTGTTAGTTAATTTTTTTTAATTAATAAAAAAAAAGCATCAAGCATCTAAGAATGAACTTAACTAGGGATGTAAAGGACCTGTACACAGCACACTACATAACATTGCTAAAATGGATCAAAGAAGATTTCAATAGGTGGAAAGACACTCCCTGCTCATGGGTAGGAGGGTTAAATATAGTTAACATGTCAATTCAACCCAAATTGATCTACAGATTCAATGCAGTACCAATCAAAATTCCAATAAACTAATCTGAAGACTTGGAAAAGCTGGTTACTAAATTCATTTGGAAGAGAAAGAGTCCCCAAATAGTTAAAAGCTCTTTATTTTATTTTATTTCATTTTTAATTTTTTAATTTTATTTTTTTAAATACCAAAAAAAACCCACCAAACAAATGCAAACATTCCTATTTTGATCATTCATTCTACATATATAATAAGCAATTCACAATATCATCACATAGTTGCATATTCATCATCATGATAATTTCTTGGAACATTTGCATCTATTCAGAAAAAGGAATAAAAGGAAAACAGAAAAAAAATTATACATACTATACTCTTTACTCCTCTCTTTCATTGATCACTAGCATTTCAAGCTAAATTTATTTTAACATTTGTTCCCCCTATTATTTATTTTTATTCCATATGTTCTACTCATCTGTTGACAAGGTAGATAAAAGGTGCATCAGGCACAAGGTTTTGACAACCACACAGTCACATTTTGAAAGCTATATCATTATACAATCATCTTCAAGAAACATGGCTACTGGAACACAGCTCTACATTTTCAGGAAGTTCCCTCCAGACTCTCCATTACATCTTCAATGACAAGGTGATATCTACTTAATGTGTAAGAATAACCTCCAGGATAACCTCTCGACTTTCTTTGGAATCTCTCAGCCATTGACACTTTGTCTCATTTCACTCTTCCCTCTTTTGGTTGAGAAAGTTTTTTGAATCTCTTGATGCTGAGTCTCAGCTCATTCTAGGGGTTTTCTCAATCCCTTGATGCTGAGTCTCAGCTCATTCTAGGATTTCTGTCCCACATTGCCAGAAAGTTTCACACCCCTGGGAGTCATGTCCAATGTAGACATGGGGAGGGTGGTGAGTTTGCTTGTTGTATTGGCTGGAGAGAGAGGCCACATTTGAGCAGCAAAAGAGGTTCTTTTGGGGGTGACTCTTAGGCTCAAATTTAAGTAGGCTTGACCTATCTTTTGGGGGGTTAAGTTTCATATGAACAAACTCCAAGACTGGGGGCTGGGCCTATAGTTTTTGTTGTCCACAGTGCTTGGGAGAATATCAAGAATTGAACTTGGGGAAGTTGAATTTTCCCGTATTCTCACCATTCCCCAAAGGGGGCTTTGCAAATGCTTTTTTATTCACTGTTCAAATCACTCTGGGATTTATCAGGGCATCACTGTGGACAAACCAACAACATCTCATGTCCTACTCAAGGTTCCATGTACTTATGGTGTTCAATTAAGCTGTCTACATAAGTTATATTAGGAAATGCACTAGTCAAAATATAAATTTTGCACCAAATAAACATTTTTTGCTTTAGTCTCACACATAAGTTGAAATTTTAAAATATTAATTACCATCTATTTTCAGCACTCTGCAGTAATGACATTCCTTTGTTCTTCCTCATGCAAACATTTTTAAAATTTGTACATTTAGTCACTATCATTATAAACTCTAGGCATTCCTAGATTATACCATCTCAATCTTTATCATCTATCTTTCTTTCTGATTTCATTTATGCCCCCAGCCCTTCTCCCTCTATCGTTCTCACATTCAGCTTCATTCAGTGTTTTAACATAATTGTATTGCAGTTAGATAGTTTTGTGCTGTCCATTTCTGAGTATTTACATTCAGTCCTGTTGCACAATCTATATCCCTTCAGCTCCAATTACCCAATATCTTACCTTATTTCTATCTCCTGATGGTCTCTGTTACCAACGAAATATTCCAAGTTTATTCACTAATATCAGTTCATATCAGTGAGGCCATACAGTATTTGTCCTTTTGTTTCTGGCTAATCTCACTGAGTATAATGTCCTTAAGGTCCATCCATGTTGCTACATACTTCATAACTTTATTCTATCTTACAGCTGCATAATATTCTATCATATGTATATACCACAGTTTGTTTAGCCACTCATCTGCTGATGGACATTTTGGCTGTTTCCATCTCTTTGCAATTGTAAATAATGATGCTATAAACATTGGTGTGCAAATGTCCATCTGTGTCCTTGCCCTCATGTCCTCTGAGTAGATACTTATCAATGGTATTACCAGGCCATATGGCAATTCTATATTTAGCTTTTTGAGGAACCGCCAAACTGCCTTCTGCAGCGGTTGTACCATTTGACATTCCCACCAACAGTGGATATGTGTGCCTCTTTCTCTGCATCCTCTCCAGCACTTGTCATTTTCTGCTTTATTAATAATGGCCATTCTGCTGGGTGTGAGATGATATCTCATTGTGGTTTTGATTTGCATTTCTCTAATAACCAGGGAACTTCAGCATCTCTTCTTGTGTTTTGGCCATTTGTATTTCCTCTTCTGAGAAGTGTCTGTTCAAGTCTTTTGCCTATTTTGTAATTGGGTTGCTTGTCCTTTTGTTGCTGAGTTGAATAATGTCTTTATAAATTCTGGATACTAGACCTTTATCTGATATGTCATTTCCAAATATTGTCTCCCATTATGTAGGCTGTCTTTCTACCTTCTTGATGAAGTTCTTTGATGCACAAAAGTGTTTAATTTTGAGGAGTTCCCATTTATTTTTTTAAATGTTCTTTCTTTGGGTGTAAGGCCTATAAAACCACCCCCAAATATAAGATTTATAAGATATTTCCCTACATTTTCTTCTAACAGTTTTATGGTCTTAGATCGAATGTTTAGGTCTTTGATCAATTTTGAGTTAGCTTTTGTATAGGGTGTGAGATATGGGTCCTTTTTCATTCTTTTGCATATGGATATACAGATCTCTAGGCACCATTTATTGAAGAGACTGTTTTGTCCCAGGTGAGTTGGCTTGATTGCCTTTTCAAAGATCAATTGTCCATAAATGAGAGGGTCTATATCTGAACACTCTGCTCGATTCCATAGGTCAATATATCTATCTTTATGCCAGCACCGTGCTGTTTTGATCACTGTAGCTTCATCACACGCCTTAAAGTCAGGTAGTGTGAGACCTCTGACTTAATTTTTTCTTCTCAGGATACTTTTAGCTATTCGGGGCACCCTGCCCTCCAGATACATTTGGTTATTGGTTTTTCTATTTCTGAAAAGTAAGTTGTTGTGATTTTAATTGGTATTGCATTGAATCTGTAAATCAATTTATGTAGAATTGACATCTTAACTATTTTTAGTCTTCCAATCCATGAACACAGTATGCCCTTCCAACTATTTAGGTCTTCTGTGATTTCTTTTAATGATTTCTTGGAGTTTTCTTTGTATAGGTCTTTTGTCTTTTTAGTAGAATTTACTCCTAAACATTTTATTCTTTTTGTTGAAACTGTAAATGGAATTCTTTTCTTGATTTCCCCTCAGATTGTTCATTACTAGTGTATAGAAACACTACAGATTTTTGAGTGTTGATCTTGTAACCTGCCACTTTGCTGTACTCATTTATTAGCTCTAGTGGTTTTGCTGTGGATTTTTTTTGGGTTTTCCATATATAGTATCATATCACCTGCAAACAGTGAGAGTTTTACTTCTTCCTTTCCAATTTTGATGCTGTATTAGTTAGGGTTCTCTAGAGAAACAGAATCAACAGGGAACACTTGCAAATATAAAATTTATGAAAGTGTCTCACGTGACCGTAGGAATGCAGAGTCCAAAATCCACAGGGCAGGCTGCGAAGCCGATGACTCCAATGGATGGCCTGGATGAACTCCACAGGAGAGGCTTACCAACCAAAGCAGGAATGGAACCTGTCTCCTCTGAGTCCTCCTTAAAAGGCTTCCCATGATTGGATTTAGCATCACTAATTGCAGAAGACACTCCCCTTTGGCTGATTACAAATGGAATCAGCTGTGGATGTAGCTGACGTGATCATGACCTAATCCTATGAAATGTCCTCATTGCAACAGACAGGCCAGCGCTTGCCCAATCAGATGAACAGGTACCACAACTTGGCCAAGTTGACACCTGTCCCTAACCATGACAGATGCCTTGTATGTCTTTTTCTTGCCTAATTGTTCTGGCTAGAACTTCCAACACGATGTTGAATAACAGTGGTGATAGTCGACATCCTTGTTTTGTTCCTGATCTTAAGGGGAAAGTTTTCAGCTTTTCCCCATTGAGGATGATGTTAGCTGTGGGTTTTTCATATATTCCCTTTATCATTTTGAGGAATTTCCCTGCTATTTCTATCCTTTGAAGTGTTTTCAAAAAAGCATTTTAAATAAGAATGAAGTGGTAGGATTAACAGTTCCCTATTTTTTTTCTACAGTCTACTTTATTTTTCAATTATCTCCATCTTTCCACTATAGTAAATCATGAGTTTAGCTAATAGCCAGACCACATTCTGATTTCCCCATTTGGTCCTTAAATATCTGTATAGTTGTTTTGTTCCCCACCACTATCCAACCTTTAGCTATATGTTATGTCTTGTTGCTATGCTCCTTAAACTTCTTTTAATCTAAGTCTGTCCCTTTTGTATGACACTATCTTGTTGAAGAATTATCCTGTCTAGGTACTTTTAATTGAGTGCTGACTCTGTGTTCTGTGTAGTGCTAAGTGCTTTACAAATATCACTTCATTTAATCCTTGCAACAACTCTGGGAAGTATGTTTTATCATCCCTTATTTTATATACTCACTTCTTATGGGATGTCAGCTATCCCCAGGTCTTCAGTTATTTCCTCTATGCCAGAGGTAGGCCACCTATAACTCAATGATCTTCTTGAGAGCATGGCCTGGGTTCAAATGCTTTTCCCCCTATATCTGTGAACCTGGATAAGTCTCTTAACCTCTCTATGCCTCAGTTTTTCACCTGTACAATCGGGTGATATGAAGTTAAATGAGTTCATATAACTAAAATGCTTAGGAGGCTACTTGGCATGTAGTTAGTATATATTAGTATTGTTATTAGACAGCTGGGTGATCCACAGGTACCATAAACTTTCCACGCCCAGTGGTCATCCCTGTAAATCTTCTCTTTCTCTTCCTGTATTCCCTGGCTCTTTTAATTACAACAGAATCATCTCTGCTTTCTCCTCTCTCAGCCCATCACATTCATAAAGTCCTGCCAATTCTGCTTCCAAAGGTCTCACTCATGAATTGAATTTCCTCTTAATGTTTTGTCTCCGACCCTGTTAAAACCTTGAACAAATTTTATTTATTTATTTATTAAATATAACAACATACAAACACAAACATTCTTACCATATGATCATTCCATTCTTGATATATAATCAATAACTCACAATATCATCACATAGTTATATATTCATTATCGTGATCATTTCTTAGAACATTTGCATCAATTCAGAAAAAGAAACAAAAAGAAAACAGAAAAAAATTCATATATATCATACCCCTTACTCCTTCCTTTCATAGATCACTGGCATTTCAATCTACTAAATTTATTTTAACATTTGTTCCCCCTATTATTTATTTACTTTTAATCCATATGTTTTACTCATCTGTTGATAAGGTAGATAAAAAGAGCATCAGACACAAGGTTTTAGCAACCACACAGCCACATTGTGAAAGCTATATCATTATACAGTCATCGTCAAGGAACATGGCTACTGGAACACAGCTCTACATTTTCAGGCAGGTCCCTGTAGCCTCTCCATTACACCATAATTAAAAAGGTGATATTTATATAATGAATAAGAATAACCTCCAGGATAACCTCTCAATTCTGTTTGGAATCTCTCAGCCATTGACACTTTATTTTGTCCCATTTTGCTCTTCCCCCTTTTGACCAAGAAGGTTTTCTCAATCCCTTGATGCTGAGTCCCAGCTCATTCTAGGATTTCTGTCCCATGTTGCCCAGAAGGTCCACACCCCTGGGAGTCATGTCCCATGTAGAGAGGGGGAGGGCAGTGAGTTTGCTTGTCGTGTTGTCTGGGAGAGAGGTGACATCTGAGCAAAAATGAGGTTCTCTGGAGGTGACTCTTAGGCCTAATTTAACTAGGCTTAGCCTATCTTTTGCAGGGATAAGTTTCATATGAACAAACCCCAAGATTGAGGGCTCAGTCTATTGCTTTGGTTGTCCACACTGCTTGTGAGAATATCATGAATTCTCCACATGGATAAGTTAAAATTTTCCCCTTTCTCACTGTTCCCCCAGTAGGACTTTGCAAATACTCTTTTATTTACTGTTCAAATCACTCTGGAACACTTCTTTATTTTAAAACATATTATAAAGCCATGGTGTTCAAAACAGTATGGTACTGGCACAAAGATAGAAATATTGACCAATGGAATTGGTGCAAGAGTGAAGAAATGGACCACCAAATCTATGGTCAACTGATCTTTGACAAGGACTGCAAATCTACTGAACTGGGACAAAATAGTCTTTTCAATAAATGGGCATGGGAGAACTGGATATCAGTAGCCAAAAGAATGAACAAGGACCCTTCCCTTACACCTATACAAAAATTAATTCAAAATGGATCAAACACCTAAATATAAGAACCAGTACTATAAAGCTCCTGGAAGAAAATGTAGGGAAACATCTTCAAGAACTAGTAATAGGAGGTAGCTTCCTAAACTTGACACTCAAAACACAAGCAACAGAGATGGTATAATCTAAGAATGTCTAGAGCATATAAAGATAGTGACTAAATGTACAAATTAAAAAATTGTTTTTGCATGACGAAGAACAAAGGAATGGCATTACTGCAGGGTGCTGAAAATAGACGGTATTTAATTTTTAAAAATTTTAACTTATGTGTGAGATTAAAGCAAAAATATTTATTTAGTACAAAATTTGTATTTTGACTAGTGCATTTCCTAATATAACTTATGTAGACAACTTAATCAAACACCATAAATACATGGAACCTTGAGGAGGGGATGAGATTTTGTTGGTTTGTCCAGAGTGATGCCCCGACAAACCCCAAAGTGATTTGAACACTGAATAAAAAAGCATCTGCAAAGTCTCCTTGGGGGAATGGTGAGAAAGGGGGAAAATTCTACTTCCCCAAGTTGAATTCTTGATATTCTCACAAGCAGTGTGGACAACCAGAGCAATAGGCTGAGACCCCAATCTTGGGGCTTGTTCATATGAAACTTAACCCCCAAAAAGATAGGTCAAGCCTACTTAAAATTAGATCTAAGGGTCACCCCCAAGAGAACATCTTTTGTTGCTCACATGAAGCCTCTCTCCAGCCAACACAACAAGCAAACTCATCACCCTCCTGCTGTCTACCTGCGACATGACTCCCAGAGATGTGGACCTTCCTGGCAACGTGGGATAGAAATCCTAGAATGAGCTGAGACTCAGCATCAAGAGATTGAGAAAACCTTCTTGACCAAAAGGGGGAAGAGTGAAATGAGGCAAAATTAAGTATCAGTGGCTAAGAGATTCCAAGCAGAGTTGCGAAGTTATCCTGGAGGTTATTCTTAAGCATTAAATAGATACCACCTTGTTAGTCAGGATGTAATGGAGAGACTGGTGGGAACTGCCTGAAAATATAGAGCTGTGGTCCAGTAATCATGTTTCTTGAAGATGATTGTCTAATTATATAACTTTCACAATGTGACTGTGCAATTGAGAAAATCTTGTGTGTGATGCTCCTTTTATCTACCTTATCAATGGAGGTGTAAAACATATGGAACAAAATAAATAATAGGGGCAACAAATATTAAAATAAATTTAGATTGAACTGCTAGCGATCAATGAAAGGGAGGGGTAAGGGGTATGGTATGTATGATTTTTTTTCTGTTTTCTTTTTATTTCTTTTTCTGAATAGATGCAAATATTCCAAGAAATGATCATGATGATGAATATGCAACTATGTGATGATATTGTGAATTCTGTTTATATATGTAGAAAGGAATGATCAAAAGTTAAGAATGTTTGCATTTTGTGTTTTATTTAAAAAAAAGACATAAAAAAAGCAAAATAAAAACCACACAAGCAACAACAAAAAAAGTAGATAAATGGGAACTCCTCAAAATCAAATGCTTTTGTTCCTCAAAAGACTTTGTCAAAAAGGTGAAGAGGGGGCAGGCCACGGTGGCTCAGTAGGTAAGAGTGCTTGCCTGCCATGCCCAAGGACCTGGGTTTGGTTCCCGGTGCCTGCCCACATAAAAAAAAAAAAAAAGGTGAAGAGGCAGACAACTCAATCAGAGTACATATTTGGAAACCACACATCAGAAAAAGGTTTGATATCCTGTATACATGAAGAAATCATGCAATGCAACAACAAAATGCAAGAATCAAGCAAAGTTTAGCTTTCACAAAAGGTGACACAGGCAGGGAAAGGGGAGGACCTCTGATACAAGCCTAGAACTAGTGCCAAATCCTTAATGGCCAGGGTCATTAAAATAGAAAGCATAATCATAGGGGAACCTTCAGCAGGAAGTTCAAATTAGTTAGAGTATCCGGACAGACTGTAATCTCTGGAGTATCCAGTCAGTGGAGAAACAGGGCTGGGGGATTGCAAGCTACATATGGGTATAACCATTGTGGCATTCTATTGTTTGACGTGTTTGCCATCATTTTTTGGTTGGATGCCCATTCTTCCAAGATCATGAATAAATTACTTTCTTCTCTACAATCAGATGAGCATTTTATCTCCTTCAATACAGAATTCTTTCTAACAATTTGGGGGCTCATGTGCGATCTGAGGCTTCATAGGAGGACCCCTCGGAGGACAAAGGGGAAGCATGTCCTGCTGATTAAGCAGTCTCAGACTCCACCATTGGAGGCCCACCTTCAGCAGCCAGAAGGACCCAAGACCAGTCACTTAGATCTGCTGATTGTGAAAGAGAAAAGGGGAAGGGGAAATCTGCCTCACAGTGACCAAGAAATTCTGTGCATGGACCAAGGCAAGAAAAAGACTATTAAGTATTGCCTTGGTGGTTGGGATGAATTCTTATGAGTTTGGCATTGAGCAAGAAAATGCAGAGTCCCAGTCTGTAGTTCCCCTCTCCCATAAGGGAAAGGGCCAGAGTCAGACAAAGTGAAAGGGTATTGAGAGAAAGGAACCCAGGCAAAACTCAGAATGGGTAGAGGCAGTTGGCCAGCTAAGGGAAAAGGGAGGGTATACATATAGAGTTCCCAGGAACATTCCCCTGGATAGTCCATAGGGAGAATGTTGGAACAGTGGCAGACCAAGGGAAAGAAAAATGTGCGTTTGGGAAGAAGAAAGCATTGTGCCACCCAATGTGTTCTGGCCAAAATACAGGGAAGATAAGGATTGGCTTTGTGTGAGATCTCTAAGGCCTCATATACAGGGGATAAAATTGGAGGTACCCAAATCTCAGAACTTAAATAAAGCCTTTGAGGTGGCTCAAGGAAAAGACAGCTTGAACTATCCAGAAATTTTTAGTCCTTAAATGGGACTTGAAGAAACTACTCAGTTACTAATATTCTGGTAATTTTCTAGTTTTGTCTCTTTGATTCAATAGAACTATTTCAAAGTGGTATGTGACCACTTGATGCAGAGTCTGGGTTTCTCTATAATAAATCCCTTTGCCAAATGCATGAATTGCAGACTTACTACTGATAAGCGTGAAGCAAATGGGTGAATAAAACTATCTTGATATGGGAGCATTTTCCTGTATGAGTTCAGTCTTGATGAAAGTGTCAGTGCAGGAATTGGACTCCTAGGAGGGTTATGGCATTTTCTGACAGTACCTGCCAACTACTGAGCAATAATGTTGGCATTTTTGAGGTGGCAGAAAAGATGCTTACTTTCTGATTTATTTAGCAAGTAGCTTAGCCAAGGAGAGGTTGGATGATTAAAGAGACACAAGGGATTCTTGGTTAAACTAAAAATGCATCCTTTCCAGAAAAATCTTGTTGGGTATTACATTTTTTTTGACTAATGAACTTAAGACTCTATCTGCTTACCTGCAAAAGTTAAGGGACCAAGTAGGGAAATATTCAGGGATGGATCCTGATAATTCTTTGGCCCAAGGATGTAAAAGGGTCTTGGGCTGACATTCAGAAAAAGATACAGAATATAGATTGGTGTAAAGATAAACCACTAGGGGAGTTATTGAGAGAGTCTCAAAGTGTATTTTAGTTGTAATGTTTTGCTGTATTCAACTTCACTGGTGATGGTGAACCTTGAGACCCAAATGGGCTCCTTTCTTTGCTTCCACATTTCATTTTAAATGCAGGATCACCTTTTCCTTCTTTTGCATGGCATGGGGTTTTGTTTGTTGTTTATCTGCTTCAAGGTGTTGAATGAGAGGGAGGTGGTGAACAGGTGAAAGGGGGATTCTTGGAACCGCTCAGTGTCAGCGCTGTGAAAGGACATGTGGAAGCTTTCAGTTTTGAATCTGCTCTGGAAAAGCAGTACAAGGGTATCAGACAGTCACTTGGCATCTCCTAAGTGCCAGTTAACTGAGGTCTTGTTTACTCAAGAATGAAAGAGAAAAGAGGTCCTGAGAACAGGCCTTGCTTGCAGTGGCTGCAGGGCACATGCCAACCCCAGCAGCTCTGTAGCCATTAGCTGTGTGCTGGTCACTGGGACCTGCAATCTGCCAAGCCCAGGAACACAGGCAAACCAGAGCCACCATGCAGACTGGGAGTGGTGGTGGGCTCAGCACCCACCTGGCTCCCTCTTCTAAGCTCCCAACCACCTCTGCCAAGCACGGCCCACCCCTGGGCTCACAGGACTGCACATCTGCTCACCCCTCTGTGGGTAAGGCCCAGTGCCAGGGATGGGCCAAGGATGGGGCACAAACACTGGCTGGGTGTTCCCCAGGATGCCCATCAAGTGCAGAAACCAAGTCACTTAGCTGAATGGCCTTCCTTGCTGTGCCACTGGTTATAGTGGGTCATGAAAAGGGAAGAGGAAAGCAGAGACAACAAGCTAAAGTCATGTTGAGCATTGTTGACCACATGGTCAAGAAGGGATCAGAGATAAAGTAGGGAGGAGACAGGCAGAGGCGAGATAGGAAACACTCTGGGCTAAAGGGGATAAAGGAGCAAGGAAGGCACAGGACTCAGCAGGATGCTATCACTGTGGGAAACCGGGTCATTTCAAAAGGAAATGCCCGAATTTAAAGAAAGAAGGTCAGGGGATACTCCTGATGAATTTTGAAAATTAGGGAGTTCAAAACCTCCTCATCTCAAGAGCCTACTGGGAGTCTTTGGTAAATCTAAAGGTGGGCCCATATCAGCGAGAAATCACATTTTTGGTGGACACTGGGGCAGCTCGATCTTCTATGACTCATATTGCAAAGGGAATTGAATTCTTGGTAGCTCCCACACAGTTTCAGGAGTAAAAGAGGAAAGATTTGAAGTCCCCATTTTCAAACCTGCTAATATCTATTGGGAAGATAACCAAATTATAAGCTCCCTGCTGTACATTCCAGAAGCTGGGAGTAGCTTGCTGGGAAGAGACCTAATAATACCCACGGGGCAGGCTAATGGGCATGACCCAAAACCACTACATAGAAGGCCAGCGAGAGTGTTGTAGCATCTGTATAAAAGGAGTCACTGTTCTTTTTGTTGAGCAGGGAAGGGATCCATTGGAGGAAAAATGGCTTTAGAGGCAGAACTATGAAGGCTGGGTTCTGAAGTCGTGAGACCTTGGGCTAAGTAAGCAGACCCACTCAAGCACTTGGAGAGAGAATGTTTGCCCTGAAAGCAGAGGATGGGCCTTCCATCTCATGGTGGAGAAGTGGTTCCATCCCAGGCCTTGGAGAGACGGTTTAGAACATTCCTTGGGGATTGGAGAGAGCCAGGTTGCCACCACATGAAGAGATTGAGCTTGTGCCCCAGAAATGGCAGAGAGCCCAGGTACAGCCTCAATATTTTGAGAAGGTGGAGCTAAGAGGGGTGTGGTCTCCCCAGTGTTCCCCAGGGTTGCATTCAGATAGAGGTGGGCCACTGTATAGGCCCTTGGAAAGGGTGGGACTGCTGCTTTCTAAAACCCCAAAGATAAATAACTCTTAGACTTTAAAGTCTATTGAAGTTCGCCCTGCAGGTTTTTGAAACTGGGTCTGGTGACCCCTGTGTTCCTTCCAATTTCTGCTTATGTAAATGGGAATATGTATCTTATGACTGTCCCTTCTTTGTATGTTAGCAGCAAGTAACTTATTTTGAGTTTTACAGGTCCAGAGCCAGAGAATAATTTTGCCTCAGAACAGACTATGCCAGCAGCTGACTTTGCAAAGGACCTCTCCCTTAAGAATTATATACTGACTTTGTCCTCTACTCTGTTATCCCTCAGGCACCTTGGCTTGCTGACTCAGACCCCACCTCTTGAATTGCAGGCCATCAACACCAGCCCAGCCGTTCAGTCCTCATCAGATTGTGGAGAGTCCAAACTCTAATCAGCCTGGGAAGGATGTTGACAACTGAAATGGCCATCTGGAAGGCAGAGAAAGGCTGGACTCACTACATCCAAATGAAAGGACCAATGCATGAGCTGGACTATAAATACCCAACAACAGCCTGATTCTTGGGAAATAACTCCAATTTTGGAGTCTTTAAAATCATGTTAAAGAGACAATACTTGGGAGGGTAAAAGGTTTTTTTTGTTTTATTTGGAGTTTGGATTCTGTACTTTAATCTAACATAGTTAATAGTGACCCTGGCCAAAGAAAAGTCTTACCTAAGAAAGACAGATGAGGGATCTGAAGCCCAATTTAAAAATAAGAATAATTATACTAGTCATTATGCTTCAAATTGGGATGCAACAAGCCCTGTCAAATTGATAATGAATATAACTGAAAATTTGGAGCCTCAAACTGTGCAGTTTGATGAATGGCAAACTCACCAAACTCACCAAGAAGGAGATGGAACAAAAGAATTTAGGGAAAGGCTTTATTTTAGGGAAAAACAGAGCCATCCAAGCAATGTTCCAAGAGAAAGAGAAAAATGGCTGCCCTGAGGTGGTGGTGGTGGGGATAGGGTTTTTAAAGCTTAAGTTTAAAAAGTTGGAGGGGGCCAAGGGCTAAGCAAGTCCCTATTGGCTAGTTTTCAAAAATAGAAAAAAAAAAAAGAAATAGAGGGCTAAGCTTGGAGCTAGTAGCTTTCCACTGGTAAAGTTTAAATTTTAAATGCTGTCTTAGGCATGCAGGGTTATAAATGCTGGAGTGTGTATAATAAATAAAGGAAGTTTACACAAGAATACATTTGCCAGAGAGTGGAGGCTGAATAATGAGAATTTACTGCAAGAGGGCAGCTGATGGAGGGTGAAGGAGACACCAGGCTGAAGCAGTTTGAGGCAAGAGGCTTTCTGAAATATTTGCCAGGGGTAGGAAACATCCTGGGGAGAAGGGGTCTTGTCCTCCAGGCCTAACATTTGATGCTTGGCAAATAATAGACTGTGGAGACTTAACATTTCAATAGCAATTGAGTGGAAAAAACAAATACTTGTGTCCAGAACCAGTAGGGGGGGTGCTACAATTGAGCCTCTCCTTGTCCCTCCTAGGATGATGTACAATGGACTACCGAATTTCAAGAATGAACCACGGACATGGAATTAATTTCCCAGAGCTGAATTCAGTATAACCTGGTGTTGATAACCACCAAGAAAGCAGACGAACATCTAGCAGAGGGCAGCAGCAGAGATTCAGCAATAGTTGATAGAGTATATGGGATGTGGGCAGACCTCACTGTTAAAGGCACTGTAGGAAGGTTCAGGATACAAGTCCTGTACCCAACACCAATAACACCCTCTCCCGTTGCTTCCTATTGAAATGGAGCTCGAAAGATATTAAGGAATGACAAGAAAGAGAGAGAGAGAGAGAGAGAGAGAGAGAGAGAGAGAGAGAGAGAGAGAGAGAGAGAGAGAGAGAGAGAGAGAGAGAGAGAGAGAGAAAGATACAGATGGGTTCAGGGGGTCTGAAGCTTAAGTTTACATCAGACATCAGACAACTTTATTCTTATCCAGATCCTGCTTAAATACTGCAGGGTGATAAAAGGCATGCATGCATTTCTTGAAAGAACAGAGAGCTTATCTTTCAGTGCTCTCTTCCTTCATACTTAACATAACCATTTGGGGTAAACATTCTCTTCCTCCCAGACTGCTCTACATAACAATCTCCACAGTTTACTGCCACCACCACCCTAATGCCATCTACTCCCAAGTAGTTCCGCAGGTTTTATGTTAAACCTGTCTCCTACACTCTCCAGTTAACTTTTCAATAGCCCCAATACAGAATAATCCCAAAATTGTCAGGGTGGACAGAATAGAGAATTTGGAACAAAGCATAATAGTAGGGATAGGATGCAGAAATACAAATGCCTGGATGAAATGGATCAAATATACAGTCCAGAGCCTAAACAAAGGCAACTGTTATGCTTGCACAACAGGCTGACCCAGTGTTCTTGTCATGCCTTTTCTGATGGTTATGGAGGAAAACGAAAAGGAATTCAAATACATGGCACTCCATTTTGAGAATACTACTCCTGGTGAAAATTGTAGTATGTTGTCCTCTTTTTTCCCTCCAGCCATGGGCAGAAAAGTCAAGGACATACTGGCTTCTTGCCTCTGTTCAAGAAACCACTTCCCATTCTTTAGATGGGAAGAAGGGCTCCAGGACATTGGGTCCATGGTCTCTTGTACCCAAGCATGGGATGAGATCGAGGATCATACTGGCAATTTCTGCAGTTTAACCAATGCCACAAGTAGGCCTTTGGTGGTATGGTGGAAAGGGCATCCTCTAACAAGTTTTCCCCAAGTAGTGGAAGGGGACCTGTGTTCTTGTCCAATTGGCCATCCCATTCACTTTGGCATTTGAAAGGGAAAAGGAAGTTCTAATCCAAGGAAAAAGAAAGAAAAGAAGCTTACTTGGTTTCTTTAATGATAGGATGTGTGAAGGGGAATCCTGGATGAGTTAAAGCTAAGAATCAAGTAGCTGCAGGATTTCAGTCATTCTTATTCTGGTGGATCACCATCAACAAAAATATGGAATGGAAAAATCAGCAAAGATTAAATGGAATAGCAGAACAGTTGGATGCTACTAGCCAAATGACATGGGAGGATAGGATGGCCCTAGCCATGATATTAGCTGAAAAGGTAGGCATTTGTGTTATGGTTGGGGGTAGTTGTTGTACATTTACCCCCAATAATACAGCCCCAAATGGAGCTAGCATCAAAGATTTGCAAGGTCTGAGGGCCTTATCTGAAGAATTTGTGAAAAATTCAGACATTGATGACCCCATCACAAGATGTCTAGAAAACTGTTTTGGGGGATGGAAAGGGGTGGCACTGTCCATGCTAACTTCTTTAAGCATTATAGCTGGAGTACTCAAAGCACTTAAATGCTGCATTATCCCATGTACCTGAGGATTAGTTCAGAGACTTATCAAGAGCCCCCTTAAAGAGGAAGATCCTTATGATGGGAGAGTGTGCAAAGGCTCTTATCAGGTTTGAAAAGAGACTAAAGTGTGAAAACAAGAGGTTTGAAAAGAAAGAAAGGGGATTTGTGTGAGTCAAGCTAAGTTTAGCTTTTACACAAGGTGACACAAGCAGGGAAAGGGGAGGGCCTCTGATGCAAGCCTACTACTGGCACCAAATCCTAAGTGGCCAGGGTCATTAAAATAGAAAGCATAATCAAATGGGGACCCTTTGGCAAGATATTCAAATTAGTTAGACTATTTGGATAGGGTTTAATCTCTGAAGTATTCAATCAGTGGAGAAACAGAGGAGGGGGCTGTGAGGTAGGTGTAGGTATAACCATTGTGGCATTCTATTGTTTGGCAAGCCAGCTACCAGTTTTTGGTTAGGTGACCATTCTTGCAAGATTGTGAATTAATTCTTTTCTTCTCCACAATTGGATGAGTGCTTGTTCTCCTTCAGGTATAGCATTCTTTCTAACAATAAGAACAAACAACTCAATTATAAAATGGTCTGAAGATATGAATAGACAATTTCCTGAAGAGCAATTATGAACAGCCAAAATGCACGTGAAGAGATGCTCATTTTCATTACTTATAAGTGAAATGCAGATCAAGACTATAATGAGATAACTCATACCTATAAGAATGGCTGCTATTAAACAAACAGGAAAGTATAAATGTTGGAGAGGATGTTATGAAATTGCAACACTTATGTACTACTGGTGGGAATATATAATGGTGCAGCCACTATGGAAGACAGTCTGGCACTTCCTCAGAAAACTAAATATTGGGTTGCCTTATGACCCAGCAATACCAGTACTCAGTATATATCCAGAACAGCTGATATATCACAGCAGTGATATAAACAGATATTTGCACACCAATTTCATAGCAGCATTATTCACAATTGCCAAAGATTGAAACAATCCAAGTGCCTATCAACAGAGAAGATAAAATGCGGCATATAAATAAGATGGAATATTATGCAGCAGTCAGACGAAATGACATCCTAAACTACATGACAAGATGGATGAGTTTTGAGGACATGATGCTGAGTGAAATAAGCCAGACACAAAAGAATCGCTACAGTATGATTCCACTTTTATGACCATGGTAAAGGTAAAATCAGAGGCTTATAATACAGAATATAGGTGAGCTAGAGATACACAGATGCTAGATATTGGTGAATTGTTAGCTAATGAGATTGTACTTAAATGTAAGGGAGTAGATAGAAGTGAAGGTGATTCACTTGTTCCATAAGTAATATTACCATGTTGAAGGTGAACATGACTGAAAGAGGTTCTATAGACCCATGTGTCCCAGTGATTAACACTGCAACTATGAATAATTCTTACATGAACTACTGCAAAGGTTTGAATCATGTACAAGGTGTATAATTTCTGGGTATGGGGGAAAATTGCTATTGCATGCTGTGGACTATGTTTAACAGGAAAACGTCAATAGTACCACAACAACATCAGGAGTAAACAATGGCAAGGAGGGACAAGACTTAATGGGAGGTTTGGATTTTCTATTTGGTGAGTGTGTGTTTATTGGTTATCTTCCTCTTAGGAACAATGACATTAGCTAAAATTCAGAGTGTTGATGGAATGTTGACTTTGAACTTTATACATTATGCCCAATGGATAGAGGTGGCTGAAAATGCACTGACTGAGAAATACATTGGCAAACGATGGTGTATACTTATGAACAAATGTTGTGCTGGCACAAAATGGAACAAAGTCATGAGGCATGCAATGATGCAAAGGAACACGTGAAGGCAAAATTAGCCAGAAACAAAAGAACAACAATGATATGGTTTCCTTTAGAAAATGCTTATAAGAAAACAGGGGGCTAGATTTTAAGCTTTTATAGCAGACACATTAAGCCCAGAGTGGTGATGCGTGTTCATGAATTTCGAGAGGCAGATATATATATATATATAATTTGATATTTAGAGATAAGAATGAAGCCAATCAGGTTGGGGTTAAACTAATTCAGAACCTAGGGGTAAGGAAGACAGTGTTTATATTTTAGAACCACACATTCTCTTTGAGACCAAAGGAAGAAGGTTTTATTAGTTCTGGAACTGAAATTTTCTATAGTGCATAATCTAACTCAACCTATCTGTATAGCTCATTTGAACAACTGAAACACAGGGAGCCCAGAAAAAGAAAGAGGTTCTTTAATCTAGTATAGATTATTGAACTGTTTGGATACATCCTAGAGTACATTAAGCAGATAATCAAAAATATTGACAAAGTCCCTTGAGGGATGGGAGAAAGAACATGGAAATATTAAACCTTACCATCAGGGAATACCCTAATACTGGGTCAAAGTTTAGAGATACCCAAATCAATAGGCCATGCCCTCAATCCTGAGGCCTACTCTTGTGATGCTTCTGTAGGTAGCATTGAAGCTTAGACTACCTATAGGCATGCCTAAGAGTTATTTCTGGAGGACCTCTTTGGTTGCTCAGATGTGGCCTCTCTTTCTCCAAACCCAACTCCGCGAGTGAAACCATTGCAAGCCCCCCATGTGGGACATGACATCCAGGGGTGAAAGTCTCCCTGGCGATGTGGAAGATGACTCCCAGGGAGGAATCTGGCCCTGGCACCATGGGATCAACAATTCCATCCTTATCAAAAGGGGGAAAAGAAGTGTAACTAGTAAAGTATCAGTGGCAGAGAGAGTTCAAATAGAGTCGAGAGGCTACTCTGGAGGTTGCTCTTATGCAAACTTTAGTTAGACCTTGCTACCTATTATAACTTGCCAACCCCCAACCAGGACCATTCCAGCCAATCCTGATGAACACCTGGGGAAATATATAAGATTTCACAAAGGTTCCATGCACCGGAATAACTTTCCAGAAACCAACAACCTCCAGATGAGTCCCTTGTCCAGGTAAGTACTGAAATGTAGCCCAGCCTCTCAGAACATCAGATAGTTCATATCCCTACTCCATATTAGTGACAGACCCTCCCAATACCAAAAATTTAGAATGGCCATGCCCAAATACCCCTAAAGAGAGGGTTAGAAAGATCAATGGTGATAGTGGAGTTATACAGTGAAGATAGGATTTAACAAATGAATGTGAATGCTGAATCGGTAAATTGATATCTCTTTTAGTCTCCAATATCTTAGAACAGCTAGAAGTAAAAACCTAAAATTGTGGAATTGGAACCCATGTCAAACTCTGAAATATGGTGTACAACTAATTGTTGTGCTGTGCTTTAAAATTTATTGCTTTTTTTGTATATATGTTATTTTTCACAAAAAAAAAACAAGGAAAAAAGAGTCAATTGTGATGATAAAATGTATTGTTCCTTCTAGCCTCCTACATTCTGGAGCAGCTAGAAGGAAAAATCTGAGAGGATCATAGGGTAGCCCATGACAAACTCTGTGATCTGTCCCATAACTACTTTTTGAAGAGTGCTTTGAAGGCTATTGCTTTTTATTTCTTTGATTTGTATATATGTTATACTATACAATAAAAAAGTTAAAAAAAAAAAAAGTACTGGCAAAGTCCCTTGAGTGACGAGAAAAAAAGCATGGAAGTATTAAACTTTCACCACTGGGGAAAACTCTGATACTGTGTCAAACGTTAAGGATACCCAAATCAATAGGACAAGCCCTTGATCTTTTTTTTTCTTAACATTTGTTCCCCCTATTATTCATCTTTATTCCATATGTTTTACTCATCTGTTGATAAGGTAGATAAAAGGAGCATCAGACATAAGGTTTTCACAATCACACAGTCACACTGTGAAAGCTATATCATTATGCAATCATCTTCAACAAACATGCAAGCCCTTGATCTTGATGCTTCTTGTGAAGCCTATGTATGTAACAGAGAAGCTTAGCCTACCTATAGATGTGCCTAAGAGTTACTTCTGAAGGACTTCTTTTGTTACTCAGATGTGGGCTCTCTCTTTCTCAGCCCAACTCTGCAAGTGAAATCATTGCCCACCCCCTTCACAGGACTTGGCACGCAGGGTGAAAATATCTCTGGCGGTGTGGGAGATGACTCCCATGGATGAGCCTGGCCCTGGTACTGTGGGATCAACAATGCCATCCTGACCAAAAGAGGTCACAAGCTGAGAGAGTTAATATAGCATCGAGAGTCTACTCTGGAGGTCACTCATACAAGCTTCAGTTGGACATTGCTGTCTATCACAGCTTGCCAAATCTCAACAAAAACCATTCCTGCCAATCCTAAAGAACACCTAGGGCATTACATAAAATTATATAAAGGTTCCACGCACTAAGGTAACTTTCCTGAAACTTACAACCCCCATATCTCTAGACCAGATAAATCCTGATATGCAGGTGGCTCAGCCTCTCCAGAGCATCATCTAGTTCCATCCCCTTATCCCATATTATTACCAGCCTCTTCAAACCTGAAAAAATTAGGATAGGTATATCCCAAATACCCCTAAAGAGTGGAAGAAAGATCAAATTGATAGTGGAGTTAAACAGAGAATTTAGGATTTAACAAATAAATATGATTGCTGAATCATAATATTGATATTTCTTTTAATCTTCAGTGTCTTGGGGCAGCTAGTAGTAAAAAAAAAGTGGATTGTAACCCATAGAACTCTCAAATCTGTTCTATAACTAATTGTTGTGCTGTACTTTTTAATTTATTGCTTTTTTGTATATTACTTTTCACAAAAAAGTTTATTATGGTGATAAATGCACAATATATGATGATATTGTGAACCATTGATTGTACACTTTGGATGATTAAATTATATGCGAATATATATTTCAATAAAAAAATAAATAAATAAATTGGCCAAAGATGTGGGGGTCAATTTATCATCTCTCAATCCTATTCTATTCATCGGTATATCTCTCCTCCATGTGCCAGTGCCATGCTATCTTGATCACTGTGGCTTTCTAATAAGTTTTAGAGTCAGGAACCTTGAGTCCTCCAACTTCATTCTTTGTCAGGATATCTTGTTTATTCAGGTTATTCTAACAAATAAATTTGTTGAGTGACTTTTCCATTTATGCAAAATAGACTATTGGAATATTGATTTGGATTGCAGTGGATGTGTAAATAATGTTGGGTATAATAGACTATTAACAATATTTCATCTTCTAATCCATGAACCTAGAATGTCCTTCTTTTTATTTAGGTAGTATTTCATTTGTTTAACAATGTTTTGTAGCTTCTGTGTACAAGCCTTTTCCATCATTGGCTAAATCTATTCCTAGATATTTGGTTCCTTTAGCTCTTATTGTAAATGGAATATTTTTCTTGAATTCCTCCTCATATTTCTCATTATTAGTATATAGAAACAGTACTGGTTTTTGCATGCTCATCTTTTACTCCATCACTTTCCTGAATTCACTTATTAGCTTTAGTAGTTTTGTTGTAGATTTTTCAAGACTCTCTGCATAGAGGATCATGTCATCTTCAAATAAGGAAAGTTTTAGTCCTTCCCTTCCCATTTTGATGACTTTTATTTTTTTTTCTTGACTAATTGTTCTGGCAAGAACTTCCAGCACAGTGGTCAATAAATGATGACAGTGGACATCCTTGTCTTATTTCAGATCTTGCAGGGAAAGCTTAAGGTCTTCCACTATTGACTATGATGCTAGCTGTGGGTTTTTCATATATGTCCTTTTTCATGTTGAGGAAGCTTTCTTCTGTTTCTATTTTTCTATGTGCTTTTATCAAGAAGGATGTTGGATGTTGCCAAATGCCTTTTCTGTGTCAATTGAGTGGATCGTGTGTTTTTTCCCTTCATTTTACTAATATGGTGTGTTGAATTCACTGATTTTATTATGCTAAACTACCCTTGCATCCCTGGGATAAAACCCACTTGGTCATGGCGTAATTTTTTTTTTGCTTTATCTTTTTTTAATTGTATAATATAATATATATACAAAGCAAAGAAATAAAAAAGCAATAGTCTGCAAAGCACTCTTCAACAAGTGGTTACAGGACAGGTCCCAGAGTTTGTCATGGAGCACCATATGATCCTCTCCTATTTTTTCTTCTAGCTGCTCCAGAATTTAGGAGGCTAGAGGGCTTAAATACTTTTTCATCATCGCAATCACCTTTTTTTCCTTCTTTTTTTGTGAACAATAACATATATACAAAGAAGATATAAATTTCAAAGCACAGCACCACAATTAGTTGTAGAACATATTTCAGACTTTGACATGGGTTACAATTTCAAAATTTTCGTTTTTTACTTCTAGTTGCTCTAAAATACTAGAAACTAAAAGAAATATCAATTTATTGATTCAGCATTCATATTAATTTGTTAGGTCCTATTTTCTTATAATTCCATCATCACTTTTGATCTTTCTGTATCTCTCTTTAGGGTTTTTTGGGCTATGGCAATTCTAAATTTTTGATATTGGAAGGGTCTGTCACTAATATGGGGTAGGTAGATGGAACTATCTGATGTTCTGGAGAGGCTGGGCTAGGTTTCAGGACTTATCTGGACCAGGAACCCATCTGGAGGTTGTAGGTTTCTGGAAAGTTACTCTCATGCCTGGAACACCTGTGTAATCTTATATATTCTCCTAGGTGTTCATTAGGATTGGCTGGAATGGTCCTGGTTGGGGGTTGGCAGGTTATGATAAGTAGCAATGTCTAACTGAAGCTTGCATAAGAGCAACCCCCAGAGTAGCCTCTCGATTCTATTTGAACTCTCTCTACCACTGATACTTTGTTAATTACGCTTCTTTTCCCCCTTTTTGTCAGGATGGAATTGTTGATCCCACAGTGCCAGTTCTGTATTCATCTCTGGGAGTCATCTCCATGTCACCAGGGAAACTTTCACCCCTGGATGTCATGTCCCACGTAGGGGGGAAGGCAATGATTTCACTTGCAGAGATGGGATTAGAGAGACTGAGGCCACATCTGAGCAATGACAGAGGTCTTCCAGAAGTAACTCTTAGTCATGACTATAGGTAGTCTATGCTTCTCTGCTACCTACAGAAGGTTCACAAGAGTAAGCCTCATGATTAAGGGCATGGCCTATTGATTTGGGTATCCCTAAAGTTTGATCCACTATCAGGGGATTCCCTGATGGTAAGGTTTTATAGTTCCATGCTGTTTCTCCTCTCCCTCAGGGGACTTTGCAATACTTTTTGATTATCTGCTTAACATACTTTATGATGTTTCCAGACATTACAATAATCTATATGGGTTAAAGGACCTCTTTCTTATTCTGTGCTTCCTGTGTTTCAATCGTTCAAATGAGCTATACAAATAGATTGAATTGGATTATGCACTACAGAAAATTTCAATTCCAGATCAAATAAATCGTTCTTCCATAGGTCTCAAAGAGTAATGTGATTCTAGATTATAGATGCTGTCTTCCTTACCCCTATGTTCTGAATTACTTTAACCCCAACCTGCTCGGCTTCATTCTTATCTCTAAGTATCAGATTATATATCTATCCACTGTCAATCTGTGTCTTTTGATTAGGTACTTTAATACATTAACATTTAATGTTATTTTTGTGAAGATATTACTTACATTAGCCATTTTGTCCTTTGGTGTTTGTATATCATATCTCTTTTTGTCTCTCTTTTCCTTTATTATAACTGTGTTTTTGGTATATTGAGCTTTTGTGATGTATCTGGATGATTATTTTCTCATTTCTATTTCTATATATTTTAAAAATTCTATTTTCATGATTACTGTGAGTTTATTACACAATGTGCATCTATATCCTATTAACTTGAAAATAATGCTTACTTAAATTCAATAGGACACATTCTCTGCTCCCATATCCCTGTTTCCTTTCTTTATGTTTTTCTGTCCCATTTTACCATTTTATGTTTTGCATATACCTTATCAGAAAATATGCCTTTTCTTGTTCAGTTGTATTCTGAGTCTTATAGGAATTAACGAATAGAGTTGTATATTGAGGATAAAATACTACTGGGTTTTACATGAACTCTCAGTTACCTTTTCTGAAGATCTTTATTTTTTCATACTATTCCAAGACACTCTCTTCTGTCTTCTCCTTTAAATCTGCAGAATTCCTTTTAATGCTTCTTCTAGGACAGGTCTTTTGTTGAGAACCCTCTCAGTGTTTATCTGTCAATATTTTAAATTCTCCCTCATTGTTGAAGGACAGTTTTGGTGGATAAGGAATTTTGGGCTTGCAGTTCTCCTCCTTCGGTACTTTAAGTATTTCGTACCACTGTCATCTCATCTCCATGGTTTCTGATGGGAAATTGGCACTTGGTCTTATTAAGGATCATTTGTATGTGATGAATCACTTTGCTCTTGCTGCTTTCTGAATTCTCACTTTTAACTTTGGCATTTGACATTTTGACTAGTATGTGTCTTAGATTTAGGAATTATTACGACTTGAGAATGTTGTGCTTCTTAAACAGGTGTATTCATGTCTCTAATATGATTTGTGTAATTTTTGGCCATTTATTTCCTCAAATATTCTTTGTCCATTTACCCTTCTCTTCTCTTTCTGGGACACCCATGATGCATATGTTAGTGCACTTCATGCTCTCACTCAAATTTCTGAGGCACTGCTCAATTTTTTCTATTCTTTTTTCCATATGTTTTTCTGCCATTATGATTTTAATTGTCCTATCTTGTAGTCCACTGGTTCTTCCTTTTGATTGCTAAAATCTGCTGTTGTGTACTGCTATTGTATTTTTAATCTTTACTATTGTGCCTTTCATTTCCACAATTTCTGTTATGTTTCTTTTTATATTTCAAATTCTTGTTTACATGCACACATTTTCTTCTTAATCTCCTTTAACACTTTATCCATATTTCCCTTCATCTTCCCAAATTTATTTAGGGGATTTGTGAACTTCAAAAATTAGTTTTTCCAAATTCTGTATTTCCTTTGAAATTTTAATTTGTTCCATTCACTGAGCAATATCTTTTTCTTATTATGGCTTGCTATCTTTTGCTGAATTCTGGTCATCTGATTATCTTGATGAGTTAATGCTGAAGGTCAGTTTCTCCCTCTTTTCTATGTTTTTATTGTTAATTGGCTTTGTGTTAAGTCTCTTCTTTGATGCTTGGTCCAACATATTCTGACCCTTATAATAGGCTGTGTTTAACTGTTCAGATTTTCTCAGCTCTTCTTCTTATGATCCTTGTCTTGGATATGTGGTACAAATTTTACAATTGCATTTTTTGTGCAATTGTTTCACTTCCACAGGAAAACTTCCTTCCCCTATTCCTTTTCTGGGAATCTTGATCTGTTCTGTTACTTTTTAGTAGAATTTTCTCACCAGTTCCTATGATTTGTTTAATTATCTCTGTCACCCAGTACCCCCTTTTTCCTTATAATTTTCAGTCATGGGACCCCTTCTGCCTTGCAGCTGTTCAGTTTTACTCTCCTTTTATTGTGTAGAGCCAGATGGGGCCTGTGCTGGTTTGAAAGGATGTGTGTCCCCTAGAAAAGTCATATTTTAATCCTAATCCCATTTTGTAAAGGCAGCCATTTATTCTAATCCCTATGCAGCATTGTATGCTTGAAATGGTAATTAGATCATCTCCCTGGAGATGTGATGTAATCGAGAGTGCTTATTAAACTGGATTAGGTGATGACATGTCTCCACCCATTTGGGTGGGTCTTGATTAGTTTTTTTTTTTTATTAATTAAAAAAAGAATTAACAAAACAATTAGAAATCATTCCAATCTACATGTACAATCAGTAATTCTTAATAACATCACATAGTTGCATATTCATCATTTCTTAGTACATTTGCATCGATTTAGAAAAAGAAATAAAAAGACAACAGAATAAGAATTAAAACAATAATAGAAAGAAAAAAAAACAAAAAAAACAAAAACAAAAAACCTATACCTCACATGCAGCTTCATTCAGTGTTTTAACATAATTGCATTACAATTGGGTAGTATTGTGCTGTCCATTTCTGAGTTTTTATATCCAGTCCCGTTGTACAGTCTGTATCCCTTCATCTCCAATTATCCCTTCTCTTTTTTTTTTTAATTAACGGAAAAAAAGAAATTAACCCAACATTTAGAGATCATACCATTCTACACATGCAATCATTAATTCTTAACATCATCACATAGATGCATGATCATCATTTCTTAGTACATTTGCATTGGTTTAGAAGAACTAGCAACATAACCGAAAAAGATATAGAATGTTAATATAGAGAAAAAAATAAAAGTAATAATAGTAAAATCAAAACAAAACAAAACAAAACAAAACAAAAACCTATAGCTCAGATGCAGCTTCATTCAGTGTTTTAACATGATTACTTTACAATTAGGTATTATTGTGCTGTCCATTTTTGAGTTTTTGTATCTAGTCCTGTTGCACAGTCTGTATCCCTTCAGCTTCAATTACCCATTGTCTTACCCTGTTTCTAACTCCTGCTGAACTCTGTTACCAATGACATATTTCAAGTTTATTCTCGAATGTCCGTTCACATCGGTGGGACCATACAGTATTTGTCCTTTAGTTTTTGGCTGGATTCACTCAGCATAATATTCTCTAGGTCCATCCATGTTATTACATGGTTCATAAGTTTATCTTGTCTTAAAGCTGCATAATATTCCATCGTATGTATATACCACAGTTTGTTTAGCCACTCTTCTGTTGATGGAGATTTTGGCTGTTTCCATCTCTTTGCAATTGTAAATAATGCTGCTATAAACATTGGTGTGCAAATGTCCGTTTGTGTCTTTGCCCTTAAGTCCTTTGAGTAGATACCTAGCAATGGTATTGCTGGGTCGTATGGCAATTCTATATTCAGCTTTTTGAGGAACCGCCAAACTGCCTTCCACAGTGGTTGCACCCTTTGACATTCCCACCAACAGTGGATAAGTGTGCCTCTTTCTCCGCATCCTCTCCAGCACTTGTCATTTTCTGTTTTGTTGATAATGGCCATTCTGGTGGGTGTGAGATGATATCTCATTGTGGTTTTGATTTGCATTTCTCTAATGGCCAGGGACATTGAGCATCTCTTCATGTGCCTCTTGGCCATCCGTATTTCCTCTTCTGAGAGGTGTCTGTTCAAGTCTTTTTCCCATTTTGTAATTGGGTTGGCTGTCTTTTTGTTGTTGAGATGAACAATCTCTTTATAAATTCTGGATACTAGACCTTTATCTGATATATCATTTCCAAATATTGTCTCCCATTGTGAAGGCTGTCTTTCTACTTTCTTGATGAAGTTCTTTGATGCACAAAAGTGTTTAATTTTGAGGAGTTCCCATTTATTTATTTCCTTCTTCAGTGCTCTTGCTTTAGGTTTAAGGTCCATAAAACCGCCTCCAGTTGTAAGATCCATAAGATATCTCCCAACATTTTCCTCTAACTGTTTTATGGTCTTAGACCTAATGTTTAGATCTTTGATCCATTTTGAGTTAACTTTCGTATAGGGTGTGAGAGATGGGTCTTCTTTCATTCTTTTGCATATGGATATCCAGTTCTCTAGGCACCATTTATTGAAGAGACTGCTCTGTCCCAGGTGAGTTGGCTTGACTGCCTTATCAAAGATCAAATGTCCATAGATGAGAGGGTCTATATCTGAGCACTCTATTCGATTCCATTGGTCGATATATCTATCTTTATGCCAATACCATGCTGTTTTGACCACTGTGGCTTCATAATATGCCTTAAAGTCAGGCAGCGCGAGACCTCCAGCTTCGTTTTTTTTCCTCAAGATGTTTTTAGCAATTCGGGGCACCCTGCCCTTCCAGATAAATTTGCTTATTGGTTTTTCTATTTCTGAAAAATAAGTTGTTGGGATTTTGATTGGTATTGCATTGAATCTGTAAATCAATTTAGGTAGGATTGACATCTTAACTATATTTAGTCTTCCAATCCATGAACATGGTATGCCCTTCCATCTATTTAGGTCTTCTGTGATTTCTTTTAGCAGTTTTTTGTAGTTTTCTTTATATAGGTTTTTTGTCTCTTTAGTTAAATTTATTCCTAGGTATTTTATTCTTTTAGTTGCAATTGTAAATGGGATTCGTTTCTTGATTTCCCCCTCCGCTTGTTCATTGCTAGTGTATAGAAATGCTACAGATTTTTGAATGTTGATCTTGTAACCTGCTACTTTGCTGTACTCATTTATTAGCTCTAGTAGTTTTGTTGTGGATTTTTCCGGGTTTTCGACGTATAGTATCATATCGTCTGCAAACAGTGATAGTTTTACTTCTTCCTTTCCAATTTTGATGCCTTGTATTTCTTTTTCTTGTCTAATTGCTCTAGCTAGAACCTCCAACACAATGTTGAATAATAGTGGTGATAGTGGACATCCTTGTCTTGTTCCTGATCTTAGGGGGAAAGTTTTCAATTTTTCCCCATTGAGGATGATATTAGCTGTGGGTTTTTCATATATTCCCTCTATCATTTTAAGGAAGTTCCCTTGTATTCCTATCTTTTGAAGTGTTTTCAACAGGAAAGGATGTTGAATCTTGTCGAATGCCTTCTCTGCATCAATTGAGATGATCATGTGATTTTTCTGCTTTGATTTGTTGATATGGTGTATTACATTAATTGATTTTCTTATGTTGAACCATCCTTGCATACCTGGGATGAATCCTACTTGGTCATGATGTATAATTCTTTTAATGTGTTGTTGGATACGATTTCCTAGAATTTTATTGAGGATTTTTGCATCTGTATTCATTAGAGAGATTGGTCTGTAGTTTTCTTTTTTTGTAATATCTTTGCCTGGTTTTGGTATGAGGGTGATGTTGGCTTCATAGAATGAATTAGGTAGTTTTCCCTCCACTTCGATTTTTTTGAAGAGTTTGAAGAGAATTGGTACTAATTCTTTCTGGAACGTTTGGTAGAATTCACATGTGAAGCCATCTGGTCCTGGACTTTTCTTTTTAGGAAGTTTTTGAACGACTAAATCAATTTCTTTACTTGTGATTGGTTTGTTGAGGTCATCTATGTCTTCTTGAGTCAAAGTTGGTTGTTCATGTCTTTCCAGGAACCCGTCCATTTCCTCTAAATTGTTGTATTTATTAGCGTAAAGTTGTTCATAGTATCCTGTTATTACCTCCTTTATTTCTGTGATGTCAGTAGTTATGTCTCCTCTTCCATTTCTGATCTTATTTATTTGCATCCTCTCTCTTCTTCTTTTTGTCAATCTTGCTAAGGGCCCATCAATCTTATTGATTTTCTCATAGAACCAACTTCTGGCCTTATTGATTTTCTCTATTGTTTTCATGTTTTCAATTTCATTTATTTGTGCTCTAATCTTTGTTATTTCTTTCCTTTTGCTTGCTTTGGGGTTAGCTTGCTGTTCTTTCTCCAGTTCTTCCAAATGGATAGTTAATTCCTGAATTTTTGCCTTTTCTTCTTTTCTGATATAGGCATTTAGAGCAATAAATTTCCCTCTTAGCACTGCCTTTGCTGCGTCCCATAAGTTTTGATATGTTGTGTTTTCATTTTCATTCACCTCGAGGTATTTGCTAATTTCTCTAGCAATTTCTTCTTTGACCCAGTCATTGTTTAGGAGTGTGTTGTTGAGCCTTCACGTATTTGTGAATTTTCTGGCACTCTGCCTATTATTGATTTCCAACATCATTCCTTTATGGTCCGAGAAAGTGTTGTGTAAGATTTCAATCTTTTTAAATTTGTTAAGACTTGCTTTGTGACCCAGCATATGGTCTATCTTTGAGAATGATCCATGAGCACTTGAGAAAAAGGTGTATCCTGCTGTTGTGGGATGTAATGTCCTATAAATGTCTATTAAGTCTAGTTCATTTATAGTAATATTCAGATTCTCTATTTCTTTGTTGATCCTCTGTCTAGATGTTCTGTCCCTTGATGAGAGTGGTGAGTTGAAGTCTCCAACTATTATGGTATATGAGTCTATTTCCCTTTTCAGTGTTTGCAGTATATTCCTCACGTATTTTGGGGCATTCTGATTCGGTGCGTAAATATTTATGATTGTTATGTCTTCTTGTTTAATTGTTCCTTTTATTAGTATATAGTGTCCTTCTTTGTCTCTTTTAACTGTTTTACATTTGAAGTCTAATTTGTTGGATATTAGTATAGCCACTCCTGCTCTTTTCTGGTTGTTATTTGCATGAAATATCTTTTCCCAACCTTTCACTTTCAACCTATGTTTATCTTTGGGTCTAAGATGTGTTTCCTGTAGACAGCATATAGAAGGATCCTGTTTTTTAATCCATTCTGCCAATCTATGTCTTTTGATTGGGGAATTCAGTCCATTGACATGTAGTGTTATTACTGTTTGGATAATATTTTCCTCTAACATTTTGCCTTTTGTATTATATATATCATATCTGATTTTCCTTCTTTCTACACTCTTTTCCATATCTCTCTCTTCTGTCTTTTTGTATCTGACTCTAGTGCTCCCTTTAGTATTTCTTGCAGAGCTGGTCTCTTGGTCACAAATTCTTTCAGTGACTTTTTGTCTGAGAATGTTTTAATTTCTCCCTCATTTTTGAAGGATAATTTTGCTGGATATAGGAGTCTTGGTTGGCAGTTTTTCTCTTTTAGTATTTTAAATATATCATCCCACTGTCTTCTAGCTTCCATGGTTTCTGCTGAGAAATCTACACAAAGTCTTATTGGGTTTCCCTTGTATGTAATGGATTGTTTTTCTCTTGCTGCTTTCAAGATCCTCTCTTTCTCTTTGACCTCTGACATTCTAACTAGTAAGTGTCTTGGAGAACGCCTATTTGGGTCTAATCTCTTTGGGGTGCGCTGCACTTCTTGGATCTGTAATTTTAGGTCTTTCATAAGAGTTGGGAAATTTTCAGTGATAATTTCTTCCATTAGTTTTTCTCCTCCTTTTCCCTTCTCTTCTCCTTCTGGGACACCCACAACACGTATATTTGTGCGGTTCATATTGTCCTTGAGTTCCCTGATACCCTGTTCAAATTTTTCCATTCTTTTCCCTATAGTTTCTGTTTCTTTTTGGAATTCAGATGTTCCATCCTCCAAATCACTAATTCTATCTTCTGTCTCTTTAAAGCTATCATTGTAGCTATCCATTATTTTTTCTATATTTGCTACTTTATCCTTCACTTCCATAAGTTCTGCGATTTGTTTTTTCAGTTTTTCTATTTCTTCTTTATGTTCAGCCCATGTCCTCTTCATGTCCTCCCTCAATTTATCGATTTCATTTTTGAAGAGGTTTTCCATTTCTGTTCGTATATTCAGCATTAGTTGTCTCAGCTCTTGTGTCTCATTTGAGCTATTGGTTTGTTCCTTTGACTGAGCCATATTCTCAATCTTTTGAGTATGAACAGTTATCTTCTGCTGCTGGCGTCTGGGCATTTATTCAGATTTCTCTGGGTGTTGGACCCAGCAAGGTTGTAATATTTTTCTGTGAAATCTCTGGGTTCTGTTTTTCTTATCCTGCCCAGTAGGTGGCGCTCGTGGCACACGTTTGTCTGCGGGTCCCACCAGTAAAAGGTGCTGTGGGACCTTAAACTTTGGAAAACTCTCGCCGTCCTGGGAGTTCGCTAGCCGAAGCGGCTTGAGCCGGCCCGGGGTCTGAACGCAGGGAGGGTTGCTGGTCGCCGCAGCCAGGGAAAGAGCCCGTCCGAATTTCCTAGTCGGCCCTGGGCAACAAGCGTGGCGGGAGGGCGCCAGCGGCAGCGGCCCGCCCGAGAGAGTGCACGTTCCCCGGGAGTCACGGGGTCACCGTTCTCCGCGGCCTGGGGGTTTCCGATCCAATTCTCTCAGTTGGTCCGGGGGCTGCGCGTGGTTGGGCGCCAGTCGCCTTGGTTTCAGGGGACCACCTCTCCAATTCTCCCAGCCGGCCCGGGAAGGGGGAAGGGAGTAACTCCGGCCGCTTGCCACCCCGCCCGGTAAGGCCCGCGCGCCTCGGCGATCTCACCCGAGCTGCTTCTCTCAGCCAGCCAGCCATTCCAGGATGGGGTACGCTGTCTTTTTTATCTCTGTTGTGGGTTTGGGCGCTTTCTGTATCATTTCTACTCCCCTAGTAGGTGTCCTGGAGAAGAAACTAAGATCCGCGCATCTTACTAAGCCGCCATGTTCCTTGATTAGTTTTTGAAGTCCTATAAGAGAGGAAACATTTTGGAGACAAGAGATTCAGAGAGAGCAGAGACTGCTGCAGCACCACAAAGCAGAGAGTCCATGAGCCAGCGACCTTTGGAGATGAAGAAAGAAAATGCATCCCAGGGAGCTTCATGAAACTAGAAGCCAGGAGAGAAAGTTAGCAGATGATGCCATGTTTGCCATGTGCCCTTCCAGCTGAGAGAGAAGCCCTGACTGTGCTTGCCATGTGCCTTCTCACTTGAGAGAGAGACCCTGAACTTCATTGGCCTTCCTGAACCAAGTTATCTTTCCCTGGATGGATGCCTTTGATTGGACATTTCTACAGACTTGTTTTAATTGGGACATTTTCTTGGCCTTAGAAGTATAAACTAGCAACTTATTAAATTCCCCCTTTTAAAAGCCATTCCATTTCTGGTACACTGCATTCCAGCAGCTAGCAATCTAGAACAGGGTTGACCAAGAAAGCTGGGCCATTCAGTAAAGTTTGTTTTGTGTTTAGATAGTCCAGTAAACAGAGACAGGATTGAGTAAGATAACAAATTTAAAATGCTGAAAGAAAATAATTGCCAACTAAGATTCTATATTTGACCAAACTGTCTTTCAAAAATGAGGAACAAATTATGACATTCCACAACAAAAAAAAAGCCAAGGAGTTTACTCATCACAGGAAGTGCCATAAGGAATGCTAAAGGAAGTTATTCATGTTGAAAGGAAAGGACACTAGATAATAGACTGAAGTTACATGGAGAAAAAGTTCTCTAGTATGGGTAGCCACAATGCTTAAAATAATTCCAATGTTATGGCATTTTTAAAATTTGTAATTGTGTTTTTAACTTCTTCCAGGATTTAAAATTCAAGAGCATAAATAGTGTGCCAGTTTGAAGCTATTGTGTATCCCAGAAAAGCCATGTCCTTTAATCCTCATTCAACACTGCTGGGTGGGACTTTTTTTAAAATTGTTTCCATGAAGATGTGACAAACCCAATTGTGGGTGGTAACTTTTGCTTAGATGGTTTCCATGGAGATGTGTCTTCACCCGTTCAAGGTGGGGTTGCTTACTGGAACCCTTTAAGAGGGAACCATTTTGGAAAAGGCAACAGAGCCCATGCAGTCAGAGAACTTTGGAGATGAAGAAGGAAAATGCCCCTGGGGGAGATTCATGAAACAGGAATCTCAGTGGTAAAGCTAGTAGACTTCACCATGTGCTATTCCAGCTGAGAGAGAAACCCTAAACATCATCAGCCTTCTTGAACCAAGGTATCTTTCACTGGATGCCTTAGATTGGATATTTTTATGGCCTTGCTTTAATTTGGACATTTTCATAGCCATAGGACTGCAAACTTGCAACTTAATAAATTCCTTCTTTTAACAACCATTCCATTTCTGGTATATTACATTCTGGCAGGTTTTGCAAACTAGAATAAATAGTAATGATGAATCTATGATTGTGGACTCATAATATATGAATATACGATTTTTCACAAAACAACTTAAAGGTGTGTAGATGGAAAGGTATAAGAACATAGTTTGTGTATGCCATGAAGTTAAATTGGTGTCAAATCAAATGAGATTATGATAGATTTAGGGTGTTAAAATCAAGCACCATAATAATAACATAAAATATGAGAAAAATGCACAGAAGGAAATTAGAAGACATTATAAAGAGTTCACTACAAATCATCAACTAAATACAAAATAGATAGTAATAGAAGCACTTAGGGACAAGAGAGGGGAAAGACTTACAAAATACCAAGAGCAAAATGTCAGAAGTCCTGAATTATCACTAATTATTTTAAATGTAAATGGGTTAACCTCTGTAACCAGAAGGAGAGATTGGCAGACTAGACAAAACTGCCTGATCCATATATATATTCTCTTCATTAGAAACTCACTTATGATTCGAAGACACTGTTTTAGTTTGTTAAGCTGCCAGAATGCAATGCACCAGAAATTGAATGGGTTTTAAAAGAAGTTTATCAAGTTGCAAGTGTACAGTTCTAAGGCCATGAAAATGTCCAAATTAAGGCACCAACAATAGAATACTTTCACTCAAGAAAGGCTGATGCTGTCCAGAACCCCTCTGTAAACTGGGACACAAGTGGCAGGTGACTGGTGGAGTCTTTGGCTTCTGGATTCCTCTGTCAGCTGGGAGGGCATGTGGTGATATCTGCTAGCTTTGTCTTCTCATTTCATAAGGCTTCCCTGGGAGCATTTCCCTTCTGTGTCTGCAAAGACTTCTGGCTGTGTGGGCTCTGTCAGCACTGTAGGCTCTAAAGCTTTTTCCAAAATAGTTCCCTTTTAAAGGACTCCAGTAAGTAATCCCACCTTGAATGAGTAGAGACACATCTCCATGGAAATCATTTAATCAGAAAGATCCCACCTAGCAATATTGAATGAGGTTTAAAGATCATGGATTTTCTGGGGTACACAATAGTTAGACACAGACACTAATTAGGCACAGACACTAATAGATTGAAAGTGAAAGGATGGGACAGGGCAACACGGTGGCATAGTGAGAGGTGGAATTTAGTTCATCCTCCAAAGCAGTTAGTAAATAGCCAGGAAAAGAATAGAGCAATTGCTGGGAGAACATCAGTGACCAGACACAAGCATAAAGCAAGTTGTACTAGGTGGAATGGCTGAGACCCCACAAAGAAAAAGCCACTGTGGTTCTACAAGCCACAGAAGCCAGTACTTCTCTCCCACAGGCTTAGAAAGCTGGTTCACTGAGAGGAAAGGAAACAGACTTTACTAGCAGCAAGGTCTTATCTCAACCGAACTCCAATTATGGAATTAATTAACAAATTCTGACTACTGAAAATAGGCCCCAGAACAGATAAACCTGAAATAACCATTAATGGTACTAGGAGGTTTTGCCTCTGCAGAGAAAGGGTGGGGCTGATAGGGAAAAAACACAGAGGCTTTTTTAATTGGACAGCACAAAATACTGGAAAAGGGCTGGACCCCAAGCAAAGGGGACACATAGAGCCTGGAGATACATAGAACCACTTACCAAATTAAGCTATTGACCAACACACCTCGGGAGCAGGGGCTGACTTTGAAAAGGCTTTTTTTTTTGCTTTCTTCCTACTTATTGACAGGTCATTATCTAAAACTAGAAGCATTCTCAGCCTCCACCATAGCCCCAGGCAAGGGTGGAATTCAGCTTGCCTGAAAGACAAAGTAACTACTCAGGTGAAAGGAGTTAATTCCATAAAGGAAGCTTCTTCCCCAAGAGAAAGGTGAGGCCCAGCTCAAGTGGAATCCCTCCTTCAAGGAACTCAGGCCCCAGGGACTTGAAAACTGAAGCAATTAAAGCCAATCTACAACCTCACCTCTGTCCCAACCATGCCCGGCAAAGAGAGTCTACTGAAATTAAAGGCACCACATCCCTTTAAACTGCTGGGAAGGCATGGGAAAATTAGCACCAAATACTAGGCAGGATAGGAAAAGCACAGAGTCTAGAGGCTTCATAGGAAAGTCTGAAAATGGGCTGGGTCTTACACTCAGGGAAAACTGATGCTGGCTACACTTTCCTCCTCAGATGTGGGCCTGTCTGGTCTGGGAAAGTCTAACTGGGGTCAATAATATCTGAGGAAATTCTTCTCAAAAAAAAAACTCCATATAGGCAGGGCCAGAAACAAAAAAACAAGAACTGAACATTTCTGATCAGTTAAACAGAACCTAAGCTAGAGGTCTAGAATAAGAATGTCAAAGAACAGATGGAGAACAAAGACATCCTGTAAGAAAATCCCAGGTGAAAGAGTGAAAACAACCTCCAGAATAAACTAAGGAAATCCAACACATAGATTCCAGCAAAAAATAATAATTCATACTAGAAAAATAAAAGATATGGCCCAGTAAAAGGAATAAAACCAGCACTTCAAATGAGATACAGGAGTTGAAAAAACTAATTCAGGATATTCAAACAGACATGGAAAATCTCAACAAATGTCAAATCAATGAATTGAGGGGGGATGTAAAGAAGACATTGGGTGAACAAAAAGAAGAACTCAAAAGTGTGAAAACACAAATCACAGAACTTATGGGAATGAAAGGCACAAAAGAAGAGATGAAAAAACAATGGAAACCTACAACAACAGATTTTAAGAGGCAGAAGAAAAGATAAGGTAATTAGAGGACTGGACATCTGAAATACAACACACACACGCACACACACAAACATGTAGGGAAAAATGGAAAATATGAACAGGATCTCAGGGAATTGAATGACAAGATGAAGTGCATGAATATATGTGTTGTGGGTGTCCCAGAAGGAGAAGAATAGAAGGGAAAAAGAGGAGAAAGACTAATGGAGGAACTAATCATTGAAAATTTCCTATCTCTTCTGAAAGACATAAAATTACAGATCCAGGAAGTGCAGCATACCCCAGCACAATAAGTCCAAATAGCCATACTCCAAGACATTTACTAATCAGATTGTCAAATGTCAAAAAGAGAGAACTTTGAAAGCAGCAAGAGAAAAGCAATCCATCACATACAAGGGAAGTCCAATAAGATTATGTGGGGATTTCTCAGCAGAAACCATGGAGGTGAGAAACCAGTGGTATGATTTATTTAAGATTCTAAGAGAGAGAATCTGCCAGCAAAGAATTATATATCCAGCAAAATTGTCCTTAAAAAATGAGGGGAAGATTAAAATATTTTCAGACAATCACTGAGGGAATTTGTGACTAAGAGACCAGCTCTGTAAGAAATACTAAAGGGAGCACTACATGCAGATGGGAAAATGTGGGAAAAAGAGATCTGGAGAGGAGTGTAGAAATGAAGATTATTAGTATAGGCAAAAAGAGAAAAAAATAGATATTACATATGCAATTCAAAAGACAAAATGGTAGAGGTAGTTACTACTGCCTTTACAGTAGCAACATTGAAAGTTAATGGATTAAACTCCCCAATCAAAAGACATAGACTGGCAAAATGGATTGAAAAACAGCACCCATCTATATGCAGTCTACAGAAGACCCATTTTAGACCCAAGGACAAAAATATGTTAAAAGTGAGAGGTTGGAAAAAGATATTTCATGCAAACAACATTCAGAAAAGAGTAGGAGTAGCTGTACTAATATCTGAAAGATTAGACTTCAAATGTAAAACAGTTACAAGAGACAAAGGAGGACACTTTCTTTAATAAAAGAAAAAAAATTATTCTTTTATTAATAAAAGAATGATTCAAAAAGACATAAATATTTTTTCACTGAGCCGGAGTGCTCCAAAGAACATGAGGCAAACACTGACAACACTGAAGACAGAAATAGACACCTCTACTATAATGGTTGGAGACATCATTTCCACACTCTCATCAATGGATAGAACATCTAGATAGAGGATCAATAAGGAAGCAGAGATTTTAAATAATATGATAAATTAACAAGGCTTAACAACCATTTATGGAACATTACACACCACAACAGAAGGATGCACATTTTCCACAAGTGCTCATAGATCATTCTCAAGGGTAGACCATATTCTAGATCATGAAGCAAGTCTCAATAAATTTAAAAAGATTGGAATCATACAAAACACTTTCTCAGATCAATTGCAAATCAATAATAGGCAGAAGGCCAGAAAATTCACAAACATATAGAGGCTAAACAACACACACTTAAACAACCAGTCATCGAGGAAACAATTAAAAGAGAAGCCAGTAAATATCTCAAAGGAAATTAAAATGAAAACACAACATCAAAGTTCATAAGATGCAGCAAAGGCATTGCTAAGAGGGAAATTTATTGCCTTAAATGTCTATATTAAAAAAGAAGAAAGAGAAAAATCAGAGGAATTAATTGTCACTTTGAAGAACTAGAGAAAGAGCAGCAAACTAACCACAAAGCAAACAAGAGGAAAGAAATATTGAAGATTAGAGCAGACATAAATGAAATTGAGAACATGAAAATAATGTAGAAAATCATCAAAACCTGAAGTTGGTTCTTTGAGAAAATCAGTAATATCAATGAACCCTTAGCTAGGTTGACAAAAGAAGAAGAGGATGCAAATGAATAAAATCAGAAATGGAGGAGGAGACATAACCACTGACCCAGCAGAAATAAAGGAGGTAACAAGAGAATATTATGAGCAACACTAGACAATGTAGATGAAATGGACAATTTCTTAAGAAGGTATGAACAACCAACACTGACTTGAGAAGAAATGGATGACCTCAATAAAACAATCACAAGTAAAGGGGTTGAATCAGTCATTGAGAAGCTCCCAAAAAAGAAAAGTTCAGGATCAGATTGCTTATGTGAATTCTACCAAGCATTCAAGAAATAATTAGTACCAATCCTGCTCAATCTTTTCAAAAAATTAAAGCAGAGGAAAAGCTACCTAACTCATTTTATGAAGCCAACATCACCCTCATACCAAAGCCAGACAAATTTACTACAAGAAAAGAAAATTGCAGACCAATTTCTCTGAGAATATAGATGCAAAAATCCTGAACTAGATGCTTGCAGATTGAATTCTGCAGCACATTAAAATAATTATCCACCATGACCAAGTATGATATATCCCAGGTATGCAAGGATGGTTCAAAATAAGAAAATCAAATAACGTAATACACCATATCAACAAATCAAAACAGGAAAACCACATGATCATCTTGATTGATGCAGAAATGTCATTTGACAAAATTCAACATCCTTTATTGAAGAAAACACTTCAAAGGTTAGGAATAGAAAGGAACTTCCTCAACATGATAAAGGGAATATATGAAAAACCCACAGGTAATATAATTCTCAATGAGGAAAGACTGAAACAAGATAATGATGCCCAATGCCAGCACTGTTATTCAACATTGTGCTGGAAGTTCTAGCTAGAGCAATTAGATAAGAAAAAGAAGTAGAAGGCATCCAAACTGGAAAGGAATAAATAAAACTTTCACTGTTTACAGATGATATGATATTATATGTTGAAATCCTGTAAAATCTACAGCAAAGATACTAGAGCTAATAAATGAGTAAAGTGAAGTGGCAAGGTACAAGATCCACACCCACATATCAGCAGTGTTTCTATACACTATTAGTAATGAGTAATCTGAGGAGGAAACCTATAAAAATCCATTTACAATAGCAACCAAAATAATGAAATATTTAGGAATAAATTTAACTAAGAATTCAAAAGATGTATATACAGAAAACTACAAGAAATTGCAAAAAGAAATCATGGAAAACATAAATAAATTGAAGAACATACCATATTCATAGATTGTAAGACTAACTATAGTTAAGATGTCAATTCTACCCAAATTGATTTATAGATTAAATGCAATATTTATTAAGAGCCCAAAAACTTACTTTACAGAAATTAAAAAACCAATAACCAAATTTATTTGGACAGCTAAATAGCTAAAATATCATAAGAAAAGAAAATGAAGCAGGAGGACTCACACTATCTGGCATTAAATCATATTACAAAGCTACAGTCACCAAAACAGCATGGAACTGGCATAATATGACCAATGGAAGCAAATAGAGTGTTCAGAAATAGACCCTCTCATCTACACACAATTAGGTTTTGATAAGGTGGTGAAGCCAACTCACCTGGGTCAGAGCAGCCTCTTTAATAAATTGTACTTGGAGAACTGAATATCCATATGCAAAGAATGAAAGAGGATCCATATCCAACACTCTATACAAAAATTAACTCAAAATGGATCAAAGCCCTAAACATTAGAGCTAGGACCATAAAACTTTTAGAATAAAATGTAGGGAAGTATCTCATAAATCTTGTAATAGGAGGCAGTTTCCTAGACCTTATACCCAAAGCATGAGCATTGAAAAAAGAAATAGATAAATGGGAACTCCTGAAAATTAAACAGTTTTGTGCATCAAAAAACTTTGTCAAGAAATTAAAAAGGCAGCCTATGCAATTGGAAACAATATTTGGAAATCACATATCAGACAAGGGTTTAATATCCAGAAGATATAAAGAGATTCTTCAACTCAACAGCAAAAAAGATAAACAACCCAATTTAAAAATGGACAAAGAGCATGAACAGACACTTCTCAGAAGAGGAAATACAAATGGCTAAAAGGTACATGAAAAGATGCACAACTTCATGGATATTAGGGAAATGCAAATCAAACCCACAATGAGATATCAACTGACAGCCACTAGAATGGCCATTATCAAAAAACAAAAAAATACAAGTTCTGGATGAAATTTGGAGAAAAAGGCAAACTTATCCACTATTGGTAGGAATGTAAAATGGTACAATTGCTCTGGAAGGCAGTTTGGTGGTTCCTCAGGTATCTAAGTATAGAATTGTCACATGATCCAGCAATCCATTTTTACATATACATTCAGAAGACATGGGGGTAAGGACATAAATGGATATTGTCACACGAATGTTTATAGCAACAGTGTTCACAACTGTCAAGAGATGTATACAGCTGAAATGTTCATCAGCACATGAGAGGCTAAGCAAGCTGCAGAATATTACACAGCTGTGAGACAGAATAAAGTTATGAAGCATATAACAACATGGATGAATCTTAGGGACAATATGCTGAGTGAAATTAGCCAGAAACAAAAGGACAAATACTCTATTGTCTCACTAATATAAACTATAATTAATGAATGTACTTTGACAATTGAAGTTAACCACACAGGTTATCAGGAGATAGAAATAGGGTAGAGATTGGGCAACTTGTACTGAAAAATACAGATTATGCAACAAGACTGATTGTAAACATTCATAAATGTATAGCACAATATTATGTGATGGTAACATAAGTACACTGACTGTGATACTTTCACATACGTACATTCAGGAGTTGTAACTGTTATCTCTAAATTCTGAGATACTGAGCTCTTTGTATATAACCTGGTCTTTCACAGAAACATCAGGTATTGATATGGCACCTGAGAATCAGAGTTACAGCACTGAATCTATGAAAGTCAGCAGTACACCATACAAGAACTGTTTAAAAATTTGAAGAAGTGATCATATTTCAAGTAGAGATATGAATGAAGCTGATCTGGATAGGACTAGGTAAATAAGAACACAGAGTAAAGGATAATATTATCCATATTTTAACACTTCAACTTCTGTGTGAGATCTGAGGGAGAGATGTTTATTTGGTGTAAAATTTATATTTTGGGTAGTGCATTTCCTAATTTAACTTGTATGGTCAGTTTAGTGGAGCACCATAAGTACATAGAATCTTGAATAGGATGTGAGATTTTATTGGTTTGTCCAGGTTATTGTGATGTCCCAATATATCCCAGAGTAATTTGGGAAGTGAATAAAGAAGTATTTGCAACATTTTCTTGGGGGACTGGGGAGAAAGGAGGAAATATTCAAGATCTCCAATTGGAAAATTTCTGATGCTCTCATAAGCAAAGTGGAAAACCAAGTCAATAGGCTGTGCCCTTGATCTTGGGGGTTGCCCCTATGAAACTAATTCCTGCAAAGGTTAGACTAAACCTACTTGAAATTAGGCTCAAAAGTCACCCCCAGAGAACGTCTGCTGTTTCTCAGGTATGGCCTCTCTCTCTCTCTAAGCCAGTTTAGCACATCAGCTCATTGCCCTCCACCCATACATGGGACATGAATCCCCAGGTGTAAATCTCCCTGGCAATGTGGGCCAGAACTCCCAGGATGAGTCAGGACCCAGAATCAAGGAATTGAGAAAGCCTTCTTGACCAAAGAGGGAAGAGACAAATGAGACAAAATAATATTTCAGTGACTGAGAGATCTCAAACAAATATGAGAGGTTATCCTATAGGTTATTCTTATGCATTATATAGATATCACTTTTTAGTTTATGATGTATTTGGAGTGGCTGGAGGAAAGTACCTGAAACTGTTGAGCTGTGTTCAAGTAGCCTTGATTCTTGAAGATGATTGTATAAAATTGTAAATTTTATAATGTGACTGTGTGATGGTGAAAACCTTGTGCCTGATGGTCTTTTATCCAGGGCATTGATAGGTGAATAAAGCAATTTTTATAAAAATAAATAAATAATAGGGGGTATAAAGTGCAAAAAAAATGGGTAGATGGAGATACTAGTGCACAACTGGAGGGTGGGGTAAGGCATATGTTACATATGGATTTTTACTTTTTTCTTTTTATTTCTTCTTCTGGAGTAATGCAAATGTTCTAAGAAATGATGTTGGTGATGAATACACAAATATGTGATGATTTTGTGAGCCATTGATTGTACACCCTGCATGGACTCTATGTGTGAAGATATGCCACTAAAATTATTTTTTTTAAAAAGATGGGTTGAGGATTCATGATGATAATAGCCATAAATTTCCTCTCAGTATGTATGAAAAGTTAATGTGAATATGAGAAATACATTTTAGTAAAGAAACCTATCAACATTATTTTAAAAAATTCATAAAGTGTTTACTTTCCATTTGATAAAAGACCAGTTTAATTTTAAAGTAGAAGTTTTATTTTACTTGAATTATTCATTTTGTAGGCTAAGGAATTTAAGTGAATGATCTTTAATTAATATGGTATGTGAAATATTTTAATGATACAATGTAGGGAAATAAAAACTCAGTGTATTGATTCTCAATAAAATTATTGAAAATGATAAAAAAAGAAAGTGAAAGCATTGGAAACATAATCCACCTAGCAAATTATCAAAAGAGAGCAGGGATGGTGATACTAAATAGGCAAAATAGAATTTTAGGCAAAAAATGTTGACTGGGACAAAGAAGGATACTATACTAGATATTTATAGAAGAATGAATTTATCAAGAAGATGTAAACAATTATAAATATATGTGTATCTAAACAACATGGTCCCAACAATGTATGAAGCCAATATGGACAGATTAGAATGGATAAACATGTTTCTGAATTAAAATTAGGAGATTTCAACACATCATTTTCAATAATGGTTAGAATATATGGACGTAAGTTAAATAAATAAATAGGTCTTGAAAAATGGTAAAATCCAACTAGACCTAGCAGGCATATATAGAACATTTCATTGAACAACAGCAAAATGCATATTTTCAAGTACACATGAATCAGTCTCTAAGATAACCATATTTCAAATCACAAAACATGTCTCAATAAATTTTAAAAGATTAATCATACAAAGTATTGTGTCTAACCATGATATAATTAAGCTAAAAATCAATAACAGAGGAAAAATTGGAAAATTCATGAATATGTGGAAATTAAACAATACACTCTAATACAGTGGGCAAAGAAGGAATCACAAGCTTAATTGGGATATATCTTGAAATGATTATAAGTGGAAACACAGCACACCAAACCTGACAGCATGCAGCAAACACAGTGTACATAGAAATTTATACCTGCAAATGTTTACCTTAAGAAGAAGAAAGAACACTTCCAAAAACCTAAAGAGAGAGAACAGAGGCAAGATGGTGGCCTAGTGAGGTGTGGAATTTAGTTTGTCCTCCAGCTCATCCTCCAGAGCAGTTAGTAAATAGCCAGGAACAGTACAGAGCAACTGTTGGAGCTACATCAGTGACCAGACACACAGCACACACCAGTCTGGACAAGCTGGATGGGCTGAGACCCCACACAGAAAACACTATAAGTCCCCCAAGCAATGGAGGTCAGCCCCCTCCCCCATGGGCATGGCAAACTGGTTCTCCAAGGGGAAAAGAAACAAACTTTACTAGCAGTAGTGACTTAGCTCAACCAAGCTCCACTTGCAGAGTTAATTAACAAATTCTGATGACTGAAAATAGGCCCCCAGGATAGGGAAACCCAGAAAAGCATTGTAGGTACTAGGAAGTTTTGCCCCAGCAGAGCAGTGGGGGCCGTCTGGAAAAAAAACCCAGTTTTTTTTTGAGTCAGACAACACAAAACACTACAAAAGGCTGGACCTGGGGTTTTGGGAAGATGGAGGGATAGAGGGTTCCAGGGAGATAACGGGATAAGATAGGTCAAGTTCATCCCTGCCCCAAGGAACAGTTAGAGAAAGGATGGGAAAGCAACTGGGATGGCAATTCCAGGGTGAAAGTGACCTGGTAAGATCTACTCCACCACATAAGGAGGCCCTGGTTACAAAAGCTGAAGAATTGAGATGCAGACAGTCAGAGACCATCCTAATGGTGCAAATGGCCTAATATGCCACTTTCCAAACAGAAGCCCAGAGCCCTCAGGAGTGCACAGATGGAAAGACCAGGACTATGAACACTCTGCCACTGTGTTTCCCATGCCATACCCTGCTCTTGTGCTCTAAACTCTGCCTGAGCTGCACCACAAACCCACAGACACTGCATTGCACATCTACAACCCCACAACATGCATCCGATGCTCAAAGGCACCAATGTAGCATCCCCACTCTGTGCCTATACCTGCACTGCAACATATCACTGCACTGTTGTGCCTTGCATCCTGCTCCACATCATCCTACAAATACAAAATTTTAGATTATTGAGGGAAATCAACTTACAAAGGAAACCAATCAAGATATTCACATGCTGCACAGACAACAGAAGATCACTAAGCATATTAAGATTCAGACAAATATAGCCCAGCCTAATGACCAAATTAAAACAGCAGAGAAGACACAGTCTTTGGAACAACTAATCAAAGATGTTCATATAAATCTACTAAATAAAATGAATGAGATGGCTAATGACAAAAAGGAGAACCAGAAGACACTAGAAGAGCATAAAGAGGAATTTGAAAGAATAAATAGAAAAATAGCAGATATCGCAGGGATTAAAGATACTGTAGACCAAAGAAAAATATATTTGAAAAACACAACAGCAGATTTGAAGAGGAAGAAGAAATAATAAACAAATGAGAGGACAGGACAACCGTTCTAGTTTGTTAGCTGCCAGAATACAGTATACAAGAAATGGAATGGCTTTTAAAAAGGGGATTTATTAAGTTGCTATTCTACAGTTCTAAGGCCAAGAAAATGTCCCAATTAAAACAAGTCTATAGAAATGTCCAATCTAAGGCATCCAGGGAAAGATACCTTGGTTCAAGAAGGCCGATGAAGTTCAGGGTTTCTCTCTCAAGTGGAAAGGTGCATGGTGAACACAGTCAGAGTTCCTCTCTCACCTGGAAAGGCATATGGCAAACACAGTCTGGGTTTCACTCTCAGCTGGAAGGGCATGTGGCAAACACAGCATCATCTGCTAGCTTCCTCTTTTTCATCTCCAGAAGTCACTGGCTGGTGGACTCTCTGCTTCATGGTGCTGTGGCTTTCTCAGTCTCTCAGATTCTCTAGCTTCCTTCAAATGTTTCCGCTTTTATAGGATTCCAGTAAAGTAATCAGGACCCACCTAAAATGGGTGGAGACATGTCTCCATCTAATTCAGTTTAGCAACCACTCTTGATTGAGTCACATCTCCAGGGAGATAACCTAATCAAGGTTTTGACCATAGAGTACTGAATAAGGATTAGAAGAAATGGCTGCCTTTATAAAATGGGATTAAGATTAAAACATGTCTTTTCAGTGCGGACAACCAAAGCTAAAGGCTGAGCCCCCAATCTTGGGGTTTGTTCATATGAAACTTAACCCCACAAAGGATAGGTCAAGCCTACTTAAAATTAGGCCTAAGAGTCACCCCCAAGAGAACCTCTTCTGTGGCTCAGATGTGGCCTCTCTCTCTTGGCCGACACAGCAAGCAAACTCACTGTCATCCCCTTCTCTACATGGAACATGACCCTCAGGGTTGTGGACCTTCCTGGCAATGTGGGACAAAAATCTTAGAATGAGCTGAGACTCAGCATCAAGGGATTGAGAAAACCTTCTCAACTGTGGGAAACACAGTTCACCTTCAGGCTAAATCTTGAGACGGTGACTCGGAACACTGGGTCACGGTGACCCAGAACACTGGGTCATGTAGCTCTTGCATAACACCGCAGACTGCTCGACTCCTACAAGGAAGCTTTGAAGGGTAAAAGGGTTGGAAGCTAGAATGTGCTATTCTTTGAAGAGATTTTACAGATAAACAATTTAGCTTAAAAGGTTTTGCATTTTTTGTATTTTACATATTGGCATAATTGTAATTAACATTAAAGATTAGCTTGATGTTACTTCCTCCTGCCTTTGGAAGTAACCACTAATAAATAGCTGGATGAAACTAACAAAGTGCTCTTGGCTCTAGAATTTCAAGAGTCCCCTGCTCCCATTTTCAGAAATCTATGTCTGTCTTAATTCTCGTGTCACCCTGTCATCAACATTTGGCACCCAACATGGGGCTCAAAGAGCTGCTGTTACAGCTCCTGACAGAAGAGTCACTTGAACAAAGTAAAGGGAATTTCCAGCATCACAGGAACTTGATAGGAAAGGCTGGCCAGTGAGTATGAAACAACCTCAAAGAATATTAGCAGGGTTACATGGGTAATGCAGAAGGTAATATAGACCTTGTATTAGTCTCCTTCAACAACTATTGAGAGTCGGGGGAACTAAAGTGGATGAGTTAAAAATTTTAGAACTTTTAAAGACCATTGATCAGCATTGCTCATGGTTTCTTACTTTAGGATCATTAGAATTGCAGGATTGGGACAGAGTAGAGAAAGAATTAAAACAATTACATTTGAAAGGGGTTTCTTTACCCATTACTATTTGGTCCACATGGATGTTGATAAAATCTGTTCTTGAACCTTTACAAATGGGTGATTCTGATACTGAATAATATGAAGAAAAAGAGGAGGAGTTTCCTATGATAAATTTTCAATACCAGAAAATAATGAATTTAAATGTAAAGAAAAAACCTTCTTTTCCAAGGCTCCTATTGTGCTTTCATCAGTAAAACTGTCAGTTCCTCCTTTACCAAATCATAATACAAATTTGTTCTTGAAAGATATACAAATAGCTCAATCTATTCCCCTGTCAGGAGCACAGTAAAGAATCACAAAAGCTAGACAACAAGGAGATCTTGAAGTGATTAATGTTCCTTTTGCTTTCCCAGTAATTGTAAAGGAAGAATTACCTCCTGGGCAGGATGCTGCTTACCCAGATGGAGTATATACTTATACTCATGAACCAATACCATTTAATATAATAAAGGAACTTTAAAAATCTATTCAATCTTATGGGACACATTCTTCTTTTACTCAGGGGATTGTACAAGGACTTGCAAATGGCTCTAGATTAATTCCTATTGATTGGACTACACTAACCCGGATGGTATTAGGACAAGGAGAATATTTACAGTTTCGTACTTGGTGGATAGAGCATGCTGAAATTCAGGCTAATAGAAATAGGCAAGAACATGTTAATATTTCTTATGAACAACTTATGGGTAATGGTCCTTATTCCTCTGTTATTAATCAATCTGCCATGAATGATCAAGCAATTGATCAATTATGAAGATGTTGTCTTCAAGCTTGGGAATGAATTGAAAGTAAAGGGGACTTTAATCAATCTTTTCAAAAAATCTTACAAGGACCTAAAGAGCCATATTCTGATTTCATAACTCATTTACAAGATGCTATTAAAAGACAGGTTAGTAGTCCAGATGCCTCTGATACTTTATTACAATTACTGGCTTATGAAAATGCCAATACAGATTGTCACAAGCTATAGCTCCATTTAAAGGAAAAACAGATATTTCTGGATATATCAGACTGTGCCATGATATTGGTACCAAAGGATATAAAGCAGAAATGATGGCTCAAGCTATGGCAGGGCTTTGAGTTCATTCTCATTTTCCTGGAAAATGTTATTCCTGTGGAAAGCCAGGACATACTCAAAAAGAATGTAATAAAATGACTCCTACATGCTCTGTCACCAAACAACCAGGACTTTGTCCCAAATGTCAAAAAGGATGGTATTGGGCAAATCAATGTTGCTCCTCATTGATCCACACTGACAGGAAACTGTCAAAGCAGCAAGCTCCTAGCCCTGACAAAGAAGGGTGCATACCCCATAAAAACTCAGTCTTACCTAACTGTACATCCTCTGCCCCCTTCAGATGTTCCATATTAGATCTTTCCCCATCTACTAGTGGCAGTGCAGCTGTAGACATTACCTCAGCTGTGGAAATTTATTTACAACCCAACACAGCCCCTATAAAAATTCCAACAGGTTTATTTGGTCCTCTTCCTCAAGGTACTCTAGGTCTTTTATTAGGACACAGTAGTTTAAATTTAAATGGCATTCAGGTTCATACTGGAATAATAGATTCTGATTATGAAGGTGAAATACAAGTAGTTATGTCCTCCATAGTGTCATGGACTGCCCATAAAGGTGATAGAATTGCTCAATTATTGGACTGCCCATAAAGGTGATAGAATTGCTCAATTATTACTATTACCATATGTTGCCATAGGAAATTCTAAATGTGTTAGAAGGACTGCTGGATTTGGTAGTACAGGACAAACTGGAGTTTTTCTCACAGAACGTTTTAAAGAGTCACTTCCTATGTGTAAAATTATTATTCAAGGACATAAATTTATTGGCTTAATTGATACTGGAGCCAATGTAACAATTATTAGTCATCAGCATTGGCCTACAAAATGGCCCCTACTACCAGCTGATACCATTGTGGTTGGACTGGGAACTCCACAACATTTAATGCAAAGTGTTCATATATTACCCTGTGAAGGCCCAGAAGGACAAAAGTCTACAATTCAGCCATTGATAGCACCAATTCCTTTCAATTTATGGGGAAGAGACATATTAGAACAGTGGGGATCTATGATAATAATGCCAAAACTGACACAAGGAATATATAGTGTACAAAGTCAAAATATGATGCAACAAATGGGATATGATCCAAAAATGGGTTTAGGTGCTAAAAACAGCAGGGTAATAAAGAAATAGTACAAATCTCTCCAAAATTAAATAAAACTGGATTAGGATATTAACATTTTCACTAGTGGCCACTGTTCAAACACAACCACATTCACCAGTGCCTTTAAAATGGCTTACTAACAAGTCTGTATGGATTGAGCTGTGATCTTTGACTTTAGAAAAATTACAGACACTACATTCTTGAGTTCAGGAACAACTCAGTTCAGGACATCTTGAAGAATCTTTTAGTCCTTGGAATTCTCCAGTATTTCCAATAAAAAAGAAATCAGGAAATTGGGAATGTTAACTGATTTATGAGCCATTAATGCTGTTATACAACTTATGGGCCCTTTACAGCCAGGTCTTCCATCTCCTAATATGATTCCAGCCAATTGGGCTTTAATAGTTATAGACATACAAGACTGTTTCTCCTCTATTCTTCCAGCAGATTCAGAGAAAGAAAAATTCACTTTCACATTACTTCCTATAAATAATAAATCTCCTATTTGATGTCAATGGACTGTGTTGCTGAGAACAAGAGAAGCAACCCTTCCCATTTGGGGACAACTCAAGAAACTTAGTACAGCCATGATCACAGTTATAATGGTCACAGTGAGTATGCTAATTCCCATGGCAGATGCAAACAATTATAGTCACTGGGGCTCCACATTTACCCTATTGTTCTCCCAGACAATTGACATAAAACAAAAGAATTTTTGGAGGAAATGCCAATTATATTTTGGGGAGTTGCTACTTAATGGTTCCTATGGAATTGTAACAACTGGTCCCCTAGGGAGTATGCAATTGGTAAATACAACTCCAGCAAATTATGTGATACAAAATGATTAAGATGGACTATAAAAAATAACATTGATGGAACCAAGCATTCAATTCAAACCTCTAGTAATACATCTATTCATTGGAAGGGGGTAGGATTCAGCTCAACGCGGCCATCCTTAAATCACATGACGTTAACAGGATTCTATTTGGAAAATTCCATTGAGCCTAGGAAGTTTATTATTATGGAATGGATTATACATGAACATCAATAATCAAACTTTAATAATATGCTTAATATTAATTCTATTCTTTTTAGTCCTCAGATGAGTGAGACAAAACATCATCGCCATAAAAAAACAGATGCAAGCCTATGGGATTCTACAGGAATTATACAAACAAAAACAAAAAGGGGGACATGTGGGAAACAGAACTTTTTACCTTCAGGCTAAACCTTGAGATGGTGACCCGGAAAGCTGGGTCAGGTAGCTCTTGTGTAACACCGCAGACAGCTCGTCTCCTACAAGGAAGTTTTGAAGGGTAAAAGGGCTGGGAGCTAGAATGTGCTGTTCTTTGAAGAGATTTCACAGATAAACAACTTAGCTTAAAAGGTTTTGCATTTTCTTGTATTTTACATGTTGGCATAATTGTAATTAGCATTAAAGATTAACTTGATGTTACTTCCTCCTGCCTTTGAAAGTAACCACTAATAAATAGCTGGAGCAAAACTAGCAAAGGGCTCTTGGCTCTAGAAGTTCAAGAGTCCTCTGCTCCCATTTTCAGAAATCTGTGTCTGTCTTAATTCTCACGCCGCCCTGTCAGCAACATTGGCCAAAAGGGGGAAGAGTGAAATGAGACAAAATAAAGTGTCAATGGCTGAGAGATTCCAAACAGAGTCGAGAGGTTATCCTGGAAGTTATTCTTACACATTAAATAGATATCACCTTGTTAGTCAAGTTGTAATGGAGAGGCTGGAGGGAAATGTCTGAAAATGTAGAGCTGTGTTCCAGTAGCCATGTTTCTTGAAGATGATTGTATAATGATATAGCTTTCACAATGTGATTGTGTGATTATGAAAACCTTTTGTCTGATGCTCCTTCTATCTACCTTATCAACAGATGAGTAAAACATATGGAATAAAAATAAATAATAGTAGGAACAAATGTTAAAATAAATTTAGATTGAAATGCTAGTGATCAATGAAAGGGTGGGGTAAGATGTATGGTATGTATGAATTCTTTTCTGTTTTCTTTTTATTTCTTTTCTTAATGCAAATGTTCTAAGAAATGATCATGATGATGAATATGCAACTATGTGATGATATTGTGAATTACTGATTATATATGTAGAACAGAGTGATCAAAAGTTAAGAATGTTTGTGTTTGGTGTTTTTTTGTATTTTAAAAAAAATTAAAAAATTAATTTAAAAAACGGGGCTTTTTTCTGTTTTTTCTTTCTTTTTCTGAATTGATGCAAATGTTCCAAGAAATGATCATCATGATGAATATGCAACTATGTGATGATATTGTGAATTACTGATTATATATGTAGAATGGAATGATCAAAAGTTAAGAATGTTTGCATTTATTTGTTGTCATATTTTTAAAAAAATTAAAAAATTAATAATTATAATAAAAAAGTAAGAGATGGCAAAGAAGACAGAGATTGAGGAAGGATGGGAAAGGCAGCCAGACAGCCCAAGGGAGGAAGGAGAAAGAGAAAGAAAGCAAGAGAAATAGGAATAAAGACTCCAAATGATGACAGAAAAAGATGGCAAAAAAAGACAGACAGAACAAGGAGGCAGAGAAAGAGACAGACAAAGAAATAGACAAATTGGGAGAGAAAGAGATGGACAGACAGAAAAAGATCTGATAGTGGCAAAAACCAAAAAAACAAACAAAAAAAAACCCCAAAAAAAGACACATAGCTTTTCTAAGGGACATATATACTTTCAAACCAGCACATTCCACCCTCTGGACCCTAAAAAAAGATGTGTTTTCTCCATATACAAAATACATACATTTCATTACAATATCAGAAAACTTAAACCATTCCAGTAACATTACAAATACAATACAAGGTTAAAAACAGTACAAAGTCAGTTACAGGCATGGTCTGTCCTAAAGCAAATTTATCCTCTGGTTTTGGACCTGTAAAAACTCAAAACAAGTCATTTGCTGCCAACATACAAAGGAAGAACATTCATAGGATACATATACACATTTCCAAAGGGAGGAAAGAACAAAGGGGTCACTGGACCCATACAGTTTTGAAAACCCACAGGGCAAAGTACATTAGATTTCACAGTCTGAGAGTCATTTATCTTCAGGACTTTAGAAAGTGGCAGTCTCACCGTACCCAAGGTCCTATGCAGAGCCCTGTCTCTTTCTAAATGCAACTTTGGGAGACATTGGGGAGACCATCTTTTTCTTGGCTCCACCCTCTCCAAGGGCTCTCTGCCATCTCTGGGGCACATGCTCAATCCCTCCATGTGGTGGCAGCCAGGCTCTTCCCAAACCCCAAGGAATGTGCTTCACCCTCTCCAAGGCCTGATGTGGCATGACTCTTCCACTGCAATGAGGTGGAAGGCCCATCCTCTGCCTCTGAGGCAAACTCACCCTCTCCACATGCTTATGTGGGCCTGCTCTCCTCACCTGAAGCTTTTTGACTTCAGATCACAGCCTCCATGGTTTTGCCTCTGAAGTTATTTTTTCTCCAATGTGTTCCTCTCAGTCCCAATCCCACAACACTCTCTCAGATCATACCCATCAGATATAAGGAGTTTTCACAAATCCTTCCTGGATAACTCTACGTCCAATACTGACTTTCTCTGAAATGGATGACTGATTCCACATTTGGCCAAATCCTCACATGGGGCACTATTTTCTGGCGTCTCCCCTCCAGGAAGCCCAGAATTTTCCAGAACATCAACTTCAGCTTTCTTTGTACCTAGGAGTTCAGTTGTCAGCTTACCTCTTTCCTATTGCATTTCACTATAAGCTGTGAGGAGAAACTAGGCTGCAACTTTCCACATTTAATTTGGAGATCTCTTCTGCTAAATATCCAAGTTCATAGCTTTTAAAATGTGCCTTCCAGCCAAAGCCAGTAGTCAATTTTGTCAGATTATCTGCTATTTTTTCTTTTTTTAAAAATTTATTTATTAATTAAAAAAATTTACAAATGAAATAAAACATTAACATCTATAATAAGTAATTCATAATATCATCGCTTATTTGCATATTCATTTCTTAGAACATTTGCATCCATTCAGAAAAAGAAATAAAAAGACAATAGAAAAAGAAATAAAACAAAAACAGAAAAAAAAGATTATACCTACCATACCCCTTACCCCTCGCCCCCATTGCTCACTAGCATTTCAAACTAAATTTATTTTAACATTTGTTCCCTTATTATTTGATTATCTGCTGTTTTAAATCAAGGATCATCTTCCTTCCAGTTTGTACTAATACCTGCCTCATTTCTGTCTAAGACCTCAGCAGAGGTATATTTAGAGTCCACATTTCTACCAACAGTTTCTTCAAAGCGTTCTATGCCTTTTCTATCAAGTTCCTCACAACTCTTCCAGATTTTTCCTCCTATCCATTTAACAAGCCATACCAACATGTTTGATATTTGCAAACCATAGCAACACCTCACTCCTGGTATCAAAATCTGTTCTAGCTTGCTAGCTGTCAGAATGCAATGCATCAGAAACAGAATGGCTTTTAAAAAGGGGAATTTAATAAGTTGCTAGTCTAGTTTAAAGACTGAGAAAATATCCCAATTACAACAAATCTATAGAAATGTCCAATCTAAGGCATCCAGGGAAAGATACCTTGGTTCATGAAGGCTGATGAAGTTCAGGTTTTCTCTCTCAAGTGCAAAAGCATATGATGAACATGGTCAGAGTTTCACTCTCATCTAGAAAGGCACATGGTGACCACAGGGTTTCTCTTTCATCTGGAAGAGCATGTGGTGAATATGGCATCATCTACTCACTTCCTTTCCAGCTCCCCAAGAGACATTTTCCTTCTTCATTTACAAGGTCGCTGGCTAGTGAACTCTCTGCTTCATGGTGCTGTGGTGTTCTCTTCTCTCTCAGATTCTCTAGCTTTCTCCAAAATGTTTCCTGTTTTATAGGATTCCAGTAAAGTAATCAAGATCCACCTAGAATGGGTGGAGGTACATCTCCACCTAATCCTGTTTAGCAACCACTCTAGATTGAGTCACATCTCTAATTAAAGTTTCAAACATAGAGTAATGAATAGGGATTAGAAGAAATGGCTGCCTTTACAAAATGAGATTAAGATTAAACAGGACTATTTTGTTCCAGTTCAGTGGATTTGGGGGCCTTGTCCAAGATCAGCTGACCATATGTTTGTGGTCTATTTCTGAGCTCTCAATTCAATTCCATTGGTCAATGCTTCTGTCTTCTTCTAACATCCTGTTTTGACCACTTTGGCTTTATAATAAGTTTTAAAATCAGGAAGTGTGAAGTCTCTCACTTCCTTCTTCTTTTTTAGGATGCCTTTAGGTATTCAGGGTCTCTCCCATCTAGATGAATTTGGCAATCAGCTTTTCCAAGTCTTCAAAGTAGGTTGCTGGAATTTTGATTCATGCTGTTTTGAATCTGTAGATCAGTTTGGGTGGACTTGAGATCTTAACTACATTTAACATTCCTATCCATGAGCAGGGAATGTCTTTCCACCTATTTAGATCTTCTTTGATTTCTTCTAGCAATGTTATGTAGTTTTCTATATATTAGTCTTTTACATCCCCAGTTAAGTTCATATTTAGGTACTTGAATCTTTTCACTGCTATTTTGAATGGAATTTTTCCTTAATTGACTCCTCAGTTACAGCATTGCTTGTGTATAGAAACATTACTGAGTTTTGCACATTAATTTTATATCCTGTCACCTTTCTGAATTTGTTTAATAGCTCAAATAACTTTGTTGTAGATTCCTCTGGATTTTTCAAGTATAGTATTGTGTCATCTGCAAATAATGAAAGTTTTACTTCTTCTTTTCCGATTTGGATGGCTTTTATTTCTTTTTCCTGCCTGATTGCTCTCACTAGGACTTCTAGTAAAATGTTGACTAATAGTGGTAATAGAGGGCATCCTTGTCTCATTCCTGATCATAAGGGAAAGCTTTCATCTCTCACTATTGAGTATGATGCTGGCTATAGTGTTGTCATATACACCCTTTATCATATTAAGGAAGTTACCTTTGATTTCTATGTTTTGAAGTGTTTTTATGAGAAAAGTATGTTGAATTTTGTCAAATGTTTTTTTCAATATCAATTAAGATGATCATGTGACCTTTTTCCCATTTGATTTGTAATTGCACTGTATTACAGTAACTGATTTTCTTGTGTTGAACCATCCTTGTATTCCTGGTATAAATCCCACTTGGTCATGATGAAGAATTCTTTTAACACATTTTTGGATTTGATTTGCTAGTGCTTTGATGAGAATTTTTTTATTTTCATTAGGGAGATTGGCCTGTAATTTTCATTTCTTATAGCATCTTTACCTGGTTTTGGTATTAAAGTGGTGTTAGCTTCATAAAATGAGTTAGGTGTTGTTTCTTTTTCCTCAATTTTTTGGAAAAGTTTGAGCAGGATTGGTGTTAGTTTTTTTTTTTTCAAGTACTTTTTTTATTAATTAAAAAACAATTAACAACAAGCAAAACAATAAGATATCATTCTGTTCTATATATATAATCAGTAATTCTTAATATCATCACATGGTTGCTTATTTATCATTTCTTAGAACATCTGCATCGATTTAGAAAAAGAAATAAAAAGACAACAGAAGAAGAAATAAAATGATAATAGAGAAAAAAAAGTTATACATACCATACCCCTTACCCCTCACTTTCATTTACCACTAGCATTTCAAACTGAATTTATTTTAACATTTATTCCCCCTATTATTTATTTTTATTCCATATGTTCTACTCTTTTGTTGATATGGTAGATAAAAGGAGCATCAGACACAAGGTTTTCACATTCACAGAGTCACATTGTGAAAGCTATATCATTGTTCAATCATCATCAAGAAACACAGCTACTGGAACACACCTCTACATTTTCAGGCAGTTCCCTCCAGCCTCTCAACTACATCTTGAACAACAAGGTGATATCTACTTAATGCATAAGAATAACCTCCAGGATAACCTCTCAGCTCTGTTTGGAATCTCTCAGCCATTGACACTTAGTCTCATTTCACTCTTCCCCCTTTTGGTCGAGTAGGTTCTCTCAATCTCTTGATGTTAATTCTCAGCTCATTCTAGGGTTTTTCTCAGTCCCTTGATGCTGAGTCTCAGCTCATTCCAGGATCTCTGTCCCACGTTGCCAGGAAGGTCCACACCCCTGGGAGTCATGTCCCATGCAGAGAGGGAGAGGGTGGTGAGACTGCTCGTCATGTTGGCTGGAGGGAGAGGCCACATCTGAGCAACAGAAGAGGCTCTCTTGGGGGTGACTCTTAGGCCTAAATTTTAAGTAGACTTGACCTATCCTTTGTGGGGTTAAGTTTCATATGAACAAACCCCAAGACTTGGGGCTCAGCCTGTAGCTTTGGTTGTCCACAGTGCTTGTGAGAATATCAAGAACTCGACTTGGGAAAGTTGAATTTCTCCCCGCTCTCACCATTCCCCGAAGGAAGCTTGCAAATACTTTCCCACTCACTCATCAAATCATTCTGGGATTCATCGGGGCATCACTCTGGACAAATCAACAAAATCTTATGTCCTACTTGAGATTCCAAGTACTTATGACGTTCAATCAAACTATCTATATACTCTATATAAGTTGTTTAGGAAATGCTCTAGTCAAAATATAAATTTTGTAAGAAATAAACATTTTTTGCTTTATTCTCACACATAAGGTGACACTTTAAAATATCAATTACCATCAATTTTCAGCACCCTGCAATAATGACATTCCTTTATTCTTCTTCATGCAATAACATTTTTAAAATTTTGTACATTGTATATTTCACTATTGTTATACACTTTAGGCATTCCTAGATTATACCATCTCAATCTTTAACATCTGTCTTTCTTTCTGATTTCATTTATGTCCCCAGCCCTCCTCCCTCTATCATTCTCACATACAACTTCGTTCAGTGTTTTAACATAATTATATTACAGTTAGGTAGTATCATGCTGTCCATTTCTGAGTTTTTGTATCCAGTCCTGTTGCACAGTCTGTATCCCTTCAGCTCCAATTACCCAATATCTTACCCTATTTCTATCTCCTGATGATCTCTGTTACCAACGACATATTCCAAGTTTATTCACTAATGTCAGTTCATATCAGTGAGACCATACAGTATTTGTCCTTTAGTTTTTGTCTAGTCTCACTCAGCATAATGTTCTCAAGGTCCATCCATATGGTTACATACTTCATAAGTTTATTCTGTCTTAAAGCTGCATAATATTCCATCATATGTATATACCACAGTTTGTTTAGTCACTCATCTGTTGATGGAGATTTTGGCTCTTTCAATCTCTTTGCAATTGTAAATAATGCTGCTATAAACATTGGTGTGCAAGTGTCCATTTGTGTCTTTGCCCTTAAGTCCTCTGAGTAGATACCTAGCAGTGGTATTGCTGGGTCATATGGCAATTCTATATTCAGCTTTTTGAGGAACCGCCAACTGCCTTCCACAGTGGTTGCACCACTTGACATTCCTACCAACAATGAATAAGTGTGCCTCTTTCTCCACATCCTCTCCACCACTTGTCATTTTCTGTTTTGTTGATAATGGCCATTCTGGTTGGTGTGAGATGATATCTCATTGTGGTTTTGTTTTGCATTTCTCTAATGGCCAGGGACATTGAGCATCTCTTCATGTGCCTTTTGGACATTTGTATTTCCTCTTCTGAGAAGTGTCTGTTCAAGTCTTTTTCCCATTTTGTAATTGAATTGACTGTCTTTTTGTTGTTGAGTTGAACAATCTCCTTATAAATTCTGGATACCATACCTTTATCTGATATGTCGTTTCCAAATATTGTCTCCCATTGTGTAGGCTGTCTTTTTATTTTCTTGATGAAGTCCTTTGATGCACAAAAGTGTTTAATTTTGAGGAGCTCCCATTTCTTTTCTTTCTTTCTTCAATGCTCTTGCTTTAGGTGTAAGGTCTATAAAACTGCCTCCAATTATCAGATTTATAAGATATCTCCCTACATTTTCCTCTAACTGTTTTATGGTCTTAAACCTAATGTTTAGATCTTTGATCCATTTTGAGCTAACTTTTGTATAGGGTGTGAGATATGGGTCTTCTTTCATTCTTTTGCATATGGATATCCAGTTCTCTAGGCACCATTTATTGAAGAGACTGTTCTGTCCCAGGTGAGTTGGCTTGACTGCCTTATCAAAGATCAAATGTCCATAGATGAGAGGGTCTATATCTGAGCACTCTATTTGATTCTGTTGGTCAATATATCTATCTTTATGCCAGTACCATGCTGTTTTGAGCACTGTGGCTTCATAATATGCCTTAAAGTCAGGCTGGTGTTAGTTCTTTTTGGAATGTTTGATAAAATTCCCCTGTGAAGCCATCTGGCCCAGGGCTTTTCTTTGTGGGAATATTTGTGATGACTAATTTTTTACTAATTTTACTTGTGATTGGTTTGTTGAGATCTTCTATTTCTTCTTGAATCAGAGTAGCTTTTTCATCCATTTCCAGGAATTTGTCCATTTCATCTAAGTTGTCAAGTTGATTGGTGTATAGTTGTTCATAGTATCCTCATGATTTTTTAAATTCCTTCAGGATCTATGGCAACAATTCCCATCTCATTTATGACTTCGTTTACTTGCATCCTCTCTTTTTTCCTTTCTAAGTCTTGCTAGGGGTCCATCGACTTTATTGATTTTTTTCAAATAAGCAACTTTTGGTTTTATGGAGTCTTTCTGTTGTTCTTTTTTTTTCTCCCATTCATTTAACTCTGTTTAATCTTTGTTATATCTGTTCTTCTATTTGCTTTGGGATTAGTTTGCTGTCCTTTCTCTAGTTCCTCCAGGTGAGCAGTTAGGTCCTTGCCATTTGCTCTTTTTTCTTTTTTAATATAGACATTTAAGGCAATAAATTTCCTTCTCAGCACAGCTTTAGCTACATCCCATAAGTTCTGCTATGTTGTAGTCTCATTTTCATTGATCTCCAGATAGTTACCAATTTCTCTAGCAATTTTGCCTTTGATCCTCTGTTTTTTTAAGAATATATTTTTGGGGTACAGGGGTAGTTCAGTGGTAGAATTCTTGCCCACTATGAGAAGACCCAGATTTGATTCCTGGCCCATGCACTTTCCAAAAAACAAACAAACAAATTAAAAAAAAAAAAACAAAGAAAATCCGATATGGTGCTGCAATAATAGGATACTCACATGGTAAAAGTAAGGAACATGACCCCCACCATGTAACATACAAAAAAGAATGTGTTATTTCATCTCCAAATATTTTTGAAAATTCTGATTCTTTGGTGGTTATTGATTTCCAGCTTTATTCCATTGTGATCAGAGCAAGGGCTTTGAATAATTTCAATGTTTTAAAATTTATAAAGACCTGTTTTGTACCCAAGCATATAATCTAAACTGAAGCATGTTCCATGGGTACTAGAGAAGAATGTATATCCTGGTGTCTTAGTGTGTAACAGCCTATATAGGTTGGTTAGGTCTAATTTATTTATTAAATAGTTTAAATTCTCTATTTCTTTGTGGATATTTTGTCTGGTTGTTCTATTTATAGAAGAGAGTGGTGTATTGAAGTCTCCTACTATTATTGTTGAAATGTCTACTGCTCCCTTCATTTTTGCCAATGTTTGTTTCATATACTTTGGAACTCCTTGATTGGAATATAAACATTTGTGACTGTTATTTCTTCTTGATGAATTGTCCTTTTTATTAATATATAGTGCCCTTCTTTGTCTCTTATGATGTCTTTACATTTAAACCCCATTTTTAGTTAGTTTTAGTATAGCTACTCCTGCTTTCTTTTGGTTACAGCATGCATGGAACATCTTTTTCCATCATTTTAGTTTCAATCTATTTATATTATTGTCTTGTAAGCAAATATTGCTGGATTATAGTTCTCAATATAATATAGTTATATTGAGAACTATAATCTATTCTACCAATCTATATCTTTTATTTGTTAAGTTTAATCCACTAACATACAAAGTTATAACTAAAAACATTTCTTGAATCCACCATATTATCCTTTGGATTTTTTTCCAAGTTCAGTTTTTTTTTAACAGGAGTACTTCAGAGAATTTTAAACCTAACCAACAGTTAATCTCCCTCTCATATACACTCATGCACAAAAATAGTATCTAAAACATTACCTAGGCCAATGAGTGTTATCACTCATGTGATAACTTTTTTACTTAATGTCTAAAATTTAGGTAAAACAACTTTGAGGCTTCCTTTTGATGATCTGGTAAATAAATGTAAATACCAACTTAATATATACCACAAGAAAACTGAAAAGGTAGTATTGAAAATGCCATGTGCTATATAACTCACATTGTCCAAAGCTGAAATACTTTATGAGCAAGTGAGGAAGTAAGGGTAAATACTAAAGCACTTGGCATCGGACCACCTTGACAGTTTCTATTTTTTATTTAAGGAAACAGCACAGCCACCCAAAGCCATAATTAACCAAAGTAAGAGGTAAATCATGACTAAATGCAGTCTTGAGTCTTAGCATTATATACAATATATTCATTAGGCACTTTATAAATGTACTTTTGGTAGGAGATTGAAACTTCAAAAAAAGAGAAAAAATTCTATGTTAGAACCAAGCAAAGAATGGAATTCAGTAAATCAGTTAAACCACTTTATTTTAAAATAGTGGGAAAATAATTTCAAATGTAGAATCCTTGTAAAGAGTTTGCAACATATCAAAAATTGGCTGAGAAATCTTTTATTTAGTTCTACCTTCTTCTATTGATCTATACATTATTACCAGTTTTTTCCTACAAATATGAAGGTAATCATGGCTTCTCTTAAAAAATTAAGTTCAAATTAATTTTGTGGCATAGAACTCAAGTCTACCTTACATAAAGGAATTGATAATTTAAAGGCTTGGGGTAAACTAGAGGGTAGAAGAGAAAAATCCATGCTTATCTCTGCCACTTGTTAACTTCCTTTGCAATAGATACAATTCCACAAAATCATCTGATATTAAATGGCCCCTTTTATATGTAAAATACAAAACTAATAAAAATTTACTTGGAGTATCATTACTAGTGCATACATTTTTTTCATTTTGTAACATGCTTTTTTGATTTTGTGTTTTAATAGACTAAAGCACTATTTAATTAGGCTATCCTGAGGAGTTACTATTAGATTACACATATTACATCCTGCCATAATGTTATAAACCTTAAAACACGATTAATAGTGCTATGAAAGATATAGTTCCAGTTATGACTAAACTCCACCTTACGGCCAACATCTAATATTGTTTCTTGCATGTTAAGCACTATCCTAAACCCTTTCCAATTATTTACTCTTCATAACCCTATGGGCTATGATTTCTATTTTACAAATTATAATTTTTTTTAACAGAACTGATTTAAGTAAACTTGTCCAACTTTGCACAGCTAGTGGTACAGTACCTAAGGTTTAAAATTTTTAGCACCACTCAGTGGTCTTAACTACTATACTATACTCATTCTCAAATCAGAGAGTTTATGCACTCTCAAGATTTAAATGTACACCAGGCCCCAGCACACAGCACAATGTGTGGCTATCCCCTCCTTACTCATCCTAGCCTCATCCCTGGCTCTGCTTGCTTGGTCTTTCATTCCTGCCTCCATTTTCAGATCTTTTAACCTTTACCCTAAATTCTCATCTTTTTTTTCCTCTATACTGATTCTTTTGAAATGCCTTATTTTCCCATTTTGAAAGTGAATGAAGCCCTCGTGACACCCATTCTCCTCTAACCATTTTATGTCACTATGCCCCCAAATCCAAGGCAGGCCAATCTCTTTACACAGCTTTTTCAATTTGCCAAAGATTACACTATCTTGAAATGTCTTTGTTGGCTTTAAATGTTAACTGCCTATGGTAGTCAATATCAAAAGCTAGTGCTTAATTTTATGCAATCCCATGGCTTTCATGTTGTGCCCCCTCGGGGCTTAAACACATCATCCTATCACTTAGCATAAAACCACAAATATTCATTAGATTATACCCTGTCCCCTCTTCTCCATAAACTTTCAGATTCAAGCTTATTAGACACATATATTTAACTATTTACACAGAATGCTAAGAGCACTTTTTAAAAATTTTACAAAAGGGCTTGAAACAATATGGACCTTCTATTAATATTCACACCATAGCACAGTCAAATTGAACCTAAATAGATGCATTACAATGTGGTTAGTAGTTTAAAGACTTAATGGGAATAATCAGGGATGAAAAGAATGAGTAATTTTATTTTACATAACTGCCTGAAAAATATGTTCAAGAAATAGTAAATAAAAATTTAATATGGTCTCATGCACCCAGAAAGAGGTGGTGCCCGATTTGGAGGGGTGATTGCTGTGTCCAAATAATCTCCTATGTGAAATTTCTGTGATTACAGGGTCATGGAATTATCAGTCTACTTTCTGCCAGACATGGTCCTGACAATCTCCTTTACTCGATAGACAGGTCTGTTAAGATCAGTAAAAGCAGTAGCAAAATTGAAGGGTGTGCCCTTCTTTCTGGTTTCCAGGTAAACTTCTTTTACTAAACTAATCAATTCTTTCAAGGTTGCATCCATCCAAGTGTAGATCTGCAGCTGGCTGGATGGCTCATTTCCGCGGAGAACTCATCTGTATAGCTGTGGTGGGGGTTATTGGTGGTCAAGACCTGTAGCAACAGTAGACATGTCTTTTCTCTCCTGATCAGCTTTTTGGGTTCCTTCTTGTTCTTTTCTTCTTCTTCTTCTTCTTTTTTTTTTTCATGGGCAGTCACCTGGGTCTCCAGCATGGCAGGTGATTACTCTGCCACTGAGTCACCATTGCCTGCCCGGGTTCCTTCTTAATTTCCTCCTTGGTAAACGCAACTCTACCAACATCGTCCTCCTCTGGCTCACAAGATGCACCTATCCTTTGGATTTTATTTGTCAGATCTATATATTCTTTTCCCTCTTTCTCTTTTTACACCTTAGTTATCATTATTGGTACTCTTCAATTCTGTGCCCTTCTCCAGACCTCCCTCTCCTGTCTTTTTTCTTTTTTTTTTTTCCAAATGGCAGCACTCCCTTTAATACTTATTGTAGGGCTGGTCTCTTGCTGACAAATTCTCTCAGCATTTGTTTGTCTGTGAAAATTTTAATCTCTCCCTCAGTTTTAGAGGACAACTTGGCTGGGTATTCTTGGCTGGAAGTCTTTCTCTTTCAGAATCTTAAATATATCATACCAGTGACTTCTTGTCTCCAAGTGCCAGTTGTGTATTCCAAACACAGTCTTATATGTTTTCCTTGTATGTAGTAAATTGCTTTTCTCTTGCTGCTTTCAGGATTTTCTGTTTCTATTCAACATTTAACAGACTGATATGTGTCTTGGAGTAGGCCTATTTGGATTTATTCTATGTGGAACTTGATGGGCTTCTTTGATTTCCATATTTATGTGTTTTATAAGAGTTGGGAAATTTCCCCCCATTATATCCTCAACTAATCTTCCATCAAATTACCACTAAGAAATTAATAGTGGGTCATAAGGTTTGGACATCAACTAAGAAATAACATCATTTTTGAAAATGTCCTCTAAACCTAAGGCAAAGAACCAAGAAATCCCAGGATGGGATGATTTACCTTACTTCTCTCTTGTGAAGTAATGGGGCAAAATGCATGGGACCTTGTGAAGATTGGGGAATAGAATTAAACAGGGAGAGCATATTCATATTACTCTTTGTCTAGAAAGCATTCCATTAAGAAAAAGGGGAGGAAGTGGTTGGAGTGGTCCAAAGAGAATGGGCTTCGTTAAACTCACATAGAAAAATGTGTGAGCAGAGAGGTCAAGCAACTTCTGAAAATAAGTTGGCAGAGCTACAAGGAAAACTGTCCATGCTGCAGAACCAAAATTTTATTTTGGAAAGTCAAGTTTGTAATTATTGGTCAACAGCTGAAAAAGCTGCAGTCCATGTGGCCCAATATAAATATAAGAAGAGACAAGGTAAAGTGAACAAAAAGAAAGTACATATGGTAATAGCCACTGCTACTGCTGGTTGGGGACCCTGATAAGTGGGATGGTGATGTGTGGGATGAGACAGATGATGATGATGATGATGATGGTGATGATGATAAAGATTGGAATACTTTAGATGAGAAGGTTTGTCAGAAATAAAAGAGTAAGTGTCCTTCAGAAATAGGAGCTTGCCCAATATAAAGGTGAAAGGAAGAAACAGGGTAATCAGATTACTTTTAAAACCATTACAGAAGATTTTACTCAACAAGAAATAACTGACATTTTTAGCCATTTTACTCAGAAAATTGGTGAGCCATTAATTGCCTGGGTGGTTAGAATTGCTGATGCAAGAGCTGGAGGAGTAGTGTTGGATTATGCTGATTGCATGAAATTTATAAGAATCAGCACCAATTGTTTTATTCAGACTGCTTTCTGGAATTTTAGTTAGTGGGTAGGAGAAAATTTTAACTTGCTGGCCTTGGCTGCACAGGGATGTAATAAACAGTACCCTACTGCCATCATGTGGCCAAGAAGTGATTGACCTTGGTACGTTTTGTGAGACACCAGGCAGAGATTGAAAGAGGAGTTATGAAGTCAGTTATTATGATAGAGGAGGCCAATATGTACCATCTTATTACAATTACTGCCTCACAGAGAATTTTAATTATTAACACAGCACCTCCAGTATCTAGACATTTGATAATGACTTTATTTTTAAGGGAAATACGTCATCCACTTAATGAAGTTCTGGACAAACTGGCAGAGCTAGGAAATATAGGAGACTGGAATATAAGGGAAGGAGAAACCAATAGATACAATGTTGGCTTTCTGATGTTAATGATAGAATTTCTTGCAGAAGTAGGTTCCATGCCCTGCTGGATGCTGGTGTCAAACTGGAGAGTATTGATGGTTTGCCAACTAGTGAGATAAGGAGGATGTATAAAGAAAAATGTAAACTGAGTCATAATCATAAAGTGGATGCTAATAATGGCCATATATTTGATAAAATAAAAGATTTTCCAGCTCCCTCAGCACCTCCGTCCCCTAATTTAGCCCCTTTCTTTCAGGCAAAGGGATTAGGCCAAATCCCATTATCTGTGCCTCCTAGTTTGTGGCTCCCCTTTGATTTTGTAGCTTGTATTTTTGAATTGGGGAAGCCATTTAATAGAAAGAAGCTCCTTGCTTGCAAGTCTTATCATCACAGTTTTTCTTTACTTTTAAGTTGAAAACTGTGTTAACTTTCCATTGTATAAATTAAACATCAGTGAAAAGTAGCCTAAGAATGAAACTTTAAATTTCAATAGCATCTTGTACTTAGATTTGTTTTATAAAAGAAATTACAAATAAGTATCTTATATTTAGCTTTTTGTGAAAACCTTGTTCTGATAGTCTATGGCATGGACAGATGAGAAAAAATATGGGTTAAAAATAAATAAATAAAAGGGGGGAAATGTTAAAATAAATTAAGTAGAGGGAAATACTAGTGTTCAATGAGAAGGAGGGGAAAGGGGTATAGAATGTATGACTTGATCTTTTTTATTTCTTTTTCTGAAGTGATGTAAATGTTCTGAGAAATGATCATGGTGATGAATATACAACTATAGGATGATACTGTGAACCATTGATTGCATACCAAGTATGGAATATTCAAACATTAAGAATGTTCACATTGTATATAGATCAGTTTTATTAATAAAAATTTAAAAAGTTATATAATAATCAAAAGACTTTGAGAAAGTGAAAATTCTTATTTAAAAATTGTAAAATTACTTTTCAAAAAATGTATTGATTAAAGCATTTTAACTATTTGACATTATTCTGACAAATTTGATTTTAATGGTAATTGTATGTGGTGAAATGTTTGCTTGAAAACAGCTTCCAAAATGATTTTGGTAACTTCAGTATAAAGGATATTAAAAAATGTGTTTTTATTAAAAGGAAATAAGATGATAATTTTGTCTTAAGACAAAATAAATGGCTATTACAGAATTTAAAAAATGTAAAACAAAGCCTGAATAGATATAAGAAGTTGCCAAAGGTTCACGGAAAAGGAAATTATGGTCCAAGTTAAAAAAGATTTAATAGGTCTATCTACAAAATTTTTGAAAATTTTTGTATCAAATAATATACTGATGCAAGACTAAAATTTGGTTTTCTCTCTGTTAAATTGACAAAGTTTTTTTGGACCGTTAGTCTATTTTAGTGAAAAGTTATGAAAGTCTTTCCTAAATAAACAATGTAAAAAGCAGAGAGTCTGTGTTTTATCAGAATAACTTCTTGTACTTTATGTTAACTTTATCGTGTCCTTAGCTGTGTAAGAAAAATAAATCATCACACTGTTTGAAAAAGATTTACTGATTCATAAACAGTGGCTAATGGAGTAACCATTTGAATGCCTATCTGGAAACAGAATAATTAAGAGATACATAGAAGGGAATTATGGGGGAAAACATTATGAAAAAATATGGAAAATTGTTCAATGTACTAATGTATATTTTTCATGTAGATGCTCACTCGACCCTAAATTCACCTGAATTTGATGCCTTGGCAAAAATTGCTGTGAATACCATTACTGAAGAAGACTCTGCTCTTGCACAATGGGTGCAATGGCAATCTGGACATTTAGGTGCACAAGCTATGTACAGGTGAGCACAAGCCAAAGGGATTGATTTACTGAAGAGAAACACATTCAGCTCAACAGAGTATTTCCATGTTGTACATAGGATGTGTGGGTTTCAGGATGCTGAGCTTGGCCAGGCCAGAAAGCCAGTTGGGCAAGCACATTCTTTGTTCTAAGGAAATATTTGTGGTTGACTGATTTCAAAAGGAATGTTCCTTTCTCAGACCAGCAGACTTTTGCTTAACTGATTAACAAACTCTTCTAGTATTAATTAAGCCATCTCTAAAAATGGTATCCTTGAGAATCCTAACAAAAGCTTTGAGGAACTTTGGCTCAGGGCTCAGACTTCCACCCTGAATGGTGGTGGCTAGATGCCATGTCAAGTCCCCAGTTCTCTAAGTCTCTCAACTTTGTGTCTATGTCTTTCTTTAAGCTTTCATTCATGATCTGTATCAGGACTTTCCTTTCTAGACTGCCTTTTGGCAACAATTTACCTTTTTCTATTTTAAATCAGATTAAAAATCAATGCAAAATTTGTAAAAAAGTTGCTTTCAAATTAATTATATTGGAATAGAGGGTGCCAATACATATGCACCTGTGTAGACACTTATTCAGGAGTGCTTGTTACCTGTGCATACCAATGTGCCACCCAAAGAAATACTGGTAAAACCTTAGATATTATTACATTGTATTATGGACCCCCTTTACAAATCCAAAATAACAATGATACCCATTTTAAGGGCAATTAATAATTATTACTTATAAAAAGGAGGCTGGAAAAAGCTTAATTATGCTCCTAATGTGACAACTCATGTAAGAAAATTTGCCTCCAGTGATATCAAAATTAGCTCTAAAGTCTAAATTAAAAAAAAAAACCACAACCAAGACAGGTCAAGGGCTGCTGAAATAATAGCAAAGGGAAATAATAATACAGTGTTAGTAACTTATGCCAAAAAAGACAAGGCAGAAATTTTGCCCGCTAATCAACTTTTTCTTCATGAATAAGTATGTCATAGTGTTCATCATCTTTAAATGATTGCCAGAAGAATGATTGATAGTCTGGCATTGTGGGCGCATACCTATACTCGATGGCATAACATCTCTCACTGCTGGATCTGTACTGAACTCCTGACTGATGCAGCTGAAGGACCTCTGTGGCAAATAATGCCAACCACTAAACAAAACTGAACATGGCTAAATCTAACAACTGCTCAAAAAGGAACTCGTGCTGTTATACATGTAAAATGTGTATGTTTCTCTGATAATCAAGATTCTTTTAAGAATGCTTTACAAGAAATAGATGAGGAAGTAAAAGTCATACATACCCTTTCCCAAGACCCTTTGCAGTCATGGTGAACCTTTCTTACTACTACTTGGTGTTTGGTATTATACCAGTTAATAGTATCTTTAATTCTACTCTGTTGCTTGTTCTCCTGCTGTTGTCTTTTTGTGTTAGAATACTGTACTCACTGGATAATGTGCTTGTTGTTTACTCCAGACCAGTGTAGTGAGTATAAAAAATACTGTACTGGCTGGATAATGCTTTATGTGTTTGGTTTTGCCCCAGACCAAGGTGACTAGTGTAAAAATACTGAAATGGCTGGGCAATGTGTTTGTCTCTTAACATGTTGTACTAGGTGATATTTTCCCCAAACAATGCAAATATTATACTGGCTGGGTGATATTTCTTTTCTTGCCCCAGACCAGGTGGCTTAATCTATTAATTGAAGAATATTGTTCAATGGAAGAAGAATACTGCACTGGCTGGGTGATATTTATTTTCTTGCCCTAGACTAGGTCGCTTAATGTATTAACCTAAGAAAACTGCATTGTACTGGCTGGGTGATGTTTCCCACATGTGGACATGTTACTAATATATACTATTGATATAGGTAGATCTGTTTTTAATGTATACTCTTCTTGCACCAGCTAAGTGATGTTCAAATCATGTGGATACCTGAATTCCTTTATGCCTGCATAAAAATATTATAAAGCTTTGTCCATATTTAAATGAAAAAGACTAAATTTACCCCAAAATGACGATGGCTTACATCATGAATAGATCAGACTCTAAGTGCCAAACGTAAGGGAAAGATAAATTTGTAAATTCTGTTCTGCTCAACTGATGTTGCCATTGCATGACCTTGATAATAAATTGTTGAAATGTATACTCCAGTGGGAGGAGTGGCTATCATCCCAGAAAGAGGTGTAATTTGATAAAAGCTCTACAGGTCCCAGGAAATTCCACTCAGTTCCTAACCAGTTTTCAGAGGACCACGTGGGCCCAGTCACATAAGCTAATTGGAATTTGGCCATCATTGCATAAAAATACCATATAAGCTGCATGCAAGCAGCCAGAAATAAGGAGAGTCTTGCGAGAGGGAGAGAGAATCTTATCTGGGAAGAGGACGCTCTGCTGTAGATTTTTACCAATCAGACCCCGAATGCTGTCTCCAAGATTCCTCAGCACTGCTCTTCAGATGTTGATGCTCTCCCATCTGGTGATTTACCATGTCTCATTTCTAATAATCTTTTAATTATTTTCCTAGTAAATTCTGTTTTTATACCACTGGTTTATGTTGTCTGTGAATCCGAGAATATAAAGTAAGTGGCCACAAATATGATGTTGCCTTTAGTGCAATAGTAGCCCAGATGCAGAAATGACCAATTGCAGAGGGCAGGGAGGGTGAGTTGGTTGTTGAAGGGCTGGGCATGGGTGCGTGGGGCTTGAAAAGGGTGGGGTGAGACTATGCACTTGGCCAGAACTGGTGGGTCGGGTTGGGGCAGGCACGCACATGTGTGTGGGATGGGGATGCACTAGGGTGTTGGGATGGTGGTGCATGGAGCATAGTGGAGGGGTGGGTGACAGGGTTCAGGTGTGTGAGTTGTGGAAGAATTGTGGGTCATGGGGCGGGATCAGTGTGCATGGGTGTATTGCATTCAAACTGCTTGGCTTACTTTCTAGTCCCAATTTAACTGTCCATGTACTCCTGGAGGCTTTGGGCCTCCATTTGGAAAGGGGCATGTTAGACTGTTTGCACTAGTTGGGTGGTCTCCAGTTCCCTGCATCTCAATTCTTCAGCTGTTGCAACTAGGGCCTCTCTATGTCATGTAGAAGACTCTCCCAGGTCACTTACACCTTGGAATCACTGTCTCAGTAATTTTTCTGTCACTTCTCTAGCTGTTCCTTCAAGCAGGGGTGAACCTGACCTATCCTACTCCACCATTTTATCAGAACACCCTCAAAGCCCTTACTTTAACAACAGACACCTTGCAAGGTTTAGAGTTTAGTTTATGTTGTCTCCAACTCACACAATGAGGCTCTGTCTGTTTTTCAGAGATCTCAAGTCTGAGACCACAGAATTTAAGATTTTCTTTCAGAGCAAACATGGAAACTTTTGCATTATTCATATGACATTTAAGGTGCAAAATTGAAGCCTTCAACTCATCCCTTTTCATCATCACCATATCCAGCATATCTATCAACAACCAGCCAGCATCATTATACCTCTTAATTCCACAAAACTCCATAAAGGTGTCAAAAACTCTCATGCAGGGCCTTGCCTCATATAAGCATACAATCAACAGAATGTAATGGTGATATTTTACATATTTCTCTTGCCAATTCACCCCATGGACTGTCAGTGCCCTCTTGATGATTGGAAACAAAGTCATTAGTCCCTTTGAGGCTAATCAGAGTAGAACACTAATTATAAAAACCCATTTTTAAGATTCTGTTTCTCAAGAACCACTCCCAGCACCAAGCTTTATTAGTCAAGGTTCCATAGAGAAACAGATCCAACAGGAGATATCTGTAAATATGAAATTTATAAAGGTGTCTCATGCAACCATGGAAATGGAAGAGTCCATAATCTGTCAGGCAGGCTGTGAAGCTGGTAGATCCAATGAAGTGTCAGGATGAGCACCATGGGAGCATCTCACTGGCTTAGGAAGCACTGAAAAGGTCTCTCTCTTACCTCAAAAGCCTTTGACCAATTTGATTATCTCATTAATGGGAGACATGCTTTATCACAGATGTAATCAGCAGAGATGCAATAAATTGACTGGTAATTTAATACACCAGTCTTCTGATTTATCTACCAGCCGTGAAATATCCTTGGAGCAATGGTCAGACCAGTGCTTCCCTGACCAGATAATTGGGTATAATCATTTGGCCAAGTTGACACCAGAACCTATCACATTGTCCATATTTACAAACCTCAACTTTTGTGTGAGACCAAAGGAAGAGACGTTTATTTGGTTCAAAATTTATATTCTGGTTAGCACATTATCTAATTTAACTTGTATGGTCAGTTTAGTTGAATACCATAAGTACATGGGATTTGAATAGTGCAGGAGATCTTGTTGGTGTGTACAGGTTAGTGTGATGCCCCAATAAATTCCAGATTAATTTGGGCAGAAAATAAAAAAAGTATTTACTAGCGACTTGGCAGCAGGGGAGAAGTGAGGACATATTCAACTTCTCCATTTGGGGAATTCCAGATATTCTCACAAGCAGTGGGAACAATGAATTCAATAGGCTGAGCCCTTGGTCTTGGTGTTCGCCCCACTGAAACTTATTTCTTCAAAGAAGAAGCTAACCCTACTTATAATTATGCCTGGGTCACCCCAAGAGAACCTATTTTGTTGCTTAGATGTGGTCTCTCCCTCTAAGCCAACTCAACAGGTGAACTCATTGCCCTGACTCCCTATGTGGGATATGGCTCCCAGGGGTGTGAATCTCCCTAGAAACATGGGAGAGAACTCCAAGAATGAGACAAGAACCAGCATCATGGGATTGAGAAAGCTTTCTTGACCAAAATAGGGAAGAGAGAAATGAGACAAAATAACATTTCAGTGGCTGATAAACTTGAAACAAAGTTGAGAGGTTATCCTGGAGGTTATTCTTATTACATTATATAGATATGCCTTTTAACTTTATGATGTATTGGAGTGGCTAGAGGGAAGTACCTGAAAGTATTGAGTTGTGTTCCAGTAGCCTTGATTCTTAAAAACAGTTGTATAATGATATAGCTTTTACAATGTGACCAGGTGATTTTGAGAAAACAAAAGAAAAAAATAAATTAATTTAAAAAATAAGTTGAAAATGAAAGGCTGTAAAAAAACATTTCATGCAAACAACATGAAATGTTGGAAAGTAAGCGGGGTAGCTATACTAATATCAGAAAAATTAGACTTCAAAATGTAAATCAATTAAAGGTGACAAAGAAGGGCACTATGTATTAATAAAATGGGCAATTCATCAAGAAGAAATAACAATCATAAATATTCATGCACCAAACTTAGTGCTCCAAAATACATGAGGGAAACACTGACAGCACTAAAGGGAGAAGTGGACATCTCTACAGTAACAGGTGGAGATTTTGATACACCATTCTTATCAATGGATAGAATACCTAGGAGGATCAATAAGGAAACATATATTTGGAATTGTATGATAAAAGAGCTAGACATAAAAGACATTTACAGTACATTGAACCCAACTACAGCAGGATATACATTTCTCTCATGTGCTCATGGATCATTCTCCAGGATAGACCACATGTTGGGTCACAAAACAGTCTCAATAAATTTAGAGAGATTGAAATTATACAAAACACTTTCTCAGGTCCTAATGGAATGAACTTGGAAACCAATAACAGGTGGTAGGTTAGAAAATTCACAAATACATGGATGCTAAACAACATAATCTTGAACAACCACTGGATCAAGGACAAAATTACAAGAGAAATTAGTAAATATCTTGGGACAAATGAAAATGAGAACACAACATGTCAAAATTTATGGGATGCAGCAAGTCAGTGTAAGAGGGAAATTTATTGCCCTAAATTCCTATATAAAAAAGAAGAAAATGTAAATATAAAGGAATTTTTAAAACTTTTTAAAATTGTGAAATATAACATATATACCAAAAAAGTAATAACTTTGCAAGTACATTTTAACAAGTAATTATAGAACAGGTTTTGAAGTTTGGTGTGGGTTACAGTTTCAAAATTTTTCATTTTTTTGTTCTAGCTGCTCCAAGACACTGGGAACCAAAAGAAATATCAATATAGTGATTCAGCAATCATTCTCATTTGTTAAATCCTACCTTCTCTGTTATACTCCTTCTTCTCTCTTTTTTTTTGTGAAAAATAACATACAAAAATGCAATAAATTTTGAAGTGCATCACAGTAATTAGTTATAGAACATATTTCAGAGTTGGGTTAGTATGGGTTACAATTCCACAATTTTAGGCTTTTATTTCTAGCTGCTCTAAGGTACCAGACTAAAAGAAATATCAATATAATGATTCAGCTTGCATACTCATTTGTTAAACCCTACCTTCTCTGTATAACTTCACCATCACCTTTGATCTTTCTCCCACTCTTTAGAGGTATTTTATCTGCTCATGTGGAAGAACTAGTGAAAAAACAGTAAGATAACCTGAAAGCAAGTGGAAGGAAAGAAATAACAAAGACTAGAGCAGAAATAAAATGAGAATATGAAAACAGTAGAGAGAATCAACAAAACCAGAAATTACCTCTTTGAGAAAACCAATAAAACATTTGGAACCTTAGGTAAGCTGACAAAGGAAAAAGTGAACAGATGCAAATATATAATATCAGAACTGGGAGGGGGAACAGAACTACTGACTCTGCAGAAATAAAACTGATAATATGAGGATGTTGTGAACAACTACATGCTGACAAACTTAGACAAAATGGACAACTTCCTGGAAAAGCATGAAACACCAACATTGACTTGAGAAGAAATAGGAGACCTCACGAAGCCACTCACAATAAAGTGATTGAATTAGTCATCCAGAAACTCCCCAAAAGGAAAAGTTCAAGACTAGATGGTTTCACATATGAATTCTCTCAAGCATTCAAGAAAGAATTAGTACCAATCCAGTGCACACTCTTCAAAAAATTGAAGAAGGAAAGCTCCTGAACTCATTCTTTGCAGCCAACATTACCCTAACACCAAAGCCAGGCAAAGATACCGCAATAAAAGAAAATTAGAGACCAATCTCTTTAATGAATATAGATGCAAGAGTCCTCAACAAAATATTTGCAAATCAAATCCAGCAGGACAAAAAAGAATTATATACCATAATCAAGTAGGTTTTATTCCAGGTATGCAAGGGCGGTTCAGCACAAGAAAATCAATGAAAGCAACACACCACATCAATAAATCAAAGGGGAAAAACCCATATGATGATCTCAATTGATGCACAAAAGACATTTAACAAAACTCAGTATCCTTTTTTGACAAAAACAATTAAAAAAATAGGAATGAAAGGAAACTTCTTCAACATGATATGGGATGGGAATCTATGAAAAACCCACAGCTAACATCATATTCAATGGGGAAAGACTGAAATTTTTCCATCTAAGATCAGGAACAAGATAAGGATGCCAACTGTCACCATTGTTATTCAACATTGTGCTGGAAGTTCTAGCCAGAGCAATTAGGCAAGAGAAAGAAGTAAAAGGCATCCATGTTGGAAAAGAAGTAAAAGTTTCACTGTTTGCAGATGACATGATTTTATATGCAGAAAATCCCCCCAAAAACCTACAGAAAAACTACTAGAGCTAATAAACAAGTATAACAAGATGGTAGGATACAAGATCAACATGCATATCTCTGTAGTGTTTGTAATGAGCAATCCTAGGAGGAAATCAAGAAAAAATTTCATTTACAGTAACAACCAAAAGAATAAAATATTTAGGAATAAATTTAATCACTTATATAAAGGACCTATACACAGAAATCTAAATAGATTTCTACAAGAAATCAAGGAAGATCTAAATAATTGGAAAGACATACTGTGCTTAAGGATTGGAAGACTAAATACAGTTAAGATGTCAATTCTACCCCCAATTCATTTATGAATACAATGCAATACCAATTAAAATCCCAACAACTTACTTTGCAGAAACAGAAAAGACAGTAATCAAATTTATTTGGAAGGTAAGTGTGTCCCGAATAGCTAAAAGAGATCTTGAGAAAGAAAAATGAAGTGGAGGTTTCACACTACCTGACTTTAAAGCAGATTACAAGAGTTACAGTGATCAATATGGCATGGTTGTGGATACAAATTGAGACATTGATCAATGGAAGCTACTTGAGTGCTCAAAAATAACTTTCTCATCTATGGACAATTAATCTTTGATAAGGCGGTCAAGTTCACTCAGCTGGGATGGACCAACCTCTTCAAGAAATGGTGCTGGATAACTGGAGATCCATAGCCAAAAGAATGAAAAAGGACCCTTATCTCACACCTTCTACAAAAGTTAAGTCAAAATGGATCAGAGACCTAAATATAAGAGCTAAGGCCATAAATCTTTTAGCAGAAAAATCTAGGAAAATAACTTAAAGATCTTTTGGTAGGAAGTGGTTTTCTAGACCTTACACTGAAAGCACAAGTAATGAAAGAAGAAATAGATAAATGGAATCTCCTCAAAGTTGAGTTCTTTTTTCAAAGTTGAGTTCTTTTGCACATCAAAGGACTTAGGAAAGTAAAAAGCAGCCTAAGCAATGGGAGACAATATTTGAAAATCATATATCTCAAAGTATTTAATATCTAGAGTATACAAAGAGATACTATAACTTGACAACAGAAAAACAAACAAACCAATTGAAAAGTGGGCAAAAGGCATGGACAGACATTTTTCCAAAGATGGAATACAAATGGCTCAAAAATATATGAAAGATGTTCAATTTCACTAGCTATTAGGGAAATGCAAATTGAAACCACAATGAATTATCATCTCACTCCTACTATGAATGGTCTTCATCAAGAATTACAACTACAAGTGCTAGAGAGGATGTGGAGAAATAGGTACATTCATTCACTGTTGGTGGGAATGGAGAATGGTGCAGCTGCTCTGGAAGGCAGTTTGTTGGTTTCTCATGAGGTTTAGTATAGAATTACTATATGACCCAGCAATCCCTTTACTAGGTATATACTTGGAAGAACTGAAAGCAGAAACACAAACAGACATTTGCACACTGATGTTTATAGCAGCATTATTTACATTTGCCAATAGTTGAAAACAGCTTAACTGTCCATAAACTGATACAGAAATGACTGAAGATAAACAAAGTATGGTATATACATAGGTGGAAATTACACAGCTGTAAGATGGAGTAAAGCCATGATGCATACAGCAATGTGGATAAACACTGAGGACATTCTGATGAACAAAATAAGCCAGAAACAAAAGGACAAATACTGTATAGTCTCACTAATATGAACTTACTATAATGAGCAAATTCTGAGAATTGAAGTTGAGAACACAGGCTACCAGGAGATAGAAAGAGGATAGAAGTTGGGAATTTGATGCTGATAGAGTACAGAATGTCCAACAGCACTAATTGTAAAAATCTAGACATGGATAGCACAATACCATCTGATGGTAGCACAATATTGTAAGTAAAATGAACAGATCTGTGTGTAAGTATGATTGAACAAGGAATACTGGAGGGATTTTTGACACCAGAAGGGATGTTAGAGGATAAAACTGGGATTATATAACTTAAAGAAACCTACAGTGGTCAATGATGGTGACTGAATGTACACATATAAGAAAGTTGGTACATGAAAAAGAACAAATAAATGTCACCATTGCAAGGTACTAAAAATAGGATGGTATATGGATAAAATACAATTAATCCAAATTAGTGGCTATAGCTAACAGTGACAGTGTAATATTGTTTCATTAAGTGTAATAAAGGCAATATACCAAAGCCAAGTATCAAAAAGGGGAAATATAAGGGAGGGATGTGGGATTTTTGTTGTTGTTGGTTCTCCCTTCTTTTCCTTTCTCTTCTTTCCTTGCAGAAGAAATAGAAGCATTCACATGTAGATTATGGTGGTAAATGCATAACTATGTGATTATACTAGGAGCCATTGGTTGTATACTTAGTGGATTGTGTGGTGTGTGTATAAAAGTATTTAAAAAGATATGCAAAAAATACTAGTGCTGGAGAAGATGAGGAGAGAGAGATAACTATACTTTGAGTAGGAAAGTAGGATGCTGCAGTACTGGAGAGCAATGTGAATGCTTCACTGAAGACTATGTATAGGATTGCCATAGGATCTTACAACCCCGTTACTTAGTACCCACTTGGAAGAACTGAAAACCGATACAAAGAGACTTCTGCTCACTGTGTTCTTGGCGACCGTATTCATGATTGCCAACTGGTGGAAGTGGCTTAAGGGTATCAACTGATGAACGTAATGCTAAACTGTGGTGTATACTCAGAATGGAATAGAGTGAAGCTACAGAAATGACTGAAGTCATGAGGCATGAAACTAGGTGAATGAACCTTGAGAACATTATGTTAAGTGAAATAAGCTAGAAGCAAAAGGAAAAATAGTGTGTGGTCTCACTAATATAAACTAACTATAATGAGCAAACTCTGAGAATTTAATTTGAAAACATGCTGTCAGCAGTTGGAAAGCATGTAGAGATTGGGCAACAATGATTAAGGAGTACAGAATGTTCATTAGGGCTCTTTGTTAAGGATCCTACATTATAAGCTCTTACAGCAGTCAAATTTATTCCTGAGTTTGAACTGTTATTTTTAAATTCTGAGATGCTGTGCTTTTTGTGTTTAACTTGGTAATTCCCTGGAACTTTGGGTATCTGTGTGACACCTGAGACTCAGAGCTAGAGTTCTGTAGCTCAGAAAGTCTGCGTTACTTCATGCAGCAACTGGGAAAGAAGCTGAAAAAGAGATTAGAATCAATCAGAAAATAAGAATGAAGTGGATCTGGTAAGGACTACAGTAAATCAGAATGCAGGGTAAAGGATGATATTACCTTTATGTAAAAACTCCAACTTCTGTGTCAGATGAAAGAAAGAGATGTTTATTTTGTCCAGATTTTAAGTTTTCTATGGCACACTATCTAATGTAACCTCTCTGGTCATTTTCTTTAAATAACCTAATTACATGGAAACTAGAATAGAGAATGAGATCCTATTACTCTGTATGGTTAATGTTATACCCTCATACATTCCTGACATGAGGGAGTTCTAAAAAAATTATTACAAAGCTACATTCCTAAAACAGTGTGTTAATGGTACAAAGACAGATATATAGATCAATAGAATCAAATTGAGATTTCAGAAATAAACCTACACATCTATGGCAAATTGGTTTTTGGCAAATGTTCCATTTCACTGTATTGGGGAAAGAACAGTCTTCAACAAATGGTACGGAAAAATTTTGATATTCATATGTAAAGAATTATGTGGAACCATACCTCACACCATATAAAGAGGCTGCACCATTTTGCCTGCCCTCCAATAATGAATGAGATTTTCTGTTGTTTTACATTCTTGTTAGCATTTTGTATTGTAAGGTTTTTTTTTAGATTTTACTCATTCTAATATGTATGTAGTGGAATATCATTTCTTTTTAAATTTGCATTTCCTGAATGATAAATTATGTTTATAACACTTTCATATGTTATCTGTTATCTGTGTATCTGTTTTGGTGAAGGATCTGTTCAGATCTTTAGCTCATTTTCTAAATTGGGTGATTTGTTTTCTTACTGTCGAATTCTAAGGGTTCTTTGTGCATTTTAATAAAACATAGATCAATTATGTGATTATATAAACTTTCTCTCAATCTTCTGTCTGTCTTTTAATTCCCTTAAAAGGGCCCTTTGCAGGACAAATTTTTAAAATTAGTTAAAGCACAAACTGTAAATTAATTTATAGTTTTATATTTTGCATTTAGTTCTTTTCTCTATTTTGACTGATTTCATATAAAGTGTGGTTTATGTGTTGAAGTACATTTTTGTTTATGGATATCCAATTATTCAAGTATTACTTGCTGAGAAGATGATTTTTTTCCCAATTGGACTGACTTTGCACCTTAGTAAAAAAATAAGTTAACAGTGCTATTAGACATCCCCTGAAAAAGTCTTCCCTTAGACTCAGCTAATAAAAGGGGAAATTTCACTTACTTAGAACTCTGGAAGATGATAGAGACTGGAGAAGGAATCCACAGCAACAAATCAAAGATAAAGGAAAATCATCTTTGGAGTCAGGTAGGAAATTTCCACCCCAATACACCAGAGCAGACCCCTCCCCTTCACTTGGCCCCACTCAGTTTAGGACTAATGCAAAGGCAGTATGGCCCAGGTGCTTCCTGTCAAGGATGCAGCCTATAGAGCCAATTACAGCAGTAAGTTAGAATCTCACACACATCCAGGCCCAGGACCCAAGTCCATGGAGACCAGGGTGGAACACAAGACTCTGAATCATTCTGCATGTGGAATTAAAACGCCTCCAAAGGGGAAAAAGAGAGAGGATATCAACAGAACTATTGTTAAGAGGTATGGTCATTAAATCAAGTTTCTGTTGGCTGGATGACTTAGACACAAAATGAACTTTGCTGGATTGCCATACCTTTATGGATTGACCCCATCTGAATTTCCAGATTAAAGAAGAAACTGGAGGCAGAAAAGCTTCACAGAAAAAAGGAGAAAAACTGAATAGCTGCAAAACAGGATGGGTCCCAGAAGTGAAAAGTATCAGGAAAAGGGATCACTGAGTAAAGAAGAGAATTTCAACAAATCATAGGAGCTGGAGAGAAAATTGTGAACAAAAACAAACAGAACAGATTAATATATTCAGAGAAGGAACAGAAGCAATGCATCTTTCTCCTGCAGTTGAAACAATTGCTCAAAAAGTGTAATCTTAAAATTTGGACCCCATCACCAGGGCAAGAATTAGATGAAGATGAACAGAGAAAATCTGAACAAACACTAGCCACTCTAAATGTCCATAATAAATTGAACCAAGTACAAAGAAGAGTCTCAACATAAAACCAATCAACAATAACCCCCCCAAAATAGTGGAAATGTTATATTCAGAGATAATTCATCAAGTAAGCAGATGCCCAGGCATCAACAAAAAATTACAAGACATATGAAGGAAAAGGAAGATATAGTTCAGTCAAGGTAACAGATTAAAACTACAAAGGTGACTTAGAAGTTGGAATAAGTAAGCAAAGAAGTTCAAACAAATCTCCTAAAGCAATTCTTATTGATGAAGGAAAATGTGGATATAGAGCTAAAGGATGTGAGGAAGACAATGTGTGAGCATAAAGAGGAATTTGAAAGTATGAAAAAACATGCAAGAAATTGTGGGGATGAAGGAAACAATAATAGATATTAAAAATACATTAGAGACATACATTAGAAAATTTGAATACGCAGAAGAAATAATTGGTGAACTAGAAGACAGGATAGTTGAAATCATACAGCAAAAGAAGAGATAGAGCAAAGAATAGAAAACAGTGATGTGATATCAACATGAAGTGCCCAAAGATACAGACTATGGGTATCCTAGAAGGAAAACTAAAGAATATTTTGGGAAATAATGACTGAAAATTTCCCAACTCTTACGACAGACATAAATACACATGTTCAAGGAGCACCACATACTCCACAGAGAATAAACCTTAATAGAACTACTCCAAATACATATGAATCAGAATGTCAAATGCCAAAAATAAAGAGAATTCTAAAAACATCAAAGGAAAAGTTATTCATCATTTACAAGAGATCCTCAATAATATTTACTTCCGATTTATAATCACAAACCGTGGAGCTGAGATGGCAGTGTTATGATATGTTTAAGGTACTGAAAGAAAAAACTCACAGCCAAAAATTCTTTGTCCAGAAATACTCTCCTTCAACAATGACTGAGACATAAAAATATTAACAGATAAACAGAAACTGAGGTAGTTCATCAATAAAACCCTGCCCTACAATAATTACTAAAGGGAGTTGTGCAGATTGAAAGGAAAAGACAAGAGAGAGTGGCTTGAAGTAGTGTGAAGAAATGAAGATCTTAGTAAGGAGTAACTAAAATGGCAAAAACCAATACTATTATGTCCTCAATATACAATTTTGCTCTTTAATTCCTGTGGAATCAGAATACAGTTGAAAAAGAAAAAGGGCTATTTGTTGATAATGAATACGAAATATAAAGAGGTGAAGTAGGACAAAACAATATAAAGAGGAGAAACAAAGGGCTATGGAAGGAAGACATGGGTATGCTATTGAAGCTAAGTTGTTATCATTTCAAATTGCTAGATTATAGATGTGTGTGATATAATATAAATCCTAGGTTAGCCACAAAGAAAATATTTTAGATATTTACAGAAAAAGAAAAGAGAAAGTGATGCCAAATACTTCACAAAAGATCAGCTACACAGAAAAAGAGATTGTAATAAAGGAAAAGAGAGACAAAAAAGATATGACATAAAAAACAAAGGACAAAATGGCCGAATTGACTATTGCCTTCACAGCAATAACACTGAATGCTAGTGGATTACAGTCTCTAATCAAAAGACAGAGATAGGCAGAATGGATAAAAGAATGACTGAAAATATGTTGTTTACAAGAGACTCATCTCAGATCCAAAGACACAAAAAGGTTGAGAGTGAAAGGGTGAAAAAGGATATTTCATGCAACTAGTAACCAAAAAGGAATGGGTAGCTATATTAATGTTGGGCAAAATAGAATTTAGGTCAAAACATGAGAAAAGAGACAAAGGACAATAAATATTAATAAAATATGTAATCCATCAGAAGGAAAAAACAATCATAACTATTTACAGATCTAACTACAGTTCCTAATAATACATGAGGCAAACACTGGAAAACTGAAAGGGAGAAATATGCACCCTGTAATAATAGTTAGAGACTTAAGGACACCACTCGTATCAACAGATAGAACATGTAGACAGAAGAACAATAAGGAAATGGAGAACTTGAGTAATATGATATATGGACTAGACCTAGCAGGCATATACAGAACAGTTCACCCCCAAATAGAAGAACAAACAATTTTCTCAAGTGGACATACATCCTTCTCCAGGACAGACCAAATGTTTGATGGCAAAACAAGTCTCAAAATATTTTAAAACACGTAAATTATACAAAGTATCAGCTGTGACCATAATGTAATGAAGCTGAAAATCAATAACAGGCAGATAACTGGAAAATCCACAAATATATATGTGTTTCAGTTTGCTAAAGCTGCCATAATGTAATATACCAGAAATGGGTTGACTTTTTAAAAATTTTTTATTGTATTTTTAAACTTTTTTTATTGTGTAGTATAACATATATATGAAGCAAAGAAATAAAAAAAGCAATAGTTTTCAAAGTGCTCTTCAACAAGAGTTACAAGATGGATCTCAGAGTTTGTTGTGGGCTACCACATGATCCTCTCATATTTTTCCTTCTAGCTACTCCAGGATATAGAAGGCTATAGGGCTTAAATATCTTTTTATCATCACAATCGACTTTTTTTCCTTTTTTTGTGAAAAATAACATATATACAAAAAAGCTATAGATTTCAAAGCACAGCACCACAATTAGCTGTAGAACATATTTCAGACTTTGACATGGGTTAAAATTTCACAATTTTAGGTTCTTACTTCTAGCTGCTTTAAAATACTGGAGACTAAAAGATACCAATTTAATGATTCAGCATTCAGATTCATTTGTTAAATCCTATCTTCTTATATATAAGTCCACCAACACCTTTGATCTTTCCATACCTCTCATTGGGGTTGTTTGGGCTATGGCAGTTCTAAATATTTAATATTGGAAGGGTCGGTTGCTAATATAGGGTAGGGAGATGGAGCTATCTGATGTTCTGGAGAGGCTGGGTAAGGCTTCAGGATGTTTCTGGACCAGGGACCTATCTGGAGGTTGTAGGTTTCTGGAAAGTTACTCTAGTGCATGGAACCCTTGTGGAATCTTATATATTGCCCTAGGTGTTCTTTGAGATTGGTTGGAATGGTCCTGGTTTGGAGTTGGCAGTTTATGATAGGTAGCAAGGTCTACCTGAAGCTTGCATAAGAGCAACCTCCAGAGTAGCCTCTTGACTCTACTTGAACTCACTCTGCCACTGAAACTTTATTAACTATACTTCTTCCCCCCCCCCTTTTGGTCAGGATGGAATTGCTTGGGTTGACTTTTAAAATAGGGATTTATTAGTTTTGAAATGTACAGTTCTAAGGCCATGACAGTGTCCAAATTAAAGAATCACTGGAACAATGCCTTCTCTGAAGAAAGACTGATGATATCCAGGGTTCCTCTGTCACATTAGAAGGCACCTGGCCAGGGTCTGCTGTTTCCTCCCAGATTTTGTCACTTTCAGGTTCTGGCTCTTTTAGTTTCTGCGTGCTCTTGCTTGCTTCTCCTGTTTTTTTTTTGTTTCTCTCTAAGATCTCTGGGTGTTTCTCTCTCTGTGAACTGTCTTTCTGGATGTTTCTCTCTCTGGGTGCTCTGCATTTCTCCCTCTATCATCTCTCCTTTAACCTTTGAAAAGGACCCCAGTAAAAGAAAAATACCCACCTTGAATTGATTATGTCATATCTCTATTGAAACAACCTAATCAAAAGGTCCATTGCATAATAGGTCTGCCCCTACAGGAAGGGATTAAAAGAACATGGCCTTTTCTGGGTTATATAACACATTTTCATCAGCACATTCCACCATTTGGACTACAAAATGGCATTCTTTCCATGTGCAAAGTGCATTCATTCATTACCAATATCACAAAAGCCTTAAATCATTTCAGTAACAGTATTAAGCTCAAAGACTTAACAAAATCAGTTACAGGCATGGTCTGTCCTAAGGGAAAATTCTACCCCAGCTGTGGACCCATGAAACTTAAAGCAAATTAATATCTGCTTCCAATATACAGAGGGACAGTCATAAGATAAACATTAAACAGGTATCACAGGTCCCAAACAGTTCAGAAAACTGCAGGGCATACTTCACTAGATTTTAAGGCCTGAGAATAATCTATGGAATGATATTTTAGCCTCAGGGCTTGAAAGAATGACAATCTCACTCTTTCCAAGGGTTTGTGCAGCAGCTCTGTTCTCTCTGAACAGTGGGGTAAGGTCTCCAACATCTCCAAACATTGGGGAGATGGCCACGTTTTTGTCTCTACCCTTGTCATGCATTTGGGTAGTACCCAGAATCTCTGCCATCTCTGGGGCATATGCTCAACCCCCTCAGAACAATGGAGTGGTAGCCAAGTTCTTCCCTATCCCCAGGGAAGGTGATAGACCCTCTCTGAAGGCTGGGACAGCAGCACTATTCCTGAACAACAAGGTGGTAAAGCTCCCTTCAGTTTCCCAGGCATCTGAGAGCCCTGGGGTGGCAGCACTCTTCCTGAACAATGGGCAGGAAGGCCCACCTCTGCACACTCCAGAGCAATCTCACCCTTTCCACATTCATGGGTGGGTCTGCACTACTGGTCTAAGGTTTATTGGCTCCAGATCTCATTTTTCCTCTAATCTGTCCCTTCTCTGTCCTTTTTAGTTCAGGCTGACAGTAGTTCCATTCATACTGATGTAGCCAAAAATTTGTTGATTTCACATGCAGCTCACATGGGACCCAACCATCAGACAATAGGACTTCCCACAAATCCTTTCTGGATAACTCCATCTCCAAGCCTGACTTGCACTGAAATGGTTGACTTTTTCATCCATGTTCAGTTAAATACTCACATTCTGGAAGTCCAGAATTTTTCAAATGATCAATTTCTGATTCCTTTGTATCCAAGAGTCCAGGTCTCAACTTGCTCCTTTCCTATCACATTTTGCTATAAGCTGCAAGGAGAGGCCAGACAACACATTCCACATTTTATTTGGACATCTCTTTGGCTAAATATTTCAACTCATCTCTTTCAAATTCTTCCCTTTATCTGATTTCAGAGCTCAGTTTTACCAAATTCTCTGCCACTTTAAAACAAGGATCACATTTATCCAGTCTGCATTGACACATGTATCATTTCTCTCTAAGGCCTCATCAGAAGTGCCTTTAGCATCTATAGTTCTACCAATGGTCTCTATAAAGAAACCTTAGTCTTTTCTCTCAAGTACCTCACAATTCCTCCAGAATCTTTCCCTTATCCATTTATAAAGCTGTCCCAACATTTCTGGTATTTGTAAATCACAACACCCCAGTTCTTGCTACCAATTTCTGTTTCAGTTTACTAAAGCTGCCAGAAAGCAATACACCAGAAATGGGTTGGCTTTTACAATAGGGATTTATTAGTTTAAAAATGTACAGCTCTCAGTTCCAGGAACAGGGCAGAGTAAGATAAGTCGAGTTCACCCATGTTCAAAGGAACAGCTAGAGAAATGACAGAGGGATGACTGGGAGAGCAATTCCACTATGTGAGTGACCTGGCAGGGTCTTCTACACCACATATGGAGGCCCTGGTTGCAAAAGCTGAGGAACTGAGATGCACAGAACCAGAGAACATCTAGATGGTGCAGAAAGCCTAACACACTCCTTTCCAAATGGAGGCGCAGAGCCCTCAGAAGTGCACAGACAGAGACAATGGGAGTGGGAGGTAGGTCAAGCCATGCTCCTTGGACACAGTATACCCATATGTGCCACCCTCACCCTGTGACCCATGGCTCCAGTCATGCCCCATGCACCTGAACCCCATCACCTGCTCCACTCACTCCTCTCCAAGCACCTCTGTTCAGAACCCACGCACCTCCCTGCCCCACACCACCGCACCTCACCCGCGCATGCGCCTGCCCCAGCCCAACCTATAGCTCCTATGCAAGTGTACAGTCTCCCCCCACCCCTTGTGAGACCCGCACATCCCTGCCCAGTCCCTCAACTCTAATATCTTCCCCTCCCTGCACCCTGCAGGCAGTCATCTGCACATCCGGACTGCAGACGCTACCTTCATACCCGGGCCACACACAACCCCAGCCCATACAGTCATGCAAATCTGCTCTCCAAACAGGTACATCAGTGTCGGGTCACCCCAGACCCATACACACGTAGGCGCACACTCCCACCATGTCCCCCCAGCTCTGGGCAAACACTGACCTGTGCATCCCAGGCCACACCCACCCCCAGCCTTCACAGGTGCAACACTGCCCTGCTGCCCTGTGCTCTGCACACGTGCACACCAGGGCCCCTGTTCCCCAGACCTGCACATGCTCAGAGTCACATCCTCTCCACAAGGAACTCAGGCATCCGCACACTGACCTCTTGAACCCTACATCCCAGCTCCCCTACCCCGTGCATGTGCAAATCATTGCCCCACACCCTGGCACAAGTGTCCTGCTTTCACACCTGGCAGGTGCTCATGTACACATCCGTTCCACATAGCCGCCACCCTGCACACACTTGCACCCCTGACCCACCCTCCCACACCTGTGCACCTGCATCAGGGCTCCACCCACTCAACATCACCCACTCCTGACCTATATTCTGCAGCCCCATGACCCATGCTCCACCCCTGCAAACTCATGCATCCGTATCCCTGACCCCTGGACCCCTCCCCCTACATGAAGTCACACTCATACCCTGCCCACCTGGTGCCTTGACTTCTGTGTCCCTACCCACACCCTGATACCCATGACCTCACTCTCCACGTACTTACCCACATCCTGTCAGTGTACCAGACCCCTTGCATCTGCATAGCCCCATTGACATATCGCCATACCCTAACACTGTGTCCCCTTGCTGCACTCTACTCCTGTGCTCCAAGGCTTGCCTGAGCTGCACCGTGCCCCATGGCCCCCACACTATACCCCATCAACCTCGTGCCCCTCACCCCATATTCACAGGCGCTAGCATAGCGCCCCCCATCCGTGCCTATACCTATGCAGCAACTCATCACCCCATTGTTGTGCGCCACGCCACATCCCACATCCTTCTCCACACCCGTTCCACAAACACAGAGTTTTAGACTACTGAAGGAAATCAACTTCCAAAGTAACCCTATCAAGATATTTATATTTCTCAAAGGAAACAGAAGATCATTAAGCATATGAAGATGCAGGCAGACATAGCCTACCTAATGACCAAATTAAAACACTGGAGGAAACACAAACTTCGGAACAACTAATCAAGATGTTCATGTAACTCTACTAAATAAAATCAATAGGTTGGCTAATGACATAAAGTTCAAGATGATACTAGTAGAGAATAAAGAGGAATTTGAAAGAATAAATAGAAAAATAGTAGATATCACAGAGGTTAAAGATGCTGCAGACTAAATGTATTAGCTAGGGTTCTCTAGAGAAACAGAACAAGCAAAATATATCTGTAAATATAAAATTTACAAAAGTGTCTCCCATAACTGTGGAGATGCAGAGTCCGAGGTCTGTAGGGCAGACTTTAAGCAGGTTGCTCCAATGAAAGTTCTCAACAAACTCTCAAGAGAACTGAATGGACAATTGTGGGAATGTAAGACTCCAAGGTCTGTAGGGCAGGGCATGAACTGGCAGCTCCAGTGAAGGTCTTCAATGAACATTCAGGAGAGGCTGGCTGGCTGAAGCAGGAAGAGTGATTGTCTCTTCTGAATCCTCCTTAAAAGTCTTCTAGTGATTAGATTAAGCATTCTTATTGCAGAAGACCTTCCCCTTAGCTGATTGCAAATGCAACCAACTGTGGATGACATCAACATGGTCATTATTTAAGTCCCTGAAATGTCCCCATAGCAACAGACAGACCAGTGCTTACCCAACCAGTCAACCAGGCACCACCACCTGGGCACATAAATCTGATCATGACAGTCCACCCCTTGTCAACTTGGTAGCTATACACATCACCTTAAACCACATTTACTCTCTAAGTAGAAAACAATAACAGATACATTTTTTCCTTGCCTAACAATACTCAACTGTCCCATGTACAACCAGAAATGCTTCAAATCTCTCCAGAATAAGGTGCAAGTCCTTGGATTCACTCATATTAAACTTGATATTTTACAACTTAAATACTGTAACGTGAAAAAAAGAGCTTATGTCATATGATAAAGGGGATAAAACAAAGAGGAAAATAAAGATATTTGATTTATGTTTAAATACATAGATATGAACTACAAAGCAAGGGAGAAATATTCATACCTTTACAGTCCTCATTTCTGTAACTGACCACGTGGTCATAGTTCATATTTATCACTACCTTCTTCCACTACCTATTCCAGGTTCCCTTTATCCTCAGCAAGCACTTCAGCTGACTGTGGTTTTTGCTTGGAGAGTGGACTGAAACCTTCATTCCTGAAGTTTCTGAACCTTTGGTAGTCCTTCCTGGATTGGGTTGTTGCAGCTTTCCATGGATTTTAATAACAAGGCATGGTAGTACTAAGAGATGCCCTAAGGGATCTCCTATATTCTAGGAAAACTCTTCTTTATTTTCATTGTGCAGTTGCAATCCTATTTCCCCATGATAGTCACAGTCAATCACCCCAGCCAGTAAACTAATTCCCTTCTTGGCTTGTTGATCCATTGGCACGAGTAGCCCAAAATGACAAAGTGGCAGTTAGACTCCAGGTCAATAGAATAAATTTTTCTCATGGTGGAAGTAATCCTCTTTCTGGAACTAAAACTTGTAGACCAGCAGAGCTCAAGGTTGCAGGGACAGGAAGCAAAAATTTTCCTAGCGGAATATAACTAGAGGTAATAGTGAGTGGTGGTACTTTCATTTCTGCACCTTCATTCCTGGACCCATGGATCCTGGCTGTGAGAAAAACAGCAGCATACAGTTGATGCTGATTGAGAGCATACACAACCTCCTGGAGAACATCATCCCAGTCTTGCATGGTATTGCCACCTAATTGGCATTGCAATTGAGTTTACAAAAGGCCATCCCACCATTTTTTTCAATCCAGCTGTTTTTGGATGATGGGGAACATGGTAAGACCAGAGAATTCATGAGAATGTGCCCATTCCCACACATCACTTGCTATGAAGTGGGTTCCTTGATTATAAGCAATGCTTGTGTGGAATACCATGACAGTGGATAAGGCATTCTATAAATCCATGGTTGGCAGTTTTTGTAGAAGCATTGCATGTAGGGAAAGTACACCCACATCCAGAGTATGTGTCTATTCCAGTTAGAACAAATCGCCTGCCACCATGTAGCCGGCTGATCACCTCAGGGAATCTTGTCATATTGGGGGCTGAGTGTGGGTCTCTGCTGCTGGCAGATTGGGGACTCAGCAGTGGTTGTAGTCAGGTCATCCTTGATGAGTGAAAATCCATGTTGCTGAGCCCATTGGGCAATGACTGGAGTTGCTGGGGAAAGTGGCTGACTGGCATCCACAGAACAGGTCCTCTTACATGCATAATTATTAAAACCTTCCTCTGCTGAAGTTACCCTCTGGTGCACAATCACTTGGGACACAAATATCTTCATGTTATAGCCCACTTAGAAAGGTTTATCCACATACCTCATCTCCAGAACTCTTTGCCACCAATTTTCTAATTATGCTCTTTCGAAGTCCCTGAGCATCCAGCCAAACCATTAGCAACAGCCCATGAGTCAGTATACAAGTGCACCCCTGGCCAGTTCTCCTTCCAAGCAAAATGAACAACAAGGTGCACTGCTTGAAGTTCTGTCCACTGGGAGGATTTTTTCTCACATCCTGGAAAAGAGTTGTAGTGCTGTAGCTGTCTACTTTTGGGTGGTACCTGCATATCATGCAGAACAATCTGTAAATCACGCCTGAGTTTTCTCTTCTCCAGTCAATTCACAGTAACGAACTCCCCAAGAGGCCATAGCTCTGGTTTGGGAAAGAGAAGGTAATGTGGCAGGACTGCAGACCGTGGCCATTTGGATCACCTCTTCATGTAACATATTTGTGCCTTCAGGACCTGCTCTGGCTCGAATTCATATATACCATTTCCATTTTACAATAGAGTGCTGCTGTGCATGCCCAACATTATAGCTTAGTGGGGCAGACAACGCCCAGATCATGATAGGCAACTCAGGTCTCATGGTAACTTGGTGGCCCACGGTTAAGTGTTTAGTCTCTACTAAGGCCCAGAAGCAGGCCAAAAGCTGTTTCACAAAAGAAGAATAGTTATTTGCAACAGATGGTAAGGCTTTGCTCCAAAATCCTAAGGGTCTGTGCTGTGATTCTCCTATAGCGGCCTGCCAAAGGCATCAGACAGCATCTCTATTTGCCACTAACACTGCCAGCACCATGGGTTCTGCTGGATCTTATGGTCCAAGTGGCAGAACAGTTTGTACAGCAGCCTGGACCTGTTGCAGAGCTTCCTTTTGCTCAGGTCACCACTCAAAATTAACTGCTTTACTGGTCACTTAATAAATGGGTAATAGTAGCATACCCAAATGAGAAATATGTTGTCACCAAGATCCAAAGAGACCAAGTAGGTAGGCATTGTGCCTCTTTTTTGGTCATAGAAGGGGCCAGATGCAGCAACTTCTCCTTCACCTTAGAAGGGATATCTTGACATGCCCTGTACCATGGGATACCTAGAAATTTCACTGAGGTGGATGTCCCCTGTATTTTTCTTGGATTTATCTCCCATCGTCTGACATGCAAATACCTTACCAATAAGTCTAGAGTAGTTGCTACTTCTTGCTCACTAGGTCCAGTCAACATGATAATCAATACAATGGAACAGTGTGATGTCTGGTGGGAGGGAGAGATGACCAAGGTCCCTGCGGACAAGATTATAACATAGGGCTGGAGAGTTGATATCCACCTGATGTAGGACAGTGAAAGTATATTGCTGACCTTGACAGCTGAAATCAAACTGTATCTGGTAGTACTTATCACCAACTATTGATAAAAAAACATTTGACAGATCAATAGCTGCATATCAGGTAGCAGGGGATGTACTAATTTGTTCAAGCAATGGCACCACATCCCAAACAGCAACCGCAATTGGAGTCACCACCTTGTTGAGTTTATGATAATCCACTGTCATCCATCAAGACACATCTGTTTTATGGACAGGCCAATTAGGAGAGTTGAATGTGGATGTGGTGGAATCACCACCCCTGCATCCATCAAGTCCTTAAGAGTGGCACTAATATCTGCAATCCCTCCAGGAGTCTGGAATTACTTCTGATTTAATATTTTGCTAGGTAGGGGCAGTTTTAGTGGCTTCCACTTGGCTTTTTGTACCATAAAAGCCCTCACTCCACAAGTCAGAGAGCCAGTGTGGGGATTCTGCCAGTTGCTCAGTATGTCTATACCAATTATACATTCTGGAACTGGGGATATAACTACAGAATGGGTCCAGGCACCCAGTGAACCCACTGTGAGATGGACCTGAGCCAAAACTCCACTGATCACCTGATCTCCATAAGTCCCTACTCTGATTGGTGGACCAGAGTGACATTTTGGGTTCCTAGAGTTAATGTCACTTCTGAACCAGTGTCTAATAATCCCTGAAATATCTGATCATTTCCTTTTCCCAATGCACAGTTACTCTGGTAAAAGGCCATAGGTCTCCTTGGGGAAGGCTTGGAAGAAGATTAACATATAAATTTGAAGCAGTGTAACAGGATCCTCCCCCAAAGGGACCTGGCTTCCCCGTCCAAGGGGCTCTGGGTCTGTAAACCCTCTGAAGTCTGGAAATTGATTAAAGGACCATGACTCCCTATTTTGTAATTCAAGTTAGTCTTCTCTTCACTTGACCTAGAACTCTTCTGCTTATACAGTTAAAACAAGAGTTTAGTAGACTGCCCATATATTGTACTTCTAGGTAACCCAAGATCTAGTACCCAAGTCTCTATGAGTCAGATTATTTTGACTCCTGCTTAGAGCCTGCTGTCCATTATGATAGTCACATCCACGTTGTCTTTGGCAATTATGTGCTGCTGCCTGGCTTCTGCCAACTCAGGATCTGATCATTTCCATTGTGTTTAAGGATTCCAGCTCAGTGATAGCAGTTCCTACAGTCATACCTGACCTACAGAGAAGGGTCACAGAGCTCTGTATTCTGGTTAAAGATGTGTCCTCCAGACATTCCTGGGTTGTGTGAGCATGTTTTCCATAATAAATTCACTCTAACATTGCAATCACCCTAAGCCTCTGGCTCTCCTTATCAACGTTATGCCAGGGCAGTTCTGTCATTTCAACCACAGAAAATGTTGGCTACCTTTTTTAAAAAAAGTTTTTTTTTATAGTATAGTATAACACATATACAAAGCAAAGAAATAAAAAAGCAATAGTTTTCAAAGCACTGTTCAACAAGTAGTTACAGGACAGTTCCCAGAGTTTGTCATGGGCTAACATATAATCCTCTATATAACACAACCATCACATTTGATCTTTACATCCCTCTCTTTAGGGGTGTTTGGGCTATGGCAAGTCTAAATTTTTAATATTGGAAGTGTCTGTTACTAATATGCGGTAGAGAGATGGAACTATTTGATGTTCTGAAGAGGCTGGGCTAGGTTTCAGGACTTATCTGAACCAGGGACCCATCTGGAGGTTGTAGGTTTCAGAGAAGTTACTCTAATACATGGAATATTTGTGGACTCTTGTATATTTCCATTGGTATTTTTTAGGTTTGGCTGGAATGGTCCTGGTTGTGGTTTGGCAGGTTATGATAGGTAGCAAGGTGTAACTGAAGCTTGCATAACAGCAACCTCCAGAGCAGCCTCTCAACTCTATCTGAATTCTCTCTGCCACTAACACTTTATTAGTTACACTTCTTTTCCTCCTTATGGTCAGGATGGAATGGTTGATCTCATGGTGCCAGGTTTGGATTCATCCCTGGGAGTCATCTCCCACTTTGTCAGGGAGATTTCCACCCCTGGATGTCATGTCCTATGTAAGGAGGAGGGCAGTGATTTCATTTGCAGAGTTGGGATTAGAGAGAGTGGGACCACATCTGAGCAATAACAGAGGTCCTCCAGAAGTAAATCTTAGGCATGCCTATAGGTAGGCTAAGCTTCTCCACTACCTACATAAGCTTCACAAGAGTAAGCCTCCTGAATGAGGACATGGCCTATTGATTTGGTCTCCCCAAAGTTTGACACAGTTTCAGGGGATTCCCTGATGATAAGGTTTAATATTTCCATATTCTTTCTACCATCCCTCAGGGGACTTTTTCAATACTTTTTGAGTATCTACTTAATATTCTCTAAGATGTATCCAGGCATTACAATAATTTATACAGGATTAAAGGACCTCTTGTTCTGTGCTCCCCGTGTTTCAATTGTTCAAATGAGCTATACAGATAAGTTGAATTAGATTATGCACTGCAGAAAATTACAGTTACAGATCAAATAAAACTTTTTTCCATTGGTCTCAAAGACTATGTGTGGTTCTAAATATAGACACGGTTTTCCTTACCACTATGTTCTGAATTACTTTAACCTCAGCCTGTTTGACTTTGTTCTTATCTCTAAATATCAGGTTATATATATAAAACAGCCTCTCAAAATCCAGAAATAGTAATGACCACACTGGACTCAATGCTTCTGCTTTAAAAGCTTACAATCTAGGCTCTTTTTTTCTTGTAAGCATTTTGTAAAAGTGATGATACCATTGTTGTTATTTTGTTTCAAATTTATTTGTCTCACCAAATATCCCACATGTCCATCACATCATTGCATGCTTCATGCCTTTGTTCCTTTTTGTAGCAGCACACCCTTTGTTCATAAGTGCACACCATCATTCACCAATCTACTTCTCCATCAGTGCATCCTTCAGCACCTGCATTCATTGGGCATCATGTAGAAGGCCCAAAGTCCACGGTCCATCAACACTCTCAATTTTAGATAATTTTAGTGTTCCCAAGAGAAAGAAAACAAATAAACACACCCTCGCCAAGTAGGAAATCCAAACCTTCTCTTACCTCTTCTTCCTTCTCTCATTATTTAGCTCTGCTGTTGTTCTGGTAGTGCAGATGGTTTTCTTTTAAACATAGCTCATAGCATGCAATAGTAGCTTTCCTCCTGTACCCTAGACTCAAATACTCTTTGTACAAAAATCATATCTTTGTAGTAATTCTCTCGAGAACTAATTCATATTTCTAGTGTTAATCAGTGGGACACAGGTCTATACAATGCTTTTCAATCTTTTTCATGTTCAATATGGTGATATTACTTATAGACACACTGGAGAACCCCCTTCAGTCCTATCTATTCCTTTATATTGGAGTTCAATCCAATTTGCATACGGTTCACCCATTTCTAGCTTCTATGTATCTCCAGGTCCCCATATATGCCATATAATTAGCCTCTGATTAAACCTTTATGCTGGTCATAAAAGTGGAATCATATAGTATCTATCTTTTTGTGTCTGGCTAATTTCATTCAGCATTATGTCCTCAAGGCTCATGCATCTTGTCATGTGCTTCAGGATGTCATTTTGTCTTACTGCTGCATAAAATTCCATCGTATGTATATACCACATTTTGCTGATCCATTCATCTGTTGATGGACATCTGGTATGTTTCCATCTTTTGGCAATTGTGAATAATGCTGCTATGAACATCAATGTGCAAATATCTGTTTGTGTCATTGCTTTCAGCTCTTCTGAGTATATACAAAGTAGTGCTATGGCTGGGACATAGGTAACTCGATATTTAGTTTCCTAAGGAACAGCCAGTCTTCCATAGTGACTGCACCATTATACATTCCCACCAGCAGTGCATAAGTGTCCCAGTTTCTCCACATCCTCTTCAACATTGATAGTTTTCTGTTTATTTAATAGCAGCCATTCTTATAGATGTTAGGTGGTATCTCACTGTAGTCTTGATCTGCATTTTGCTTATAGCCAGTGAAAATGAGCATCTTTTCTTGTGCTTTTTTAAAAACTTTTTTTTACTGTATAGTATAACATATATAGAAAGCAAATAAAAAAGCAATAGTTCTCAAAATATTCTTCAATAAACAGTTACAGGACAGATCCCAGAGTTTGTCATGTGCTGCCATAAGATCCTCTCATATTTTTCCTTCTAGCTTCTCCAGAATATAAGAAGTTAGAGGGCTTAAATTTTTTTATGTCATCACAATTGACTTTTTTCCTTTCTTTTTTTTGTGAAAAATAACATATATACATAAAAGCTATAGATTTCAAAGCACAGCACCACAATCAGTTGTAGAACATATTTCAGGCTTTGAAATGGTTCACAATTTCACAATTTTAGGTTTTTACTTCTAGCTCCTCTAAAATACTGGAGACTAAAAGAGATATCAATTTAATGATTCAGCATTCAGATTCATTTCTTAAATCCCATACTCTCTGTATAACTCCACCATCACTTTTGATCTTTCTGTACCTCTCTTTAGCTGTGTCTGGGCTATGATGATTCTAAATTTTTGATATTGGAAGGGTCTGTCACTAACATGGAATAAGGAGATGGAGCTATCTGATGTTCTGGAGAGGCTGGGCTAGGTTTCAGGACTAATCTGGACAAGGGACTCATATGGAGGTTGTAGGTTTCTGGAAAGTTACTCTAGTGCATGGGACCCTTATGGAATCTTATATATTGCCTTAGATATTCTTTAGAATTGGCTAAAGTCCAGAGTAGCCTCACAACTATATTTGAACTCTCTCTACCACTGATACTTTATTAATTACACTTATTTTCCCCCTTCTGATCAGGATGGAATGGTTGATTCCTTGGTGCCAGGTCTGGATTCATCCATGGGAATCATCTCCCACATCACCAGGGAGACTTTCACCCCTAGATGTCACGTCCCACGTAGGGGAAAGGGCAATGATTTCACTTGCAGAGTTAAGCTTAGAGAGAGTGAGGTCACATCTGAACAATAAAAGAGGTTCTCCAGAAGTAACTCTTAGGTATGCCTATAGGTAGTCTAAGCTTCTCTGCTATCTACAGAAGTTTCACAAGTGTAGGCTTACTGATTGAGGACATGGCCCATTGATTTGGGTGTCCTTAAAGTTTAGCACAGTATCCGATGATTCCCTGACAGTAAGGTTTAAAATTTCCATATTTTTCTCCCATCCCTCAGGGGACTTTACCAATATTCTTTGATTATCTGCTTAATATACTCTGAGATGTATCCAGGCATTAAAATAGTTTATACAGGATTAAAGGATCTCTTTCATATTCTGTGCTCCCTGTGTTTCAGTTGTTCAAATGAGCTATACAGATAGGTTGAATTACATTATGCACTACAGAAAATTTCAGTTCTAGATCAAATAAAACTTTCTTCCATTGGTCTCAAAGAGTATGTGTGGTTCTAAAATATAGACACTGTCTTCCTTACCCTTATGTTCTGAATTACTTTAACCCCAACATGTTTGGCTTCATTCTTATCTCTAAATATCAGGTTATATAGAAAGCAACCTCTCAAAATTGAGAAATAATAATCACCTCTCTGAAGTTAATGTTTCTGCTGTAAAAGCTGTAAGCAAGATTGCAAATCTAGGCCCCTGTTTTCTTTAAGCATTTTTTGAAGGTGACCATACCATTGTTGTTCTTTTGTTTCTGGCTTATTTTGTCTCACCAAATGTCCCGCATGTTCATTCACATCATTGCATGCTTCATGACTCTGTTCCTTTTATAGCCAGTGAAAATGACCACCTCTTCATCTGCTTTTGAGCTATCTGCATTTGCTCTTCAGAAAATGCCAATTCATATCTTTAGCCCCTATCATAAATGGGTTGTTTGTTCTTTTGTTGTTGAGTTGTATAATTTCTTTGTATGTATAGGTGATCAAATCTTTACATGATATGTGATTTCCAAGTATTTTCTCCCATTGAGTTGGCTCCACCTTCACCTTTTTTTTGCATTTTAAACATAACTTTTATTGTGGATATATATATATATATATATATATATATATATATATATATATATATACCACAAAATTTCCCATTTTAACCCAAAACCCTTTGCCAAAAAGTTTTCACCATGCCAAATTCAAACTCTGTAGCAGTTAAGTGATAACTCTTTATTGTAATCTACACCCACCCTACAACCTCCCTCCAGCCTCTGGTAACCTCTGATCTACTTTCTGTCTCTATGAATTTGTACCTATTCTAAATATTTCATATGAGTAATATCATATTGTATTTGCATTTTTTCCATTTGCCACTTCATTTTTTTAACATATGATCATTCCATTCTACATGTATAACCAGTAATTCACAATATCATCACATAGATGCATATTCAGCATTGTGATAATTTCTTAGAACATTTGCATCAATTCAGAAAAAGAAATAAAAGGAAAACAGAAAAAAATCCATACATACCATACCGCTTACCCCTCCCTTTCATTGATCACTAGCATTTCAATCTAAGTTTATTTTAACATTTATTCCCCTAATATTTATTTTCATTCCATATGTTTTACTCATCTGTTGATAAAGTAGATAAAAGGAGCAACAGACACAAGGTTTTCACAATCACACAGTCACATTGTAAAAGGTATATCATTATACAATCACCTTCAAGAAATATGGCTACTGGAACGCAGCTCTATATTTTCAGGCAGTTCCCTCCAGCCTCTCCATTACATCTTGACTAACAACGTGATATCTATTTAATGTGTAAGAATAATCTCCAGGATAACCTCTCGATTCTATTCGGAATCTTTCAGCCATTGACACTTTGTTTTGTCTCATTTTGCTCTTCCCCCTTTTGGTCGAGAAGGTTTTCTCAATCCCTTGATGCTGAGTCTCAGCTCATTCTAGGGTTTTCCTCAGTCCCTTGATGCTGAGTCTCAGCTCATTCTAGGATTTCTGTCCCACGTTGCCAGGAAGGTCCACACCTTCCTGGGAGTCATGTCCCACGTAGATGGGGGAAGGCAGTGAGTTTTCTTGTTGTGTTGGCTGGACAGAGAGGCCACATCTGAGCAACAAAAGAGGTTCTCTTGGGGGTAACTCTTATGCCTATTTTTAAGTAAGCATGACCTATCCTTTGTGGGGTTAAGTTTCATATGAACAAACCCCAAAATTGGGGGCTCAGCCTATATCTTTGGTTGTCCACGCTGCTTGTGAGAATATCAAGAATTCAACTTTGGGAAGTTGAATTTTCCACCTTTCTCACCATTCCCCAAAGGAGACTTTGCAAATGCCTTTTTATTCACTGTTCAAATTACTCTGGGATTTATTGGGGCATCACTCTGGACAAATATATAAAATCTCATGTCCTACTCAAGGTTCTATGTACTTATGGTGTTTAATTAAGCTGTCTGCATAAGTTACATTAGGAAATGCACTAGTCAAAATATAAATTTTGTACCAAATAAACATTTTTCTTTAGTCTCACACATAAGTTAAAATTTTAAAATATGAATTACCATCTATTTTAAATTTGTCATTCTCATTATACACTCTAGGCATTTTTAGATTATTCCATCTCAGTCTTTATCATCTATCTTTCTTTCTGATTTCATTTGTGCCCACAGCCCTCCTCCCTCTATCATTCTCACATTCAGCTTCATTCAGTGTTCTAACATTATTGTATAACAGTTAGGTAGTATTGTGCTATCCACTTCTGAATTTTTATAATCCGTCCTGTTGCACAACCTGTATCCTTTCAGCTCAATTACCCAATATGTACCCTGTTTCTATCTCCTGATGGTCTCTGTTACCAACGAAATTCTCCACGTTTATTCACAAATGTCAGTTCATATCAGTGAGGCCATACAGTATTTGTCCCTTTGTTTCTGGGTAATCTCACTCAGTATAATGTCCTTAAGGTCCATTCATGTTTAAACATACTTCACAGCTTTATTCTGTCTTACAGCTGCATAATATTCCATCATATGTATATACTACAGCTTGTTTAGCCACTTGTCTGTCGATGGACATTTTGGCTGTTTCCATCTCTTGGCAATTGTAAATAATGCCACTATAAACATTGGTGTGCAAATGTCCATTTGTGTCCTTGCTCTCATGTCCTCTGAGTAGATATCTAGCAATGGTATTGTCAGGCGATATGGACGTTCTATACTTAGCTTCCTGAGGAACCGCCAAAGTGCCTTCAACAGCAGTTGTACCATTTGACATTCTCACCAACAGTGGATAAGTGTGCCTCTTTCTCTACATCCTCTCCAGCATTCATAGTTTTCTGCTTTATTGAAAATGGCCATTCTGGTGGGTGTGAGATGATATCTCATTGTGGTTTTGATTTGCATTTCCCTAATAGCCAGGGAAGATGAGCATGTTTTTATATGCGTTTTGACCATTTGTATTTCCTTTTCTGAGAAGTGTCTGTTCAAGTCTCTTGCCATTTTGTAATTGGGTTGTCTGTCTTTTTGTTGTTGAGTTGAATAAAATGTGTCCTGGATGCTAGAACCTTATCTGATATAACATTTCCAAATATTGTCTCTCATTGTATAGGCTGTCCTTTTACTTTCTTGTCAAAGTCTTTGATGCACAAAAGTGCTTAATTTTGAGGAGTTTCCATTCATTTCTTTCTTTCTTCAATGCTCATGCTTTGGATGTAAGGTCTAGGAAACCACCTCATAAGATTTATGATATTTCCCTACATTTTCTTCTAAAAGTTTTATGGTATTAGATCTAATGTTTAGGTCTCTGATTCATTTTGGGTTAATTTTTTTATGGTGTGTGAGATATGGATCCTCTTTCATTCTTTTGCATGTGGGTATTCAGTTCTCTAGGCACCATTTATTGAGGAGACTGTTTTGTCCCAGCTGAGTTGGCTTGACTGCCTTATCAAAGATCAATTTTCCATAGAAGAGAGAATCTGTATCTGAACACTCTATTTGATTTCATTGGCCAGTATATCTATCTTTATGCCTGTACCATGCTGTTTTGACCACTGTAGCTTCGTAATATGCCTTAAAGTCAGATAGTGTGAGGCCTCTGTCTTCACTTTCATTTCTCAGGATATTTTTAGCTATTCAGGGTATCCTGCCCTTCCAGTTAAATTTGGTTATTGATTTTTCTAATTCTGAAAAGTAAGTTTTGGGGATTTTAATTGGTATTGCATTAAATCTGTAAGTCAATTTAGGTAGAAAAGACATCTTTACTATATTTAGTCTTCCAATCCATGAACACGGTATGCCCTTCAATTTATTTAGGTCTTCTGTGATTTCTTTTAGCAATTCCTTGTAGTTTTCTTTGTACAGGTCTTTTGTCTCCTTAGCTAAATTTGTTCCTAAATATTTTATTCTTTTGGTTGCAATTGTAAATGGATTTTTTTTCTTGATTTCCCCCTCAGATTGTTCATTACTAGTGTATAGAAACACTATAGATTTTTGAGTGTTGATCTTGTGACCTACCACTTTCCTGAAATTATTTATTAGCTCTAGTGGTTTTGCTGTGGATTTTTCGGTGTTTTCAACATATAGTATCATATCATCTGCAAACAGTGAGATTTTTACTTCTTCCTTTCCAATGTTGATGCCCTGTATTTCTTTTTCTTGTCTAATTGCTCTGGCTAGAAATTCCAACACAATCCTGAATAACAATGGTGGTAGTGGACATCCTTGACTTGTTCCTGATCTTAGGGAGAAGGTTTTCCGTTTTTCTCCATTGAGGATGATGATAGCTGTGGGTTTTTCATATATTCCATTTATCATGTTGTGGAAATTCCCTTCTTTTCTCATTCTTTGAAGTGTTTTCAACAAGAAAGAATGTTGAGTTTTGTCAAATGCCTTTTCTGCATCAATCGAGATGATCATGTGATTTTTCTGTTTTGATTTGTTGATGTGGTGTATTCCATTAATTGATTTTCTTATGTTGAGCAATCCTTGCATACCTGGGATGAACCCTATTTGGTCCTGGTGTATAATTCTTTTAATATGGTTCTGGTTTCGATTTGCAAGAATTTTGTTGAGGATTTTTGCATCTATATGCATTGGAGAGATTGGTCTGTAGTTTTCTTTTCTTGTTATATCTTTGTCTGACTTTAGTATGAGGTGGATGTTGGCTTCGTGGAATGAGTTGGGTAGCCTTCCCTGGTTGTCAAATTTTGGGAATAGTTTGAGCAGGATTGGTACTAATTCTTTCTTTAATGTTTGAAAGAATTCACACATAAAGCCATTTGGTCCTGGACTTTTCTATTTGGGGAGCTACTTAATTATTAATTGAATTTTATTGCTTGTGATTGGTTTGTAGAAGTCGTCTATTTCTTCTCAGTCAATATTGGTTGTTCATGCCTTTCTAGGAAGTTGTCCATTTAATCTACATTGTCGAGTTTATTAGCATAAAGTTGTTCATAGTATCCTAAGTTGTTCATAGTATTCTCTCATTACCTCCTTTATTTCTGCTGGACAAGTGGTTATGTCTTCTCTGTCATTTCTGATTTTATTTATCTGCATTCTCTTTCTTCTTTTTTTTGTCAACCTCACTGTCATAGTCAGGTTCATGTGTCAGCTTGGCCAAGTGGTGGTTGGGCAAGTGATGGCTTGTCTGTTGTGATGAGGACATTTCATAGAATTAAATCATGATCATGTCAGCTGCATCCACAGCTGATTCTATTTGTAATCAACCAAAGGGGCGTGCCTTCTGCAATGGGTGAATGAGTGATGCTTAATCTAGTCACTGAGAGCCTTATAAGGGGGATTCAGAAGAGACAGCTTCCTGTTTCGGCTGGTGAGCCTCTCCTGTGGAGTTCGTCCAGACCTTCCATCGGAATCGTCGGTTTCACAGCCTACTCTGCAGATTTGGGACTTTGCGTTCCTGCAGTCATGTGAGACACTTTTATAAATTTTATATTTGCGAGTGCTCCCTGTTGATTCTGTTTCTCCAGAGAACCCTAACTAATATACCTTGGTACCAGGAGTGGTTCTTAAGAAACAGAATCTTAAAAATGTTTTTTTATGAATGATTTTCTTCTCTGACTGGACTCAAAGTCTCTAAGGACTCTGATTCCCATAATCAGAATGACACTCTCAGTCCATGGAGTGAGTTGGCAAAAGAGATAGTCAAAATATCACATTCGATTCTCCTAATGCTTCCCTTGTACAAACCAGGCTCTGAGGGATAATGTTTTTGACACCTTTACAGATTTTTGTAGAGATAAGAGTTATAGATGTGTTGGTTGGTTGTTGTTAGATACACTGGCTACATTAAGGGGTGAAAGGGATGGGCTTAAGGCTTCAAACGAGAGGTTTAAGCACCGTCTGAAAGATGTATACGTTTCTAGGAGTATCCTGAAGGAAAATTTTATTTCCTGTAGCTGTAGACTTGAGATCTCTGAAAATCAGACTCAGAATCTTATTGTTAGAGTAGCAATTTTACAACAGAAACTGAAATCTCAGTCTTGCATGATGTCTGCCATTAAAGTTAGGGCATTGATTGGAAAGGAGTGGGATCCTGAAAAATGGGATGGTGACATATGGATTGATAATGATGTCAGGGGTGAGGTTGAAACCCTAGCTCATGCTGAGCCTTCTGTAGATAACCCTGTAATAGTGTGCCCTGAGGACATAACTGCCCCACCTCCAGCCTGCCTTGAGGAATTAGCCACCCAACCTCTTCCTGAAGGGATTAACCCTAGAGTGATTAATTCTGTTTCAGCAGATGAAACTGCAAATGAAGGCCTTGAAGCAAATGGCTTGGAAGATATTTCTAATTCTTTTCATGAACCACCCCCACCACCGCTCATTTCTTCCAGACCTGTAACTAGACTAAAGTCCCAACAGACCCCTAAAGGTGAGGTACAAAGTATCACGCATGAGGAGATATGTTATGTTTCAAAAGAACTGTGTGAGTTTTACAATGTATATAGGCAGAAATCAAGGGAATATGTGTGGCAATGGATTTTAATGATGTGGGATAATGGTGGAAGGAATATAAGGCTGGATCAGGCTGAATTTATTGATATGGGCCCACTAAGCAGAAATTCTGCTTTCAGTGTTATAGCTCAAGTGTTTAGAAAAGGTATTAACAATTTGTTTGGATGGTTAATTGAAACATGGATCAAAAGGTGGCCAACAGTACCTCAGGTTGAAATGCCAGAACTGTCCTGGTATAATGTAGATGAGGGAATCCAAAGGCAGGTTATCAATGGAGTTTTAGCTCAGGTACAGCTCACAGTGGGTCCAGTATGCCCTCGGACCTGTTCTGTAGTTATTTCCCCAGTTCCAGAATGTATAATTGGTATAGACATACTGAGAAACTGGCAGAATCCCCACACTGGCTCTCTAACTCATGCAGTGAGAGCTATTATGGCAGGAAGGCCAAGTGGAAGCCAGTAGAACTGCCCCTACTGAGCAAAATAGTAAATCAGAAGCAATACCAGATTCCTGGAAGGATTGCACAGATTACTGCTACTCTTAAGGACTTGGATGCAGGGGTGGTAATTCCTACCACATCCACATTCAACTCTCCTAACTGGCCTGTCCATAACAGATGTGTCTTGATGAATGACAGTGGATTATCATAAACTCAACAAGGTGGTGACTCCAATTGCAACTGCTGTTTTGGATGTGGTGTCATTGCTTGAACAAATTAGTACATCCCCTGCTACCTGGTATGCAGCTATTGAGCTGTCAAATGTTTTTTTTCTCAATAGCTGGTAATAAGTACTACCAGATACAGTTTGATTTCAGCTGTCAAGGTCAGCAATATACTTTCACTGTCCTACATCAGGCAGATATCAACTCTCCAGCCTTATGTTATAATCTTGTCCACAGGGAACTTGGTCATCTCCCTCCCACCAGACGTCACACTGTTCCATTGTATTGATTATCATGTTGACTGGACCTAGTGAGCAAGAAGTAGCAACTACTCTAGACTTATTGGTAAGGCATGTGCATGTCAGAGGATGGGAGATAAATCCGACAAAAGTACATGGGCCTTCAACCTCAGTGAAATTTCTAGGTGTCCAGTGGTGTGGGGTATGTCGAGATATCCCTTCTAAGGTGAAGGAGAAGTTGCTGCATCTGGCCCCTCCTACGACCAAAAAAGAGGCACAATGCCTAGTTGGTCTTTTTGGATTTTGGTGACAACATATTCCTCATTTGGATGTGCTACTCTGGCCAATTTATTGAGTGACCAGAAAAACTGCTAATTTTGAATGGGAACCTGAACAAGAGGAGACTCTGCGACAGGTCCAGGCTGCTGTACAAGCTGCTCTGCCACTTGGGCCGTAAGATCCAGCAGACCCATTGGTGCTGGAAGTATCAGTGACAAATAGAGATGCTGTCTGGAGCCTTTGGCAAGTCCCTATAGGAGAATCACAACGTGGTCCCTTAGGATTTTGGAACAAAGCCTTACCATCTGCTCCAGATAACTACTCTCCTTTTGAGAAACAGCTTTTGGCCTGCTACTGGGCCTTAGCAGAGACTGAATGCTTAACCATGGGCCACCAAGTTACCATGAGACTTGAGTTGCCTATCATGAGCTGGGTGTTGTCTGACCCACCAAGCCACAAAGTAGGTGAGCACAGCAGCACTCTATTGTAAAATGGAAATGGTATATATGAATTCGAGCCAGAGAAAGTCCTGAAGGCACAAGTTAGTTACATGAAGAAGTGGCCCAAATGCCCATGGTTTCCACTACTGCCACATGACCTTTTCTTTCCCAGACCAGAGCTATGGCGTCTTGGGGAGTTCCTTACAGTGAATTGACTGAGGAAGAGAAAACTCGGGCCTGGTTTACAGATGGTTCAGCACAATATGCAGATTCCACCCAAAAGTGGACAGTTGCAGCATTACAACCACTTTCTGGGGTGTCCTTGAAGGACAGTGGTGAGGGGGAATCCTCCCAGTGGGCAGAACTTCGAGCAGTGCACCTGGTTGTTCATTTTGCTTGGAAGGAAAACTGGCCAAGGGGCATTTGTATATTGACTCATGGGCTGCTGCTAATGATTTGGCTGGATCGTCAGGGTCTTGGAAAGACCAGAATCGGAAAATTGGTGACAAAGAGGTCTGGGGAAGAAGTATGTGTATAGGCCTTTCTGAGTGGGATAAAAACATGAAGATATTTGTGTCCCATGTGAATGCACACCAGAAGGTGACTTCAGCAGAGGAAGATTTTAATAATCAAGTGGATAAGATGACCCGTTCTGTGGATACCAGTCAGACTCTTTCCCCAGGAACTCCTGTCATTGCTCAATGGGCTCATGAATAAGTGGTCATGGTGGTAGGAATGGAGGTTATGCATGGGCTCAGCAACATGGACTTCCACTTACCAAGGCTGACCTGGCTACAGCCACTGCTGAGTGCCCAATCTGCCAGCAGCAGAGAACCACACTCAGTCCCCGATATGACACCATTTCACGAGGTGACCAACCAGCTACATGGTGGCAGATTGATTACATTGGACCACTCCCTTCATGGAAGGGGCAGCGATTTGTTCTAACTGGAATAGACACATGCTCTGGATATGGGTTTCCTTTCCCTGCATGCAATGCCTCTGCCAAAACTACCATCCATGGGCTTACAGAATGCCTTATCCATCATCATGTTATTCCACATAGCACTGCTTCTGATCAAGGAACACACTTCGCAGCAAATGAAGTGTGGAAATGGGCACATGCTAACAGAATTCTTTGGTCTTACCATGTTCCCTATCATCCAGAAGCAGCTGGATTGATATAATGGTGGAATGGCCTTTTGAAAACTCAATTACAGTGCCAACTAGGGGGCAATACCTTGAAAGGCTGGAATAATGTTCTCCAGGAAGCTGTATATATCTGAATCAGTGTCTGCTGTATGGTGCTGTTTCTCCCATAGCCAGGATCCACGGGTCCAGGAACCTAGGGGTGGAAATGGGAGTGCTACCACACACTATTACCCCTAGTGATCCACTAGGAAAATTTTTGCTTCCTGTCCTTGCGACCCTGAGCTCTACTGGTCTACAGGTTTTAGTTCCAAAACAGGGAGTGCTTCCTCCAGGAGAAGCCACAATGATTCCACTGAACTGGATGTTAAGACTGCCACCTGTTCACTTTGAGCTACTCATGCCACTGGATCAACAAGCCAAGAAGGGGGATTACATTATTGTCTGGGGTAATTGATCTTGACTATCAGGAGGAAGCAGGACTGCAAGTACACAATGGAGATAAAGAAGAATTTTCTTGGAATATAGGAGATCCCCTAGGGCTTCTTTTAGTACTACCATGTCCTGTGATTAAAATCAATGGAAAACTGCAACACCCCAATCCAGGCAGGACTACCAATGGCTCTGTAACTTCAGGAATGAAGGTTTGGGTCACCCCACCAGGCAAAGAACCACGGCCAGACAAAGCGCTTGCTGAGGGTAAAGGGAACATGGAATGGGTAGTGGAAGAAGGAAGTGATGACTATGAACTTTGACCACGTGATCAGTTACAGAAACGAGGACTGTAATGCTGTTTTCTTTATGTTATGCTATTTAAGTTGTAAGATATCAAGTTTAAGAATGAATGTTGCCCAAGGATTTGTGCCCTACTCTGGAGGGATTTAATGTGTTTCCAGTTATATGCAGAACAGTTGAGTATTGTTAGGTGAAAGAAAAAATATGTGTGTTTTATTGTTTTTTATTTAGAAATTAGGTATTGTTTAAGGTGGCATATACAGTTGCCAAGTTGACAAAGAGTCATCTGTCATGGTCAGGTTCATGTGTCAACTTGGCCAAGTGGTGGTTGGGCAAGTGATGGCTTGTCTGTTGCGATGAGGACATTTTGTAGAATTAAGTCATGATCATGACCACTGCATCCACAGCTGATTCCATTTGTAATCAGCCAAAGGGGCATGCCTTCTGCAATGAGTGATACTTAATCTAATCACTGAAAGCCTTATAAGGAGGATTCAGAAGAGACAGCTTCCTGTTTCAGCTGGTGAGCCTCTCCTGTGGAGTTCGTCCAGACCTTCCATCGGAATCGTCAGCTTCACAGCCTACTCTGAGGATTGGGGACTCTACGTACCTGTGGTCATGTGAGACATTTTTATAAATTTTAATATTTGCGAGTGCTTCCTGTCGATTCTGTTTCTCTAGAGAACCCTAACTAATACACTCACTAAGGGTACATCAATCTTGTTAATTTTCTCACAGAACCAACTTCTGGTTTTGTTGATTTTCTCAATTGTTTTCACATTCTCAATTTCATTTATTTGTGCTCTAATCTTCATTATATCTTTCCTTTTGCCTTCTTTGTGATTAGTTTGATGTTCTTTCTGTAGTTCTTCCAAGTGGACAGTTAATTCTTCCATTTTTGCTCTTTCTACTTTTTTGATATGGGCATTTAGGGCAATAAATTTCCCTCTTAACACTGCCTTTGCTGCATCCCATAAGTTCTGATATGTTGTGTTTTCATTTTCATTTTCCTCAAGTTATTTACTGATTTCTCTTGTAATTTGTTCCTTGACCCACTGGTTGTTTGTGTATTTTTGAGCCTCTTATATTAGTGAATTTTCTAGCACTCTGCCTATTATTGATTTCCAGTTTCATTTATGATCTGAGAAAGTGTTTTGTGTGATTTCAATCTTTTTATATTTATTGAGACTTGCTTTTAGTCCAGCATATGGTCTATTCTTGAGAATGATCCATGAGCACTTAAGAAAAAGATGTATCCTGTTGTTGTGGGGTGTAATGTTCTAAAAATGTCTGTTAAGTCTAGCTCATTTATTGTATTATTCAAATTCTCTGTTTCTGTATTGATCCTCTGTCTAAATGTTCTGTTCATTGATGAGAGTGGGGAATTGAAGTCTCTAGCTATTATGGTAGATGTGTCTATTTCTCTTTTCAGTGTTTTCAGTGATTCCCTCATGAATTTTGGAGCATTCTGGCTCAGTACATAAATATTTACAATTCTTACATCTTCTTGTTGAATTATTCCTTTTATTAATACATAGTGTCCTTCTTTGTCACTTTTAACTGTTTTACATTTGAAGTCTAATTTGTTGGATATCAGTATAGATACTCTTGTTCTTTTCTGATTGCTATTTGCATGGAATATCTTTGCCCAACCTTCACTTTCAACCTATGTTCATCCTTGGGTCTAATATGTGTTTCCTGTAGACAGTGTATAGATGGGTCCTGTTTTTTAATTCATTCTGCCAGTCTATGTCTTTTGATTGGGGGGGTTAATCCATTAACATTTAGTGTTATTACTGTACAGGCAGTACTTTCTTCTACCATCTTACCTTTTGGATTTTATATATCATATTTAATTTTTCTTCTTTTTACCTTTACCGATAGTCTGCATTACTACCCTGTTCTCCACACCTCTCTGTCCTGTCTTTTCCTATTTGCCTCTAGTGCTCCCTTTAGTATTTCTTACAGAGCTGGTCTCTTGGTCACAAATTCTCTCAGTGATTCTTTTTGTCTGAAAATGTTTTAATTTTCCCCCGAGTTTTGAAGAGCAATTTTGCTCAATGTAGAATTCTTGGTTGGCAGTTTTTCTCTTTTAGTAACTTAAATATCTTCTCACCTCCATGGTTTATGCTGAGAAATCTAGGCATAGTCTTATTGGGCTTCTCTTGTATGTGTTGAATTACTTTTCTCTTGCTGCTTTCAAGATTTTCTCCTTCTCTTTGTCATCTGACATTCTGATTAGTATGTGTTTTGGAGTATGCCTATTCGGATCTATTCTGTTTGGGGTATACTGCACTTCTTGGATCTGTAATTTTAAGTCTTTCATAAGAGTTGGGAAAGTTTCAGTGATAATTTCTTCCATTAGTTTTTCTACTCCTTTTCCCTTCTCTCCTTTTGGAACACCTACAGCATGTATATTCCTGAGCTTTGGGTTGTCATTCAATTCCCTGAACCCCTGCTCATATTTTTCCAATCTTTTCCCTATATTTACTTTTGCTTGTCAGATTTCAGGTATCCTGTCCTCCAGTTCACTAATCCTGTCTTCTCCCTCTTGAAATCTAATATTGTTGGTTTCCACTGTTTTTCTCATCTCTTCTACTGTGCTCTTCATTCCCACAAGTACTGTGATCTTTTGTCAGACTTTCAATTTCTTCTTTCTGTTCATTCCTTGCCTTCTTTACATCCTCCATCAATTCATTGATTTGATTTTTGATGAAGTTTTCCATGTCTTTCTGAATATTCTGAATTAATTGCTTCAACTCCTGTATCTCATTTGAATTGTTGGTTTGTTTCTTTGTATGGGCCATATCTTCAATTTTCCTAGTATGATTTTTTACCTTTTGCTGGTGTCTAGGCATTCCATTTACTTAATTAGTTGATTCTGGAGATTGTTTTTATTTTTTAATTAAAAAATATATAGCAACAAACAAACACAAACGTTCTTAACTTTTGACCATTCCATTCTACATATGTAATCAGTAATTCACAATATCATCACATAGCTGCATATATTCAGCATCATGATCATTTCTTAGAACATTTACATGAATTTGGAAAAAGAAATAAAAAGACAAGAGAAAAAAATTCATATGTACCATACCCCTTTCTCCTCCCTTTCATTGATCACTAGCATTTTGATCTAAATTTATTTCAACATCTGTACCCCCTAATATTTATTTCATTCCATTTGTTTTACTCATCTTCTGATAAGGTAGATAAAGGAGCATCAAACACAAGGTTTTCACAATCACAGAGTCACATTGTGGAAGCTATATGATTATACAACCATCTTCAAGAAACATAGTTACTGGAACACAGCTTACATTTTCAGGCAGTTCCCTCCAGGCTTTCCACTACATCTTTTCATTAATTTTTAAAATAATTTTTATTTTTTTTTAAATACCAAAAATAACCCCAAACAAACGCAAACATTCTTAACTTTTGATCATTCCATTCTACATATATTATCAGTAATTCACAATATCATCACACAGTTGTATATTCGTCATCGTGATAATTTCTTGGAACATTTGCATCTATTCAGAAAAGGAAGTAAAAGGAAAACAGAAAAAATTCATACAAACCATACCCCTTACCCCTCCCTTTCATTGATCACTAGCATTTCAATCTAAATTTATTTTAACATTTGTTTCTTCTATTATTTATTTTTATTTCATATGTTTTACTCATTTGTTGATAAGGTAGATAAAAGGAGCATCAGACACAAGGTTTTCACAATCACACAGTCACATTGTGAAAGCTATATCATTATTAAATCATCACCAAGAAACATGGCTACTGGAACATAGCTCCACATTTTCAGGCAGTTCCTTCCAGCCTCTCCATTACATCTTGAATAACAAGATAATATCTATTTAATGCATAAGAATAACCTCCAGGATAACTTTTCAACTCTGTTTGGAATCTCTCAGCCATTGACAGTTTGTCTCATTTCACTCTTCCCTCTTTTGGTCAAGAAGGTTTTCTCAATCCCCTGATGCTGAGTCTCAGCTCTTTCTAGGATTTCTGTCCCACGTTACCAGGAAGATTCACACCCCTGGGGGTCATGTCCCACGTAGACAGGGGAGAGGGTGGTGAGTTTGCTTGTTGTGCTGGCTGGAGAGTGAGGCCACATTTGGGCAACAAAAGAGGTTCTCTTGGGGGTAATTCTTAGGCCTAATTTTAAGTAGGCTTGACCTATCCTTTATGGGGTTAAGTTTTATATGAACAACCCCCAAAATTGGGGGCTCAGCCTATACCTTTTGTTGTCCACACTCTTGTGAGAATATCAAGAAATCAACTTGGGAAAGTTGGATTTTACCCCTTTCTCACCATTCCCCATAGGGGACTTTGCAAACACTTTTTAATTCACTGTTCAAATCACTCTGGTATTCACTGGGGCTTCACTCTGGAAAAATCAACAAAATTTCATGTCCTACTCAAGGTTCCATGTACTTATGGTGTTCAATTAAGCTGTTTACATAAGTTATATTAGGAAATGCACTAGTCAAAATATAAATTTTGTCCCAATTGAACATTTTTTTTGCTTTAGTCTCACACATAAGTTGAAATTTTAAAATATTAATTATCATCTATTTTCAACACTCTGCAGTAATGACATTCGTTTGTTCTTCCTCATGCAAAAGCATTTTTAAAATTTGCAGATTTAGTCCCTATCATTATACACTCTAAGCATTCCTAGATTTTACCATCTCTGTCTTTATCATCTATCTTTCTTTCTGACTTCATTTGTGCCCCCAGCCTTCCTCCCTCTATCATTCTCATATTCAGCTTCATTCAGTGTTTTAACAAAATTGTTGTACAGTTAGGTAGTATTGTACTATTGATTTCTGAGATTTTACATTCAATCCTGTTGCATAATCAGTATCCCTTCAGCTTCAATTACCCAATATCTTACCCTATTTCTATCTTCTGATTGTGTCTGTTACCAACGAAATTCTCCACGTTTATTCACTAATGTCAGTTCATATCAGTAAGACCATATGTTATTTGTCATTTTATTTCTGGCTAATCTCACTCAGCATAATGTCCTTAAGGTCCATCCATGTTGTTACATACTTCATAACGTTGTTCTGTCTTATAGCTGCATAATATTCCATCGTATGCATATCCCACAGTTTGTTTAGGCACTCATCTGTTGATGAACATTTTGTCTGTTTCCATCTCTTCGCAATTGTAATAATGCTGCTATAAACATTGGTATGCAAATGTCCGTTTGTGTCCTTGCCCTCATGTCTTCAGAATAGATACATTGCTATGGTATTGACAGGTAATATGGCAATTCTATATTTAGCTTTTTGAGGAACTGCTAAACTGCTTTCCACAGTGGTTGTACGATTTGATATTCTCACCAACAGTGAATAAGTGTGCCTCTTTCTCCACATCCTCTCCAGCACTTGTAGCTTTCGGTTTTATTAATAATGGCCATTCTGGTGGGTGTGAGATGATATCTCATTGTGGTTTTGATTTGTATTTCTGTAATAACCAGGAAAGTTGAGCGTCTTTTTAATGTGCCTTCTGGGCATTTGTATTTCCTCTTCTGAGAAGTGTCTTTTCAAGTCTTTTGCCCATTTTTTCATTGAGTTGCCTGTGTTTTTGTTGTTGTGTTGAACAATCTCTTTATAAATTCTGGATGGTAGAACTTTATCTGATATATCGTTTCCAAATATTGTCTCCCACTGTGTAGGCTGTCTTTTAACTTTTTTGGCAAAGTTTTTTGATGCCCGAAAGTGTTTAATTTTAAAGAGTTCCCATTTATTCATTTCTTTTTTCAATGCTCTTGCTTTCAGTGTAAGGTCTAGAAAACCACCTCCTAGTATAAGATTTATAAGATATTTCCCTACATTTTCTCCTCACAGTTTTGTGGTCTTAGATCTAATGTTTAGGTCTTTGATACATTTTGAGTTAATTTTTGTATAGGGTGTGAGATATGAATCCTCTTTCATTCTTTTGCATATGGATATCCAGTTCTCTAGGCACCATTTTTAAAAAAAAATTTATTTATTAATTTAAAAATTTAATGAATGAACTAAAACATCAACATATATAATCAGTAATTCACAATAGCATCACTTAGTTGCATATTCATCATTTCTTAGAACATTTGCATCAATTCAGAAAAAGAAATAAAAGACAAAAGAAAAAGAAATAAAATGAAAACAGAAAAAAAGATTATACATACCATACCCCTTATCCCTCGCTTTCATTAGCATTTCATACTAAATTTATTTTAACATTTGTTCCCCCTATTATTTATTTTTATTCCCTATGTTCTACTGTCTGTTGACAAGGTAGATAAAAGGAGCATCAGACACAAGGTTTTCACATTCACACAGTCACATTGTGAAAGCTATACCATTATTCAGTCATCCTCAAGAAACATGGCTACTGGAAGACAGCTCTACATTTTCAGGCAGTTCCCTCCAGCCTCTCCATTACATCTTGAATACCAAGGTGATATCTACTTCATGCATAAGAATAACCTCTAGGATAACCTCTCAACTGCATTTGAAATCTCTCAGCCATTGACACTTTGTCTCATTTCACTCTTTTCTCTTTTGGTTGAGAAGGTTTTCTCAATCCCTTGATGCTGAGTCTCAGCTCATTCTAAGATTTCTGTCCCACAAGCCAGGAAGGTCCACACCCCTGGGAGTCATGTACCACGTAGACAGGGGGAGGGTGGTGAGATTGCTTGTTGTGTTGGCTGGAGAGAGAGGCCACATCTGAGCAACAAAAGAGGCTCTCTTAGGGGTGACTCTTAGGCCTAAATTTTAAGTAGACTTGACCCATCCTTTGTGGGGTTAAGTTTCATATGATCAAGCCCCAAGACTGGGGGCTCAACCTATAACTTTGGTTGTCCCCACTGCTTGTGAGAATATCAAGAATTCAACTTGGGGAAGCTGAATTTCTCCCCGGTTCTCACTGTTCCCCGAAGAGGACTTTTAGGAACCATTTTTGAAGAGACTGTTCTGTCCCAGATGAGTTGCCTTGACTACCCTATCAAATATCAATTGTTCATAGATTAGAGGGTCTGTATCTGAACACTCTGTTTGAGTTCTTTGGTCAGTATATCTATCTTTATGCCAGTACCATGCTGTTTTGACCAATGTAGCTCCACAGTACACCTTAAAGTCAGGTAGCGTGAGACCTCCGACATCAGTTTTTTTTTTTCCTCAGGATACTTTTAGCTATTCAGGGCACCTTGCTCTTCCAGATAAATTTGTTTTTTGTTTTTCTATTTCGGAAAAGTAAGTTTTTGGGATTTTAATTGGTATTGCATTGAATCTTTAAATCAATTTAGGTAGAATTGACATCTTAACTATATTTAGTCTTCCAATCCATGAGCACCATATGCCCTTCCATATATTTAAGTCTTCTGTGATTTCTTTTGACAATTTCTTGCAGTTTTCTTTGTATATGTCTTTCATATCTTTAGTTAAATTTATTCTTATATATTTTATTCTTTCAGTTGCAATTGTAAATGGATTTTTTTCTTGATTTCCCTCTCAGATTCTTCATTACTAGTGTATTGAAACACTACAAATGTTTGAGTGTTGATCTTGTAACTTCCACTTTGCTGTACTCATTGATTAGCTCTAGTAGTTATGCTGTGGATGTTTTTGGGTTTTCAACATACTGTATCATATCATCTGCAAACAGTCAGAATTTTACTTCTTTCTTTCAAGTTTTGATGTCCTGTATTTCTTTTTCTTGTCTAATTGCTCTGGCTAGAACTTCCAACACAATGTTGAATAACAATACTGATAGTGGACATCCTTGTCTTGCTCCTGACAAGAAACAAAGTTTTCAATGTTTCCCCATTGAGGATGATGTTAGCTGTGGGTTTTTCATATAGTCCCCTTATTGTGCTGAGGAAGTTCCCTTCTATTCCTATCCTTTGAAGTGTCTTCAACAGGAAAGGATGTTGAATTTTGTCCAATGCCTTTTCTGCATCAATCAAGATGACCATGTGATTTTTCTGCTTTGATTTGTTGATATGGTGTATTACACAATTGATTTTCTTATGTTGAACCATCTTTGCATACCTGGGATGAATCCTACTTGGTTATGGTGTATTATTCTTTTAATGTGTTGCTAGATTCGATTCGCTAGAATTTTGTTGAGGATTCTTCATCTACATTCATTAGAGAGATTGGTCTTTAGTTTTCTTTTTTTGTAATATCTTTGTCTGGCTTTGATATGAGGGTGATGTTGACGTCATAGAATTAATTAGGTAGCTTTCCTCCTCTTCAATTTTTTGACGAGCTTGAGCAGGATTGGTACTAATTCTTTCTGGAACATTTCGTAGAATTCACATGTGAAGCCATCTGGTCCTTGACTTTTCTTTTTGGGAAGCTTTTTAATGACTGATTCAATTTCTTTACTTGTGATTGGTTTGTTGTGGTTGTCTATTTCTTCCCGAGTCAATGTTGGTTGTTCATGCCATTCTAAGATGTTGTCCATTTCATCTATATTGTCATATTTATTAGCATAAAGTTGATCATAGTATCCTGCCATTACTTCCTTTATTTCTTTGGGTTCCGTGGTTATGTCTCCTCTTCCATTTCTAATCTTACTTATCTGTGTCATCTCTCTTCTTGTTTTTGTCAATCTTGGTAAGGATCCATCATTCTTATTGATTTTCTCATAGAACCAACTTTTGGTTTTGTTGATTTTCTCAATTGTTTTCATGCTCTCAATTTCATTTATTTCTGCTTTAATCTTGATTATTTCTTTCCTTTTGCTTGCTTTTGGGATTAGTTTGCTGTTCTTTTCTAGTTCTCCCAAGTGAACAGTTAATTCCTCTATTTTTACCCTTTCTTCTTTTTTGATATAGACATTTAGGGCAATAAATTTCCCTCTTAGCACTGCCTTTGCTGCATCCCATAAGTTTTGATATGTTGTGTTTTCATTTTCATTTGACTCGAGATATTTAATGATTTCTCTTCTAATTTCTTCCTGGATGCACTGGTTGTTTAGGAGTGTGTTGTTGAGCGTCCACATATTTGTGAGTTTTCTGCCACTCTGCTCATTATTGATTTTCAACTTCATCCCTTTGTGATCTGAGAAAATATTTTGCATGATTTCAATCTTTTTAAATTCACTGAGACTTGCTTTGTCACCCAGCATATGTTCTATCCTTGAGAATAATCCACGAGCACTTAAGAAAAAGGTATATTCTGCTGTTTGGGGGCGTAATGTTCTTTAAATGTCCGTTAAGTCTAGTTGTTTTATTGTATTATTCAAATTCTCTATTTCTTTATTGATCCTCTGTCTAGATGTTCTCTCCATTGATGAGAGTGGAGAATTGAAGTCTCCAACTATTATGGTAGATGTGGCTAATTCTCTTTTCAGTGTTTGTCTCATGTATTTTTGAGCATTCTGGCTTGCTGCATAAATATTTATGATTGTTATGTCTTCTTGTCGAATTGTTCCTTTTGTTAATATATAGTGTCCTTCTTTGTCTCTTTTAACTGCTTTACATTTGAAGTCTAATTTGTTGGATGTTAGTATAGCTGCTCCTGCCCCTCTCTGATTGTTATTTGAATGAAATATCTTTTCCCAACCTTTCACTTTTAGCCTATGTTTATGCTTGGGTGTAAGATGTGTTTCCTGTAGACAGCACATAGATGGGTCTTGTTTTTTTAATTCATTCTGCCAGTCTATGTCTTTTGATTGGGGCATTTAATTCATTAACAGTTAGTGTTATTACTGCATGTGCAGTACTTTCATCTACCATTTTGCCTTTTGGATTTTATATGTCATATCTAATTTTTCTTCTTTTTACCTTTACTGATAGTCTTCATTTTTACACTCTTTATACCTCTCCTGTCTTTTCATATCTGCCTCTAGTGCTCCATTTAGTATTTCTTGCAGAGCTGGTCCCTTGGTCACAAATTCTCTCAGTGATTTTTTGTCAGAAAATGTTTTAATTTTCCCCTCATTTTTGAAGGACAATTTTGCTGGATATAGAATTCTGGGTTGACAGTTTTTCTGTTTTAGTAATTTAAATATATCATCCCACTGTCTTTCCACCTCCATGATTTCTGCTGAGAAATCTATGCATAGTCTTATTGGGCTTCCCTTGCATGTGATGGATTGTTTTTCTCTTGCTGTTTTCAGGATTCTCTCTTTCTCTTTGACCTCTGACATTCTGATTAGTAAGTGTCTTAGAGTATGTGTATTTGGATCTGTCCTCTTAGGGGTACACTGCACTTCTTGGATCTGTAGTTTTAAGTCTTTCATATGAGTTGGGAAATTTTCCGTGATAATTTCCTCCATTAGTTTTTCTTCTTTTCCCTTCTCGTCTCCTTCTGGTTCACCCACAACACGTATATTCATGCACTTCATATTGTCATTCAATTCCCTGAGTCCCTGCTCATATGTTTCCAATCCTTTCCCTATACTTTCTTTTGCTTGTTGGATTTCAGGTGTTCCGTCCTCCAGTTCACAGATCCTATCTTCTGCCTCTTGAAATCTAACATTGTAGGTTTCCATTGTTTTTTTCATCTCTTCTACTGTGACTTTCATTCCCATAATTTCTGTGATTTGTTTTTTCAGACTTTCAATTTTTTCTTTTTGTTCATTTCTTGCCTTCCTTATATCCTCCCTCAGTTCGTTGTTTTGATTTTTTGAGGTTTTCCATGTCTGTTCGAACATTCTGAATTAATTGTTTCAACTCCAGTATCTCATCTGAGTTGTTGGATTGTTCCTATGACTGAGCCCTATCTTCAATTTTCCTAGCGTGATTTGTTACTTTTTGCTGGTGTCTAGGTATGTAATTACCATAATTAGTTAATTCTGGAGATTGTTTTCACTTCTTTTACTTATGATTTTCTTGCTGGATGACTTTGTTGTCTATCTGTTCTTTGACATTCAGTTCAACTTATTCTGGACCAGTAGCTTAGGTTTTGTTTAACAGAGCAGAATGTTTCAATTCTTGTTTTCTTGTTTTTTGCCCTGACTGTATGGTGCCTTTCCCCCCACCCTTAGGAGGGTCTACTTAGTTATTGTAGACCCCAGCCAGATTTTCCCAGACCAAACTGGCCTCCTTGTCAGGAATAAAGTGTCACCTGCATCAGTTTTCACTGTGGGTGAGGCCCAGCAGGTTCAAAGACTTTCCTGTGAAGTCTCTGGACTCTGTTTTTCTTATCCTGTGCAGTATGTGGTGCTTATCTGCCTGCAGGTCCCACCAGAATGAGATGATGCAGTACCTTTAACTTTGGCAGAGTCTTCCTGCTGGGCCCGTGGCATAGACAGAGGGGAGTTTTCAGGCTGGCTTAAAGGCTTCAAATTTCCAAGCCCTGGGGCCTGAATTCCTTGAGGGAGGAATTCTTCCTGAGTTGGGCCTCACCCCTCCCATGGGGAAGGCACAGGATCCAGACAAACTCTCAAACAAGCTTGTTTCTGCCTATGCCTAGGTCAGTTGCAGTCTGAGAAACCCTGCCTCTGTATCCAAAGGCAGTCAAGCATTTGTAGAAACACAGTCATAAAAACATCTGTTTCTTTCTTTTCTTTTTCCATCAGCCCTGTCCCCTCAGCACTGGGGCAAAAATCAGCAACCTCCACTTTGACCAGGTTCACCTGAGCTGGGGGCCTATTTTTAGTAGTCAGAATTTGTGAATTAATTCCACACTTGAAGCTTAGTTGTACTCAGCCCCTGCTGCTGGTTAAGTCCCTTTCCTTTCCCCTCTGGGAAGCAGCCCATGGAGGAGGGGTGCTGGCTGCCTTAGCTTGTGGAACTCACTGTTCTGGGGGACCTTGCAGTCTGTCCAGTTGGTCCCGACTGGGGTACACTGTGTGTCCAGTCACTGACGTGGCCCCTGCAGTTGTTCTGTACTGTTCCTGGTTATTTAGTTGCTGTTCTGGTGCAGAAACTAAATCCCTCACCTCTCTAATCTGCCACCTTGACCTGTTTTTACTTTTTTTTACCTAGGAATTTATTGCTGAATGACTTTGTTGTCTATCTGTTCTTTGACATTCAGTTCAGCTCATTCTAGACACCTAGCTTAGGTTTCGTTTAATAGATCAGAATTTTTCAGTTCTTGCTTTCTTGTTTCTTCCACAGCTTGTATGGTGCCTTTTCCCCCTTAGGAGGATCTACTTCACTATTATTGACCCCAGCCAGATTTTCCCAGGTCAAAGTGGCCTCCTCTCAGAAGAAAAGAGTCACCTGCATCAATTTTCCCTGAGGATGAGAGGCTGAGAGGCTTTCCTATGAAGCCTATGGACTGTGTGATTTTCCTACCCTGCCAGGTATGTGGCAATTTTCTGCATGCAGGTAGCTCCCACCAGCATAAGGTGATGTGGTACCTTTATCTTCAGGAGACTTTCCATGCTAGGGGCATGGTTGAGACAGAGGAGAGGTTGTAGGCTGGTTTTAATTGCTTCACTTTTCCAGACCCTGGGTTCTGAATTCCTTGAGGGAAGGATTCCACCTGAGTTAGGCCCCACCCTTCTCTTGGGGAAGGCACACTCTCCAGACAAACATTCAAACAAGCTTAATTCTGCCTATGCCAGGGACAATTGGAGATTGAGAAGGCCTACAGCTGTATCCAAAGAGTATTCAAGCCATAGAAATATAGCCACAGAAAACAAAAAGAAAAATCCTTTTCAGAGCAGGACCCCCATTCCTTGGGTTTGCCAATCTAGAGTTTAGGTTGGCATGTTGCTTTGTGTATCTCCAGGTCCTATGTGCCTCCTCCTCTCCTTCTGGGCCCAGACCCTCTCAAGTATGATGTGCTATCCAATCCAAAAAACCTCTGTTTTTTTTTTTCCATCAGCCCTGCCCCCTCTGCACCAGGGCAAAACCCAGCAACCTCAGCTTTTAATTGAGGTTCAGCTGAGCTGGGCGTCTACTTTTAGTAGTCAGAATTTATTAATTAATTCCACAATTGGAGTTTGGTTGTGCTCAACCCCTGCTGCTGTTAATGTCTCTTTCCTGTCCCCTCTGGGAAGCAGCCTGTGGGGGAGGGGCGCCAGCTCTGTGGCTTGCAGGATTGACGGTTCTGGGTGGGCTCACAGCCAGTCCAGCTTGTTCAGACTGGGGTACACTGTGTGTCTGGTCACTGTGGCCTCAGCAGTTGTGCTGTACTATCCCGGCTTTTTGCTAGGTGCTCTGGAGGATGAATTAAAATCTGTACCATGCTGTTTTGACTACTGTGGCTTTGTAATAGGTTTTTAAGTCATGGAGTGTTAATCCTCCCATTCATTCTTCTCTTTTGAGATGCTTTTAGCATTTTAGGGTCTCTTTACCTTCCAGATGAATTTGTTGAGTAGCTTTTCCAAATCATCAAAGTAGGTTGTTGGAATTTTGTTTGTTACTGTGTTGAATCTGTAGATCAACTTGGGGACAACTGACATCTTAACTATATTTAACCTTCCTATCCATGAGCAGGGAATGTCTTTCCATCTGTTTACATCTCCTTTGATTTCTTTTAGCAATGTTATGTAGTTTTCTGTGTACAAGTCTTTTATGTCCCTAGTTATGTTCATTCCTAAGTACTTGACTCTTTTATTGCAATTTTGAATGTAATTTTTTCCTTGACTGAATCCTTGGCTAGGTCATTGCTTGTGTATAGAAATGACTGATTTTTGCACTTTAATTTTATATACCACCACCTTGCTGAATTTGTTGATTAGTTCAAGTAACTTTGCTGTAGATTTCTCAGGATCTTCCATGTATAGTATCATATCACCTGCATATAACGAGAGTTTTACTTCTTCCTTTCCAATTTGGATGCCTTTTATTTCTTTGTCCAGCTTGTTTGCTCTAGCTAGTACTTCTAGCAGAATGTTGAATAATAGTGATGACAGTGGTCATCCTTGTCTTGTACCTGATCTTAGAGGGAAGGTTTTTGGTCTCTCTCCATTGAGTACGATGCTGACTATAGGTTTTTCATATATTCCCTTTATCATACTGAAGTAGTTACATTTGATTCTTATCTTTTAGAGTGTTTTTCTCAGAAAAGGATGCTGAATTTTGTCTAATGTTTCTTAAGCATCATTTGCGATGATCATGTGTTTTTCCTTTTTTGATTTGTTAATGTGCTTCATTACATTAATTGATTTTCTTGTGTTGAGCCATCTTTGCATTCCTGGTATAAACCCCACTTGGTCATAGTGTACAATTCTTTTAATGTGCTGTTGGATTAGATTTGCTAATATTTTATTGAGAATTTTTCATCTCTGTTCATTGGGTAGGTTGGCCTGTAGTTTTCCTTTCTTATAGCATGTTTACTCGGATTTGGTATTAAGATGATATTACCTTCATAAAATGAGTTAGGTAGAGTTCCTTTTTCCTCAATTTTCTGGAAAAGTTTAAGCAGGATTGGTGTTAATTCTTTCTAGAATGTTTGATAAAATTCCCCTGTGAAGCCATCTGACTCTGGGCTTTTCTTTGTTGGAAGACTTCTGATGACTAATTGAATCTCTTTGCTTGTGATTAGTTTATTGAGATCTTCTATTTTTTTCCTGAGTCAGTGTAGCTTGTTTGTGGGTCTCCAGGAATTTGTCCATTTCATCTAAGTTGTCTAGTTTGATGTCGTGTAGTTGCTCATAGTATCCTCTTATGATTTCTTTCATTTCTTCAGGGTGTGTGATAATGCATTCCTTCTCATTTCTGATTTTGTTTATTTGCATGTGCTCTCTTTTTCTCTGTCAGTCTTGCAAGTGGCCCATCAATTTTATTGGTTTTGTCAAAGAACCAACTTTTGGTTTTATTGATTCTTTCTATTGTTCTCCCATTCATGTATCTCTGCTTTAATCTTTGTTATTCCTCTTCTTCTGTTTCCTTTGGGGTTAGGTTGCTGTTCTTTCTCATGTTCCTCCAGGTTTGCTGTTAAGACCTCGATTTTTAGTCTTTTCTGTTTTTTAATATAGGCATTTAAGGCAATACATGTCCCTCTCAGCACAGCCTTTGCCACATCCCATAAGTTCTGATAAGTTGTATTCTCAGTATCATTCAGCTCAAGATAGCTACTGATTTCTCTAGTAATTTCTTATTTGACCCACTGGTTGTTTTAAGAGTGTGTTATTTAATCTCCATATATTTGCGAATGTTCTTGTTCTTTGGTGGTTATTGAGATCCAGTTTCATCCCATTGTGATTAGAGAAAGTGTTTTGAATAATTTCAATATTTTAAAATTTATAAAGACCTGTTTTCTGCTCCAGCATATGGTCTATCTTGGAGAATGTTCCATGAGCACTAGAGAAGAATTTATAACCTTGTGCTTTGGAGTGCAATGACCTATATATGTCTGTTAAGTCTAATTCATTTATCAAGTTATTAAACTTCTTTATTTCCTTTGTGGTTTCCTGTCTGGTTGTTCTGTCTATAGAGAAGAGCAGTGTATTGAAGTCTCCTACTATTATTGTTGAAACACCTATTGCTCCCTTTAGTTTTGCCAGTGTCTATCCCATGTACTCTGGAGCTCCTTGATTGGGAGCATAAACATTTATGATTGTTATATCCTCTTGGTGAATTGACCCTTTAATTAGTATATAGTGTCCTTTTATGTCTCTTATGTCTTTGCATTTAAAATCTATTTTGCCTGATATTAGTATAACTACTCCTGGTTTCTTTCGGTTACAATTTGCGTGGAACATCTTTTTCTGTCCTTTCACTTTCAATCTATTTGTATCCTTGTGTCTAAGATAAGTTTCCTGTAAGCAGCATATAGCTAGATTGTGTTTCTTAATCCATTCTGCCAATTTGTGTATTTTAATTGGTAATTTTAGTCCATTAACATTCACAGTTATTACAGAAAAGGCATTTCTTGAGTCCACCAACTTATCTTTTTATATTATTTCTCAGATCTACATGTTCTTTTCCCTCTTTCTCTTTGTAATCTTTAAATTACCCTTAGTGGTACTCTTCAATTCCATGCCCTCCTCCAGATCTCCCTCTGCTATCTTTTTTTTTCAGCCAGCAGAACTCTTTTTAGTATTTCTCATAGGGCTGGTCTCCTGTTGACAAATTCTTTCAGGACTTTTTTGTCTGTGAAAACTTAAATCTCTCCATCAATTTTGAAGGACAATTTAGGTGGGTACAGAATTCTTGGCTGGAAGTCTCTCTCTTTAAGGATCTTGAAAATGTCATACCACTGACTTCTCACCTCCAGGGTGCTAGTTGAGTAGTCTGAACTCAGTCTTATTTGATTTCTCTTGTATGTAGCAGATGGGTTTTCTCTTGCCACTTTTAGGATTTTGTACTTCTATTCAACATTGGACAGACTGATTAGCACGTCTCTTGTGGAAGGCCTATTTGTATTTATTCTGTTTGGAGTTTTTTTGGCTTCTTTGACTTGTATATTCATATACTTTATGAGGGTTGGAAAGTTTTCCCCCATTATATCCTCAACTGTTCTTTCTAAACCTTTACTCCTCTCTTCTTCTTCTGGGACACCACCGATTTTTATATTTGTGCACTTTGTTTTGCTTATCATTTCCCTGAGTTCCCATTCAGTTTTTTCCATCTTTTTTTGCCATTTGCTGTTTTGAGTCTACAAAACCAATTATCTTGTTCTCTGTATCACTTATTCTCTCTTCTATCTCTTCAAATCTGGTGTTATGTGCCTCTAGCTTGTTTTTTGTTTGTTCAACAGAATCTTTAATCTCTGTGGTATCTGCTATTTTTCTCTTTATTCTTTCAAATTCCTCTTTATGCTCTTTTATTATCTTCTTGATCTCCTTTATGTCACTTACTCTCCCACTTATTTTATTAAGTAGGGTTGTATGAACATCTTTGATTAGTAGTTCCAACACCTGTGTCTCCTCTGTTATTTTTAGCTTGGTCATTAGGCAGGGCTATATCTGTCTGCATTGTGATATGTTTAGTGATCTTCTGCTGTATTCATGGTAAGTAAATATCTTGATTCATTTACTTTGGGAGTTGGTATCTTTCAGTAGTCTAAGGCTTTGTGTTTGCAGGATGACAAGGAGCAGGGCACTGGGTGGAGCAGTCAATATGGTAATTTGTTTCAGGGCAGGTATGCACACAGGTTGGAGATGTTACGCTGATGCTTGTGAACATGGGTGCCCAGTGGCCAGGGAGGATGTAGCTGTGTGGGTGCACCGGTCTGTGAGATGTGACCCTGGTATGTGCTGGTCTAAGTCATGGGGCCTTTTGTACATATGCATAGAGCTGTGGCAGCTGGTGAGCATTATGTATTCATGGATTGGGAGCAGATGTGATCCAACTCTGTAGGTCAGCACATTCCTTCAGCTGGGAAGTGAGAGTGAGGGCTGTGCACATACATGGTTCTAAGAAGCAGGAAAGTGAGGTTTCCAGAGCTGAATGATGTGATTGGGGGCCTGTGCGCATGTGCGGACCGAGGAGTGCTGTAAAACAGATGCACTGAGCTCAGGGAGAGTAAGGTGAGGCTGTGTGACATTATCGGTGCAGGGGGGCGGAGGTAGCCTAGGTATGGAGGTTAGTGCCTGCAACCTTTATGTGCTGGTAACAGCCTGCAGAGAACAGGGAGTGGGAGGTAGTGCTCGGGAGGGTGCAGGAGAGGTGGGTTGGGCTGCACTTGGGGTGGGTGTGTGGGGCAGGTACATGCACTTGGGGCTGGTGGGGTGGGGGCACCTGGAGTGAGGGGAATTGGAGCGGGTGACAGGGTTCAGGTGCATGAGGTGTGGGGTGAGACCCCAGTCACAGGGCTGTGCCTGTGAAGGTAGCATGCCCAAGGAACACGGCCTGGGTTACTTCCAAATTCCATGGTCCTGTCCGTGCACTTCTGTAGCTTCCATGGCTCCAAGCCTCTATGCCAGGCACCAGCTTTCTGCTTCTCTGTTCCTCGGCCTCTGCAACCAGGGCTGCACCATACTGGGTGCAGAAGCTCTCCCAGGTCATCTGCATTCCTGAATTGCCACCTCAGTCACCCTCCTGTCCCTTCTCTAACTTTTCCATGGAGGACAGCTAATCTCGAGCTCTTTTTTTCTTTTTAAATGCAAGTATTTGGAGCTATAAATTTCATTCTTAGTACTGTCTTCACTGCATTCCATAAGTTTTGGTTGTTGTATTTCTATTTTAATTCACCTCAATATATTTCCTAATATTGCTTCTGATTTTCTCTTTATCGTTGGTTGTTGAAGAGTATATTGTTTAATTTCCACATATTTGTGAGTTTTTCTTTTATCCTTATTATTGTTTTCTAGCTTCATTATTTTGTGGTTACAGAATATACATTGCTTGATTTCAATATTTTTTAAATTATTGGGACTTATTTTCTGACCTACCATATGATCTGTCCGGGAGAATGATCCATGTGTACTCGAAAAGTATGTGTATTCTATTTTCTTAGGTGAAGTGTTTTATATATGTCTCTAAAGTCTAGTTGTTTTAGAATATCATTCCAGCCTTGTATTTCCTTTTTGATCTTCTGACTGAATGTTCTATCTATTATTTAAGGTGGTGTATAAAATCTCCTAATGATGTTAAATCGATAACTTCTCCTTTCAAATCTGTCATTATTTGCTTCAGGTATTTTTAGGCTCTGCTTTTAGATGAATATGCATTTATAGTTGTTATGTCTTCTTTTTAAATTGTCCCCCTTATCAGTATATAATGACCATCTTTCACTCTCTTAATTGTTTTTTATTTAAAGTCTATTTTATTCGATTTTGATATGTGTGCCCCAGATCTCTTTTAGTTACTATCGCATGGTATGTTTTTTCTATCCTTTAATTTTCAACCTATTTGTAAGGTGATTGCTTACAGGGAGTGTATAGTTCGGTCATGCTTTTTTATTTATCTATTCTGCAAATCTCTGCCTTTTGGCTTGAGAGTTTAACCATTTGCATATGAAGTTATTTCAGATAACACAGGGTATTCTGCCATTTTTCTATTTAGACTTTGTGGGTCTTATACCTTTTATGTCTCTCAATTATTCCTTCAATGCTTACATTCATATTTATATGATTTTTTGTTTTGTAACATATTGAATGGCTTCTCTTTTCTGTATGGATATATATTAAATATGTTTTTTATTTACCATGGTGTCGTGTTCAGTTTCATATGGCAACTTGGCTGAATTTATTGATATGGGCCCACTAAGCAGAGATTCTGCATTCAAAGTTATAGCTCAAAGGGTTTGAAAAGGCATTACTAGTTTGTTTGAATGGTTTGCTGAAACATGGATCAAAAGGTGGCTGACTTTACCTGAGGTTGAAATGTCAGAACTGCCCTGGTATACTGTAGATGATGGGATCTGGAAGCTTAGAGAGATTGGAATGATAGAGTGGATTTATGATGCAAAGCCTGCTCTTATACCCCAGGAATGCCCAGAGGATGCACCTTCTACCAGAACAGTGAGAAATAAATTTGTGAGACTAGCACCATCATCCCTGAAGAGCTCTGCAGTTGCATTTTGTCATGGTCAGGTTCATGTGTAAACTTGGCCAAGTGGTGGTACCCGTTTGTCTGGTTGGCCAAGTGCTGGCCTGTCTGTTGCAATGAGGACATTTCATAGAATTAAATCATGATCATGTCAGCTGCATCCACAGCTGATTCCATTTGTAATCAGCCAAAGGGAAGTGTCTTCTGCAATGATTGATGCTTAATCTAATCACTGCAAGCCTTTTAAGGAGGATTCAGAAGAGACAAGCTCTCTTCCTGCTACAGCTGGTGAGCCTCTCTTGTGGAGCTTGTCCAGACCCTCTATTGGAATCGTCAGATTCACAGCCTGCCCTGCAGATTTTGGACTCTGTGTTCCTGTGGTCATGTGAGACACTTATAAATTTTATATTTGTGAGTGTTCCCTGTTGATTCTGTTTCTCTAGAAAACCCTACCTAATACATCTTGGTACCAGGAGTGGTTCTTAAGAAACAGAATCTTAAAAATGGGTTTTTGTGAGTGGTTTTCTCCTCTGACTGGACTCAAAGGCACTGAGGACTCTGATTCCCATACTCAAAATGACAGTCCCAATCCATGGAGTGAGTTGGCAAAAGAGATAGTCAAAATGTCACCATTCGATTCTCCTAATGCTTCACTTGTGCAAAGCCAGGCTCTGGGGGATAATGTTTTTGACACCTCTACAGAGTTTTGAGGAAGTAAGAAGTATAGAGATGTTGGCTGGTTGTTGTTAGATACACTGGCTACATTTAGGAGTGAAAGGGATGGGTTTAAGACTTCAAACAAGAAGCTTAAGCATTGTCTGAAAGATGTAGAAGTTTCTATGAGTATCCTGAAGGAAAATCTTATTTCCTTCAGCCATAGACTTGAGATCTCTGAAAACCAGATTCAGAATCTTATTGTTAGAGTAGCAACTTTACAATGGAAACTGAAATCTCAATGTTGCATGGTGTCTGCCATTAAAGTGAGGGTATTGATTGGAAATGAGTGGGGCCCTGAAAAATAGGATGGTGACATATGGATTGATAATGATGTTGGGTTGAAACCCTAGGTCATGCTGAGTCTTCTCTAGACAACCCTGTAAATGTCTGATTGAGGACATAGCCACCCCACCTCCAGCCTGCCTTGAGGAGTTGGCCACCCAACCTCCTCCTGAAGGGATTAGGCCTAGAGTGATTAATCCTGTTTCACCAGATGAAACTGCAAATGAGTGCCCTGAAGCAAATGGCTTGGAAGATAGTTCTAATTCTTTTTATGACCCACCCCCACCACCCCTCACTTTTTCCAGACCTATAACTAGACTAAAGTCCCAACAGGCCACTAAAGATGAGGTACAAAGTATCACACATGAGGAGGTGCATTATACTCCAAAAGAACTGTATGAGTTTTCCAATTTATATAGACTGAATCAGGGTAATATGTGTGGCAATGGATTTTAAGGGTGTGGGATAATGGTGGAAGGAATGTAAGGCTAGATCAAGCTGAATTTATTGATATGAGCCCACTAAGCAGAGATTCTGCATTCAATGTTATAGGTCAAGGGGTTAGAAAAGGTATTAACAGTTTGTTTGGATGGTTGGTTGAAACATGGATCAAAAGGTGACTGACATTACCTGAGGCTGAAATGCCAGAACTGCCCTGGTATAATGTAGATGAGGGGATCCAGAGGCTTAGAGACATTGGAATATTAGGGTGGATTTATCATGCAAAGCCTGTTCTTACACCCCAGGAATGTCCAGAGAATGCACGTTTTACCAGAACAGTGAGAAACAAATTTGTGAGGTTAGCGCCATCATCCCTGAAGAGCTCTGTAGTTGCACTTCTCTGTAGGTAAGATATTACTGTAGAAACTGTTGTCACTGAGATGGAATCCTTAAACACAATGGAAATGACCAGATCCCGAGTTGGCAGAAGCCAGGTGGCAGCACTTAATCACCAAAGGCAAGGTAGATGTGGCTATTATAATAGATAGCAAGCTCAAAGCAGGCATCAAAATTATATGACTCATAGAGATTTGTGGCACTGGCAAGTAAATCATGGGGTACCTAGAAATAAAATAGAAGGGTGGTCTACTAAATTCTTGTTCGAGCTGTATAAACAAAGGAGTTCTAGGTCAAGTGAACAGAATTCTAACCTGAATTACAAAAACACAGAGTCATAGCCCCTTAATCAATTTCCAGACTTGAGACAGTTTACAGACCCAGAGCCCCTTGAATGAAGGGGAGACCAGGTCCCTTTGGGGGAGGACTGTGTTACATTACCACAAATTTATACTGTCAATCTTCCTCCAAGCATTCCCCAAGGAGACTGATGGCCTTTTACCAGGGTAAATGTGCGTTGGGGAAAAGGAAATGATCAGATATCTAGGGGATTATTAGACACTGGCTCAGAAGAGATGTTAATTCCGGGGGACCCAAAATGTCACTCTGGTCCACTGGTAAGAGTGGGGGCTTATGGAGGCCAAGTGATCAGTGGAGTTTTAGCTCAGGTCCATCTCATAGTGGGTACATTGGGCCCCCGGACCCATTCTGTGGTTATTTCCCCAGTTCCAGAATGTATAATTGGAATAGACATACTGAGCAAATGGCAGAATCCCCACATTGGTTCTCTAACTTGTGCAGTGAGGGCTATTATGGTGGGAAAGGCCAAATGGAAGCCACTAGAACTGCCCCTTCCTAGAAAAATAGTAAATCAGAAGCAATACCGGTTTCCTGGAATGACTACAGAGATTACTGCCACTCTTAAGGGCTTGAAGGATGCAGGGATGGTGATTCCAACCACATCCACATTCAATTCTCCTTTTTGGCCTGTACCTGGCATGCAGTTATTGGTCTGTCAAATGGTTTTTTATCAAAAATGGTTAGTAAGGACCACCAGAAACAGGTTGCCTTCAGCTGACAAGGTCACCAATGTATTTACACTGTCTTACCTCAGGGGTATATTAACGCTCCTGCCCTATGTCATAATCTTGTCCGCAGGGACCTTGATCATTTCTCCCTCCCCCAAGACATCACACTGGTCCATTATATTGATAAATCATGTTTTATTGGAGCTTGTGAGCAAGAAGTAACAACTACTCTAGACTTATTGGTAAGGCATTTGTGTATCAGAGGATGGGAGATATATCCAACAAAAATACATGGGCCCTTTACCTCAATGAAATTTTTAGGTGTCCAGTGGTGTGGGGCATGTCTAGATATCACTTCTAAGGTGAAAGAAAAGTTGCTGCATCTGGCCTCTCCACTGACCAAAAAAAGGCACAACGCCTCGCTGGTTTTTTTGGATTTTGGTGACAACATATTCCCCATTTGGGAGTGCTACTCTGGCAGATTTATCCAGTGACCAGAAAAGCTGCTAATTTTGACTGAGGACTGAACAAGAAGAGGGTCTGAGATAGGTCCAGGCTGTTGTACAAGCTGCTCTCCCACTTGGACCATATGATCCAGCAGATCCAATGGTGCTGGAAGTGTCAGTGATCAATAGAGATGCTGTCTGGAGCCTTTGGCAGGCCCCTATAAAAGAATCATAATGCAGATCATTAGGATTTTGGAGCAAAGCCTTATCATCTGCTGGAGATAATGACTCTCCTTTTGAGAAAAGCCTTTGGCCTGGTCCTGGGCTTTCATAGAGACTGAATGCTTAACCATGGGCCACAAATTACCATGCGATCTGAGTTGTCTATCATGAGCTGGGTGTTATCTGACTGTGTTAGTTAGATTCAGTTGTCAACTTGGCCAGGTGAGCATACCTAGTCTTGTTGCTGCGGACATAAGCCAATGGTACGTGAACCTCATTTGTTGCCAATTACATCTGCAATCAGCTAGGAGGCATGTCTGCTGCAATGAGTGATGTTTGACTTAATTGGCTGGTGCTTAAATGAGAGAACGCAATGTAGCACAGCCTAAGCAGCTCGGCATTCCTCATCTCAGCACTTGCAGCTCAGTCCAGGCCTTTGGAGATGGAGAAAGAAGTCACCCCGGGGAAAGTTGTTGGAACCCAGGGGCCCGGAGAGAAGACCAGCAGAGACCATCCTGTGCCTTCCACGTAAGAAAGAACCTCAGTGGAAAGTTAGCTGCCTTTCCTCTGAAGAACCAACAAAATAAATCCCCTTTTATTAAAAGCCAATCCGTCTCTGGTGTGTTGCATTCCAGCAGCTAGCAAACCAGAACACTGACCCACCAAGCCATAAAGTTGGGCATGTGCAGCAGCACTCCATCATAAAATGGAAATGGTATATACAAAATAGGACCAAAGCATGTCCTGAAGGCACAAGTAAGTTACATGAAGATGTGGCACAAATATCCACAGTCTCCACTCCTGCCACATTACCTTCTCTTTCCCAGACCAGAGCTGTGGCCTCTTGAGTAGTTCCATATAGTAAATTGATTGAGGAAGAGAAAACTCGGGCTTGGTTTACAGATGGTTCCAGTATGATATGCAGATACCACCCAAAAGTGGACAGTTGCAGCACTCCAACCCCTTTCTGGGATGTCCCGGAAGGACAGTGGTGAGGGAAAATCCTCCCAGTGGGCAGAGCTTCGAGCAGTGCATCTGGTTGTTCATTTTGCTTGGAAAGAGAACTGCCCAGAGGTGCACTTGTATACTGCCTCATGGGTTGTTGCAGGATGGTCAATGACTTGGAAAGATCATAATCAGAAAATTGGTGACAAAAAGATGTGGGGGAAGAGGATGTGGATAGACCTTTCTGAGTGGGCTAAAAACATGAGGGTATTTGTGTCCCATGTGAATGCACACCAGAGGGTGACTTCAGCAGAGAAATATTTTATTAATCAAGTAGATAAAATGACCCATTCTGGGGATACCAGTCAGCTCCTTCCCCAGCAACTCCTGTCATTGCCCAATGGGTTCATGAAAAAAGTGGTCATGTTGGTAGGGATGGAGGTTATGCATGGGCTCAGCAACATGGTCTTCCACTCACCAAGGTTGTCCTGACTACAACCATTGCTGAGTGCCGAATCTACCAGCAGAAGAGACCCACACTCAGCCCCCAATATAGCACCATTCACCAAGGTGACCATCCAGCTAAATGGTGGCAGGTTGATTACATTGGACCACTCTGTTCAAGGAAGAGGTAGCAATATGTTCTAACTGGAATAAACACGTACTCTGAATATGGGTTTGCTTTCCTTGCATGCAATGTTTCCACCAAAACTGCCATCTGTGGACTCACAGTATGCCTTATCCATCGTCATGGTATTTCACAGAGCATTGCTTCTGATCAAGGGACACACTTCAGTGCAAATGAAGTGTGGAAATGGGCACATGCTCATGGAATTCTCTGGTCATACTGTGTTCCCCATCATCCAGAAGCAGCTGGAGTGATAAAATGGTGGAATGGCCTTTTGAAAACTCAATTATGGTGCCAACTAGGTGGCAATACATTGCAGGGCTGGGGTAATGTTCTCCAGGATGCTGTGTATGTTCTGAATCAGCCTCCAGTCTGTACTGCTGTTTCTCCCATAGCCAGGATTCATGCGTCCAGGAACCAAGGGTTGGAAATGGAAGTGGCACCACTCACTATTACCTCTAGTGATCCAATAGGAAAATTTTTGCTTCATGTCCCTGCGACCTTGAGCTCTGCTTATCTACAGGTTTTAGTTCCTCAGTGGGGAGTGCTTCCAGCAGGAGAAGCAACAATGATTCTATTGGGCTGGAATATAAGACTGCCATGTGGTTCCTTTGGGCTACTCATGCCCCGTGATCAACAAGTCAAGAAGGGGATTATGTTACTGGCTGGGGTGATTGACCCTATCAGGGGGAAATAGGACTGCAACTGCACAATGGAGATAAAGAAGAGTTTTCCTGGAATATAGGAGATTCTCTAGGGCATCCTTTAGTACTACCATGCCCTGTGATTAAAATCAATATAAAACTGCAGGAACCCAAACCAGACAGGACTACTAATGGCTCTGAAACTTCACCCCACCAGGAAAAGAACCATGGCTAACTGAACTGCTTGCTGAGATTAATAGAAACATGGAATGGGTAGTGGAAGAAAGTAGTGATAAATATGAACAATGATCACATGATCAGTTACAGAAACGTGGGCTGTAATGCTGTTTTGTTCATGTTATAGTATTTAAGTTATAAGATACCAAGTTTAAGAATGAATACTACCCAAAGACTTGCACCCTATTCTGAAGACATTTAATGTGTTTCCTGTTGCATGCAGGACAGTTGAGTATTGTTAGGTGATAAAAAATGTGTCTTTTATTGTTTTCTATTTGGAAATTAAGTATGGTTTAAGGTGATGTGTAGAACTGCCAAGTTGACAAGGGGTGGACTGTCATGGTCAGGTTCATGTACAAACTTAGCCAGGTGGTTGTACCTGTTTGTCTGGTTGGGCAAGTGCCAGCCTGTCTGTTGCTATGAGAACATTTCATAGAATTAAATCATGATCACGATGACTGCATCCAAGCTGATCTCATTTGTAATCAGCCAAAGGAAGTGTGTTCTGCAATGAGTGACATTTAATCTGATCACTGGAAGGCTTTTAAGGGGGATTCAGAAGAGATACTCTCTCTTCCTGCTTTCGCCAGCATACTTCTCCTGTGGAGTTCATCCAGAGTCTTCACTGAAGTCATCAGTTTCACAACTTGCCCTATGGATTTTGAATGCTATGTTCCCACGGTTACATGAGACACTTTTATAAATTTTATATCTATGGATATTTCCTGTCGATTATGTTTCTCTAGAGAACCCTAGCTATTATACATGGGCATAAATTTAATATTATAAGTATATAACAATCATATTTTATAACAAGTCTTCAATACATATGCACATAATTTTCCAATACCTCTCCATACCCCCTTTTTACAATTGCTACCACTTTTATCTTTGCACATTGTATGTCCATTGATTTATGATTACTTTTCATGCATTTGTATTTTGGACCCTGTAGGAAGTAAGAAGTGGAGTTACATATGAAATAATACAGTACAGTAATATTAGCATTTATAATTACCTAAATGGTTACTGCTACAGAAGTCCTTATTTCTCTATGCTGTTTTGAATCACAGCCTAGCATCCTTTCCTTTCAGTCATTGATAGTAGGGCAGATATGGTGGTGATGAAGTTCTCTAGCTTTTGTTTTATGTGTAAATATCTTTATCTCTCCTTAATTTCTTTTAATTTCATTTATTTATTGTTATTATTATTATTATGTTTTACATGGACAGGCACCAGGAATCGAACCCGGGTCTGTGGCACGGCAGGCAAGAACTCTGCTTGCTGAGCCATCGTGGCCTGCCATCTCATTCATTTTTGAAAGGATGTCTCACCAGATATAAAATTCTCAGCTGGCAGCTCTTTTCCTTCAGCACCTTATGTATTTCAAAGCATTGCCTTTTTGCCTGCATGTTTTATGATAAGAACTTGTAGCTCAAGCTCTTTGGGCTTCCCTTGTACTTAACATGTTGCTTTCCTCTTGCAGCTTTCAGAATTCTCCCCTTCTCCTTTGTGTTCAACAGTTTGATCAATATATGGTGAAGTGTATTTTGCCTAATGTTTATCCTGTTTGGTGTTCTCTGGGCTTCTTGGATGTGCATATTCACATATTTTACCAAGTTTTGAAAGCTCTCTGTTACTATTTCTTTGAATATTCCTTCTGCCCCTTTCTCTTTACTCCTTCTAGGTCGCCCATAATGCCTATATTTGTTCTCTTGATGGTGTCCCAGAGGTGTCTTAGTCTATTTTTACTTATTGTCATCTTTTTCCTTTCCACCTCTCAGCTAATTCATTTCAGTGTTCTTGTCTTTGAGTTCACAGATTCTTCTGGCATCTCCAATCTTTTCTTGGAACGTTCCTGGGAATCTTTCCTTTCATTTCTTGTTGTCTTCATCTGCAGTAGTTTTGTTTTGTTCCTTTTTAAACTTTCTGTCTCTATGAGGATTCTCATATTGCTCATTCATTATTTTCCTGATATTCTTTAGTTCTTTCTCTACATTTTACTTAATCTTCTTGGGCATTTTTTTAAAAACAAATTGTAAAAATCTTCACTTGGTATGTCTTCGTTATTGTCTTTTTTTGCTTTCTGGATTTTTATCCTCTTCCTTTCATATGGGCAATCATTTCCTTTTCTTGTTTCTCTTTTACTCTCTTTTTGCACATTGTACATTTTGATATTTTAGAATTTTAACCTGTGATTTATCTCTGAGTTATCTATTTATTGATTTCATAACCCTCCTTCTTGCTTGGTCCAGCAAACCAAATTCGCAAGGGACCAGCAGGGATCCCTCCTACCTCCTACCAGAGACAGAGACTATAAAACCTCTCACAGCAGTAAGACAGATCCACACCTATATCCAGGCACAGAGGCCCAAACCCAAAAGGACTCACAGAAGGACTTAAGCTGAGGGGGGAAGGCAGAATACAAAAAGGATAAGAAAAAGGATAAGGAAAGGAACTGCAAAGTCTTCCCTAAAATCAACATGTACTCAGCAGAAGCTACCCGAATCGACTTTTTGGGGACCTGGGTTACAGTTCAAGGCCAGATCAGTGAGGAATAAAGAGACTGTGGTGTTTCTAGACCTGGTTCCTGGTGTCCCTCCACCACCCTTGAGGAAAAGAGTAGCTGGAGGCCTTATCATTGCTTAAGGGATGATTGGAGACTAGGGCAGCTGGGGGAATAGTCTGCCACAAGTAAATAGGGGGACACAGGCCCACATTGAGCCATATTTTTATTGGCGAAGTGAGAAAACAGGAATTCCACAATTTGAACCCTGCCTGGTAAGATGCTGTCTGGGTTCCAGGGGGCAAACAGCGTCTGAGGATGGTTAAGTCACCAAACAACAGTGATGTGCAGGCTAGAAAGTGCAGGGGGAGTTCATGACCTTTCACAGCCTCTCTAGACCCTATTCCAGGCCCATTGAAGCTGATCTGTACCCCGTGCATGGGTGCCCAGCCTTAAGAAATGCAGATGATGGTACTGTCATAGCAGTTCCCCAATACAAACCCAGGTAACATCTAAAGTGTAAACAAGAGAGAAACTGATTTTCAGAATACACCCATCAAGATAACCAGATACCATATATCAGCAAAAATCACAAAGCATACTAAAACTCAAGAAAAAATGGCCCAATTGAAGGAACAGATCCAAAGTCAGAAAAGATACAGAATCTAGAAATAATCAAAGATGTGCAAAGAAATCTGCTGAATCAGTTCAAAGAAATGAAGGAAAATGTGAATAAGGAGATAAAGGATAAGAAGACACTAGGAGAGGATAAAATAGAATTTGAAAGAATACATAGAAAATTAACAGATATTATGGAAAGACAAGACACTATAGATGAAATTTAAAAATACTGGAGACACACAACAGGAGATTTGAAGATCCAGAAGAAAGAATCAATAAACTAGATGACAGATCAACCAAATTTGAACAGACAAAAGAACAAATGGAAAAAAAATATGGAAAAAAATTGAGTAGGGTCTCAGGGAAATGACTGACAGCACAAAGTGCACAAATATATACATCATCAGTGTTCCAGAACAGAAGAGACAGGTAAAGGACCAAGAAGAATATTCAAAGAGATAATTGTTGAAAATTTCCCAGCACTTATAAAAGACACAAATATGCAAACCCAAGAAATTCAATATACTCCAAACAGATTAAATCATAATAGACCCACTCCAAGACACACAGTAATCAGACTGTCAATGCTTAAGATGGAGAAAATTCTGAAAGCAGTAAGAGAAAAACAATTCACCACATAAAAGGAAAGCCAAATAAGACTTAAGTGTGATTTTTCATCAGAAACCAAGGTGGTGAGAAGGCAGAAGTATGGTATATTTAAGATACAGAAAGAGAAGAATGCCAGTCAAGAATCCTCTATCCAGCAAAGCTATACTTCAAAAATGAGGGAGAGTTTAAAATATTCACAGATAACAGAAGCTGAGAGAGTTCATCAATAAGAATGAACTTTATTCTTTTAGTAGTTTCCTTGTGAGAACTACTAAAGGAAGTCCTGGTGGATGAAAAGAAAAGTTAGGTGAGAGAGATCTGGAGTAGGGAACAGAGTTGAAGAATATTAGTAAGAGTAACTTAAAGGTTAAAAGGTGAGAGAGAAAAAATAGATTTGACAAATAAAAATCAAAGGATAAAATGGTTGAATCAAGAATTGCCTTTACGGTAATAACTTTGAATGTCAATGGATTGAACTCCCCAATCAAAAGACACAGATTGGCAGAATGCATTTAAAAATATGATCCTTTATATGCTGTTTACAAAAGATTCATTTTAGACCCAAAGATGCAAATAGGTTGAGGGAAAAGGATGGAAAAACTGATTCCACGCAAATAGCAACCCAAAGAAAACTGACATAGCTGTTCTAATATCAGACAAAATAGTCTCTGAATGCAAAAATGTTATAAGAGATAAAGAAAGACATTACATAGTAATAAAAGGGGAAATTCAATAAGAAGAAATAAAGATCATAAATATCGATGTTATTATCCCCTGTGCAAGGATGACACGCAAATTCGTGGTGTTCCATATTAAAAAAAAAAGAAAAAGAAAAAGAAAATAAATATCTATGTTACTAATCAAGGTGCCTCAAGGTACATGAGGCAAACACTGGCAAAACTGAGGGGAGTAACAGACGACTCTACCATAACAGCAGGACACTTAAACACACCACTCTTTCCAATAGATAGAATAACTAAAAAGAGGATCAATAAAGACCCTAAACAGAGAACCTAAATAATATGATAAACGCACTACACCAAACAGACATATACAGAACACTGCATCCTAAAACTACAGGATACAGATTCTTCTCAAGTGCTCATGGAACATTCTAAGGATAGATCATATAAAAGAGGTCTTAAATAAATTTTAAAATATTGAAATCATACAAAGTACTTTCTCTGACCATAATGGAATGAATATGGAAATCAATAACAAGTGAAGAACTAGAAAATACACAAATACGTGGAGTTTAACTAAATGAACATGTTCTTAAACAACCAGTGGGTCACTAAAAAATTGCAAGAGAAATCATTAAATATCTCGAGATGAATGAAAACAAGAACACAATGTACCAAACCTTATGGAATGCAGTGAAGGCAGTGTTGAGAGGGAAATTTAGTCATAATTATCTATATTAAAAGGGAGGAAAGAGGTAAAATCAACCACCTAACTGAACAATTGGAGAAAGTAGAGAAAGAGCAGTGAACCAATCCCAAAGCAAGCGGAAGGAAAGAAATAACAAATATTAGAACAGAAATTAATGAAATGGAAAATAAAACACTATAGTAAGAATCAACAAAACCAAAAGTTGCTTCTTTGAGAAAATCAATAAAATAGATGGACCCTTGACAAAGGCAAAAAAAAGAGACCCTGGGAATAAAATAATAAATGAGAGAAAGTGCCTAACCACAGACCCTGAGGATATAAAATAAATCACAAGTGGTTACTATGAACAATCGTATATCAACAAGCTAGACAACTTAGATTAAATGGACAACTTCCTACAAGCACATGAGCAACCTACACTGACTCAAGAAGAAATAAACACCTCAACAAACCAATCACAAGAAAAGAGATAAAATCTGTCATTAAAAACCTACCAAGAAAGAAATGCTCAGGACAGGACAGCTTCATGGGTGAGATTTACCAAGCATTCTAGAAGAATGAATACAATTTGTACCAGATTGAAAGGATTATGTACTCTAGAAAAGCCATGTTTTAATCCTTATCGAATCTTATAGGAGCAACTGTTTCTTTTAAACCCTATTCAGTACTGTATGTTAGAAACTTGATTAGATTCTCTCCACGGAGTTGTGGCTCACCCAGTTGTAGGTATTAACTTGGATTAGAGGGAGATGTGACTCTACTCATTGCAGGTGGGTATTGATTAGTTTACTGAACCTTTGAAAGAAGAAGCATTTTGGAGAAAACTTCAGAAAAAGAGAAAGCAAGAACATCATGGCAGAGCCTGCTCAACCAGAGACCTTTGGAGATGAAGAAGGAAAATGCCCCTAGGGAGCTTCATGAACCAAGAAGCCTGGAGAGAAAGCTAGCAGACACCGCCATGTTTGCCATGTGCCTTTTCAGTTGAGAAAGAAATCCTGAACCCCATCAGCCTTCTTGAACCAAGGTATCTTTACCTGGATGGCTTAGATTGGACATTTCTATAGACTCACTTTAATTGAGACACTTTCATGGCCTTAGAACATGTAAGCTTGCAACTTAGTAAATTTCCCCTTTTAAAAGCCATTCTGTTTCTGGTATTTCACATTCTGTCAGCTAGCAAACTAGGACACCATTCCTACTAAAAATCTTCTAAAAAATTGAAGAGAAGGGAAAGCTACTAGCTCATTCTATGAAGTCAACATTACCCTAATGGAAAAGCTGAGTAAAGATACCACAGGAAAGGAAAACTTCAGACCAATCTCTCTAGTGAATATTGATGCAAAAATTCTGAACAAAAATACTTGTAAAAAGAATCCAACAGCACATTAAAAGAATTATACATGGTAACCAAGTGGGTTTTATTCCAGGTATGCAAGAGTGATTCAACACAAGAAAATCAATTATTGTTGTACACCACATTAATATATTAAAACAAAAAACCACATGACCATCTGGAGTGATGTAGAACAGGCATTTAACAAAATTCAGCATCCTTTCATGATGACACTTCAAAAGGTAAGAATCAAAGGAAACTTCCTCAATAAGATAAAGAGCATATATGAAAAACCCACAACTAATATCATACTCATCATACTCAATGATGAGGGACTGAAAACTTTCTTTTTAAGATCAGGAAAAAGACAAGGATGCTCATTGTCACCATTACTATTTAACATTGTGTTAGAAGTTTTAGTTAGAGCAATTAGGCAAGCAAAAGAAATAAAAGGTATCAAAATTGCAAAGGAAGACAAAACTGTTGCTATTTGCAGATGTATTGATCCTATATTTAGAAAATCCAGAAAAAAAACAACAGCAAAGCTACTTGAGCTAAAAAGCACTTTCAGCAAAGTGGTGGATAAGAAGATCAACACATGAAAATCAGTGTTGTTCTACACTAGAAATAACCAGTCCAAGAGGTGATCAAGAAAAAAATTCCATTTACAATAGCACCTAAAAGAATCAAATATCTAGGAATAGACCTAACCAAGAATGTAAAGGACTTGTATACAGAAAACTATGAAACATTGTTAAAAGAAATTAAAAATGTCCTGATAACTGGAAAGCTGTTCTGTGTTCACTGATTGGAAGGCTAAATGTCATTAAGATGCCCATTCTATCCAAATTGATCTACAGATTCAGTGTAATATCAATCGAAATTCCAACAGATCTCTTTGCAGAAAAGGAAAAGGTAATTATCTGTTTTGTTTGGAAGGTAAAAGGCCCTCAAATAGCCAAAACATATTGAAAATGAAGAATGAAATGAGAAGTATCACACTTCCTTACTTTTAAGCATGTTATAAAGCCATGGTGATCAAAACAGCATGGTATTGGCATAAAGATAGACATTTTGATCGAATTGAGAGCTCAGAAATAGACCCTCAGTTTTATGGTCAATTGATCTTTTATAAGACTCCCAAGCCTGCTCAACTGGGACAGAACAGTCTCTTCAATAAATGGTATCGGGAGAATTGGATATCCATAACCAAAAGAAGGTAAAAGGACCCCTATGCCATGCCTTATTCAAAAATGAATAAATCAAAGACCTAAATATAAGAGCCAGTACCATAAAACCCCTGGAAAAAATGTAGGAAAACATCTTCAATATCCAGCGACAGGCAATAATTTCTTAGACCTTACAAACAAAGCAAAAGCAATGAAAGAAAATATAGATATGTGGGAAATCCAAAAGATTGGACAGTTCAGTGCTTCAAAGAACTTTGTCAAATGGGCAAAAATGTAGCTGACTTGACTGGAGAAAATATTTGGAAAACCACATATCTGATAACGGTTTGATACCCAGAATATAAAAGGAAATCCTACAACTCAACAATAAAAAGACAAAAATTCCAATTAAAAATAGGCAAAAAAGCATGAATAGACATTTCTCCAAAGAGGAAATACAGAGGGGTAAAAAGCGCATAAAAAGATGCTTAGCTTCACTAGCTATTAGGGAAATGCAGCTCAAAACCAAAAGAGATATCATCTCACACATACTAGCATGGCCACTATTAAACAATAGGCAACTACAAGTGTTGAAGAGGATGTGGAGAAATTAGAACACTTAACTGCTGGTGGGAATGTAAAATGGCACAGCCACTGTGGATGATGGTTTGGCAGTCCCTCAGGAAGCTAAGTATAGAGTTGCCTTATGACTTGGCAATCCTGCTTCTTGGGATATACCTGGGAAATCTGAAAGCAAGGACATGAACAAAAATTTACACATCCCTCTTCATAATGGCATTATTAACAATTGCCAAAAGATGGAAATCACCCATGTTAATCAACAGATGAATGGATAAACAAAATGTGGCATATACATATGATGAAATATTATTCAACACTGAAAATGTTTAGGATATTAAGTGAAATAAGTCAGATACAAAAGGATGAATATTGTATGATCTCACTGATATGAAGTAATTATAATATGTAAGCTTATATACATAAAATATAAATTATGGGTTACCAGGATATAGAATGAGGCTAAAGAATGGGGAGTGGTACCTTAATAAATGCAGAATGATTAACTAATGATTAAATATTTGGAAATGAACAGAGGAGGTGGGTAGCACATTATTGTAAGAATAATTAACAGAGCTGAATGTTGCATGAGAGTGGTGGAAAGGGGAAGTTTAGAGTCATGCATGTCACCAGAGGAAAGTTGGAAATTAAAACATTGGAATATATAACACAATGAATCTTGTGGTGGAAATTGTCCGTGATTAACTGTACATTTACAAAAAATTCTTTCATGAACTAGAGCAGATGTACAACACTAGTATAAGGGGTTAATAATAAAAGGGTATATGGAAAAATGTACCTATCATAAACTATGGACTATATCATGGGCCAATAATATGGGTGGATAAGGAGTATGGGAGGATTAGGGTTTTCTTTTTTATTTTCTTTTCTGGAGTAATGAAAATGTTCTACATTTGATCATGGGGCTGCATGCACAATGACGTGATGATCTTGTGAACCAATGTTGCATACTTGAAGTGGATTTCATCCTGTGTGAATATATCTCAATAAAATTTCCATTGAAAAACAAACAAATAAAAAGAAAACAAGAAAAAACAGGGCCAGGGACTCATGAAGGGAGTGCAGACTGACTTCAAAATTCCCTTGGGAGGTGTCAGGAAGGGCATCAGGAGCTTCTTCTATGGCTCCCCAAAGCTGAGATTTCTTGACCTGCCCATCAAATGCAACCTTTGAACTTTTCCTTCACTGCTCTGAGGACTCAAATGATAAGTCTCTCCTGCCCCTGCCTTGTCTAAGGCAGGTTGGAACAATTGTCTCCCTCAGAGCCTGGCCCCCAATCATCTGATGTTGCTAATCAAAACCATGATCAGCAATCATCCTTGCCAACTACTGCTCTTAGTGAAGAGGAATTTAGTATCCTTTACTGTCACCACAAAGCTAACAGGGGCTGGACCACACAGCAGATGCAAGAGTAAGGGATGGTACCAGTAACTGCTGTGTGTAGAGGGCAATTTCTTGTTCTTTACTGTAATTTACCAGCCTTTTCCTCCCACTCTTGCTTGGATGCAGTATAGTGTGTACTGGCCTCTGGAGTATCAAAATAGTTGTTTCAGACATTTCCTCCTTGTTTAATAGCTGTTCTGGAGGAAGGACTGTATCCTAGAACTACTTACTTACTCTTCCTACATCTTCCCACAATTTTCTCCCATAAGTTTACTCATAAAAGTATTTTATTTAAAGTCTATTTTGTCAGATAATATGATAGCTACACTAGCTCTCTTTTGGTTACTATTTTCATGGTGTATTATTTCCATCCTTTCACTTTCCACCTACTTGTGTTTTTGAATACAAGACAAGTCTTTTGTAAAGCACCATATAGTTGGGCCATGTTTTTATTTTTAAAATGATATGTATTATATATTCACATACCATGTAATCATCCAAAGTGTACAATCAATGGTTCATAATATCATCATATAGCTGTGCATTTATCGTAAAAATTGACTTTTTTCTTTTGTGTGAAAAATAACATATATAAAAAAAGCCATAAATTTCAAAGTGCATCACAGCAATTAGTTGTAGAACAGATTTGGTATGGGGAGAGGATCACTGGCTGAGAAAGCAGTGAAAGAGTCTCTCCTCTTCTTTAAAGGCCTTCAACTGATTGTATTATCTTCAGAGACACAAGGTATTTAGCTCAGCTCCATTTTATAGGTGGAGACATGGAACCTCTGAAAGCATAAGTTCCAGGATAAACCCTGGAAGACAAAAACATCTTTGAGACCAAAGGACTGAGTCTCTCAATAGTAATATTTAAAGCCCTGAGAACTCAAGAGATTGTATTTGTGTTTGTGTGTGCTATTTTGTGTGAGTGGGATGGAAAGAGGAGGCATAAGGGGAACTTCCCATCATGTTACATAGAAATTAGAATTGGAAGAAATAGTTAAAGGCAAGTCAAATATCCAGATTTTTACAAATGAAATAATAGAGGCCCATATTGGTTGTGACTTAGTCTAAAATTGCACAGCTATTTAGTGGAAGAATTAGGTAAAACTAGAACTCTAGGTGCCATTTTCCAATTCAGTGCTCTTTCTACCATTCCATACTACCAACTCACAATATTTCCCCTTAAGTTACACAGTAAAGGACTTGTTTGCTTTACATTGTCTCTCATAATTGAAGATTCAGTGTTCACACACACTGATCTACCTCTGCTCTTCAATTTCATCCCCATGGATGTAGAGAAAGTCACTGATTATAAATTATTGCTGTCTCCCCTCAGTAGCACCTTCAAACATGACTATACAAGCAAGTGATCTCTACCTGGGGAGTTGGAACCTTAATTATCTGAAGCAACTGTCTCTACAGCCTAAATTCCCTAATGTCTTTTTTTTTCATTGTTATCAGGGTTATAACCATCAAGTTATAATTATCATAAAATAAGATTCCATATTTAAAGTGTGAAAGTTGATGAGTTTTGACATATGCATAACATGCATGATACCATCACCACAGTTAAGACAATAAACATATCTATTCCTCCCAAAGGTTTTCTTATGCTCTTTTGTAATTTATACCTCTCTTCCAGCCTCACTCCCCACTGACCCCTCCTCCTTTCTTGACTTGACTTTGGTAATGTTAAACTGTTCCAACCAAGAAAAGCAGCCATAGCCTTTGAATCTGAGCCAAAGGTGGACAAATACCCTTGGCTTTGCTTTGAAAAGAATCCAGCCCCTCCTGAAGACCTTTCCCTGGAGCTACACATAAACAGCTCCCAGGCAAGATCAAGGCCCTTAAAAAAGAGTCTGGGAGATTGAAATAATATTGCACTGAGATTTCTAAAGGCTGCAAATGGCTTGGGGATAAAAAAAAAAAGAAAGATTTGGGGCCAAGGCATGTTTCTTAAGGAAAGATTTCTTTCCTATTACAAATCAGCATATATATGAAAAGAAGAAAATCACCTATAATCCTACTACTGTAACTGAACACTGCCAGCCATTTGGTGTTTTCATTATTGCCCCCTCATCCACCAGAAAATAATTTCTTCATTGAAATTTTCTTTGCAGATTTTGGGCTTTGGTATTTAGGTTTTATTTACATCACTGCAGTGCATGCCACAATGAACCGTAGAAGCTTGTGGGTGTATATATTTTCTCAGATCTCAGAGAAATATTCAACACATCCTCTTAAAGGATATTGCTACAATAGGCTGTAAAGAACAAAATCTCCATATTGTGGTTCTCTTTGCAGGTTTTAGAGATTCAGAATTTATAAAAAAGGAGGACATATTTTGCTTCTTTTCTGTAGAAAAAAGTTTATAGCAGGAAAGTACAACTCCCAATAAAAGTCAACTGTTATAGATAAAGGTATACCTTTGTTAGGGAGCAGTAGGAGGGGGAATGCTAAAGATGTAATCACTAAGTTCTAAGTGTACATAGACAAGTGACTTGTCCTCTCGCTAGATTGGAAGGACCCATTTTACTGCACGTTTTCTATGGTCCACAGCCCAGATGGCCTATCAGTTAATCAAATGCTATGTAACCCATCCTATATTTATTGGCATCAGGGAGAAGTATTCGAATATGTTCCCGTCTCAGAGTCAAGAAACCCTAGTACAGTGCTTGGCACAGAATAGACACTCAATAAATTTTCACTGAATTGAATGAAATGGTCTTGAATGCTAGACTTAAGCTTTGCCATTAATTTTCTGAAAAGTCAGTAACTTTTGAAGAGACAGGGAGTTTAAATGTATGTAGTCTACCTCATCACCATACTCCAATATGTAGACCTGGGATAAGGGAAAATAATTGACTTACCAAAAAGACTTCAGCTCCTCTAGTATCTAGTTTCTTAAACTACAAAATGGGGATAACAATCCTTGCCTATCTCATAAAGATACTGGACCAAATAATGTGATGTGTAAAAATGCATTGAAAATATAAATATTACATAGATAAATGGCATTATTTGGATTATTAATAGAAGTCACAAATTCACTGACTGTGAGGGTGAGTGACTGGGAAAATAAATGGCAAAGTCTGCTTTGCTAGGTGGTAATTTGCCACTGGTTGATTTTTAGGGAGATATGTGTAACTTCAATGGCATAATGAAACACAAAATGAATAGGGAGGGGTGCTTTAAGTTTGAATTTATCATTCATGGCTAAAAAATATCATTCTTATGTAGCTAGGGGTGCTCACCAGCATCCATGACTGCTTTGCTACAAGTCTTTGGAAAATGATCTAATGATTTGGCACCTCAGTTTGCCTATCAAGAAATTGGAGCAATTGATACCTTCCTCATAATGATGTTGTGAAGATGCATGAAGGAAAGGCAGAAAATTCCAAAAGACTGATCAAAGATGGAAATGCTTTTTCCTTAATTATTTTCAGGACTAAATGATGTATCCTCAGGTGCAGTAATAGAAAGTAAGTCTCATTCTGATATTTTCATAAAGAGAGGGATGACCAATTCGTTATTACCAATCCAAAGACAGGTAGTGTGCTTAAAACTAAATTTCTTAAGAACTAAGAAGAAACATCTTGAAAAGAAAAGAAAGCTGTACTCTGATTATTTTCTTAATCTAATAAACTTTTCTTTAAATCATCTCAAATTAAAATGATTCAGAACCCAGTTTTTGGCCACTTCTATATGGAAACAGCATACTGGACAAATGTCAACATTTCCAGAAAACTCTGATTACTGCAGCTCCTCTGCTTGCACAAGTTCTGTGAGTATAACCTGTAAACTGTAACTTCTTCAGTTATGCTGACTGCATTGACATGAGGTGCATAAAACCATTCTGGTTGAAAAATGATACCAAGAGATAATAGACCAGTTCATTGTGTTTGTACTTATGTAAGTCTGACTGACACTTAACTTTAACAATAATGGGAATGGAAAAGCAGACAAAGAAAGAAGAATTTACTCTCCAGGGAGGGAGATCTGCCTTTCTAATGATGCAAACAAGCTGACCAGAATTATTACACTGTGGTTTCATTATTTTGGCAAGGTTTGGAATTGACATTTCAAGTTGGAAGCTCCAAGATAAGATGACTGATGCCAGACAAATAATCAAGGGACAAAATGGTATTTTTATTTGTTATTTTTATTAACTGACAGAGGATTCAGAATCACCTCCTGATGATGATTTCTTAAACATTTATCATGCTATGAAAATGCTTTTATCTTTTGAATTAAACACTTGGAAAGGCAGCTAGAGATAGATAAATTTCTGCTTACCTTCTTTCTGGCCCCCAAAATAGTATAAAAAAACACACCTAGCAACAAATAATAGAAATGCAAGTATGCATATACAGCTATGCTGGCAGAACTATCTTTCACTGTTCAAAGTGAGTTTCTAAAATTATGATAGGGTTGCCATTGATTTTGTTTTTAATTATATAGCTTACCACTAAGCCTCCTAAGTGATTGGCATATAACATCACACATAGCAGGAGTTCTAACAGTAGAAATCCCCTCAATTATCTTTAACCCACTGCCTATCCACTTGTTTTGAATACTGCCTCATAAAGTGTGCTGGTTTGATAAGGTTTATGTACCCTAGAAAAGCCATGTTTTGATCCTAATCAGCCTTGTGGGAGCAATGGTTTCTTCTAATCCCTATTCAGTACTGTATGTTGGAAACTTTAATTAGCTTATCTCCATGGAGATGTGATTCAATCTGTGTGGATATTAAACTTGATAGGTAGAGACATGTCTCCACCCATTCCAGGTGGGCAGGGTCTTGATTGGTTTTACTGGAATTATTTAACAGAAGAAGCACTTTGGTAAAAGCTAGAGAACGATGAGAGAAAGCCAAGAGATTTGGAGACAGCAGAGAAGAACGACATAGACACCATGAAACAGAGAGTCCACCAGCCAGTGACTTTTAGAGATGAAGGAAAATGCCTCCTGGGGAGCTGGAGAGGAAGCTAACAGGTGATGCTGTGTTTGCCATGTGCCCTTTCAGCCAAGAGAGAAATCCTGACTGTGTTCACAATGTGTCTTTTTACTTGAGAGAGAAACCCTGAACTTCATCGGTCTTCTTGAATCAAGATATCTTTCCCTGGATGCCTTAGATTGGACATTTCTATAGACTTGTTTTAATTGGGACATTTTCTCAGCCTTAGAACTGTAAACTAGCAACTTATTAATTTCCCCTTTTTAGAAGCCATTCCGTTTCTGGTATATTGCATTCCAGCAGGTAGCAAACTAGAACACAAGGTATTACACCATACAAACTTCCCAACTAATAACTTAGAGACCAAGAAGCTACCAATAAAGGAAGGGAATTTTCCATTTATCTTTGCCTCTCTATAATTCAGAGATTATGACCTGCTTTAACTTGACAGGCTGAAATCCCTGGACTGTAGATGGGGTGGAGAAAAAAGTGTTAGACAGTTCCCCAAGGCTGATGGAGCCCAAGTCACTTTGCGCTGAACTTCCACTATTCTCAAATTGGGAGATATTCTTCTTGATCATCTTTCTCTCCTTGGCTCTTTGATACTGAAACCAGATTTTCACCTGAAACACAATATGGCTTTGGATTTAATGGTGTAACACACTGAAAGCAGTTAGCACAGTCATTGCTGATATTGTACATGGAATTTACAATTTAAAAGGCCTTTCACATGCATCAATTCAATTGAGCCTAACAATGATCTTTTCTAAGTTTGCCCATTGAACAATTGAAAAAAGATGCAGCTCAGAGATGACAATTCCCTTGCAAGATATAAAACTGAGATCAAGTCCAGGGCTGCTGACTCTGAATGTAGTGCTCTTTATATTACACCTCACTCACCATTTCTTTTGTATGGGTAAAAAAAAAAAGATAGAATGCCAGAAGTTTTGGAATAGTAATGAGATGAGAAGGAAGGAGTTTAGTACAATCAACCATACATAAAACTTCTTAATAGCAAATTTACTAAAACAGAACTGTTTGAGCAAGAGTGATGAAATAGTATCTATCTCTTGCTGGAGATAAGGACCTGAAAGATACCAACATACATTTATACATGGTTGAAATGCATGCTACTTGGAATGGGGCAGTACATTAATTAACCTTACAACTCTAGAATTCTCTACCTAGATTTAAGTGAAAGAACATCAGAAAGTTATATAATGCCAAGGCCCATGTGAATGAATACCATTGAGCCTTGTCATTATTTTATCTGCATTGAGCACCCACAGTAAGGTAAATTTGGGGCTAGCATCATAAGATTATATAGAAATAGAAAATTGAATGGCCTAATCTAAACAAGAGAAAAACTTTGTTCAGGTAGCATCATTGGTGTTCAGTTCCTGAATGGGACTTGCATTTTCTAGATTGACTGATATGAACCAAATAATTGCCATGGTTGCCAAATCTCTACTTCACAGGTAGGTTGTTATGAGTTGGAGAACCAGATCAAGGTTTTGATTTGATGGATCATTTCCACTGGAATTGTAATTCTCCTTCTCCTCCTGTTTCCCCATCCCTTGCTTCTACACTGAGCATAGTGCTCATCACATTCAATTGTTAACAAACCATCAGGCTAATAAGATGAAGCTGGAAGGTCAAGTAGTATGAATGTGGGCTTTAGAATGGGGATCTTGGAGAATGTCTTGGTCCTCTGTTTTGCTTACAAACATTCCTGCTTACAGGCTTCCTTAAAACCTCAATCTTTTTTTCTTTTGCATGGGCAGGCACCGGGAGTCAAACCTGGGTCTCCCATGGCAGGTGAGAATTCTGCCACTGAGCCACCATCGCACCACCCCTCAGTCTTTTCGAGATGACTAGGTGGTACATATGGAAGCATATGTTCTATACATTGTCAGTATAGAAACATCCATTGTACGTGTACTTCCCTTTACACTTTATGCTGTCAATTCATAGTTTCTTTTTGACCTCTTACCCACCCTCTTGAATTATGCAGAATGTGTCACTTCCATTCTACTGAAAATAAACCTGAAGCTCAGTGTAGGTAAGAGATTTTGTGTTATTAAGAAGAGGAGTGGGGACTCAAGCACATACTTTTTGACTCCCAGTTCTGTGTGCTCAATGTTACCTCCAGTTTAAACATGCTGGAAAGCCAAATGTAGCAAACTATTCTGTGATCCTGGCATTATTAGTTACATATGCTCCCTAGAGAGATTTGGTTTGGATAATGATTTAAAAAGGAAATATTTATTGTCATTCAGCAGATTCTCTTCTAAGATAGCCCTTATTACTTATTAATAAAAAAAGTTAGCTTTTTTTGTGAGTCTTAAACAAATTTTTATTCCCAAATGAAATCCAGGAAACCAGGCTTTTGTTATGTTACAAAGATACAGTATATATCTGGAGCCAAAATGAAAACTTTAAGATTAATTTATTCACCAAAACTCAAATCTTGAGAACAAAATATATTTATATCTTTGAAGAGAGGTTTCCTAAATCCTTCTTAACCACTAAGTGCTTGTGTGATTAAATTCTAACTTAAGGAAGATGTTAAAATTCAACTTGTATGTGTCTGTATTTCTTGCTCTTCAATAATTAGTAAATACAACCAGTCTTCAAGAACTCCAAAAAGACTGCAGTCTTTTCCCACCCCCACTGGTAAAAATTTTTCTCTTGAAGTTTTTTCTGAGAACAGTAAAACCAAGACCAGTCCTCTTTATTTGCCTTGAAACTCCTCACCCTTTTGGACAATATAACCCCTGAAGAAAGGAGGGATGAGGAAGAGCCTGGCTACATATCAAAGGCTTGTGAAGTGTTAAAATGGGTCTGTAGCCTAATTTAGTAGGTTAAACTGCAAACTCTGAGAAAAACTCAGAGGAAAACATTGACTGCACAGTTTACGAAGAGAAATGAAGTCTCATTTCCAGGTTCTCACCTTGTGGGCCTCCGCCAAACTGGCATTTTTCCACACTCAAGTACTGGTAAATCACTAAGTGTGCTCATTTTATGGTTCAAGTTATTCTCTTCTTATGGAGAGTATGACATTTCTGAAGGCAAGAGAGACTCCTTGTGAGTTCATTTAGGAAATTAACAAAGTTTAAGATAGATGTCTTAAAGTTCTGCCTCCATCCCTCTGTGGTGGAGATTTCATTGCCTGTTCCCTCTACCCCCAGTCTGTAGAACACCCAGACAAACCTCTGTAGCTTCAGATGGATTGATGCTTTCCCACCACCAAGGGGGAATGTCTCTGTGGAGACATCCCCACAGAATTGGCAGGAAAATGTCATAATATTTAATCACTTATTATCACCTTAAATGAAATAAAAATGCTTATTTTAGACAAAGTTTGCAAAAGTGCTGTTAGGGAGAAAAGCAGGTAAAGATGATGAATTTCCTTCTGTAGGGAGTACCTTCCAATTGACCTCACCATAATGGCTTTTCATCTCATTATAATCCTTCACTGTTTTTTGCAAAAAAGTGCATCCAGATTTAAATTCATTTTTAAAAGTGTTCAGTGAAATGATAATAACCAAGGAAGACAATGGTAAGCCTCAAGAAATATTAAGCAATTTATTTTATAAAGCATTCAAAATTTTTTTGTATATTCATCATCATGATAATTTCTTAGAACATCTGCATCAATTCAGAAAAAGCAATGAAAAGAGAACAGAAAAAAATTCATACACACCATACCCCTTACTCCTCCACTTCACTGATCACCAACATTTCAATCTACTAAATTTATTTAAACATTTGTTCCCCCTATTATTTCTTTCTTTCTTTCTTTTCTTTTTTTTTTTTTTACATGGGCAGGCACTGGAAATTGAACCCGGATCCTCTGACATGGCAGGTGAGCATTCTTGCCTGCTGAGCCACAGTGGCCCTTATTTATTTATTTTTAATCCATATGTTTTACTTGTCTGTTGATAAGGTAGACAAAAGGAGCATCAGACACAAGGCTCTCACAACCACACAGTCACACTGCAGCAGCCATACCATCATACATTTATCTTCAAGAAACATGGCCACTGGAGCAAAGCTCCACATTTTCAGGCAGTTCCCTCCAGTCTCTTCATTACACCTTAACTAAACAGATGATATCTATTTAATGTGTGAGGATAACCAGGATAACCTCTCGACTCTGTTTGAAATCTCTCAGCCACTGACACTTTATTTTGTCTCATTTCACTCTTCCTTCTTTTGGTCGAGAAGATTTTCTCAATCCCTTGATGCTGAGATCCAGCTCATTCTAGGATTTCTGTCCCACATTCCCAGGAAGGTCCACACCCCTGGAAGTCATGTCCGATGTAGACAGGGGGAGGGCAGTGAGTTTGTTTGCTGGGCTGGCTGAGAGAGAGAGGCCACATCTGAGCAACAGAAGAAGTTCTTAAAACATTGAAATTTAATAAAAATTCTTAAGCATAATATCTTTAATATTTTATTCAATGGCTTAATCAGAATGTCTCAAAGTCATTTCATCCTTTTCCTCCTCTTTCCCACTCCTAACAAGAAAGCCTCTTTCCAGCCCTGCTTAGTTTACCACCTTGTTAATGCTCATTCAGGACCAAAATTCTGGGTGAAAGAAAAGATAGGAAAATAATACTTAGTTCTGACAATGCACTGACAATGTTTAAAATATGGAAATGGATGAAGATTCTTATTTTTCATTGAAAGTTTCATATAATCTTTAAAATGGGATGTGTGTTGGAATAAACCACCTAGGAAACACTTCTGTTTAACCAGATCACCAGGACCTAGGTGATAGTTGCTCTATCGCAATAGAAAGTCAAATGCTATAATGGACGCTACAACATGCTTTCTGAGAGTCCCCTATTATGTGTATTTTTCTTTCTTCAATCTCAGGCTATTTTAAGAATTATTTAACTTTCATTTGGTTATCTTAATTAGGGCAAGGCTAGTTCCATTTTGCAGTTTATTTTCCTCTCAATCATTAACTATGTGGTTATCCCCTAATATTGCTGAGTGAAGTGGAAATTTTAGGATGATCTGAACTCATTCATTCATTTAACAAATATTTATCATGCACTATATAAGCATACAAATAGGTACATTTTCATCTGAAATGGTACACTACCATGATCAACTTAACTGTGTGTGTGTGTGTGTGGTTCAAAACTGAGGTCTGTGAAATGGCTTCGATGAGTCCATGAATCTCCTAAAATTACTCAAAAACTGACATGTATGTGCTTGTAAGTGTGCTTTTGTTCATTTTTCTCGGAGTAGGATCCATATTTTCATCATATCCTAAAATTGTTGCTAAATATGTACCTTGGGCTACAAAGAATATAGCAAAGTGCTCATTTGCATTTTAAGACTTATTGAAATGATAAAAAGCTAAATCTAATAAATTCTCATTAATAGGATAAGCTACCAGAAGTCAAAATAATCCCAATAACATTCAATATTTAATGCCTTGGAGAAACTGGAGAGAAAATCTTTTAAAGGGTCACTGTAAAGCCAGGTTTTATAGTTTAGCTAATGATGATCATGTCACAGACAAAGTTCCTTCTAATATTCTCCAGGAATCAGAAATACTTAAGAGATGGGGCCTGGATTATAAAAGCAAAAGCAAGTGGAAGACTTTTAAGCAGAGAAATCTGCCAAATCTTCCCTCTGAAATAGGTAATTCATGGCTCAAGATCATTTATTTTATCTTGTTCTTTTCTCATTGTTCTCTACTCTAAACAACAACCAGTGATGTTCCTCTTCTAATATATTTCAAAGCGTAATCCTAGACTAGGAGCAGGTTTTTTTTTGTATGCATGTAGCTTTTGCTGATTTTTAGTGTTTAGTGAATTGATGTTAATTGCAACCTTATGATTAGATGCAATAACAACCTTGGGAATGCCCAGCCTTAATTTTATTTTCTATCCTACTTAGCTGGCCTTCTCAACCACATTTTTTTAAAAAAGTAGATTTACTCCAAAACGGCTAAAGCAAAGGATTTAAGCTCTGTGCTGAACAAGGGATGCAACCCCAGTAATATCGTAATTAATCAGTACAGCCTCCTTCATGCTAAGATTTCTCCTAATGGTCAAAATTGGTTTCTTTCCACCTGTCTCACCCCCCCCCCCCATCAACCTTTGTTTTTTAGAAGGGACAAAAAAAAGCAGAACCGTGAACAGGGCATAATCATTGTGAACAAGTGCTGTTGAAATGTCATTTCCTCCCCAACAGAATGAACTTACTGGGAAAAGGGAGCTGAATATTTTGGTTGAGAGATCAGGGTGGCAAGACCACTTTGCCGTCAGACATTGGTGGCCAAACGGGAGTGTTCGCTGTAAGTCATGCACCATTTCTAGATTGAGCATCACAGTTTTTCGTTTGTTTGAGGAGGGGGACAGGGGCGGGATGGAGACAGCTAGCCCAGGCAGAGAAAAGTTTGAGAATGGAACCGGCAGGAAACAGTGATTGAGCATCTGGACGCCACGGCATTTTTCTCCTCTCATTTCCCTGTTGGGCTTTCCTGCGTGCCTGTCTTCCTGGTAACTAGGGTCCTATTCTTATCCTTGTTGCTCCACATGTCCATTGTCTACGATCGCCCCATTGATTGTTCAGCCTATAGACAGAACCATCCTTAGAGTTGGTTTAGTCCCAAGCCTTGCCCTCAGTGGGCTTTGGGCCCAGGAAAAAGTATGGAAGCTCATTAATGGGTCATGACATGTTCAAATGTCTCCTCAATTAAGCTGTTCAGGAGAGAGGCCAGGTAGGAGTAGGAGGAGGCACTAGCCAAATGGAAGTAGAGGAGAAAGAATGGAAGAAAGATCTGAGGGCATTGGAATTAATTACTCACTGGTCACTTGCACATCCATGCATAAGGGCTGGGCTGTGTCGGCTTCTGTTGGGGGAGTTGGCCTCCACCTTGCAGGTGTTGATGTGAATCAGTGGTCCATGGCTGGCAAGCTGCGGTCACTGCTTTTGCCTCCTGGATGGTCCAGGTTGCTATAATCAGGTGATCCAAAAGCAGTGGGGCTTAAGGTCATGTCATCCATGGCCATCACACTCATTGTACTGGATCACCCCAGGTACACGCTCCAATCTTCACAGAGAGGGACTGTAGGGTATGCCCCAGCCTCCAGTGACTGCTCATGTAGTGTTCAGACTCCCACTGTCACCAGTATCTCCAGTCCTGGTGCTGCCCTCAACCCCAGGGTTTCTGAGAGTGCCTGGGTACATACCCCCTTCCTTCTCCAAAAGGTAGCTTCCGAACATGGTAGCTTGGGTATGAAGAAGTAGCTCCCTATGTCATCCTGAGGTCCCTGCAAGGTCTGCCCCTACTTCAAGAAGAAGCAGCTAATCAATAGGTCAGTCTGTAGCTGCTGCTGCTGCAGGTTCCTCTGAATTCTTCAGGCTACTCCATTCCATGTTTCTTAGTCTGAGGGCTTCCAGGTAACTGGCAGCTCATTATAGATTGGCCACCAATAGCTGGGCTGATGTCCAGTGGCTTCAAGCCTTTACAGAGCATTTGCATTCAAATGAAGTACAATTTTACTTTCACAGGGATTTGCTCAGCTATACATCCTCAGAGCTCCTGGGCGTTACTGCTTCTTCTGTCCATGTGGTTCCCGTTGCACCAGTCCAGTGCTTTTTGTATGCTTTTTGTATGCATGAATTTGTCTGGGGATTTCTGACCCACTGTCTCCAAAGTGAAATGGAGTTGTCCAGAAGCAGGGCCAAATCCAGCTGTCTGGGATTCAGTACTGACCCCAGCATCGATGCTCTCACTAATATTCCCCAATTCAGCTTGCATATGCTGTCTTCCCTCTGCACATTTTCCCTTACTATGGTAATCTGACATAGCATTGACCCATAATGCCACTGCAATGGGCCTTCCTTTCTCCTCTGTCCACTCCTCTAGGAGGAGGATTTTATTTCCAAGGATAAAGGTTCATTCCACAACTATATATTGAGTGCCTATTGTGTACCAGGCATTGTTGTAGGTGTTTGGGATATAGAAATGAACAAAAGGCAAAAATTTCCACTTTGTCCTCCTAAAGTTACATTCCAGTGGGTGGCAGGCTGGATTAATTGAATCTTTTATAAATATGCATGTATTAAAGAAAGGTGAAGAAGGCACTTTACGAAAAAGGAAAGGAGGTGGAGAGAAGATCCTTGTGGGTGGTGGGCTCTCCTATTTCCATGTCACTCCTCTAGTTTCAGGTGCTTTTTTTTCCAGGAATAACTTCAGCCCTAAAGCTGAGGTTTTGGGGCAGAAGTTCTGTTACCTTGTCTTGGTAACAGAACTGCCATCTCAAATCAAAGGAAGCTACAGCTCTCAACTTTCTTTCAAATTTGAGATTTCCTTTGTCAGTAGATAACAATGAACTCAAGATCTTGCCTCAAGAAGCCAGGTCACCTTCTGGAAACAAAACTGATCTTTATCTTAGTGTCACCCTCCCCCCAAGAGCCACCACAAACTTTACTCCAAGTTGCTGTTTTCCCAGGCAAAATGATCCTCCACAAAGTTTAGCCCAACTTGGCAGTCCCAATTATTTAATTTCTCTCTGGCTTTGGGAAAGTCATATCACCCCTGGGAGTCTCTGTTTTTTTATCCCTGGGTAAAATAAGGATCCTAACAGTATCTACACTACAAGGCAGGATTTACTGAGATAATGCATGCAAACTGCTTAACTCAGTGTATGCTACACAGCATAGAACCACAGTATTCATTAATTCATTCAACACAAATTTATTGAGTGCTGGGTTTTGTCCTAAGAATACAGATAGCAGCGAATAAAACAGACAAAGCTGCTGTCATTAATAAGCTTATATTCTGGTAGGGAGTGACACTAAATAGTAATTAAATTATATGGTATGTCATGTGGTAATCAAGACTGTGAAGAAAAGTAAAGCAGAAAAGGAGGACAGGAAATGCTAAAGCATGTTGCACTTTTAAAAGGGGTGGACTCCGAGGTTCTCACTGAGAAATAACATTTGAGTAAAAATCTGAAAAGGATGAGGGAGTGAGCTATGAAATTGAAAGGGTCCAGGTAGAGGAAACTGAAAGATTTTAAGATATGAGGTATTTGAGAGAAAGGAAAGTAGATGAAAGGATTGTAAATGAGCGATCAAGGCAGAGCTCACGGAACCCAAGAGGGAGTGAGGTGAGTCTGTGCACGGGCTTTGGCGAGTGCAGTTTTTAAGGGCAGGGGTTAGGTGATGACGTGAAGGGGGCAGCACGTTAAACAAAGGATTATTATGCTAGCGGGTTGAGCAGTGGGTGATTAGATGTCCGTGAATAGATGTTTGCTACACAAAGACCCTGATTGTAATGGTTCACCTCCCGTTCCAGAGTGACTTCACGAGTCCGGCCATAGAGCCCTCCCTTATTTCCCCAACCTAACATTCCAGCCTTTTTGTGATTGTAGGGCATTGAGATCTTTCTAGTTACTTCCTGCTGCAGTGGGATGGCGTGGGGCTATGGGCTGAAATTGTTAGGTCAGGAGAGAGGAGAGGCTGGCTGCAGGAGTTTGGTGAGGTTGGCAGGAGGTGATGCAGAAGCATTTGGTTGACTGTTACTCAAGATAGTTCTCTTATACAACCCTGGAGGAAGTTAAGGAGGCAAGGGGCTAGGAGAAAAAAGAGACAAATTCAGATAACTGGACCTAGCAGTGGGAGAAGCCATGCTGCTAGTGGAGAGGAGAACCAGTTTAGGGCAGAGGAGATTTCTTGTTTCCTGTGATAGAAATCTTCCTTTAGCTTGTTTAAGGTTTGAATGTTTTGCTCTACCAGACCTGATTCATTGATGTAATAGCAACATTTTTCTTGGAGGAATATACACGTCCCTCCTTTTTCAGCTGTCAGCAGGTTTAAGACCTGTCGATTTTGAAGAGTAAAATTGTTGGGAACTGATGTAAAAGGTACCCTTATGAGGTACTTCATTGTACAATAGCTTTTGGTTTGGGCATATGGAAAGCAGGCATATGTCCTTGGGCCCTTTTAAACTGATTCTGGAGTAATAGGAATGGTTATAGGTTGGCTACAACCTGTTAACAGGCAGTTTGCTGTGCCAATTATGTGAGTGGTTGCTTTTCCATTTTGGGTAAAGGTTTCCTTGATTTGGAATTCCCAGACATAGGATTTGCTTCCAGTGGGAGTTAAGAGGGTGAGCAGCATAAGTGATACAGACCCCAGTGGGCCCCAGAGGCTGGCAAGTGTAGGAGGGCTCATCCTGCTTATATAATTTGACCCAAGATAGGTGGTGCCAAGAAGAATCCCCCAGTAGTTTTACCGCTGTAGGAGTGGTAAGGACCACTGTGTGTGGGCCAGTCCACCGTGGTTGGAGTGGTCCGGGCTGCAGCTGTTTGAGGAGTACCTCATTCCCTGGTTGAAGATTGTGGGGGGAATTGTCAGGATCAACTTCCCCTGGTTGTGGCAGGAATCAGTCAGCATGTTCCCACAGTAATTGCCTGATTAAAGAAAGATATGGCAGGTAAGAGTTTAAAGGAGGAGGCTGCACCGGCAACTGGTGATTAAGTAGGTATGGGCAGCCGTACATGAGCTCAAAAGGACTTAGAAAAGTAGGTGCCCATGGGGTGGCACGTAGACAGGTGAGGGCTAGAGGAAGGAGATCAACCCAGGATTGTCATAGCTCAATGGCCAATTTGGTTAGTTGAGTTTTGATAAGGCCATTGGCCTGTTCTACCTTATCAAAAGATTGAGGTTGGTAAGGAACATGTAGCTTCCATTTTATTCCCAAGGCTGATGAGGTTGGTTGAACCACCTGAAAAATAAAAGCTGGGCCATTATCGGATTGAATGGAGGTAGGTAGTCCAAAATGGGGAATGATTTGTTTTAGAAGGATGTCTGCCACCACATCAGCAGTTTCCCGTGTAGTAGAGAAAGCTCCTATCCAGCCTGTTAAAGTGTCAACCATAGTTAGGAGGTACCATAATTTCTTATGGGTGGGCATGTGTGTGAAATTGAGTTGCCAGTCCTGTCTGGGAAGGTGGCCCCTTAGCTGGTGAGATGGGAAAGTAGGGCACAACCGTCCCTGTGAACTTGTCATTTGGCAAGTGGGACAAGAGGAACAAACCGATGTTATGAGGTTAGTTAAGGACGGGTGGTGGAATAAAGGCTGGAGGAACCGTGTGAGGGCTCTGGGTCCGATATGCAGTGATGAGTGTATTTGAGAAAGAATATCGTGAGCCTGCTCAGTTGGGAGAGCCACCTTGTTATTGAGGAAGATCCAGCCCTCCGGTGTTGCAGAACCTCCTTGTGCGAGGAGATTTGCACGTTCCCTGGAAGAGTAGGCCGGTTGGAAGGAAGGAAGAGTAAAGAAAATAATTGGTGCTGGTAGGTTTGAAGTTGAGGGGTCTTTGGTTAGTTCCCGTATGACTGCATCAGCCCAGTTGTTTCTGCAGTTGACATCAGAGTCATCTGTTTAGTGCCCCTTGCAGTGGATAATGGCCACTTGGGAGGGCAACAGAAGGTTTGAAGGAGGTGTTGGATTAATTTAGCATTAATTACTGGTGAGCCCTTTGTGGTAAGGAATCCTTGCTCCCTCCAGATAGCTGAGTGGCAGTGTGCTATTAAAAAAGTATATTTAGAATCTGTGTAAATATTAGCTGACTTGTGTTTAGCTAAGTGTAAAACTCTGGTTAGAGCAATTAGCTCAGCTTTTTGGGATGTGGTTCCATCCAGGAGTCGTATGGCCTCAAGTATTTCAGAGGAAGTGACTATAGCATATGAAGCTCTGCACCTCCCTGCTGTTCTATTATTGAACTGTCATCTATGAAAAGTGTAAGATCTGCCTCTGGCAGTGGTGTGTCTGAAAGACCCTGGTGTGGGGAGGCAAGCTCTTCCATGATTTCAGTGCAAAGGTGTGTGGGTTGGGGGAAGGGGTTTGACAAGAGCTCTTGAGGGAGAAGAGTGGCTGGGTTGAGACTAGGTGAGGTAGAGAGAGCAGTGTTTGGGTTTTCCAAGAATAGTAAATGAAATTCTTGGACATGAGAAGGAGTGAACAGAGACAGAGATTTATGGGATAAGAGGTCTTGCAGACGGTGGGGGGACAGAACTTGGAGAGGTTTACCCAGGCTGAGTTACAGAGCTTCACGGGTCAGGGTGGCCACTGCAGCTAATGCCCAGAGACAGTGAAACCAGCTGCGGGCAGTAAGGTCCATCTGTTTGAAGAGGTAAGCCATTGGGGTATAGGTTGGCCCTAGAGGTTGGGTTAGAACCTCCACCACCATTCCCCGCTTTTCATCAGTAAATTGAAAACAGTTTGTCAGGATTTGGGAGGGTAAGGGGAGGTGACTGAAGTAAGGCGCTGCAGAGGACGGAGAAGGCTTTGGATATGGCAGAGGGGTTGTCTCGCGGACCTGCAGGTGTTGCTTTGGCTGCATTGTAGAGGGGCTTTGCTAGAACGGAAAAATTAGGGACCCAGTGCTGGAAAAATCCCACAAAACCTAGAAAGGATAAAATTTGTTCAGAATTTTCCAAAAGCTGGCATTCATGGAGTGCTTGCTGCCTGTCGAGTGTGATGTGTCAAGAGGTGGGAGTAAGGAGGAGGCCCAGATAAGTAACGGTGGAACAGGAAAGTTGGGCTTTGGTTAGTGAAACCCGATATCCTTTTTCTGCCAAGAAATTTAATAGGGTGGCTGTGGCTGCTGTGGAGGCATCTTCAGACGGGATGCAAATTAATAAGTTATCTACATATTGGAGAATAACACTGGGAGTTAGGTTGCATTGTGTGAGGTCTTTTGCTAAGGCTTGGCCAAAGATGTGGGGGCTATCGCAAAACCCCTGAGGCAATACTGTCCACGTCAGTTGCTGGGCAGCTAGAGAGTCTGGGTCTTCCCAGGTAAAAACAAATAGATTGTAACAGGCAGGGTCTAGAGGTATAGTAAAAAGGCATCTTTGAGGTCCACGACCATGTAGTGAGTAGTGTGAGGAGGTATGTGTGAGACAAGAGTATAAGGGTTGAGGACCAGCAGGTAGATAGGAATAACAGCTTCATTAATTAGCCTGAGGTCCTGGACTAAACGGTAAGAACTATCAGGTTTTTTAACAGGTAATATAAGAGTATTACATGGTGAATTAGTAGGTATAAGGAGTTTTTTCCTTTTGAGCCGGTTGATGATGGGTTGCAGTCCCTTTTGATGGGTTACTGAAATGGGGAATTGTGGCCGGGAAGGGAATGAGAACGGATTTTTTAGTCGGATAAGAACAGGTTTATGATGGGAAGCTATGATAAGGGTGGAGGTATCCCACACTTTTGGATTGACTAGGTGGGGTGGTAAGGGGTGAGTGGGAAGGATAGGGTCCTGGGTGGAGGCGGAGGCTACACATAGAGGCAGTAGTAGATTTGCGGGAGGAGTTTTTGTCCAGTGTAGTGATACCTCTAATTTGGTGAGAATATTCCCCCCCAATAGTGGGCTGTGGCAAGAAGGCATTACTAAGAAAGAATGTATAATAGGATGTCCATCTATTAAACACGTGAGTGGCTTAGTGGTTAAGGGGCACAAAGGATGGCCATCTATGCCCATAACCATGACCCGGGAAGGACAGAGTCGACCTGAATAGGAGGGGAGGATGGAAAAGGTAGTCCCTGTGTCCACTAAAAATGATGTGGACTTACCCGCTATCTTGATTGTTACCCTGGGCTCCATGAAGGTTATTGGGGTCGCTGAGGCTGGGCATCGTCAGTCGTCAGTGGCCAAGCCCAGGACTGCCAGTGGTGGACTAGGGATTGGAAGGACGCCCCCCCCACAGCCAGGCACTGAGGGGCAGTCACTTTTCCAGTGTCCCTTTTTTCCACAGGGAAGGCATGGTTCCTTGGGTGGTTGAGGATTGGGGCACTGGCGGGACCAGTGTCCATTGAGGCCACATTTGAAGCACTTTCCTGGTGGTGGATTAGTTGTAGCCAGCTTCCTTTTCATTGCAGTAGGCCGCAGGGCCGCAATCAGGGATTGGGTTTGTAAGTTTGCCTTTCGGCGGTCTCGGGACTCCTTTTCTGCCCTTTCCAACTTATCACGTGTATTGAAAACTTTAAAGGACAGGTTTACCAGGTCGTGAATAGGGGCCTGAGGACCATCCTCAATTTTTCTAAGTTTGCGCTTTATGTCTGGGGCTGACTCGGATATAAAATGTGTGGCTATCATGGTTTTACCAACCTGCAAGTCAGGGTCTAAGCGGGTGTATTGAGAGAGGGCTTCTGTTAGTCGGTGTAGAAATGCTGCCGGGTTTTCCTCAGGACCTTGGGTGATTTCTTTTAGTTTATGGAAGTTTACTATTTTATGTGAAGTTTTATGCATACCCACTATGAGGCATGTAAGCATTTTGTCCCGTGTAGTCCACCCTTTCCTCCCCACTGGAGTGTCAACCTGATATTCCCACCCTGGCTCTTGGTCTGGCACTGCCTCAGCTCCTACCGGCATGGTGTGGTTGGTTATATGGACCTGGTCGGCATGGGCCCTGGCTGCACTGAAAATACAGTCTCTTTCATCTGGGGTTAGGGAAGAAGAACAGATTATATAAATGTCATGCCAGGTTAGATCGTAAGCATTAGCTCGATATTGAAATTTCTTAGTATAGGTGGTCAGGTTGCTGGAGAATGAACCTGGCCATTTTTCAATATTAGAGAGGTCAGCTAGGGAGAAAGGGGTGTGTACTTGAACTAACCCCTCAGGTCCTGCAACTTCCCATAAAAGACGGAGTAAAGAGTCCTTTCAGCGGGTATGAGAGCTTATAGGTGAGGAGGGCAAGGCTGTTGAGGACAGTGGGGGACTGGATGGAGATGGAAGGGAAGGATAAGATGGTGGCAGGAGTGCTGCCAGGGTGGTGGGAAGAGAGGAGGGGGACAGATAAGATGGTGGCAAGGGTGCAGGCAGAAAAGGAGATGGATAAGATGGCGGCTGGAATGCCATTGAGATAAATGGGGGGGAAAGTGAGGAATAAGATGGTGGGTGAAGTGCGGCTGGAGCAGAAGTAGGAAGCAAGGGACAAAATGGCGGCTGAGGCTCTGCTGGACTGGAAGAAGAATGCAAGGGTCAAGATGGCATCTGAAGTACCACCGGAGGAGAAGAAGAGGGTAAGGGACAAGATGACATTTGAGGCACCGCCGGAGGAGAAGAAGAAGATAAGGAGCAAGATAGTGTCTGAGGCACCACTGGAGGAGGAGAAGAAGATAAGGGGCAAGGTGGCATCTGAGGTGCTGCCGGAGGAGGAGAAGAAGATAAAGGGCAAGGTGGCATCTGAGGTGCTGCCAGAGGAGGAGAAGAAGATAAGGGGCAAGGTGGCATCTGAGGCACCGCCGGAGAGAGAGAGGGATAGAGTGAGGGAGGAGGGGATTGTGTGGAAGGATCTTGTGGAGACAGTGGTCGCTTGAAGAAGGATGAATCAGGGGGTTCAGAAAAGGGGAAAGTCTCATCAGAGGAGAGGGAGGGTTTGGGAGTTTCCTTGGCTAGGAGAACCTAAGCCATGAAGCAAGGAGTACAAAGAAAGGAACAGGAGAGCAGGAGAAAAAAAGCCTGGACATAAGGAATTTTGGTCCACTTGTCATTCTTTTGGCAGAAATTATGGAGGTCGTTAAGGACCTTAAAATTGAAAGCCCCCCCTCAGGCCAATGAGAACTGTTATCCAATTGGTATTGTGGCCAAGCCTTTTTACAAAAGTAAGAGAGGCATTTCGGCTGAATGTCTGGAAGTAAATTCAGTGCGAATAAGTCTGCCAATAGGCAACCTAGAGGAGTAAGGGGTTGGGTTTTATAAGATTTATTGCCCATGCTGATAGGTCTCACAGAACAAAGGAATGGCTCTAAGAACAAAGAACTGGCCCAGGGACGTTAGCATCCCAATGCTCTGAGAGAGTCCTTAAAGCTCTTATGAGTGGGTTTAAAGTCCTGTTCAGGTCTCGGACCCGAGTTTGGGAGGGAAATAAGAAACAGGGCGTCCCCACGACTTATCAAGTCCCAGAAAAGGGGTATGAGGCTTGCAGGCGTCCCTGTTCACCTCAGCCCTCAGGAGACAACCTGACGTGAATTCATGGTTTTCAGAGAGTAAGGTACGGACAGGCTCTCTCCTTCTCAGAACCGTGAGACCCGGCAGCTGAGCTAGGAGGGGAGGGACTTACCCAATAAATGATGGATGTAGTGGCAGGCCGAAGGATCCCTGGTCTCTGGATATGTGGAGGAGGAGTGAGAGGAAGCCGGGGTGCCCCTGGCTGGGAGGGCAGCACCCGTGCTCCTCTCCCGGGTTTTGGCACCAAGATAAAAGGTTTTAAGATATGAGGTATTTGAGAGAAAGGAAAGTAGATGAAAGGATTGTAAATGAGCTTGCTTTATTGGGCTGTGCTCCCTGGCAGAGCTCACCGAACCCAAGAGGGAGAAAGTGAGTCCGCGCATGGGCTTTGGCGAGTGCAGTTTTTAAGGGCAGGGGTTAGGTGATGACATGAAAGGGGTAGCACATTAAACAAAGGATTACTATGCTAGTGGGTTGAGCAGTGGGTGGTTAGATGTCCGTGAATAGATGTTTGCTGTGCAAAGACCTTGATTGTAACCGTTCACCTGCCGTTACGGAGTGACTTCATGAGTCCAGTCATAGAGCCCTCCCTTATTCCCCGACCTAACAGAAACAACAAGTGTAAAGAGAATGACTGTTTTGTATTGGAGGAACAGGGAGAAAGAAAATGTGCCTTAAGAGTAGATGATGTTCAAAAGCTAAAGGGGAAACAGTCATCATAAAGACTCTAGGTTTTACTCTAGAGCTTACTCAGTAAGGTAGGGAGCCACTGGAGGGTTTTGAGCAGGAGTGACATGATTTGATTTAAAGTTTAACAGGATCATTCCAGCTATTGGCTTAAGATTAGATAGTAAGTGGCGATGTCATCAACATGGTGATGTAAACAGCTACTGAACATCTCTCCTTGGAGAATTAGCCTTAAAAAGGAACAATTTTGAATTGCTCAGAAAACTGGAGGAGGATATGGACTGGAGAGGGCCCCTACAAATGCTGAATTGAAGAAATAGAAGGATATTGGATAAGAAATTTCTGCTCCAGGGTAGCTGGTTCTCATTCTCTCCCCCAGCCCTCACTTGGTCTCACACATAGTGGGGGACAGGCAGAGAAACAGCAGCAAGGACATCTCTTAGTGGGGATACCGAATATATAGTCTCTCACAGCAGTGGGACAGACCCTCACCTTTTGAAGATCCAGGAGTCAGAGGAGGGCATTTCAAGGCCCATGTCAGTGAGAGACAGAGAGTTTGAGAAAATGTGGAAAGAAGCTGTGCTTCCAGCCCTAGGTCCAAAAGTCCGTCTCCCACCCCTGTGAGAAATGGCAGTAAGAAACCTGATTCCCGCCTGGGGGAAGGCTAAAGACTGGGAAAGCTGGGGTTGTACTACACCACAAATAAAGTGGGGGACACAGACCCAAATTGAGTCAGATCTTGGCTGACAAAGAGAGGAAACAAGAACCCTGCGATCTCAGCCAAATCAGGTAAGGTATACCTTGTACTCTGAAGGCAAACAGCTCTAAGGACTATTAAGTTACAAAACTGTGCCATCTGTTAGGCAGACCAGAAAGTGCAAGGGAATTGAAATACTTTTTCAGAGACTACCAAAAAAATTATTTCAGGCTGATTGGAGCAAGGCTAGACCCCCTGCATGGAAAATTGTCCCTGTTTTGGCTGACAACCCAACTGTTAAAGCAGTGCCCTGAAACAAATCCGTGTCTTGCAAGATGGTGAAAACAAAACAGTGCACCACTGGGAGATAGCAGACTTTTTTTTTTTTTTACCTATAAACAGAGATATTGCTCTGATGCCCAGTGTACACTTCCATCCCTAAGGCAGGCTGCTGAAGGTGCCTAGTTTTGGGGGAAGAATGGGGAGCAAAAGCAATCTGACAACTGGCTGTTGAGAGAGATGAACAGATAGAAATCAAATCAAGCCAACAAGAAAATCCTAGGCAAAGAAGATAAAACAACCTCTAGAATAAACTAAGGAAGAAAATCAGATGCCTTTACACCAGCAAAAAGATCATCACTCATACTAGGAATATTGAAGATATGGCACAACCAAAGGAACAACCTAACACCTCAGCTGAGATACAGGATTTTAAACAACTAATTTATGATATTCAAACATAGCTTTTAAATTGATTCAATGAGTTGAAGGAAAATGTGGAAAAAAAGATGAAGGATGTAAAGAAGACACAGGGTGCCCATAGAGAAGAACTCAAAATCTTGAAAAAGTAAATGACAGAACTCATGGGAATTAAAGGCACAGTAGAAGAGATGAAAAACAAAATGGAGACATACAACAGCAAATTTGAAGAGGCAGAAGAAAGGATTATTGAACTAGAAGACAGGATCTCTGAAGTTCTACACACAAAAGAACAAATAGGGAAAAGAATGGAAAAAATTTAGCAGGGTCTCAGTGAACTGACAATGTGAAGCACATGAATATACATGTTATGGGTGTCCCAGAAGGAGAAGAGAAAGGAAAAGGGACAGCAAGAATAATGGAAGAAGTAATCACTGAAAATTCCCCAACTCTTATGAAAGACATAAAATTAAAGATACAAGAAGCACAGCATACCCTAAGCAGAATAGATCCAAATAGACTTCCTCTGAGACACTTACTAATCATATTGTCAAACGCAAAGACAAAGAGAGAATTCGAAAGTAGCAAGAGTAAAGCAATCCATCACATACTAGAGAAGCTTGATAAGACTAAGTGTGGATTTCTCAGCAGAAACCATGGAAGCAAGAACATGGTGGGAGGACGTATTTAAGATACTGAAAGAGACAAACTGCCAACCAAGAATTCTATATCTGACAATACTGTCCTTCAAAAATGAGGGAGAATCTGTCCTGTAACTACTTGTAGAAGAGTGCTTTGAAAACTTGAAAAAATAACTATTTTTTCTTTCTTTTATTTGTATATATGTATGTTATAGAATTCTAAAAGTTAAAAAAATGAGGGAGAGTTTAAAATATATACAGATAGACACTGAGAGAGTTTGAGAAAAAAAGACCTGCTTAACTCTACATCTGGAAGAATTGAGAAAGAACAGAAAACTAACTCCAAAGCAAGCTGAAGGAAAGAAATAACAAAGATTAGAGCAGAAATAAGTGAAATTGAGAACATGAAAACAGCAGAGATGAGCAATAAAAATAGATGATGGTTCTTTGAGAAACTCAATAAAATATATGGACACTTAGCTAGGCTGACAAAGAAATAAGAAAAGAGGATGCAAATAAATAAAATTAGAAATGGGAAGGGGTCATAATTACTGACCCTAAAGAAATAAAGGAAATAATGAGAGGGTACTATGAACAACTATGATAACAAACTGGACAACTTAGACAAAATGGGCTCCAGCATAGAAAAGCAAGAAAAACCCACATTGACTCATGCAGTAATAGAAGACCACAACAAATCAATCACAAGTAAAGAGATTGAATCAATAATTAAAAAAAAACTCCTCCAAAAAGAAAAGTCCAGGAAAAGATGGCTTCACATGTGAATTCTACCAATCAGTCAAGAAGGAATTAGTTCCAATCCTGCTTAAACTCTTCAAGAAAATTGAAGAGGCAAGAAAGTTACCTAAGTCTTTCTATGAAGTCAATATCACCCTAATACCAAAGGCAGGCAAAGATGCTACAAGAAAACAAAATACAGACCAATCTCTTTAATGAATACAGGCATGAAAATCCTCAATAAATTAATTACAAATCAAATTCAGCAGCTTATTAAAAGAATTATACACCATAACTAAGTGGGTTTTATTCCAGGTATGCAAAGGTGGTTCAACACAAGACAATAAATTAATGTAAAATATCACATCTATAAATTTAAGAGGAAAGCCTGTATGATCATCTCAATTGATGTGCAAAAAGCATTTGACAAAATTCAGCATAATTGACTAATGAAAACACTTCAAAGGATTGGAAAAGAAATGAAATTTCCTCAACACCATAAAGGGAATATATGAAAAACCCAAAGCTAACATTATACTCAATGGGGAAAGACTGAAATCTTTCCCTCTAAGATCAGAAACAAGACAAGGGTGCTCATTGTCACCAATGTTATTCAACATTGTGCTGGAAGTCCTAGGTGGAGTGATTATGCAAGAAAAAGAAATAAAAGACATCCAAATTGGAAATGAAGAAGTAAAATTTTCACCGTTTGCAGATGACATGATCCTGTATGTAGAAAATGCTGAAAAGCAGGCAGTAAAGCCACTAGAACTTAAAATACAGGAAAGTGGTAGGATACAAGATCAATAGGCAAAAACCAGTTGTGTTTCTTTTCACCAGAAATTAAAAACCTGAGGAAGAAATCAGGTAAAACCTTCTATACACAGTAGCAACCAAAAGAATAAAATATTTAAGAATAAATTTAACCAATGACATAAAAGATCTAGACACAGAAAACTACAAAACTTTGCTAAAATAAATCAAGGAAGAACTAAATAAATGGAAGGACATACCATGTTCATGGATTCAAAGACTAAATATAGTTAAGATGCCATTTCTACTTAAATTGATGTATAAAGTCAATACAATATCAATAAAATCCTGGGAACTTATTTTACAAAATAGAAAAACCAATAATTAATTTATTTGGAAGAGCAGAGAACCCCAAATAGCTAAATATTTTTGAGAAAAATAAATGAAGTAGGAGGTCTTGCATTATCTGACTTTAAAGCATAATACAAAGCTACAGTGGTCAAAACAGCATGATAAGGCATAAAGATAGGTTTATTGACCAGTGGAATTGATGTAAATGTTCATAGGTGGACGCTCTCATCTATGTACAATTGATCTTTGATAAGGTGGTCAACTGGAAAACAGCAGCCTCTTCAACAAGTGGTGTTTGGAGAACTGGATATTCATATTCAGAAAATGAAAAAGGACTTATATCACATATATTATACAAAAATTAACTCAAGATGGATCAAAAACCTAAAGATGAAAGGTAAAACCTTAAAACATTTAGAAGAAAATGTAGGAAAATGTGATAGGTGGTGGATTCCTAGACCATACACTCAAAATGTGAGCAATGAAAGAAGAGATAGATAAATGGGATCTCTTTAAAATTGAACACTTATGTGCATCAAGGGAATTTATCAGGAAAGAACAAAGGCAGCCTAAGCAATAGGAGACAATGTTTGGAAGCCATATATCAGATAAGGGTTTAATATCAAGAATATATAAAGAGATTCAATAACTCAACAACAGAAATATAAGCAACCCAATTAAAAATGAGCAAAAGACATGGACAGACAGACACTGTCCCAAACAGGAAATAAATTGGTCCAAGAGAATTTGAAAAGATGCACAATGTCACTGGCTATTAAGAAATACAAATCAAAACCACAATGACATATCATCTTACACCTACTAAAATGGCCATTATCAAAAACCCCAGAAATCTACGTGTGGTCTAGAGGTTGTGGAGAAAAACTTACTCACTGTTGGTGAGAATGTAGAATGGTGCAACCATTCTGGAAGGTTGTTTGGCATTTCTTCAGGAAGCTACGTATAGAATTGCCACATGATCAAATTATTCTATCGCTACATATATATTCAGAGGAACTAAAGTCAAAGACATGAACAGATATCTGCACACCAATGTTTACATCAGACTTAATCATGATTTCCAAGAGATGGAAATAGCCCAAATGTCCATCAATGGATGAGTGGTTAAACAAACTATAGTATATACATATGATAGAATATTATGCAGCCTTAAGGAAGAATAAAGTCATTAGCATGCAATAACCCGGATGAACCTTGAGGACATTATGTTGAGTGACGTTAGTCAGAAACCAAAAGACAAATACTGTATAGTCTGACTAATATAAATTGACATTAATGACCAAATTTTGAGAGTTAACATTCAGAACAGAGATTATCAGGAGATAGAAAGAGGGTAGAGATTGGGCATTTGATGCCAAAAGAGTACATAATGTTCAATAGGATTGATTGTAAATATTCAGAAATGAATTGCACAATACTATCTGATGGTAGCACACTGAAGAAAGCTGAGTGTAAGTGTGCTGGTTTGGAAGGATGTGTGTCCCCTAGAAAAGCCATGTTTTAATCTAAATTCCATTTCATAAAGGCAAAATAATCCCTGTTCAATACTGTATGTTTGAAACTGTAATCAGATGATCTCCCTGAAGATGTGATTTAATCAAGAGTGGTTGTTAGGCTGGATTAGGTGATGACATGTCTCCACCCATTTGGGTGGGTCTTGATAAGTTTCTGGAGTCCTGTAAAAGGGGAAACATTTTGGAGAATGGAGATTCAGAGAGCAGAGAATACTGCAGCACCATGAAGCAGAGAGTCCATCAGCCAGTGCTTTGAAGATAAAGAACGAAAATGCCTCCTGGGGAGCCTCATGAAACAGGAAGCCAGGAGAGAAAGCTAGCAGATGATGCCATGTCCACCATGTGCCTTTCCAGATGAGAGAGGAAACCATGACTGTGTTCACTATGTGTCTTCTTGGATGAGAGAGAAACCCTGAACTCCCTTGGCCTTCTTGAACCAAGGTATCTTTCACTGAATGCCTTTGATTGGACACTTCTATAGACTTGTTTTAATTGGGACATTTTCTCAGCCTTAGAACTGTAAACTAGCATCTCATTAAATTCCTCTTTTTAAAAGCCATTCAATTTTTGGTATATTGCATTCCAGTAGCTAGCAAACTGAAACAGATTTTGGTACCAGAGTGAGTTGCTACTGTGGTTTGCATATCCCAAACATGTTGAAATGGGTTTTTAAATGGATACAGGGAAGCTTCCGGAAGAGTTGTGAGAAGCTTGATAAAGAAGGCCTAGAATGCTTTGAAGAGACTGTTGGACTCTAATGACCCTTCTGATAAAGCCTTAGACAGAAATGAGATGTGTGTCATTACAGATGGGAAGGAAGATAAGCTTTGTTTTAAAATGGCAGATAATCTGGCAAAAATGAAGGATGGCTTTGACTGGAAGGCTGATTTTAAAAGCCATGAACTTGAATATTTACCTGAAGAGACCTTAAAATTAATTGTTGAAAGTGCAGCCTGGTTTCTCCTCACAGCTTATAGTGAAATGTGACAGGAAATAGATAAGCTGAGAACTGAACTCTTGGATACAAAGAAATCAGAAATTGATGTTCTGGAAAATTCCAGGAAGTGAGATCCCAGATAATAGTGCCCCACATGAGGTCTTGGCCAGATGTGGAACCAGTCAGCCATTTCAGAGAAAGCCGGAATTGGACATGGAGTTATCCAGGAAGGATTTATGGAAACTCCTTATGTCTGATGAAGAGGTGTACTTTAATAAAGATATCTAGGTCCCAGGAAGTTCCTCTTGGTCCCTAGCCAGTTCCCAGAGGACCCAACTGGGCCCGGTCATGTAAGCAAATTGGAATTTGGTCACTATTATGGGAAAATATCATAAAAACTGCATGCAATAAATTTAAAATCACCAAAAATGCACAGCCAATTATAAAGAATCCACATTTCTGCATTCCTTTTCAATCATTTAAAAAAATTCATTTAAAAAAATCTGGTCATTTACTATGGGTACACATCACTATTGACACTCTGCTTTCATTTTTCTTACATGTCATTTTAGGGATTCCTAATTATATGATACAGAACTTGTTTAATATTTTACAAGGAGATTCTGCTTTATTAAGCAAAAGACAATTAACAGCTGTGGCTGAACAAGAATTACAGTTAATCAAACAATGCATTCAAGAAGGACAGCTTGTTCAAATAGATCTAGAAAAGCCTGTTGATTTTATTATTTTGGCAAAATGGTGTTTTAAAATGGATTTTTTTAACCAAACAATTGACAAAAACATTTAAATACATATTTACAAAAAAAATATTTCTTTTATAGTTAAAGGTTGCCAAAGATATTATCAATTAAGAGGTAACAATCCTAATTGCATAGTGTGTGAAATCTATTTATCTTCAATACCTCTTGACAAATAGCATTAAGTAATTTTAAAGGACGAATTAATAATCATTTGCTTTGTCAAAACTTCTACAAATTTTTAAAAAAAGAACGCAATGGATTTTGCCTAAAATAGTTCGGTCTTCCCTGCTTGCTATTACTGTCTTTACTGATGATAATATTAATGGGCAGGCTGCATATGTCACCCCAGCAGAAAACAAGTTAGAAAACACCTTATACCTCAGCCCAGTGCACTGAATTAGCAGCTGTAATTCAAATATTGCAAAATTTTCCACAATCTCTTAATATTGTTTCTGATTCGGAATAAGTCTGCCAAACAGTTACTCACATTGAGACAGCTTCTTTGTTTAAAGGAAATGAATTGTCCTGAATGTTTTTACATTTACAAACGTTAGTCAGAAGTTGAATTACTCCCCTTTTTATCATGCATATAAAGAGCTCATACCAATCTTCCGGGTCCTTTGTCATTACAAAATCAGCAAGCAAATACTCTTGCGGGGGTAATTCAAGATCCCACAACACTTCACAAATTGACTCATATCAATAGCAAAGGGCTGCAAAAGAAATTTCCATCTTTATCTAAACAGTAAGCTCAGGACATTGTTAGGACTTCTCCAAACTGTGGACACTCCCATTTGCATCAGGGGTTAATCCTCGAGGTCAAAAAGCAAATGAATTATGGCAAATGGATGTTACTCATATTTCACATTTTGATAAAATGCAGTATGTACATGTTATCATAGACACTTGTTCTCATTTCATCTGGGCTACTGCACAATCTGGAAAACATTTCTGCCATGTTCGATCACATTTACTTAATGCTTTTGCTGTTATGGGATGCCTTTAATCTATTAAAACGGACAATGGTCCTGCTTATACAGGAAAACAATTTCATAAATTTTGTACTACTTTTAATATTACTCATATCAGAGGAATTTCACATAATCCTTCAGGGCAAAGAACTATTGAATGAGCAAACTGGATGCTAAAGTCTATGCTCTTGAAACAAAAAGGGGGAGATGATGATCAGGAAGATGATGTTATGAAAATAAGTACACCTAAAGATCAATTAGCGAAAGCACTGTTTACTTTAAATTTTTTAAACATTTATGATAATTCATCACAGACTCCTGCAGAACAATATTTTAATAATTTGGAGAAAAAAAATGATACAACCCAAACAGAACTGCAGCTGCAGCAAATCTATTGCAAAGATCTTAAAGATGATTTATGGAAACCAGGAATGGTAAAGGTGTGGGGTAGGGGATTTGCTCTTATCATTGCATATGATGGACCCTCAGTTTGGATTCCCTCAAAGAGAATAAAACCCAGACATGTTGACCTGGACAAAAATAACTAAATGGGTAATGTATATTATAGGACATATAACTTTAATTGCTGAAGGACAGGGACATAATCATACTTATTGTGTTTATATTCTTAACCCACCTCTGCTGCAGGCCCTAACATGGGCAGATACAACTTTACCAAAATATCAGAATACTAGTTTAGAATTCCCAGGTCCAGTAGATTTAAGATTTCCAAAACTACTTAAAGAAGAAGAAAAATGGTATCAAATTTAACTTTTCCATTTTTAGAAAGACCTGTATGCATAACTCTATGGAATCAAATCATACTTGCCTGTTAAGTGGGAAAGAAAGTTGGAATGGATGGCAGTTATGTCATGTGGATTGAGCAGTTATCATAATTAATGATTCCTATGGAATTGTAAGAGATGCGGTCCCTGTGGGGTCTCCCATCTGTAACTTGAAGATAACTGAGATTATATGGGCAGGCAAGCTAAATCAGAGTTTAAAACATGGAGGATGATTTGTGCCAAATCCATGAGATGATAAATACATTAGTCAGAGAAATTTATAGAAAATTTTCCTAAGACTGGGACCAATTTTGGTAGCAAATTCTAGTAACTATAACTTCTCTTTAAATAGCAGCCATAAACACTGTATGCATAGAGGAAATCAAACTTTTAATTGTGAGAATTATTCTCTATTCACTTGTATCCAAGCATTTATGTTGCAGGAAAATGAGATGATTGTAGCAGCAAGGAGAAGAAGAGGTATTTGGCTACCGGTGCAGATGTCAAGATCCTGGCAACCCTCTCCAGAAACATGAGTCCTGATCCATTTGGCAAAAGAATATCTAAAAATGACTAAAAGACTAATTGAACTCATTATTACAACTGTCATTGGAATCATTGGAATTATCACAGTGGCTGTGGTCACTGGAACTGCATTGTTAGGTTTGGGGCTGTTTTACTTTTTCTCTTCCTCCTCAGCTGTGTTAAACAACAAATAATCAAAGTCAGAGAGCTTGACTGGTAGCCAATGATGGGTAAGCCCCTTCCTTCAGAGCTTAAGGGCAACCTAAGAAAGGCACAGTCACTAAGCAATGCCACACTAACAATGCAATTTTTGTAAAAGCTCTTGGCTCCCTCCCGAATCAAACTTAGAGAGCTTGACTGGTAGCCAGTGATGGGTAAGACCTTTCCCTCAGAGCTTAAGGGCAACCTAAGACAGGCACAGTCACCTTGACAAATAAAACAAAAAGGGGAAAATGTAGGAGCCAAGGGTTAAAACAAGACCTGCAGAATTTGTTGGGAGCAGCTGGCCTCAAGACAGCAGCAGTAAACTGTGGAGATTGTTATGTAGAGCAGTCTGGGAGGAAGAGAATGTTTACCCCAAATGGTTATGTTAAGTATGAAGGAAGAGAGCACTGAAAGATAAGCTTTCTGTTCCCTCAAGAAATGCATGCATGCCTTTTGTCACCCTGCAGTATATAAGCAGGATCTGGATAAGAATAAAGTTGTCTGTTGTCTGCTGTTTGTTAAAGTTAAGCTTCAGACCCCCTGAACCCATCTGTGTCTTTCTTTCTTTCTTTCATTCTTTCTTTCTCATCATTCCTTAATATCCTTTGAGCTCTGTTTCATAGGAAGCAACAACTGCATATAAATCCAATGAGAGTGTTGTGGAACATGTATCAACATAGCTGCTGCCAGACTGGACTGGGGGGTTCAGAGAAGGGACATATTTGAAGGAAAAATAACTTCAGAGGCAAAACAATCAAGGCTGAGTTCTGAAGACAAGAAGCCTCTGGCCAGGAGAGTGGACCTAACCAAGCCCATGGAGAGGGTGAGTTTGCCCCAGAGGCAGAGGATGGGCCTTCCACCTTGTTGCAGTGGAAGAGTCATGCTGCCTCAGGCCTTGGAGAGGGTGAAGAACATTCCTTGGGGTTTGGGGAGAGCTTGACTGCCACCACATGGAGGGGTAGAGCGTGTGTCCTAGAGAGGGCAGAGAGCCCAGGTGTGGCCCCAATGCATGGAGAGGGTAAAGCCGAGAATAAGGTGGTCTCCCCAATGTCCCCCAAGGTTGTGTTGGGAGAGAAGCAGGCCTCTGCATAGGCCTTTGGAAAGGGTGGGACTGACACTTTCAGAAACCCCAAAGATAAATGACTCTCAGACTTTGAAATCTAATGGTCTTTGCCCTGCAGATTTTTGCAACTGTATGGGTTCTGTGACACCTGTGTTTCTTCCTCCCTATGGAAATGGGTATATGTATCCTATGACTGTTCTTCCTTTGCATGTGGCAGCAAATAAATTGTTTTGAGTTTTTATAGGTCCAGAGACAGGATAATTTTGCCTTAGAACAGACTATGCCTGTAACTAACTTTGATAGGAGTTTGAACGTTTCTAACTTTGTATTTGATGTGTATTGCTACTGAAATGGTTTAGGGATTTCTGATACTACTATGAAATTAATGTATTTTGTATATGGGGAAAACATGTCTTTTTTTTAGGGTCTGGAGGGTGGAATGTGCTGGTTTGGAAGGATGTATGTCCCCTAGAAAAGCCATGTTTTAATCTAAATCCCATTTTGTAAAGGTAGAATAATCCCTATTCAATACTGTATGTTTGAAACTGTAATCAGATGATCTCCCTGGAGATGTGACTTAATCAAGTGTGGTTGTTAGGCTGGATTCGGTGATGACATATCTCCACCCACTTGGGTGGGTCTTGATAAGTTTCTGGAGTCCTGTGAAAGGGAAAGCATTTTGGAGAATGGAGATTCAGAGAGAGCAGAGAATGCTGCCGCACCATGAAGCAAGGAGTCCATCAGCCAGCGCTTTGAAGATAAAGGAGGAAAATGCCTCCTGGGAAGCTTCATGAAACAGGAAGCCAGGAGAGAAAGCTAGCAGATGATGCCATGTCCACCATGTGCCTTTCCAGATGAAAGAGGAAACCATAACTGTGTTTACCATGTGCCTTCTTGGATGAGAGAGAAACCCTGAACTTCATTGGCCTTCTTGAACCTAGGTATCTTTCCCTGGGTGCCTTTGATTGGACATTTCTATAGTCTTGTTTTAATTGGGACATTTTCTCAGCCTTAGAACTGTAAACTGGCAACTCATTAAATTCTTTTTTTAAAAAAGCTATTCTATTTCTGGTATATTGCATTCCAGCAGCTATATGGACAGTGAGTATGACTGAGGGAGAAGGATTGGGGTCAGGTATGACACCAGAAAGAAAGCGAGAGGATAAAGACAGCACTGGTCTTAATGAAGACTAGAGTCGACAATGATGATGATTAAATGTGCAAGTATAAGAATGTTTTTGCATGAGGGAAAGCAAATGAATGTCAACATTGCAAGGTGTTTATATACAGCCAATATAAACTAGGGTCTATAGTTAACAACAGCATTGTAATATGATAGCATTAATTGTAAAAAAGACAATTTGCCAAAGGTAAATATCAATAAGGTGACATGAGGGAAGGATATGGGATTCTTGGTGCTGTTGTTTCTTTGAATTTAATTTAAATATAATTTTTTATTCTTCATTTGCCCTTCTTCTTTCTTTTTGGAAGTAATGGAAATGTTCTCTACAGATTGTGGTGGTGAATGCATGGTTGGTTAGGTGATTATAACTGGAACCACTGATTGTTTACTAGATTGGATTGTATGGTGTGTGAATCAAACTGCTTAAAAATAAATGGAGAGGGAGTGCCCAGGTAGTTCAGTGGTTTGAATGCTGGTCTTTCATGCAGGAGACCCAGGTTCAATTTCCAGACCAGGTACCCCCCCCCAAAAAAAACAAAAATAAAAACAAAAGCAAAAACAAAACAAAAAAAACAGGGAGTTACAAATTCTGGAGAAAATGTGAAAAGAGAGAAATACTTATTCACTGTTGGTAGAGAAGTAAAGTGGTGCAGTCCCTCTCAGGGCATATGGTGGCTCCAGAGGAGGATATGTATGAGGCTGCCATATGATCCTGCAACCACGTTGTTAGGTGTATACTTGGAGAAACTAAGAGTGGAGACATGAATGGACATTTTCCCAGTGGTGTTTATGGCAACAGTGTTCCTGATTTGTAATGGATGGAGGTGGTCTAAGTGTATGTCTACTGAAGAACAGAAGGGGAAATGGTGGTGTATACATTTGATGGAGTATTGAGCAGCTGCAAGGAGGAATGAAGTTGTGAGAAGTGCAACTATGTGAATGAGCCTTGAGGACAGTATGTTGTATGAAATAAACCAGAAATGAAAATGCAAATATTATAATGCCTCACTAATATAGACTAACTCTAAGAATTGAATTTAGACCATAGGTTATCAGGTGAAGACCTATCATAAAGATTCCTAGATTGTAATCTCATACAACAGTCACATCTATTCCTGAGTTGTAACTGTTATTTCTAAATTCTGAGATGCTGAGCTCTTTTTGTATAACTTGGCCATTCCTTGGAACTTCTGTTATCTGTGTGACACCTGAGACTCAGAATTAGAAGTCTGAAGCTGTGAAAGTCAGCATTACCCAATACAGTAGCTCTTTTAAAAAGTGGAAAAAGTGATCAGACTTCAGTTAGAGAGATCATTGAAACTGCTCTGGTTAGTATGAAGTTAAATCAGATTATAGAATAAAGGGTAATACTGACTGAATTTTACTACTTGAACATCTGTGTGAAGCCGGAGGAATAGATGTTTATTTAGTACAAAATTTATACTCTCTTTACCACACTATCTAATTTAGTTTGTATGATCAGCTTACTGGAACACTATAATTAAAAGGATCCTTGAATAGGGAGTGGGATCTTGTTTGTTTATGCAGGTTAGTATGATGCACCGATACATCCCTTTGAAGGACTGGGGAAAAATGTGGAAATATGAAACTACCCCATTTGGGGAATTCCTGATATTTTCACAAGCATTGGGATGGCCAATATATTGGGCCAGGCCCTTGGTCTTGGGGCTTGCATCTATGAAACTTATTTCTGCAATGGGGAAGATAAGCTTACTTATGATTAAGTTTAAGGTTCATGCCCTAAGAACTGCTTTTGTTCCTCAGATGTGGCCTTTTACTCTAAGCCAACACCACAGGTAAACTTACTGCCCTCCATTGTACACGGGACATGAATTCCACAGGTGTAAATATCCCTGGCAATGTGGGTCATGGCTTCTGGGGATGAGCCTGAACTTGGCATCATGGAGTTGAGAAAATCTTTTTGACCAAAAGGGGGAGTAGAAATGAAACAAAGTTTCAGTGGCTGAAAGATTTCAAATACAATCAAGAGGTCATTCTGGAGGTTTTTCTTATGTAGTAAATATATATCCCTTTTTGTTTTTTGTGTACTGGAGTAGCTAGAGGAAAACTGAAATTGTTGAATTTTAATCCAATGGCCTTGATTCTTGAATATGATTGTATAACCATATAGCTTTTAAGGTGTGACCATGTGTGAAGATTTGAAAGGATTTATCTACCCTAGAAAAGTCATGATTTAATCCTAACTGCACTTTGTAAAGGCAGACATTTCTTCTAATCCCTATTCAACACTATAAATTGGAAACTTGATTAGGTTATCTCCACAGAGATATGACTCAATCAAGCATGGGCATTAAACTTGATTAGGTGGAGACATGTCTCCACCCATTCTATGTGGGTCTTGATTAGTTTACTGTAGTCCTATAAAAGAAGAAGCATTTTGGAGAAAGCTTCAGAATGTGACAAAACCACAAAGCAAAGACTTCACCAGCCAGCAACTTTTGGAAATGAAGGAAAACACCTCCCAGGGAGCTTCATGAAGCAGGAAACCTGGAGAGGAAGCTAGCAGATGATGCTGTGTTTGCCATGTGCCTTCTCAGTTGAGAAAGAAACCCTGAACCTCATCAACCTTCTTGAATCAAGGTATCTTTCCCTGGATGCCTTGGATTGGACATTTCTATAGACTTGTTTTAATTGGGACATTTTCTCAGCTTTGGAACTGTAAACTAGCAACTTATTAATTTCCCCTTTTTAAAAGCCATTCCATTCCTGGTATATTGCATTCCAGCATCTAGCAAAATAGAACACCATGTGATTGTGAAAATCTTGTGACTGATAGTCCTTTATCTAGTTTATGAACATATGAGTAAGAAAATAAAGGTAAAATAAATAAATAATATGAGCATATATAGGTGTTTTAGTTTTCTAGTTTCTGAAATACATGCCAGAAACAGAATGGTTTTTAAAAAGGGGACTTTAATAAGTTGCAAGTTTACAGATGCTAGGCCATGGAAACATCCAAATTAAGGCAAGTCTATAGAAATGTCCGATCTAAGCCATCCAGGAAAAGATACCTTAGTTCAAGAAGGCTGATGAGGTTCAGGGTTTCTCTCTCAGCTGGAAGGGCACATGATGAACATGGTGACTCTTCTAGTTTCCTCTCCAAGCCTCTTGCTTCAAGAAGTTTGCCAGGGATGTTCTCTTTCTTCATCTTCAAAGGCCACTGAGTGGTGGACTCTGGTTCTCTCATCGTGCTGTAGTCATTCTCTCCTCTCAGAATCTCTTATCATTCTCTTTTATAGGATTCCTATATTAGTATTATATAGTATATAATTTTTATATTTTTTGATTAGTAAACTAAACAAGTTCCACATAGAATGGGTGGAGACACATCTCCATCTGACCAAGTTTAATACCCACAATTGATTGAATCATATCTCCATGGAAACAACCCAATCAAGTTTCCAATCTATAGCATTGAATGGGGATTAGAAGAAATGGCTGCCTTTACAAAATGGGATCAGGATTAAAACATAAATTTCCTGGGGTACATAAATCCTTTCAAATAGCACATTGGGTATGAGATGTTTTGGGTTGCCCTTTTTTATTTTTAGTTAATTTTTTTGAGTAATGAAAATGTTCAAAAATAGGTTGTGATGATGAATGCACAACTATATAATGATACTGTGAACCACTGACTGTACACTTTGAATGATTATATGGTATGTGAATGTATTATATATCTTAATAAATCACATAAAAACTGAAGGGAAAGTTTAAATTATTAAAGGAAATTTAAAGCAATATAATAATGGCTCAACACTTAGAGAATTTCAATAAAGTGAAATCACTAAAAACTAAAAAAAAAGAATGATGGTTAGAGGACAAAGCAGATTCAGGCATACTAATTAAAAGTCCATTACAATAACCCAGTTGAGAGATGATGGAGACTCCACAAGGTTAGTGGTGGTGGTGGAGAGAAATGGTTGGGTTCTGGATATATTTGAAGCCTGTGTCCAAGAAGGTGAAGAGAAAGAAATAATTGGCCAGCAAAATCTAAATAAAGCCTGATACTAGGGAGTAGGGATTAAGGAATATTGAAAGTCACTTACCTGAAGGCACATTTTATATATGATTTAATTTAATCTTCACAATAGACCCATGATTTATTTATTATAATATCCATTTTAAAGATGGAGAAACTGAGACTCAGAGAGGTGATGTGACTATTTAAATGCACAGAGCTGGTGTGTGGTGAAGCTGGGTTCCAAAGCTAGGTCACTCTGATTGCAAAGTACACATTCTTAAATTGGCACAAGACTCAATGCACCACATCAGGGCTTAGGCCTGAAACTTGGCTGATGTTTCTTTTTCCTGCTCAGGCTCCCAGGCCTGATAATCAAAATTCTTCACAACATGGCCCACATTATACTTGCATTATTCTCTTTCACCTTCTTTATGTTTTAGGCAAACTGGTCTACTGAGGTTTGAAAACAATCAGGGCAGCAGAATACAGAGGTCACTCAGAAGTTACCTAACCTAATATTGCCACATTACAGATGAGAAAACTGAGGCTAAGAGAGGAGAAGTTATTCTCTATGAAAGTGAATGGTAGAACTGTAATTTAAACTTTTGACTACAAAATATATCTATGCTTTTGAAAGTCCCTCTGTTTAGAATGGTTCTCTCTACAAAAATTGTTCAAATTATTCTTATTTTTCAAAGCTCAGCTCAATGTTTCCTCATCCCTAAAGGCCTATATATTGATACTCCCATCAGAAAGCACTCATCCTCTTGTATGAATGTCATTGCCAACTCCCCCTTCCCAACTAACTCACCAACAGTGTTCTTGTATTGCCTTAGGGCTATTTGAGATCTTATCTGAATCTTCTGATATCTGAACATCTTGAAGGGGAGTGAGGAGTTGTGTTTGATGCTAGCATATGGTTGGGGTTCAGGAAATCAGTAAATGACTTTGAAACTGTACTGGAAATCACCATTTGACCCAGCTGCAGGGATGTGTAGAAGAGAAGACAATATAGACATTGTCCAGTGACAATGGCAGCACTCAGCTTCATGATTCCACCAGCTTTGTATTTATTTTATTTCTTTGGGGTGTTCAGGCTAGTTTATTTGACAGATAATGAGGAATTTTCAGCTACTTTCTTAATATGGAGATTAAACAGAGAAGTGGCCTCCTTGCAGGAAGCATCACAGTTAGTGGCAAGAGCCAAACCTCACAGGCTGAACATCAGGGCCAAACCTTGCAAGAAAGGGTTATTAAGAGCCCCTAAAGAATGACTGCTTAGATTTTATGAGGCTTAGAGAGGCAACGGTCAAGTGAGGCCTCTGCTGTTCTCTCTTCCCCATCCACAGACCATTTCTGGGCCTCCCATCCAGTTGGTAATTGTAAGAATTACAGGAGATAATGGATGTAAATTACTTTATAAACAGCACAGTCCACTTGTGAAGGACTACCATTATTTGGTTGAGCCTTTTCTTTGTCAAGCTTAATGCTTGGAAGACTCTCACTGCCTGGTAAATATTTTCTAAGCTTTGCTGGCCTTTCAGAACTGCCTGAGTAGCCCTCTCTTTCCCACTATGCCACCCTACAACCGTACCCTACCTCCTTGGCCAGTTTCATTCTTGGTTTGCCCCTGTGCAGGGGATGGGAGAGGGGAGAAACTTCTCTGTACTATGGGGTTTGGCTTCAGTAATCAATCTTTGGCTTCTTGCTACTACTGGGGGAGGAGGTGAAGAATTCAGAGTGTAAGTCCCTACTTAAGTATGCAGTAACTGGGGCTGAGAGTAGTTAAGGGACTTGCCTAAGGTACACACTAAATGATCTGTGGAAACTGGTACTCAAACCCAAGCATAGCTTATTCTGGATCTCTACAAGGCAGTCCACTTCTCAGCTTGTTTCCAACATGACAATGAGACTGACAATAGAATACACCTTATATGGATGTTCAGGGTGTCCAGTAATCCAGCAGTGTGTTCAATAAGTTATCATAATTATTGTCATCCTGATAGCTGGATAGGTAAAAAATATACTCAATATAATCTTTTAGCTGGAAAATGCTTAGTATAGTCTTCAGTAGCTAGAAAACCATTTACTATGATCACTTCATTCAAGCAGACGAGTCATTTTAAATGTCAAAATCCCTTGTTAAAATAGTTTGCTGTTGGTCTAATCTCAATATCAGAAAACTTACTCTTTGTTCCGAGAAACTCTTCCAGCACTGCCTGCAGTATGATGCAAGGAAAATCAGCATATACTCTGATAGCAGGCATCTTCTTCTCCTTGAAAAACAAAGCTGAATGAGGGGAAGGCTTCTATGATAACAGGACATGGACAAACAGTTCTTCCTCTTCTATATTGTCTTTATTTCTTATTCTGCTTTCTTCTGGATCCTGGCCATTTCTTTTTCTGTTTGGGGTTATAAAAGCCCAAACCACCCTTTAAACTCTGAGCTGGTCTTGGCAAATTTTTACTCCAGTTCCTTACATGTGCATCTGTAATAAACTCACATTCTCACCCAGTCAAAGAGACTTGTTTCTCTCTTTGATGTGGGATCAGGTAAGCCTAACCATTAAAACCTTTGTTTTCTAACCATCAATTTGGTGAGCCAACCAGGAGCCATAAACACAGCCCTGATCCATGTCTCCTCAGCTGCAGTGCTCTCCTGAACCCTTCGTTCTGTGCCTAGCACCTTTCCAGGAATTTTTTCCTGGAGGACCAGGACTGGAGGCTCTGGGTGAAGGTTCCTGCTGTGGGTGGACACAAGGCACATCTGGTTGAAGGTGAATTTGCAATCAAAACTTTCCATGTGCTAGGTAGGTATATAATCTTTTGTTTTTCACACTCACTTCACTTATTTTGTTTAATTAGTCTATTGTGTAAAAAAGGCTATTGAATTGATTCAGTAGTCATGCATGTGGACATAAGGTGTTTGATCCCCACTATCTGTGACCCCAGATTTGTGGGTCTTCTGTTGATTTTGTGCAGCTGCAGTCTGTAGTTGTGTGGGGAGAAACTGAATTTGAGGATCTCCTATTCTGATGTTCTGTCTTTGTGATTTCTATCGGTATTGCCCAGCCATGAGAAATTCTCAAAGTGTGCCGTCTACATCTTACTTGGGAATTATTCTTAATGTCTTGTCTAAATTTAAAAAGCATTAATTAAAAAGGAACTGGTAGTACATTATTGAAACTCTGTGTGGCCACAACACAAATTAAGTAAAGGGGAGGAATGACCAGATCTATGGGACTCCTGACCTTCAGGTAATTATCTAATTAAAAGTGTATTACAGGGTTTGGGGAAGATGGTGAAATAGGATAGGTTGTGTCTACCCCTGCTTCAAGGAACAGCTAGAGAAGAGATGAGAAGGTGACTGGGATGGTGACTCCAGAGTGTAAGTGACCTGGGAGGGTCTTCTACACCATATAGAGAGGCCCTGGCTGCAAAAGCTTAAGAACTGAGATGCAGAGAACCGAAGACCATTGGGCTAGTGCAAACAGCCTAATGGGCCCCTTTCCAAATGGAAACCTGGAGCCCTCAGAAATTCACAGTTGGGGAAATGGGACAGGGAAGTAAGCCAAGCTGAATTCCTGGAATGTGCTACCCTCACTTGGACAGCCCCATGACTCACTCACATCCCACACACCTGAACCCCTTCACCTGCCCACCCTTGCACTCTAAGCACCCCTGGACCAACCCCTTCATGCCTACCTGTTCCAGCCCCCCACCACAAGCATGTGCACACCTGCCTCAGCCCAGCCCACCTCTAATGTGTAAGTGCATAGTATTGCCCCCATTCCAAGAGCTGTCCACCTGTACTTAGCCTCTTGAACCCCCCCACCTTACCCTCCATGTCACTTGCAGGCAGTTGCTGGTGCATCAAAGCTGCAGGTACTTACCTACAGACTACACCTGTCCCTAGCCCATACAGTCTCAGAACCCTACCCCACCCCCTTGAGCTCCTGGCACATGTACATCAGCTTATGGCCCTCCCAGATTCATGAACATGCACAGGCCCACAATCACACTCCCCAGCTCTGGGCAAGTGCTGACCTGCACATCTTGGCCACACCTGCCACCATCCAACACATGCACAACCTTAGTCAGGTGTCCCTGAGCTCTGTACATGTACACACAAGCACCTTGCCCCTGAGACCAGTGCACTCCAGAACCCCACCCCCAAGACCCATGTACCACATTCTCTCCACTGCCAAGTGCACAGGCATTCATGCAGACTTCTTGACGACTGCATCCCAACCCCCTGCCCCAACATGTGCACCCTTGCCACAACCCCAGCACAAGCACCCTGCTCCCACACCTGGCAGGTGCTTACATGCATATCTGGCCACATAATCCACACCCTACACATGCATGCATACGTGCTCCAACTCCCTACACACCTGCACACTCACAGTCATCAAAACTCTTCCAACAAAGAAGATCCAGGGCCAGATGGCTTCACAGGAGAATTTTATCAAACATTCCTGAAAGAACTAACACTAATCCTGCTCAAACTTTTCTAAAAAATTGAGAAAAAAGAACACTACCTAACTCACTTTATGAAGTAACATCACTTTAATGCCAAAACCAGGTAAAGATGCTATAAGAAAGGAAAACTATAGGCCAAAAAATTTTAGCAAAATACTAGCAAATTGAATCAGCAACACATTAAAAGAACTATACACCATGACTAAAAGGTGTTTATACGAGAATGCAGGATGGTTCAACACAAGAAAATCAATTAATATAATACAGCACATTAACAAATCAAAAAGGGGAAAAATAAAAAATCACATGATCACCTCAATTGGTGCTGTAAAGCCATTCAACAAAATTCAACATGCCTTTCTAGTAACAGCACTTCAAAAGATAGGAATCAGAGGTAGCTTCCACAATATGATAAAAGGTATATATGAAAAATCGACAGCCAGCATCGTACTCCATGGAGAGAGACTGAAAGCTTTCCCACTAAGATCAGGAATGAGACAAGGGTCCTCTCTGTCACCACTATTATTCAACATTGTACTGGAAGTTCTAACTATAGCAACCAGACTGGAAAAAGAAATAAAATGCATCCAAATCAGAAAAGAAGAAGTAAAACTTTTATTCTTTGCAGATGATATGATACTATACTTAGAAAATCCTGAGAAATCTACAACCAAGTTACTTGAGCTAATAAACAAATTCAGATAGGTGGGAGGATATAAAATTAATGTGCAAAGATCAGTAATGTTTCTGTACACAAGCAATGACCTAACTGAGGAGTCAGTGAAGGAAAAAATTCCATTCCAGATAGCAGCTAAAAGAATCAAGTGCTTAGGAATGGACTTAACTAGGGCTATAAACTACACATACACACAAAAAATATAACATTGTTAAAAGAAATCAAAGATAATCTAAACAGATGGAAATACATTTCCTGTTCATGGACAGGAAGGTTAAATGTAGATAAGATACCAATTTTATGCAAATTGATCTAAAGACTCAACATAATACTGACCAAAATTCCAACAATTTACTTTGGAGACTTAGAAAAGCTAGTTGCCAAATTCATCTGGAAGGGAAAGAGACCCTGAATAGCTAAAAACATCCTAAAACAAAAGAATGAAGTGGAAAGATTAACACCTTCTGATTTTAATACTTATTATAAAACCACAGTGGTCAACACATCATTGTACTGGCACAAAGATATAACTATTGACCAATGGAATCGAATCAAGAGTGCAGAAATAGACCACCAAATCTACCACCAATTGATTTTTGACAAGGCCCCCGAATCCACTGAACTGGGGCAAAATATTCTTTTGAATAAATCGCTGTGGGAGAACAGTGGCATGATATCCATATCAACAGCCAAAAGAATGAAAGAGCCAAAAGAATGAAATTACACCCTATATAAAAATTAAATCAAAGTGTACCAAACACCTAAATATAACTACTAGTACTATAAATCTCCTAGAAGAAAATGCAGGGAAACATCTTCAAGAACAAGTAATAGAGGTGGCTTCCTAAACTTTACACCCAAAGCCAAGCATCAAAAGGAAAAATAGATAAATGGGAACTCCTCACAAATCAAATGCTTTTGCACTTCAAAAGACTTTGTCAAAAGGTGAAATGGCAGCCAACTCATTGGGAGAAAATATTTGGAAATCACGCATTGGAGAAAAGTTTAATATCCTGTATACATAAAGAAATCATTCAACTCAACAACAAAAGAGCAAACAACCCAATTATAATTTGAGCTAAAGATATGCATAAATATTTTTATGAAGCGCAAATACAGACGGTTCAAAAGCACATAAAGATATGCTTATTTTCATTAGCTATAAGGGAAATGCATATCAAGATTACAATGAATTAATACCTCACACCTATAAGAGGTTATAAGTTGTGATTAAACAAACAGGAAACTACAAATGCTGGCAATGATGTGGAGAAATTAGGACACTTGTGCACTGCTGGTGGGAATGTTTAATGGTAGAGCTGCTGTGGATGACAGTCTCATAGTTCCACAGAAAGCTAAATATCCAGTTGCCCTATGACTTGGCAATACCACTACTTGTTATATACCCAGATGAACTGAGAATAGTGACACAAACAGTCATTTGCACACCGAATTCGTGGCCGCATTATTCACAATTACCAAAAAATGGAAACAATCCAAGCGCCCATCAACAGATGAGTGGATTAACAAAACGTGTTATATAAATAGGAAGAATGTTATGCGGCAGTAAGACAATAAGACAAAATGACATCCTGAAACCCATGACAATTTGGAGAAGCCTTGAAGACAAAATGCTGAGTGAAATAAGCCAGAAACAAAAGTAAAGATACTATATGACTCCACTTTTATGACTATGGTAAAGGTAAAATTGGAGACTTATAATACATAATATAGGGGACCTAGATATATATGGAAGCTAGAGATGGGTGAATAGTTAGCTAATGAGGTTGAACTCAAAGGTAGGGGAATAGATAGAAATGAAGACAGTTCACTAGTGAATGTGTAAGTAATATTACCATATTGAAAGTGAACATCATTGAAAGGGATTGTATAGACCTATGTGTTCCACTGATTAATACTACAATTATAAATAAGTTCTTGCATGATCTACCTCAAAGGTACGAATCTTGTACAAAGACTGTATAAGTTCTGGGTATTGGGGGAACCTGATCTTGCATGCTATGTGCTATATTTAATAGGAAAACATGAACAGTAGCACAGCCACAGCAGGGGTAAATAATGGGGGTAAAGACATGAGTTAAGGGAAGGTTTATTTGGTGAGGGTGTGTTTATTGGTTTTCTTTCTCTTGGGAACAATGAAATTATCTAAAATTGAGAGTGTTGATGGACTGTGGACTTTGTACATTATATATGGTGCCTAATGAGTGCAGGTGGCTGAAGGATGCATTGACTGATAAGTAGATTGGTGAATGATGGTGTATACATATGATCAAAGATTGTGCTGCAGAGAAAGGAATGAAGTTGTGATGCACAAAACATTGCAAATGAGCCTGTGGGCCAGTTGGTGAGGCAAAATAAACCAGAAAAAAGAGGAATTATTGTATTGTCTCTTTTAGAAAATGCTTATAGGAAAACAAGGGCCTAGATTGTAAGCTTGTATAGCAGTCACATTTAGTCCAAAGTGGTAATTATTATTTCAGGATTTTGAGAGGCTGTTTTATATATGTATAACTTGATATTTAGAGACAAGAATGAAACAAATCAGCCCACGATTAAGGTAATTCAGAACACAAAGGTAAGGAAGACAATGTCTATATTGTAGAACCTCACCTACTCTTTGAGACCAAAGGAAGAAAGATTTATTTTGTCCAGAACCTAAATTTTCTACAGCACATAATCTAACTCAACCTGCTGTATAGGTCATTTAAACAATTCAAGCACAGGGATCTCAGAATAAGAATGAGGGCCTTTAATCTTATATGGCTTAATGTAATGCCTGGATACATCTCAAAATATATTAAGCAGATAATCAAAAAGTACAGACAAAGTTCCTTGAGAGATGGGGCAAAAAAATATGCAACTATTAAACTTTACCACAAGGGAAACCCCTGATACTGTCAAACATCAGGGACACCCAAATCAATAGTCCAGTCCTTTGATCTTGAGGCTTGCTCTTGTGAAGCTTATGTATATAGTAGAGAAAATGAGTTTACGAATGGGTATGCCTAAGAGTTACTTCTGGAGGACCTCTTTTGTTGCTCAGATGTGCCCTCACTCTCTCTAAGCCCAACTCTGTGAGTGAAACCATTGTCCTTGCATTTATGTGGGACATGATATCCAAGGGTGAAAGTGTCTCTAGCAGCATGGGAGATGACTCCAAGGGATGAGTCTGGCTCTGGCACCATGGAATCAACAATGCCATCCTGACCAGAAGGGGTAAAAGAAGTGTAACAAATAAGGTATCAGTGCTGAGAGAATTCAAAGATTCGAATGCTACTCTGGAGATCGCTCTTATGCAAGCTTCAGTTAGACATTGCTCTATATCATATCCTGCGAAACTTTATCCAAAACCATTCCAGCCAATGCTAAAGATCACCTAGGGCAATATATAAGATTATACAAAGGTTCCATGCATCAGGGTAACTTTCAACCCTGATGGGTTGAATCCTACAACCCCCAGATGGGTCCCTGGAATAGATAAGTCTTGAAACCTAGAGTGGCCAACCTCTCTACTCCACAATATTAACAGCCCCTTCCAACACAAAAAAACAATGAGTATAGCCTAAATACCCCTAAAGAGTGGGAGAAAGATCAAAAGTGATGGTGGAGTTAGCAGAGAAAGTCAGGTTTAACAAATGAGTATGATGGCTGAATCATTATATTGATCTTATTTTAGCCTCCAGTATCTTAGAGAAGCTAGAAGTAAAAATGCAAAATTGTGAAATTGTAACACATATCAAACTCTGAGATCTGTTCTACAACTAATTGTTGTGCTGTGCTTTGAAATTAATCACTTTTTTTGTATATATGTTATTTTTCACAAAAAGGATAAAAAAGTCATTTGTGATAATAAAAAAATGTATATTTCTTCTAGCCTCCAATTTCTGGAGTAGCTGGAAGGAAAAATCTAAGATGAAGTTATGGTGGCCCATGACAAACTCTGGGATCTGTGCTGTAACTACTTGTTGAAGAGTGCTTTGAAAATATTGATTTTTTCTCTTGTATATATGTTATAGTATACAATAAAAAGTCCTAAAATGTATTACATTAAGGGGTAAGAAAGACATTGTCTGTATTTTAGAACTCCACCTACTCTTTGAGACAAAAGGAAGAAAGGTTTATTTTGTCCAGAACCCTAATTTTCTGTAGCATATAATCTATCTCAACCTGTCTGGATAGACCATTTAAGCAATCCAAACACAGGGAGCCCAGAATAAGGATGAGAGCCTTTAATCTTGTAAAGCTTAATGTAATGCCTGGATATACTCCAAAGTATATTAAAGAGATAACCACAACATATAGACAAAGTCCCTTGAGGGATGGGAGAAAAAATATTCAACTATTAAACTTTACCACCAGGTAAATGCCTGATACTGTGCCAAATATTAAGGATACCAAAATCAATAGGCCAAGCCTTTGAACTTGAGGCTTGCTTTTGTGAAGCTTATGTATGTAGTGGAGAAGCTTAGTCTACTTATAGGTCTGCCTAATGGTTACCTCTACAGGAACTCTTTTGTTGCTCAGATGTGGCCTCTCTCTGTCTAAGCCCAACTCCACAAGTGAAACCATTGCCCACCCCCTCATGTGGAACATGATATCCAGAGATGAAAGTCTGCCTAGTGGCATGGAACATGACCGCTAGGGATGAGCCTGGCCCTGTAACCTTGGGATCAACAATGCCATCCTGATCTAAAGGGGCAAAAGAAGTGTAACAAATAAGGTATCAGTGGCTGAGAGAGTTCAAATAGAATTGAGAGGCTACTCTTACACAAGCTTCTGTCAGACATTGCCACCTATCATAGATTGCCAAACCTCAACCAAAACCATTCCTGTTTGTCCTAAAGAATACCTATGGCATTATATAATATTCTACAAAGGTTCCATGCCTTAAGATAACTTTCCAGAAACCTACAACCTCTACATGTCCCTGGACCAGATAAGTCCTGAAATGCAGAGGGGCCAGCCTCTCCAGAATATCAACTTGTTCCATCCTCCTATCCTGTGTTATTGACAGCCCCTTTCAACATGAATAAGTTAGAATGGGCATACCCCAAATACCCTAAAGAATGGGAGAAACATCAAGGTTGATGGTGGAGTTATACAGAGAAGGTAACATTTAACAAATGAGTATGACTGCTGAATCATTATATTGATATTTCTTTTGGTGTTCAATATTTTGGCACAGTCTGAAGAAAAAATGAAAAATTGTACAACTGTAACCCATGTCAAATTTTAAAATCTGTTCTTTAACTACTTCATAAAATGTAGTCAGAGATTTATTGCTCTTTTTCTATATATCTTATATTTTACAATAAAAGAAATTTAAAAAATGCAATACAATAACAAAAGTTAATGAAATTCAGTAAATATAACAGGTATGCTGCAGCTTCAGTTGACTGGCCATAATGTGCAACATGGCTATCTATGACTGATCATCTTGAGAAAGACAGAAATTCACAAGTTGTAGGAAAAGTTACAGTTAGAAAAAGACATGTGGCTTTCCACCTCTGCTTTAGTGATAGGCTTTCCAGAGCAATTAGATAAGAAAAATTATGTATAGAAGTGCTGGTCTGTCATTTTTTAAATCAGGAGGATTGAGAAAAGTCCTGGACAAAGGTTAAAGCCATATTAGCTAAAAAGAAATAGGATCCAAAACCTTGGACTCCCTGGGAGGACATCAAGAAATTATTGATACAATTTAAAAACTAAAAAAGCGCAAGTTGCCATACTAGTTCAAAGTACCTTTAATATCCCTGTTTGGCCAGTAAATAAAACTATGGTTATAAGGGAATACTCTGCCAGGGAATTAATTGAATTGGGAAAATTTCTGTACCTTGACAAGAAGAAGCAAATTCTTTAGCCCATATACTCCCAAATGTCCCATAACTGCTGAGAAGGCTGCCTTATGATTACATTTAAAAAGGATGGCCACAGAGAAGCAGTGATGGCATGGCAAATGGCAAGAGCATTAGGAATCCCTCTCAAATATACTGATTTTTTTTTTAACATGGGCAGGCACCGGGAATCGAACCCAGGTCCTCGGGTTTGGCAGGCAAGCATTCTTACCTGCTGAGCCACCGTGGCCCACCCAAATATACTGATTTGATAAGTGTTATATAAGACCATGAAACTTGTTCCCAGTTTTGCCCTCATTCAGTGCCTTATAGTAGTGGGCATATACATAAAGCCAATATGCCCTTAAAGGATTTAACAAAGCTGAAAAGACAGAATAATTTCTTGAATTTCAAAATTCATGTGAAATTATATCTTTTTTTAGGAGGCAATGTAATATCTAGGTATGGCATTAATAATTGTCAAAAGATTGTATATTACTGTTTCAAAATGCTTTGAATAAAGTGTTTAAGTATTTAGCATTATTCTGACATTTGATTTTAATGGAATTTTATTGAGATATATTCACATGCCTATAATCATTCAAAGTGTACAAGCAATGGTTCACAGTATCATCATATAATTGTACACTCGTTACTATTTTTTAACATGTTTTCTATACTCCAAAAAATAAAAATAAGGAGAAGAATAAAAATAAGAAAGAACCCTTTATCCCCCTATTATTTATTTATTTTCTGACTTTATTTTCTTGTCCAGTGTATGTACAGATTACTCATCTGTACATACACTGGACAAAGGGAGTGTCAATCACAAGGTCTTCACAATCACATGCTCAAGCCAAAAAGCCATATAGCCACACAATCATCTTCAAGAATCAAGACCACTGAACCACAGTTCAACAGTTCTATGTATTTCCTTTTAGCCATTCCAACACACCAAAACCCAAAAAGGGACATCTACATATTGCATAAGTACAGCCTTCAAAATGACCTCTCAACTGTATTGGAAATCTCTCAGCCACTGAAACTTTATTTTGTTTCATTTCTCTCCCCCCTTTTAGTCAAGAAGGCTTTTCAATTCCATGATGCCAAGTCAAGTCTCATCTTGACAGTCACATCCTACATTGCCAGGGAGATTCACATCCCTGGGAGTCATGTCACATGTAGGGGGAGGACAGTGAGTTTACCTGTAGAGTTGGCTTAGAGAGAGGTGTGACATCTGAGTAACAGAAGAGATTCTCATGGGGTGACCCTTAGGCATAATTTCAAGTCGGCTTGGCTTCTCCTTTGCAGTAGTAAATTTCATAAAGGTAAGCCCCAAGATCAAGGGCTTGGTCTGTAAAATTGGTAGTCCACATGCTTGTGAGAATATCAGGAATTCTCAGGGAAAAAGTTTATTATTTCTACATTTCCCCCAGTTTCTCAAGGGGACTTTGCAAATACTTTTTATTTTCTGCTCAGATTACTCTGGGATGTATCAGGGCATCACACTAACTTGCAGAAACAAACAAGATCTCACTCCCTAGTAACAATACCATACAATTATGGTGTTCAAAAAAAAAATAAACTTACCATACAGGTTAAGTTAGATGGCATGCTACTGAAAGTATAAACTTTGCACCAAGCAAACATCTCTTCTTTTCATCTCACACAGAATTTGAAGTTTAAAATGCAGTCAAATATAATTGTTCACCTTTTAGTCTGATTTATCTTAACCTTAACTACATAAGCTTCATTCATATGTCTAATTGAAGTCTGATCTCTTTTTCAACTTTTTTAGCAGTTGCTGAATGAGGTAGTGCTGACTTTCATAGCTGCAGAACTCTAGCTCAGAGTCTCAGGGAATAAAGAGAACAAAAGTTCCAGGGAACAATCAGGTTAAGCACAAAGAACTCAGCATCTCAGAATTTGGAATAACCATTACCATTCAAGAATAGAGGTTGATTGCTATAAGATTCTACAATCTAGGAACCATTACAGCAAGCCTTCACTGGATAACTATGCTCTCAAATTTACTTCTCAAAATTTGCACATTATAGTTAGCCCATATTAGTGAGGCATTATATTTGTCTTTTTGTTTTGTATTTCATTCAACATACTGTCCTCAAGGTTCATTCACCTAGTTGCATACCTCAGAACTTCTTTCCTTTTTGCAGTTGCTCAATATTCCATTGCATGTTGTGCTGGTTTGAAAGGATGCATGCCCCCTAGAAAAGCCATGTTTTAATCAAAATCCCATTTCATAAAGGTAGAATAATCCTTATTCAATACTATATGCTTGAAACTGTAATCAGATCATCTTCCTGGATGATGTGATTTAGTCAAGAGTGGTTGCTAAATTTGATTAGGTGATGACTTTCTCCACCCATTTGGGTGGGTCTTGATTGGTTTATTGGAGTCCTATAAAAGAGGGAACATTTTGAAGAAAAGAGATTCAGAGAGAGCATAGCAGAATAACATAGCCATGAGAAGCACAGTGCACCAGCCAGCGACCTTTGGAGATGAAGAAGGAAAATGCCTCCTGGGGAGCTTCATGAAACCAGAAGTCAGGAGAGAAAGTTAGCAGATGATGCCGTGCTTGCCATGTGCCCTTCCAGCTGAGAGAGAAGCCCTGACTGTGTTTGCCATGTGCCTTCTTACTTGAGAGAGAAACCCTGAACTTCATTGGCCTTCCTGAATCAAGGAATCTCTCCCTGGATGGATGCCTTTGATTGGACATTTCTGTAGACTTGTTTTAATTGGGACATTTTCTTGGCCTTAGAACTATAAGCTAGCAACTCATTAAATTCCCTCTTTTAAAAACCATTCCATTTCTGGTATACTGCATTCTGGCAGCTAACAAACTAGAACACATATATACACCACAGTTCACCCTTCTGTTCATCACCAATGAACACTTAGGCTACCTCCATCTATTGCAAATCATGACTATTACCACCCAAAACTCCAGAGTGCAAATTTCTATTCATGCCACTGCTTCCAGTTGTTCCAAGAATACATATAATAATGGGGTTGCAGGATCATATAACAACCCTATAATCAGCTTTCTGTGGAACTACCTCACTGCCCTCCAGAGAGGGTGCACTTTTTTACTTCCCTACCAAGAGAGAATAGATACATCTTGCTCTCAGTTTTTTTCTCCAGCACTTGTATCTTTTTATTTATTTTTAAAACAGATTTATTTATGCACCATGCAATCTATCCTAGGTGGACAACAATGGTTCCTGGTATAATCATATAGCTACGTATGCACCACCACAATCTATGTAGTACATTTCTATTTCTTTCACAAAGAAAGAAGAGGAAAAAAATGAAGGATAAAAAATTAAAAATAAAATAAAACAAAAAAGGAGAAACACTACCACAGAGAATTCCATATCCCTCCCTTTTATCCCCCTGCTATTGACATTGAGCTTTGGTATATTGCCTTTGTTACAGTTAATGGATGTATATTACAATGTTACTGATAGCTATAGACTCTGTTTGCATTTGTGGCATTTTTTTCTACATAACATCCTGTGCTGGTTTGAAACTGTTATGTACCACAAAAAAGCCATGATTTTTAATTCTAATTCAATATTGTTGAGTGGGATCTTTTTTATTGTTTCCATAGAAATGTAACCCACCCAGTTGTGAATGGTAGATTTTGATTAGTTGGTTTCTATGGAGATGTGTTTCCAACCAGTCAAGATGGGGTTGCTTGCTGGAGTCCTTTAAAAGGGAATCATTTTGGTAAGAGCTTTAGTGCCAATAAAGCCCACACAGCCAGAGACCTTTAGAGATGCAGAAAAAAATGCTGATTGGAATCCTTATGAAATAAAGAGCCAAGGTAGAAAGCTAGCAGATGTTGCCATGTACCTTTCCAGCTGACAGAGGTATTCTGGACCCATTGGCCTCCCTTGAACCAAAGTATGTTTCTCTGGATGCCCTAGTTTGGACATTTGAATGGCCTTAGAACTGACTGTAAACTTGCAACTTAATTAATTACCATTTAAAAAGCTATTCCATTTCTGGCATATTACATTCTGGCAGCTTTAGCAAATTAAAACAGATTTTGGTACTGGAGAAGTGGAGTGCAGCTATGGTCTGCAGATACCAAATATGTTGGAATGGCTTTTTAAATGGATAAGAGGAAGATTCTGGAAAAATCATGAGGAGCTTGTCAGAGAAGGCCTAGAATGCTTTGAAGTGATTGCTGGTAGAAATGTAGACTCTAGAGATATCTCTGATAAGGTCTTAGACAGCAATGATGCACATAATATTCCAAACTGGAAGGAAGGTGATCCTTGTTTTAAAGTGGAAAAAAATTTAGCAAAATTGACTACTGGTTTTGGATGGCAGGCAGATTTTAAAAGGCATGGACTTGGATATTTAGCAGAAGAGATTTCCAAATTAAATGTGGAAAGTGCTACCTGGTTTCTCCTTGCAGTTTTAGTGAAATGTGACAGGAAAGAGATCAGCTGAGAACTAAACTCTGGGGTACAAAGAAATCAGAAATTTATAGTCTGGAAAATTCTGGGCTTCCAGAAAGGGAGACCACAGAGAATAGTGCCCCATGTGAGAATTTAACCAAACATGGAACCAGCAATGATTTCAGTGAAAATCAAGATTGGAAATGGAGTAATCCAGGAAGGATTTGTGGAAAGTCTTATTGTCTGATGGTTATGATCCTTGCCTACTACATAGAAAATCAACAAGAGTGCTGTGGGATCTGTATAAGTGCAACCATTGCCTGTCTGGACTAAAATGAACAGAAAAGGGACACATTGAAGGAAAAGAGACTTCAAAGGCAGAGCCATGGAAGCTAAGGTCCAAAGCCAAGAAACCTCAGGCCAGGAGAATAGACCCACCCATGTACATGGAGAGGGTGAGTTTACCTCAAAGGCAGAGGACAGAAGTTTCAGTGCCCCAGGTCTGAGACAGTGGAATACATTCTTTGGGGATTGGGGAGATTCTTGCTGCGACTACATTGTTATGAGAGGGTTGAGCATATGCCCGGGAGATGGCAGAGAATTCTGTGTTTCCCCTATGCTTGTAGTGGGTGTAACTGACAAAAAAGTGGTCTCCCCAATGTCTTTCAAGGTTGTAATTCTCACCCCTGCATTTTGAGAGAGTCAGGCCACTGTGTAGACTCTTGGATAGGGTGGGACTGCCACTTTCTAAAGCCCTGAAGATAAATGACTTTCAGACTTTGAAAGCTAATAGAGTTTCACCTGCAGGTTTTTAGAACGGTCTGGTTTCAGTAACCCCTGTGTTCCTTCCAATATGACCCTATGGAATTGGGATTATGTATCCTATGACTGATTGTCCCTCCATTGTATACTGGTAGCAGATGACTTGTTCTGAACTTCACAGGTCCTAAGTCAGAGGAGAGTTTTGCCTTAGGACAGACAATACCTGTAGCTGACTTTGTTGAGATTTTGCACTGTTTCTGACATTGTACTGTATTTATATTTTTATTGAAATGGTTTAAGGCTTTGTGATAGTGTGATGGAATGAATGTGTACTTCATTTAGAAAGTACATGTCTTTTGGGGATTGAAAGGGTGGAATGTGCTGGTTTGAAACTTCAGTACATTCTGAATTACTTTAACCCAAACCTGTTTGGCTTCATTATTATCTCTAAATATCAATATATTTATATAAAACAGCCTCTCAAAATCCAGAAATAATAATCACCACTCCAGACTTAATGTGTCTGCTCTAAAAGCTTACAATCCAGTCCTCTGTTTTCTTATAAACATTTCTAAAGGTGGACATACCATTCTTATTCTTTTGTTTCTGGTGTATTTCATCTCAACAAATGTCCCACATGTTCATTCACATCGTTGCATGTATCATGACTTTGTTCCTTTTTGTAGCAGTATAACCTTCGTTCATGAGTATACACCATCTGTTCTAGTTTGCTAGAGATGGATTGGCTTTTAATAAAAGGGGATTTATTTTGTAAGTTCTTCAGAGGAAAGGCAGCTAACTTTCCACTGAGGCTCTTTCTTATGTGGGAAGGCACAGGATGGTCTCTGCTGACCTTCTCTCCAGGCCTCTGGGTTCCAACAACTTTCCCTGGGGTGATTTCTTTCTGCATCTCCAAAGGCCTGGGCTGAGCTGCGAGTGCTGACAGGAGGTATGCCGAGCTGCTTTTTGCTGTGCTACGTTACGCTCTCTCATTTAAGTACCAGCCAATTAAGTCAAATGTCATTCATTGCAGCAGGCACGCCTCCTAGCCAACTGCAGACACAATCAGTAACAGATGAGGTTCACATACCATTGGCTCATGTGCACAGCAACAAAACTAGGTAGCTTCACCTGGCCAAGTTGACAACTGAATCTAACTACCACACCATCTTTTGCCAATCTACTGTCAGTGCAATCTACTTCTCCTTCCACCACCTGCATTCATTGGTTATCATGTAGAGGACCCAAAGTCCATAGTCCATCAACATTCTCAATTTTAGATAATTTCATTGTTCCCAAGAGAAAGAAAACGAATAAACACACCTTCGCCAAGTAAGAAATCTAAACCTCCTCTTAACTCTTGTCCTTCTCCCCAACTATTTACCTCTGCCGTTGCTGTGGTAGTGCTGATGGTTCCTTTGGAACATAGCTCATAGCATGAAATAGCAGTTTTTCCCCTGTTCCCTGGACTTAAAAACTCTTTGTACAAGAATCATATCTTTGAAGTAATTTTTGTGAGAACTAATTAATGCTTCTAGTGTTAATCAGTGGGACATGTCGGTCTATACAACCCCTTTTAATCTTGTTCATCTTCAATATGGTAATATTACTTACAGACCCACTAGAGAACCACCTTCACTCCTATCTATTCTCTTGCATCAGAGTTCAACCTCATTAGCTAATGGTTCACCCATCTCTAGCTTTTATGTATATCTAAGTCTCCTGCATTCTGTATTAAAAGCCTCTGATTATACCTTTATGCTGGTCATAAAAGTGGAATCATGAAGTATCTACCCTTTTGTGTCTGGTTAATTTCACTCAGCATTTTGTCCTCAAGGCTCATCCATCTTGTTCTGTGATTCAGGACATCATTTTTCCTTACTGCTGTGTAATATTCTGTCATATATATACACCACATTTTGTTGATCCACTCATCTGTTGGGGGACATTTGGTTTGTCTCCATCTTTTGGTGATTGTGAATAATACTGCTATGAACATTGGTGTGCAAATGTCTGTTTGTGTCATTGCTTTCAGCTCTTCTGGGTATACACCAAATATTGTTGGGTCATAGGGCAACTCGATATTTAGTTTCCTAAGGAACCACAAAACAGTCTTCCATAGTGGCTGCACTATTATACATTTCCACCAGCAGTGCATAAGTGTCCCAGTTTCCCCACATTCTCTCCAATATTTAGTTTCCTGTTTGTTTAATAGTAGCCACTCTTATAGGTGTGAGGTGGTATCTCATTCTTGTCTTGATCTATATTTCCTTTATAGCCACTGAAAATGAGCCTCCCTTAATGTGCTTTTGAACCATCTGTATTTGCTCTTCAAAAATATGCCTATTCATATCTTTAGCTCATTTTACAATTGGTTTCTTTGTTCTTTTGTTGTTGAGTTGTATGATTTATTTGTATATACAGGAAATCAAACCTTTGTCTTATAAGAGATTTCCAAATATTTTCTCCCATTGAGTTGACTGCCTCTTCACCTTTTTGACAAAGCCTTTTGAGGTGAAGAAGCATTTGATTTTGAGGAGTTCCCATTTATCTAGTTTTTCTTTTGTTGCTTGTGCTTTGGCTGTCAAGTTTAGGAAGCGACCTGCTATTACTAAGCCTTGAAGATGTTTTCCTACATTTTCTTCTAGGAGTTTTACGGTACTGGTTCTTATATCTAGGTGTTTGATCCACTTGTATTTCATTTTTGTATAGGGTGGAAGGGAAGGGTCCTCTTTCATTCTTTTGGCTATTGATATCCAGTTCTTCCATACCCAATTATTGAAAAGACTATTTTGTCTCAGTTCAGAAGATTTGGGGGCCTTGTCAAAAATCAGTTCACCATAGATTTGGTGGTCTATTTCTGCACTCTTGATTCTATTCTATCGGTCAATGCTTCTGTCTTTGTGCCAGTACTATTCTGTTTTGACCACTGTGGCTTTATAATAGTTGTTAAAGTCAGAGAGTGCTAACCCTCCCACTTCGTTCTTCCCTTTTAGGATGTGTTTAGCTATTTGGGGTGTCTTTTCCTTCCTGATGAATTTGGTAATTAGCTTTTCCAAATCTTCAAAGTAGGTTTTTGGAATTTTGATTGATACTGTGTTGAATTTGTAGATCAATTTGGAGAGAATTGACATCTTAACTGTATTTAGCCTTCCTATCCATGAGCAGGGAATGTCTTTCCACCTATTTAGATGTCCTTTGATTTCTTTTAGCAATGTTACATAGTTTTTTGTGTAGAAGTCCATTATGTCCCTAGTTAAGTTCATTCCTAAGTACATTCCTAAGTACTTGATTCCTTTAGTTGCTATTTTGGATGGAATTTTTTCCTTAACTGAGTCCTATAGCTAGGTCATTGCTTGTGCATAGAAATGGTACTGATTTTTGTAAATTAATTTTATATCCTACCACTTTGCTGAATTTGTTGATTAACTCGAGTGGTTTTGCTGCAGATTTCTCAGGACCTTCCAAGTATAGTATTTTATCATCTGCAAACAATGAAAGTTTTACTTCTTCCTTTCCAATTTGGATGCCTTTTGTTTCTTTGTCCTGCCTGACTTTTCTAACTAGAACTTCTAGCACAATGTTGAATAATAGTGGTGAGAGTGGGCATCCTTGTCTTGTTCCTGATCTTAGGGGGAAGGATTTCAGCCTCTCTCCATTGAGTACAATGCTGGCTATCAGTTTTTCATGTATTCTCTTTTCCATACTGAGGTAGTTACCTTTGATTCCTATCTTTTGGAGTGATTTTATCAGAAATGGATGCTGGATTTTTTTTGAATGCTATTTCAGCATGACTCAAGATGACCATATGATTTTTCCCTTTCATTTTGTTAATGTGCTGTACTACATAAATTGATTTTTTTTGTGTGTTGAACCATCCTTGTATTTCTGGTATAAAACCCCACTTGGTCTTGGTGTATAATTCTTTCATGTGTTGTTGGATTCAAGTTGCTAATATTTTATTGAGAATTTTTGCATCTATATTCATTAGGGAGATTGGCCTGTAGTTTTCCTTTCTTATAGCATCTTTACCCGGTTTTCATATTAAAATGATATTAGGTTCATAGAATGAGTTAGGTAGAGTTCTTTTTTCCTCTTTTTTTTTTTTTTTGAAAAGTTGGAGGAGGATTAGTGTTAGTTCTTTTCAGAATGTTTGATAAAATTCCCCAGTAGGGTCTTTTTTGTAGTCTCTTCTTTGTAGGAAGATTTTTATGATTGATTGAATCTCTTTGCTTGTGATTGGTTAGTTGAGGTCATCTTTTTCTTCCTGAGTCAGTGTAGCTTGTTTGGGCATCTCCAGGAATTTGTCCATTTCATTTAAGTTGTGTAGTTAGTTGGCATATAGTTGTTCATAATATCTTCTTACAATTTCTTTTATTTCTTCAGGGTCTGTCATAACGCACCCCTTCTCATTTCTGGCTTTGTTTATTTGCATCCTGTCTATTTTTTTCTTTGTCAATCTTGCTAGTGGCCCATAAATTTTATTGATTTTGTCAAAGAATGAAGTTTTGGTTTCATTGATTCTTTCTTTTGTTCTTTTGTTCTCCCATTCATTTATCTCTGCCTTAATCTTTGTTATTTTTCTTCTCCTATTTGCTTTGGGTTTAGTTTGCTGTTCTTTCTCAAGTTCCTCCAGGGGAGGAGTTAAGTCCTCAATTTTTGCTCTTTCTTGTTTTTTTTCTTGTTTTTTAATATAGGCATTCAGGGCAATAAATTTCCCTCTAAGTACAGCCTTTGCACATCCCATAAGTTCTGATAAGTTATATTCTCATTTTCATTCATCTCCAGATAACTACTGATTTCTCCAGCAATTTCTTCTTTGACCCACAGGTTATTTAAGAGTATGTTACTTAACCTCCAAAGCTTTGTGAATGTTCTCATTCTTTGGTGATTATTGAGATCCAGCTTCATTCTGTTGTGATCAGAGAAAGTGCTTTGAATAATTTCAGTGCTTTTAAATTTTGTTTTGTGCCCTAGTATATGATCTATCCTGGAAAATGTTCCATAAGCACTAAAGATGAATTTATATCTTTGTGCTTTGGGGTGCAATGATCTATATATGTCTGTTAGGTCTAAGTCATTTAGCAAGTTGTTTAACTTCTCCATTTCCTTGTTGATCTGTCTGAGTGTTCTATCTATGGAGAAGAGTGGTGTATTGAAGTCTCCTACTATTATTGTTGAAACATCTATCACTCCCTTCAGTTTTATCAATGTCTGCCTCATGTATTTTGGAACTCCTTGATTAAGAGCATAGACATTTATGATTGTTATATCTTCTTGGTGAATTGACCCTTTAATTAGTATATAGTGTCCTTCTTTGCCCCTCATGATGTCTTTATATTTAAAGTCTTTTTTGTCCGATATGAGTATAGCTACTCTTGTTTTCTTTTGGTTACAACTTGCGTGGAAAATCTTTTTTTCATCCTTTCACTTTCAATCTATTTGTATCCTTGTGTCTAAGATGAGTCTTTGGTAAGCAGCATATAACTGGATTATGTTTCTTAATCAATTCTGCCAATCTGCATATTTTAATTGATAAGTTTAGTCCATTAACATTCAAAGTTATTACTGAAAAAGCATTTCTTAAATTCACCATCTTGTCTTTTTAATTTTGTTTGTCAGATCTATATATCCTTTCCCTTTTTCTATTTTTATCCTTTAAATTACCCTTAGTGGTACTCTTCAATTTTGTCCCCTCCTTTGGACCTCCCACTCCTATTGTTTTCTTTCAGTTGGCAGAACTCCTTTCAGAATTTCTTGTAGGGCCAGTCTCTTGTTGACAAATTCTTTCAGGATTTCTTTGGCTGTGAAAACTTTAATCTCCCCCTCAGTTTTGATCGATAATTTGGCTGAGTAAAAAATTCTTGGCTGGAAGTCTTTCTCTTTCAGAATCTTGAATATATCATACCACTGCCTTTTCACCTCCAGGTGCTAGTTGAGTAGTCTGAACTCAGTCTTATTTGGTTTCCCTTGCTGCTTTCAGGATTTTCTGTTTCTCTTCAACATTTGATGGACTGATTAGTTGGTGTCTTGGGGAAGTCCTATTTGGATTTATGCTGTTTGGAGTTAATTGGACTTCTTTAAGTTGTATGTTCATGTCCTTTATGAGGGTTGGGAACTTTTCCCCCATTATATCCTCAACTACTCTTCTTAGCCCTTTACTTGTCTCTTCTCCTTCTGGGACACCAGTAATTCTTGTGTTTGTGCACTTTGTTTTGCCTATCATTTCCCTGCAATACAATTCAAATTTTTCTATCTTATTTGCCATTTGTTGTTTTGAGTCTTCAAAGTCAATTATCCTGTCCTCCATATCACTTATTCTTCTGTCTTTTCAAATCTGTTGCTTCCTATTGAAACGGAGCTCGAAGGATATTAAGGAATGATGAGAAAAAAAAGAAAGGAAGAAAGAAATAAAGACACAAATGGGCTCAGGGGGTCTGAAGCTTGAGTTTACTTCAGACAACCTTCAGACAATTTTATTCTCAACCAGATCCTAGTTATATACCACAGGATGTCAATAGATATGCAGGCATTTCCTGAGGGAGCAAGATTCTTATCTCACAGTGTTCTTCATACTTAACGTAACTGTTTTGGGTAAACATTCTCTTCCTCCCAGACTGCTCTACATAACAATCTCCACAGTTTACCGCCGCCATCCTGAGGCCAGCAGCTTGCAACAAATTCTGTAGGTCTTGCTTTAAACTCTTGGCTTCTACATTTCCCCACCCCCTTTTTTTTATAAGCCGAGGAAAACAAGAATCACCTTTTTAGGGTGACTGTAAGCAGAGGTAACCCCGCCTGTCTTAGGTTGCCCTTAGGCTCTGAAGGGTCTTACCCATCATTGGCTGCCAGTCAAGCTCTCTGACTTTGATTCAGGAGGGAGCCAAGAGTTTTTGCAAGAATCACCTTTTTCTTTGTTGTTAAACACAGCTGAGGAGGAAGCGAAGTATAAACAGCCCCAAACCTAAGATTTTTTAGCTCTTGGGTAAGTGATTGTGTAACATTACCTCCATAGGCTACATGTAGATTATTCTGATTTACATTATAATATCCCTTTTTTGTAATTCTAAGATATCAGGACTTAAACTATCTGAAAGCCTTAAAAGATGCCTTTTCCCTTTTCCCATTCTATTTCAGACAGGCCATATGTTAAAAGAGGGTAATACAAAAACTGCTCTCATTCCTTTTATACTTTAAACTTTGTAAAAAATTTAAATTATACATTTGATCTCCAATATGAACCAATGTCATTTCTACATCATTTAGTCTATTATTAGTTTGCTCATCAATGAGATTATCTATGCCACAGTTCACTGGTGTTTTTCTAACAATGCTGCGTCTGTATAGTTTGTTGCAATGCTGTTCCAGGGACTGCAGCCACTGTGATGCTTCCAATGATTCCAATGACAGATGCAATAATGAATCCAATTAGTCTATTAGTCCTTTTTAGATATTCTTTTGCCAAATGGATCAGTATATGTGTTTCTGGAGAGGATTGCAAAGATCTTGACATCTGCACCGGCAGCCAAATACCTCTTCTCCTTGCTGCTATAATCGTCTCATTTTCCTGCAACATAAATGCTTGGGGACAAGTGAATAGAGAATAATTTTCACAATTAGAAGTTTGATTTCTTATATGCATATGAACTTTAACAAGTATATATGGATCTCTAATACATATTTGTATATAGTGTTTATGGCTGCTAAAGAAAAGTTATAGTTACTAGAATTCACTATGAAAATTGGTCCCAGTCCTAGGAAAATTCCCCATAAATTTCTCTGAATAATCTATTTATCATCCCAAATCATGGCATAAATTATCCTCTATGTAATAACTCTGGTTTAGCTTGCCTATCCATATAGTCTCAGTTATCTTCAACCCCACAGGAGAATCTTACAATTCCATAGGAATCATTAATTATGATAACTGCTCGATCCATATGACATGACTGCCATCCATTCAAACTTTCTTTCCCACCTAATAGGCAAGTATCCTTTGTATCCATAGAGTTAAGCATATAGGTCTTTCTAAAAATGGAATTAAATTTGACACCAGTTTTCTTCTTACTGGACCTGGGAATCCTAAACCTTGTATTTAGGTTATTTTGGTAAATTTGGATTGGCCCATGTTAGGGCTCACAGATAATCCCAGTAAGTATAAATATGTCCCTGTCCTTCAGCAATCAAAATTGTATGTCCTATAGTATACATTACCCATTTAGTTATTTTTTGTCCAGGTCGATATGTCTGGGTTTTATTCTCTTCGAGGGAATCCAAACTGAAGTTCCGTCATCTGCAATGACAAGAGCAAATCCCCTACCCCACACCTTTACCATTCCTGGTTTCCATAAATCATCTTTAACATCTTTCCAATAGATTGGCTGCAGCTGTAGTTCTGTTTGGGCTATATCATTTTTCTTTTCCAAATTGCTAAAATGTTGTTCTGCTGGAGTCTGTGATGAATTATCATAAATGTTTAAAAAATTTAGAGTAAACAATGCCTTTGCTAATTGATCTTTAGAAGTACTTATTTTCATAACATCATCCTCCTGATCATCGTCTCCCCCTTTTTGTTTTAAAAGCATAGACTTTAGCGTCCGGTTTGCTCATTCAATAATTCCTTGCCCTGAGGGATTGTATGGAATTCCTGTAATATGAGTAATATTAAAAGTAGTACAAAATTTATGAAATTGTTTTCCTGTATAAACAGGACCATTGTCCATTTTAATAGATTGAGGGCATCCCACAACAGCAAAAGCATTAAGTAAATGTGATTGAACATGGCAAAAATGGTCTCCAGATTGTGCGTTAGCCCAGATGAAATGAGAACAAGTGTCTATGATAACATGTACATATTGCATTTTACTAAAATGTGAAATATGAGTAACATCCATTTACTATAATTCATTTGCTTTTTGACCTCCAGGATTAATCCCTGATGCAAATGGGAGTGCATTTAAAGGCCCACAGGTTTGACAAGTCCTAACAATGTCCTGAGCTTGCTGTTTAAAAAAGATGGAAATTTCTTTCACAGCCTTTTGCTATTGATATGAGTCAATTTGTGAAATGTTGTGGGATTTTGCATTACCCCATAAGAGTATCTGCTCGCTGATTTTGTAATGATAAAGGACCTGGAAGATTGGTTTGAGCTCTTTATATACATGATAAAAAGGGGAGTAATTCAGCTTTTGACTAATGTTTGTGAATGTAAAAACATTCAAGACAATTCATTTCTTTTAAACAAAGAAGCCGTCTCAATGTGAGTAACTGTTTGGTAAACATATTCAAAATCAGAAACAATATCAAGAGATTGTGGAAAACTTTGCAATACTTGAATTACAGTTGCTAATTCAGTACGCTGGGCTGAGGTATAAGGCATTTTCTAACTTTTTTTCCACTGGGGTGACATATGCAGGCTTCCCATTAATATTACCATCAGTAAAGACAGTAATAGCTAGTGGGGAAGCCGGAACTATTTTAGGCAAAATCTATTGCGTTCATTTTTAAAAATTGTAAAAGTTTTGACATAGCAAATGATTATTCATTTGTCCTTTAAAGTCACTTAATGCTATTTGCCAAGAGGTATTGAAAATATACAGACTTTGAACCTCTTCCTTTGTGAGATCACACACTATGCGATTAGGGATCATGACCTCTTAATTGATAATATCTTTGGTGACCTTTGACTATTAAAGAAATAATCTTTTGCAAATATGTATTTTAACATTTTTGTCAATTGTTTGGTAAAAAAATCCATTTTAAAACACCATCTTGCTAAAATAGGCCTGTGGGAGATTGCAAGGTAAAGAAAATAATAAAATCAACAGGCTTTTTTAGATCTATTTGAACAAGCTGTCCTTTTTGAATGCATTGTTCAATTAATTGTAACTCTCGTTCAACTGCAGCTGTTAACTGCCTTTTGCTTAATAAATTAAAATCTCCTTGTAAAATATCAAACAAGTTTTGTAACATATAATTGGGAATCCCTAAGGTGGCAGGTAGCAAAAATGAAAGCAGAGTGTCAATAGTGACGTGTACCCATAGTAAATGACCAGATTTTTTAAATTGAATTCATTGGATTGATTGAAAAGGAATGCAAGAATGTGGATTTTTTATAATTGGTTGTGCATTTTTGCTAATTTTAAATTTGTTTCATGCAGTTTTTATGATATTTTCTCACAATAGTGGCCAAATTCAGATTTGCTTACATGACCGGGCCCAGTTGGATCCTCTGGGAACTGGCTAGGGACCAAGAGGAGCTTCCTGGGACCTAGATATCTTTATTAAAGTACACCTCCTTCTGGGGGGATAGCCAGTCCTCCCAGCTAGAGTGTACATTTTAACTATTTCTTACCAAAGTCATGTGATAGCAATATCAGTTGCATGTAATGGCAACATCAGGTGAACAAAAAAGGCTCCACAAGTATATTTTTTCCTTGCATTCAACCCTCAAATCTGATCTGCTTCCAATATAAGCCACGGTTATCTTGGGATAAATTTAGTTTATACATATATAGTTTATACAAACACTGGATAAAGCATTAAAGTATTTTGGCTTAAAGGAATTTAGGTATTTAAATGATTTGAATATTATTTAGTCCGTAATAGATTCATTTATAGTAATAGTACTTAGATTAATAGATTAAGCCACCTGGTTTAGGGCAAGAAGCAGTTTTTGACAGTATGATGATACCCAGGAGAAAATCAGTATTTTTTATACAGATAACAACATGATAAAAGTTAATATAAGTTATTTTGATAAAACACATACTCTTTGCTTTTTAACTAATTATTTAGAAAAAAAAATTTTTTATATCTTTTCATTAGAACAGCCTAAGAGTCCAAGAAAACATTGTCATTTTAGACTCATTAAATCTTTCTTGATTTTAACCAGAATTTCCATTTTTACAAACCCTCAGCACCTATTATATTAGTTTAGGCTTTGTTCTATATTTTTCTCACTTAGTAACAGTTATTCATTGTAGGATAAAACTATTCTGTTTTCCTATTAATAAAAATACATCTTTCATATTTTTCATACTTAAATCATTACTTTGAACAAATATTTTACCACATATAATTACCATCAAAATTAAATTTGTTAGAATAATGTTAAATACTTAAAATACTTTAATTAATGTTTCAAATGTGCATTAACTCTCAATATATAGTTTTTAACAAGAATTTTTAGTTTTAAAGTTCTTAAAATATATTTCTTTTTAAAATATGAGTAGGAGCCAGTTTCCAAACCACTGCCTGTCGAGAATTTAAGCCAACAAAAGAAGATGGAGCTACCATTCCCACTCTCCGTCACAAGACTTTACCTGTAGTATTGGTATAAATCTCATAGAATAATCATTCAGACTAAACAAAGGTAACCTAACAGAATACCTTGAGTCAGAACTACAATCCCGAACTGCACACCCCGTTGGGGACCAAGCTGCCACAGGAACCATCAATGAGCACTGACCCCCGTTTGGTATGGCACCTTTCTCACTGAATACTTTCTGACTCAGGTGTACATGAATCCCTATATAAAGGCAGCCCATCAAGAACAAGCCCAGAAACCAATCTTTCTTTATCCTGCTCTGCCAAAGGCATGGCAAGGAAGCAATTTTTAAAATCTATCATAATAAATCAGTTCTTAGAAATTACAACTGGTGTGGGCAAGCCAGGCTGCAATGACTCCATAGGCTGAACCACAGTATCAACTTTTATCAAATCAGTCAACATTCTCCATTTTCCTGACCTCCCTCCTGCAATAAATATTGGAGAATTCCAAGAACCACGAGACTCCTCTAAACATCCTGCTACAAACTGTTCCCAAATCAACCGAGTCAGAGCCTCAACCCTCTCTACAGATAAGGGCCACTGCTCAACCCAAAAAGGCCCGCCTGTAGTATTTGTAGTGGATGTCCCTGGAGCATCTCCTCACTTTATGCTTTAAGAATTCCCTTATTAGATCCCTGTTCGGGCACCAATTGCTGAGTCCGGCTCAAGCAACTGTCAAAACAGGGTAAGAAGTGGTAGTGGGGGATTGAGAAGAAACACAACTTAGAGTTTAAGACAAAGCATGAGCCAGGTAGTTCATTGCCTGACTGAACACAGTAACCAAATAGAAACAGGAATATTTTCCCCATCTTATGTTCACTGCAAAGCCTTCATAACGAATTTCCATTACTTAAGATTTAAAACATTATGGCCTTAAGGCTGAAACCAACAACAATGTTTTTGAATGAGATCAAATAAGCTTACTAATTCAGATGTTTTAACAGGCACCCCAGTAGCTTTAACACACACACATACTCCTCCAGCTGCCTATTATGATTACCTGTTACCCTGATGATCCAAGGAAAATGCTTACTTTACCAATATGACTCGAGTCCTCTTCTATCGGCTGGACACGTGCCGCTAATGAGACTTTTTCTTGGTTCCTTAATATTGATTTGGAGTCTTCTTCTTTGAGCCCCACGTTGGGTGCCAAATGTTGCTTCCTATTGAAACAGAGCTCGAAGGATATTAAGGAATGATGAGAAAAAAAGAAAGGAAGAAAGAAAGAAAGACACAGATGGGCTCAGGGGGTCTGAAGCTTGAGTTTACTTCAGACAGACTTCAGACAATTTTATTCTCAACCAGATCCTAGTTATATACCACAGGATGTCAATAGATGTGCAGGCATTTCCTGAGGGAGCAAGATTCTTATCTCACAGTGTTCTTCATACTTAACATAACTGTTTTGGGTAAACATTCTCTTCCTCCCAGACTGCTCTACATAACAATCTCCAGTTTACCGCTGCCATCCTGAGGCCAGCAGCTTGCAACAAATTCTGTAGGTCTTGCTTTAAACTCTTGGCTTCTACACAAATCTGCTGTTGTGTGCCTCTAGTATGCTTTTTATTTGGTCAACAGAGTCTTTAATCTCTGTGATATCTGCTATTTTTCAGTCATTCTTTCAAAATCCTCTTTATGCTATTCTACTGTCTTCTTGATCTCCTTTATATCTTTTGTTATCCCACTTATTTTATTCAGTTGAGTTTATGAACATCTTTGATTAGTTATTCCAATGTCTGTGTCTCTTCTGGTGTTTTAATTTGGTCATTAGGCAGGAGTATATCTGTTTGCATTGTGATATGCTTAGGGATCTTCTGCTGTCTTTGTGGCATGTAAATATCTTGATTGATTTACTTTGGAAGTTGATTTCTTTCAGTAGTCTAAGGCCGTGTGTTTGTGGGATGGTTGTACAACAGGGAGCAGGGTACAGGATGAGGCACTCAGGGCAGTGATTTGTTTCAGGGCAGGTGTAGGTTCAGGTTGTGGATGTTACACTGATGCTTGTGAATATGGGCACCTAGCAGCCAGAGAGGATGTAGCTGTGTGGGTGCATAAGTCTGTGGGGCTTAACCCTGGTGTGTGCTGGTTTAAGGTATGGAGCCCTTTATTCACATGTGTAGAACTGTGGCAGCAGGTTGCCATATTCCTTCATGGATCAGGGGCAGATGTGACCTGGATACATATGTCAGCACTTTCTCAGAGCTTGGAAGTATTGCGGAGGGCCCCCTGCATGCATGGTTTTAAGATTGCTATAAAGTGCATTTCCCAGGACTGAATGACATGAATCAGGGCCAGCGCACATGCTTGGGACTAGGAGTCCTGTAAACTTATGCTCAGAGCTCATGGGGGGTGAGTAGAGGTTGTGCAACACTATGGGCAGTGGGGCAGTTGTAACCTGGGTATGAAGGTTAGCACCCACAGACTTGATGTGTTGGCAACAGACTGTAGGGAACAGGAAGGAGGAGGTAGTGCTCAGGAGGGGTGCAGGAGAGGTGGGTTTGGCTGCACTTGGGGTGGGGTTGTGGGGAAGCTATATGCACTGGGGGCTGGTGGGGTGGGAACACCTGGAGTGTGAGGAATGGGAGTGAGTTATGGGGTTCAGGTGCCTAGGCTGTGGAGTGAGTCACCGGCCACGGGGCTGCACTGGTGAGGGTAGCACATGAAAGGAATGCTGCCTGGCTTACTTCCTAGTCCCTATCTCCCATCTGTGCATTCCCATGGGCTTCACACCTCTGCACCATGCTCCAGCTTTCTGCTTCTCTGTTCCTTGGGCTCTGTAACTAGGGCTGACCTATGTGGTGCAGAAAGTCCTCCCAGGTCAGTTATGCTTCTGAATCCATGCCTCATTCACCCACCTGTTACTTCTCTAACTTTTCTGTGGAGCAGAGAGCTAAGCTTGAACTTCTGTATTCATCCATCTTCCCTGAAGTCTTCATGTCTTTGCTTTTAAAGTCTACTTTGATATTAGTAAAACCACTCCTGCTTTGTTTTGGTTACAGCTTGCGTGGAATATCTTTTTCCATCCTTTCACTTTCAATCTATTTGTACCCAATCTATTTGTATCTATCATGAGTCTCTTGTGAGCTGTATAGCTAGATTATATTTCTTAATCCATACTGTTCATCCATATCTTTTAATTGTTCAATTTAGTCCATTAAAATTCTAAGGTATTACTGAGTGAGCATTTCCTGAATCCATCCTTTTCTCTTTTGGATTTTATTCATCAGATCTAAGTTTTCTTTTCCCTCTTTCTCTTTTTATCCTTTAAGTTACCCATACTGATACTCTTCAATTCTGTGCCCTCCTACAGACATTCCTCTCTTGTCTTTTTATTTTCAACTGGCAGAACTCCATTTAGCATTTCTTGTAGGACTAGTCTCTTGTGGAAAATCCTGGAAATTCTTTCAGAATTTGTTTGTGAAAAATTTAATCTCTTCTTTAGTTTTGAAGGACAATTTGGCTGGGTATGGAATTCTTGACTGGAAGTCTTTCTCTTTCAGGATCTTAAATATATCATACCACCGCCTTCTTGCCTCCATGGTGCCAGTTGAATAGTCTGTACTCAGTCTTATGTGGTTTCCCTTGCATGTAGTAGATTGCTTTTTTTTCGGGCTGATTTCAGGATTTTTGGCTTCTCTTCAACATTTGACAGACTGATTAGTTGCTGTCTTGGGGGAGTCCTATTTGGATTTATTCTATTTGGAGTTTGTTGAGCTTCTTTGACTTGCATATTTATGTCCTTTTTAAGGGTTGGAATGTTTCCCCCCATTACACTTTCAACCAATCTTCATAGCCCTTTTCTCTTCTCCTTTTGGGACACCAATGGTTCTCATATTTTTGTGCTTTGCTTTGTCCATCATTTCCCTGAGATCCAATACAAATTTTTCCATGTTTTTGCCATTTACTGTTTTGAGTGTTTGAAATAAGTTGTCCTATCCTCTAGTTCACTTATTCTTTCTTCTGCATCTTCAAATCTGCTGCTGTGTGTCTTGAGTATATTTTTTATTTGATATGCAGCATCTTTATTCTATGATATCTGCTATTTTTCTATTTATTCTTTCAAGTCCTCTTTATGCTCTTATAGTGTGTCCTCGATCTCCTTTATGTTGTTAACCATCCCATTTATTTTATTTAGTAGAGTTATGTGAACATCATTGGTTCTTTCAATGTCCGTGTCTCCTCTTGTGTTTTAATTTGGTCATTAGGCTGGGCTATTTCTTTCTGCACAATGGTATGCTTGGTGATCTTCTGCTGTCTTTGTGGCCTGTAAATATCTTGATTGGTTTACTTTGGAAGTTGATTTTCTTCATAAATCTAAAGCCTTGTATTTGCAGGATGGATTTAGAGTGCGATTTAGGATGTGGGGCAGGGCACAATGGTTTGGTGCTGCATTGCAGTACAGATATGGGCTGGGTATGCTATGCTGATGCTTATGAGCATAGGTGCCTAGGGCCTGGGAGTTTGTGGTTGTGCAGGTACACATGTCTTGGGTGTGTGGCCCTGGTGTGTGCTGATCTAGAGTGCATGGCCCTTTGTGTGCATGTCCAGAGCTCAGGGCAGCAGGTCAGTCAGTATTGTGTCTGCGTGGGCTTGGGACAGATGTGGCCCAGCTATGCAGGTCAGTGCTGGCCTAGAGCTTGGTACTGTGACTGGGTGCCTTGTTCATGCACAGATCTGGGAGGGTCATAAACTGATATACACATGCTGAGAGCTCAGGGCTGTGGGGTAGGGTTGCAGGTCTGCATGGCCTGGGGGCAGGTGGAGCCTGGATATGGAGATAAGTGCCCACAGGCTTTATGTGTTGTCAACCAACTGCAGGGGGCAGGGATAGGGATTTAGGGCTTGGGAGGGATGGCTCCAGACTGCACTTTTGCAGGAGAGTTGGATAGTGCTGGGACAGGTGTGTGCACATTTAAGGTGGGGGGTTGGGGTGGGCACATACATGAGGGGTTGGTGGGACAGGTGTGCTTGGAGTGTGGGGAGGAGAGTCACGTGATGACATTCAAATGCATGGGGTACAGGGTGAGTCCCGGGTCATTGGGCTGTGCTGGTGAGGGTAGCACATTCAAGGAATGCAGGTTGGTTTACTTTCTAGTCCCCATCTCCCCATCTATGCATTCCTGAGGGCTCTGGGTGTCCATGCTTGGTTATTTGCACCAACCAGATGGTCTCCAGTTCTCTGCTTCTCAGTTCTTCAGCTTTTGCAATCAGGGCCTCCCTATGTGGTGCAGAAGTCTCTCCCAGGTCACTTACACCCTGGAATCACCATCTCAGTCACCCTCCCATACTTTCTTTAGCTATTATTTGGAGCAGGGTTGAACTTGACCTATCCTATTCCACAATCTTCCCAGAGCTCTCCCTAAAGAAAATCTTTTTATTCCAAACAACTGTAAAGGATTTGTTCTTTCTTCTTATAAAAGAAGAGGTTCTAGAAATAATTACATTCATTTGAAATGTTATAAGTTGTATAAAATATGTTTAGTTAATATTATAAGATTATAAAAGATTTTCTAACCTTCTGTTAGTTACTATTCTGCAAAATACTAAACAATATAATGTTGCTAGTTATAGTTTTAATTATTTTAAAGGACATTATATGTCACAGAAACATCCAAATTTCCTTGACAGTTACCTCATTTTACTCTAGTGCTTCTCTGAAAATGCTTGCAGTCAGCTACAAATCTGAATGTCATCTTCAACAAAAAGAGACGTTTAAAAGGAAGCAAGACAAGTTTATAAATTATGTTCTACCCATAAACTAACACAACCTTAGTGAAAATGTAAGGAAGAAACTGAACTTCTGTTTTTTTTCATTATTAACTAAAAAAAAATAACAACAAACAAACACAAACATTCTTAACTTATGATCATTCCAGTCTACATAATCAATAATTCACAATATCATCACATAGTTGCATATTAATCATCATGATCATTCCTTAGAACATTTGCATCAATTCAGAAAAGAAATAAAAAGACAACAGAAAAAAATTCATACATGTCATAACCCTTACCCCTCCCTTTCATTGAATTTATGTTTTAACTGAAGTGCTTACATGTTTAAACCAGACTTCTGGTACTGTGCACGATATCTCTCCATCTGAGTTATTGGTTAGACCCATTTCTGTGGTCCTTAAAGCTGTAAAAGTTTCAGCCACATCACATGTACGTGCTCCAGAAGTAGACGAGAACATGCAGTTACTGAAAACTCCTTATTACTATGGACACTTTTAGCTCTGCCTGCTGGAAAAACTAAGTTGCTTTACTTCTTCAGTGGACACTGCCTCCAGAGTAGCTCTGTTGCTTAGTGTCAGAGGGCACCTTGAGAAAGTTTGATGGAACTCTGGTGTCTACCATTCTGTTTTGCAGAGGACCAACAAGGCTGGGCTACAAAAACTGTACAGAGAACATACCTCCCTGTGCTATAATTGACAAAAAGATGTGGTTGAAATCTAAAAGACACAATTAACACTAAGTTCTGGTCCAATGAGAGGACAGCATGTATAGTATTATAAGCTTAACACCCATTGCAGCTCAAGAAAAAAAAACTTGTGCATTAATTAGTATTAAATCCTGCACAAATATACCAGATAAATATGACAATATCTCTTCAATACTAAATCACGTGTAAAATGATATTAATCATGTTAAAGATTATAGTAAACTGAACTCATTTTTTCAGTGATTAATGAACTTACCCATGAAAAAGAAGAGGCCTTATTAGTATACCTTTTCTTTTTCTTACTGCATGCTTGTATTACTCTTGCTGATGTTGTATTGTATCTGTGACTTTATGTCCAGAGTATCTTCCAGATGACTATAAGAACTTCTTTCCCCTTGCTCAGCAGGATGAAATTACAGAAGTTGGGACCATCATCCATTTTCCATTAGTAAGAAATGCTCATGAGATGCCATTTTTTAAGAGTAAGAAAATATCACATAAAAGGGGGGATTTGATAGCTGGATGGACAGAAAAGTACTGAATATAATCCTTTAGCTGGAAAATGTTAGTATAGTCTTCAGTAGCTAAAAAACCATTTATTATGGTCACTACTCAAGCAGCCTCAAGTTATTTTAGGTATAAAAAGCCCTTGTTAAAATAGTTTGCTGTACGGGTGGGCCACAGTGTCTCAGTAGGTAGAGTTCTCACCTGCCATGCCAGAGACCTGGGTTTGATTCCCGGTGCCTGCCCATGTAAAAATAATAAAAATAAATTAAAAAAATAGTTTGCTGTTGGTCTAATCTCAACAATAATAAAAAACTTACTCTCTGTTCCCAGAAATCCTCCTAGCACTGCCTAAAAGATGATGCAAGAGAAATCACCAAATGGTCTAATAACCAGCAACTTCTTCTCCTTTAAAAACAAGGTTGAATGAGTAGAGGACTTCTAAGGTAACAGGACACGGCCAAACTAAGCTTTTCATCTATATTTTTCTCTTCTGGATTGGACATTTCTTTGTTTGGGGTTTTAAAAACCCAAACCACACTTCCCACTCTGAACTGGTCTTGCAAAACTTTTCCTTAAGTTCCTTATATGTGCACCTGTAATAAACTCACTTTTTCACCAAGATAAAGAGACTTGCTTCTTTGTTTGATGTGGGATCAGGCAAGATAATCATTAAAGACCATGTTTTTTATATATCAATCTTCAGAATAATTTGGGTTTCCACAGGTACTGGCACACTTCTAAGCAAAGATGGTGTTCAGTGATTGGAGAGAACACTCTGCAGTGTGGACATGCATGCCTTTCCATTTGCTTCACACTCATAATGTAATATCCCCACCCACCACCATCTCCCTCTCAGAGTTCCCTGGAGGACTAGTGAACCCAAAGTTTGCTCACATCTTGGGACCAGTGCAGTAGCCTCTCATTCTTTCTGTCCATCTTCATCATTGCAATGAAGTTGTGCCCTTCCAGGGCCAGACACCCTAGAGAATGAATCTCATTAGGCTCCTGGCCTGCTCTAAAACATTGTGGCCAGGATGGGAACAAGGCATGTTTTGCAGTAGGGTATGGCTCATTTGTGGGAATATATGTAACTAAAGAAAATAACTTTAAGGTGGGGGAGGGTTCAAGCTATTATGCTAGGGTTGACTACCAGGATCTAGGTTAGGAGAACTGAAAGAAAGATAAAAGTCTAAGCATTTGAGAGTAGGCTTCATGGGTATGCAAGACTGGCTTAACTCTGGAAAGAAGAAGGTTTGTATGGGCAGTCCAGAGGCCAGGCCTACAGCCAAGATACCAGACTTAAAAGGAATGGTTGGAGAAGGGAGTTTGCAAAAGAGATGGGGAGTTGGAAACAAGAGTATAGCCAACAATGAAGAGATTTCAAATGTCACACTAGCCATGGTAGAGAAGTTTCAGACTAAGAATTTTAGAGAAGAGAGGAGGCTGAGTTCTGAGAGAAAGAGAAAGTCAAGTTTGGCTCTCTGCTTGGGAAACAGGAACCAGAAGGCTGATTCAGGAACAATGTGTTCTAGGTCAGAACTGGTGCTGTTTCCTTGCTGTGTGAATTCCCAGAGAAGGTTGGTTATAACCAAAGTGGCTAGATGGCAGCAGTCCTGTTTTATAAGGGTGGGAGATGGGGGTAAGAATGGAGGTTTAGTGAGGTTTTGATTCAAGTACAAGCAGCCAGTAAGAAGAAGCCAGGAAATCTTTCTCCATTCTGACTAGGATATTCATGCAAGGCTTAGGATCATTACCTGGAGAATAAATGGTCCAGCTGTTATGCCTGTATTTACTAAAGACAAGGAAAAAGGGAAAACTGGCACAGTCCATAATGGAAGTGTTTCAGATTGCCCACTATGAGGACCAGGAAGCACTAGGATGGGTGAACATATTAATGAAATGATAGAGTAGCTTTTTTAAGAGGTCTAGGCAGCATTCTCTGGGGCATTGTTTAGAACAGTATGGCTTTGAAGACAAAAGCCACACTAATGACTGATATTTGATTTAATAATGGGCATTTTCACTCTAAAAGTGCACTTTTCACTTTGACTTTGCTTCAGTCAGTTTTATTCTTTCCCATTCCACAGTATCTCTCTCAACATTTCATTACTAGTTTTTGCCTATTCCCTTAATGGAAAATTTCTCCACTGAATCTTCATTTTCTCCTGATCATCCAAACTTCATTCTTCATGTAACCTAGATCTAATCCAATGTAATCCTCATCTAGAGCAAAGAAAGTTATCATTGAGGTTTCTGTTTAGGGATTGACTAACTATGGCCCTTGGGCCAAATTTAGCCCTCTGTTTTTGTATGGCCTGTGAGCTAAGAATGGGTTTTATCATTTTAATGGTTGAAGAAAAATCAGAAGAAGAAGAATATCTTGTGATGTGAAAATTATATGAATTTAAATTTTAGTTTCCATAAATAAAGCTTTTTTTGGAATAAAGCCAAACTCATTTGCTTACTCCTAGTCTATTGTAGTTTATAGGCAGAGTTGAGTAGTTGCAAAAGAGACCATATGACCTACAGAGCCTAAAATACTTATTATCTGGATCTTTATAGAGAAAAAATTTCTGACCTCTGCTCTGATTTAATGGAAATGAACTAGAGTTGGGTGAAGGGAGAGGTGTTAAAATGAACAGAACTTTTAAAATTTGCTCTTAGACTAGAAAAGTAGTTGGACCAGTAAGGCTGGGTGGGCAGATGGGGGTGGATTCAAGTTGGTCTTCAGGAGAAAAGTGAGAGAAAGAATGATGTTCGAAAATATACCCTTCATGCCTTTATTGTTAAGACTGGCTAGATGGAGACAGAGAAATGCCAATCCATATCTAGTAGGATTGAAAGGTTAATTACAAGCATGCTGGGGACAGGGAAGCCCCTTAATGAAGGCTGAGGCAGGGGTGGGTGGTGCATAAGAAAGCAGGCAAATGAAAGAATGCTGAATGGCTTAGGTAGTAATATGCATAGCCATTATTATGTTTATAAGAAAAGAAAGAACTACTTGGGATCAGGGATTGTCAGTGTCATCTCCATTTCCTTCTCCTTTGACTCCCAGAATGGAGAAGCTTTCAGAATAGAGTTTCCCTAGAGATGAGCTTCTCAAATTCCTTCGTTTTAAAAATGGTGAATCAGGCCCTAAGAAAGGAAGCAATTTGCCTCAGGTGGCCTGAAAGGGTAGCCAGGGAGTGACTGGCCTTGAACTTTTGTTCTTCTGAAATGTCTCAGTGGCCTCTCTTCCCATTTTCTTTCCCAGAGTTCATTCTTCACCAAGCAGAGGATGGCCAATTTATTTCCATCTTCTTGTACCTCTACCTTTCCCCACCACCTCCAAAATGTTCTGGTCAGCCACAGCTTTTAATGACTAGGGATATATGCCTAATAATGAGTATAATAAAATAGATAGCATTTATTAGGTACGCACTATAGGCAAGGTACACTTCTAAGCATTTTATATATAGTAACTCAGATAATCTTTGAAACAACTCTAGGATCATTATTATCAGGGTTCAGAGGCACAGAAGGAAGTAGCTCCCTCCAGGTGATTCAATAAGTAAGTGTGAAATTCCAATCCAGGTGGTTTACTTGCTGAATCTGTGTGCTTACATACTACTAAAGCTGTCTTTAGGAAAGTGATGGCTAAAAACACATTCTTTCCCACTCCCCAGTTTCACACCCTATCAGTGTTTTTCTCTAAGTCATGAGTGTGACATTCTTCTGCTAGGAGAATTGCATTTAAGAGAAGCCTAACAAAGTTAACCCAAAAAAGTGATTCTTTAAGGGTGGGATTTCAAGTGCATTAGGGAAATATTTTTTGACAAGAGGTTTTCTTTCATGTAACCCAAATTACATTGTCTAAGGGTAGTTTTCTGCTATCCAAATCAAATTTTTTCCTCCTCCCCCCTCCCTCAAATTCAGAGCCCTGATGAGCTCTTGACAAAAGGGGTCTGTGTTAACTAATCAATATACTCAGGGTTAACAAAGGAACTGGTGGATTGTAAGTTTTTCACAGCACCTTGCATAGAATAAATATTCAATGCATATTTAATGACTGAGTTAAATTGCTCTTTTCTTGTCATTATTTTAGGAAAGCATATCTGTTTTCAAAGCTCCTTGGCATATGCTCTTTCTAACATGATATTCACCATGGCAAATAAGGAATTATCAAATTAGCATTGTGGATCAAAGGTTGGGAAGGTATGTTAAAATATTTCCAGTCAATGCTCTAAAGCCATATTGACTCACTGACCATCCCTGGAGGGATAAAAGACACTTTTGATAATTGACTTAAGTAATTACCCAATATTAGGCTTGAAAACATTAAGATAAATACTGGGGTGAAAGAGAAATCTACGGCAAACCATCGACTTGGTAGGAGCAGTGTCATAGGCCTAAATCAGTCATTTCTTTCAAGCATGGTTGGATATAAACTGAGGACTCAGAATGACCCTTGGAGTTTTGGAAGGAGGTAAGAACCAATGAGCAAATGGGGATTTCACAAAACATAAGGGATTGGCATTAGCCAAGCCAGCTTCCTCAATATTGCCAGATGAAAAAACTGAGGCCCATAAAAGGAGTTGAAAAGCTCCATGCTAATGATTTGCACAGTGTTATACAAGGAGTCAGTAGCAGAGCTGATGCTTGAAAGCAGGTGCCTTGATTCAAAGTTTAGTGCTCTTTTCACAATGCTGTGTAAAAGATTAGACAAGAAAACATTAAGGATCCTTCTAGATTTAATAATGTATGATGCCAACCCCTGTGAAAGATTTCTTCAGTTTTGGGAATCCTTGCAGAAAGATGTGGATTGTGACTGAAGTAGTGGGTCTAGAATTTTGGGAAGCTTCTTGGAGTGAATTGGTTTTGGGATAGTCATTCCTCAAGCAAGGCCTAGGAATCAATAAGTCGCAGGGCCTGTAGTCTCATTTATGATATGGACGGTCATTAGTGAACACTTCACTTTCTCTGCTTATCCTCCTCCCTCTTCTTTCTCTTCTTTGTCCTCTTCCTCTTCTTCTTCTTCATTCTTTACCTTTTTAAAATTTCCATGTTAAATATCTTTTAAGGTAACTTATCCTCAGTTTATCATAGAAAATTAGTATTTGCTTAGATACGCTGAGTTCAAATTATGATGTGACTTTTAGTAGTTATGTGATTTTGGACAAGTAAATACTCTGAGCTTCAGAGTTCTCATCTGCAAAATGGGGCAATATCTACTACCCAGTGTGGTAAAAGTTAAGTGTGATGATGCATATAAAATATAATAAAAAGCCACTCTCATTTTTGTTCGTACCTGTAAAGGATTGTATTTTAGAAGATGAGTTATGGGGAGAAGGCACTGCTTAACTCAAATGAACAACTCTTTCTTGTTTCATTTTTTGTTTTATAGTTTTATTTTTCAATTTGTAGTTTTGATTCTTCAATCAAGCTAGTTGCCTTTAACTTTTTTCTCCATTTAGTATTTCCTATTATATACTAAATTCCCTACTTCTCTTCACATTATATTTTTCATGGGAAAGTATCTCAATGTCTACTTTAATATTCTGACTTCATCAAAGACCTATTTATTAATTCCAAAAGCATTTCAAGTGAATCCAAAATGAAGTATATAAGTAGGGAGATATTTCACATAAAGAAGGGTACCTATCTGTATTAGTTTCTTAAGCTGCTGGAATGCAATATAACAGAAATGGAACAACTTTTGAAAAGGGAATTGATTAAGCTTCAAGTTTACAGTTGTAGTGCCAGGAAAATGTCCAAATTAAGGCACCAATAAGAGATTACCTTCATTTAAGAAAGGCTAATACCATCCAGAACATGGTTGTCACCTGGAATACAGGTGGCTGGGATCTACTTGTCCTTGTTCCCTGTTCTTAGCTTCCAGCTTCTGATGCCAGTAGTTTCTGAGTGTCTGTGGTCCTTCACTAACAATTCTGGGACACAACTCTGGGTTTGGGCTTTCTTAGCATCTCATGGGAAGGCACATGGAAACTTCTTGTTGGGCTGTACCCATTCTAGGCATACTCTCTCTCTGTGGGCACTCCAGGCATCTCCAAACATTTGTGTCTCTAAAGTAACTGTTCTCCAAACATCTGTATCTGCTCTGCTTTGAGGGTTCTTCAAAATGTTTACCCTTTTAATGACTCTAGTAAACTAATCAAGGCCCACCTTGAATAGGGGAAGTCACATCTCATCTAATTAAAAGATCACACCCACAACTGGGCACATCGCACCTCTGTGGAGATAATCCAATCAGAAGTTTCCACCCTGCAGCATTGAATCAGGATTACAAGAAATGGCTGCCCCCACAAGGTTGAACCAAGATTAAAACATGGCTTTTTCTGGGGCATATATTACTTTCAAACTGGCACAAAAATCTTGTCTTTTTGTTAATTAAAACTTTTTTTATTAGAGAAGCTGAGTATTTACAGAACAATAATGCATATAATACAGGATTCCCATGCAACTTCCCATCACCAACACTTGCATTGGTAAGGAGAATTTGTTACAATTGATGATAGCAACTTTTTTGTAAATCTATTTTTTTCTTAAAAAATAAGTAGCTACATTTTTTACAATTGCTGAATGATTGCTAAAGCAGCACTATTAAATATTGTCCATAGTTTATGTGGGGGTATTTTTTCCCCATGATCCCAACCTATTTTTCATATGCACATTTATTTTATTACTCATCCATCCACACACTGGATAATCACATGAAAGCTTTATAATTATACAATCATTATCAAAGATCAAGGTTACTGGATTACAGTTCAACAATTTCAGGTATTTCATTTTAGCTATTTCATTACACTAGAAACTAAGCTAAATAAAAAGAAATGTCTATATAATGAGTAAGTACTTGTTTCAGCTTGCTAAAGCTGCCAGAATGCAACACACCTGAGATGGATTGGCTTTTAATAAGGACATTTATTTAGTTACAAATTTATAGTTCTTCAGAGGAAAGGCAGCTGGCTTTCCTTTGGCTTTCTCTGTTACATGGGAAGGCACACAGCAGATGTCTGCTGAGCTTCCCTTCCAGCTTCTGGGTTCAAACAGCTTTCCTTAGGATGATTCCTTTTGACATCTCCAAATGTCTGGGTCTGAGCTCCAAGTGCTGAAATGAGGTATGCTGAGCTGCTGAGCTCTCTTCTGACCTCTCTCTTTTAATCCTCCAGCTAATTATATTAAACATCACTCATTGCTTAAGGCACTTCCCTTAGCCAAACTGAAGATGGAATCAGCTATAGATGAATTTCACATGCTGATGAAATAAGTCCACAGCAACCTAACAAAGGGGTATCCTCACCTGACTAAGTTGACACCTGAACTTAACTATTATACGTCCACTCCTTGTCAATTTGGTAACCATACACATCAAGTTAAACCATATTTAGCTTCCAAAAAGTATACAATAACAGACATATTTTTCACCTAACAATGATCATCTGTTCTGCATAGAATGCACTAGATCTTTCCATATACAAAAATGCATTCATTTTATCACATCACAAAAGCTCCAAATCATTTCACTCCCCTTAACTGACTGCAGATTCAATCAGCTGTAGATGAATTTTACATGCTGATAATTTAAGTCCATAGCAATAGAACAGGACATCATGTCTTGGCCAAGTTGACACCTGAACCTAACTAATGCAATAGTCATTATCATATAAATGAATAAATCTTTAAAGATAGAATTACAGTTATCAGAAATGCAGATAGTTTTGGGTAAGATGATAACTCCAGTTCCTTAACTTGTAACATGAAGGTGTTCACTTCACTCATGTACATGTAAGGCCAGCTCTCATACACAGAGTATTTCAATCAGGCTTAAGTACTGCTGATTTTGTAAACTAATCCATTAGGGTACCTTGTATAATTGCATAGCCATGTCTCCACCATCACAATCTATAAGGGCATTTACATTTTTTCTGCAGAGAATCTCATACCTCTCAGCCATATCCCTTGCTTATTGGCATGCATTTAGCTTTATCATATTGCCTTTGTTACATTCAATGGAAGCATATTACAATACCACTGTTAATTATAGACCCTAGTTTGCACTGATTGTATTTTTCCCTGAATAGAATTCTATCTTCAGCACATTGCAATTTGATCCACATTTGCTCTCCCTCATTGAAAAATATTCTTATAATTCTACATTTAATCATCATCGTTTTCAATTTTCAGTATTGTTCAGTTATAACATCCAAGTCCTTATCCTCTGTCTTTCCTCTGGTGTCTTACATGCCACCAGCAATCCCCCCTCAACCATACTCACACTTAACTTTGTTCAGTGGCCCTACGATATTGTGCTATGATCAGATAGTGTTGTGATATCCATTTCTGATTCTTTACAATCAGTCTTACTGTACATTCTGTACTTCTTCAGCATCAATTGCTCAATCTCTACCCTCTCCTGAAAACTTAACTTTGACCCTCAAAGTACACACACTAATATTAGTTTGTATTAGTGAGACTATACAATAGTTGTCCTTTTGTTTTTGGCTCATTTGACTCAGCATAATGTACTCAAGGTACATCCAGGTTGTTGCATGCTTCATGACTTTATTCTGTCTCACAGTTGCATAATATTCCATTGTATGTGTTTACCACAGTTTGTTTAGCCACTCATCCATTGATGGACATTTGGGCTGTTTCTATCTCTTGGAAATTGTGAATAATGTCATAATAAACATCAGTGTGCAAATATTTGTGTTTTTGACTTCCATTCCTCCAAATATATACCTACTAGTGGGATTGCTGTATCACATGTCAATTATTTACTTAGTTTCCTTAGTAACCACCAAACTGCATTCCAGAGTGATTGCAGCATTCTACATTCCTACCAATAGTGAATAACTGTAACTCTTTCAATACATCCTCTCCAGAACGTGCAGTTTTCTGTTTTTTTTGATAATGGCCATTTTAGTAGGTGTTTGATGATATCACATTGGGGTTTCAATTTGCATTTCTCTAATAGCCAGTGAACTTGAGCATCTTTCATATGTAATATCTTTTGGGGGCCCAGAGGGTGGCATGTGATATTTCAAAACTTTTATGTACCTCGGAATAGCCATGTTTTTAATGAAATTTTATTGAGATATATTATATATTTACATACCATACAATAATCGAAAATGTGCAGTTTTTCACAGTATCATCATTTAGCTGTACATTCGTCATCACACTAGATTTTTAAACAGTTTTGTTTCTCCAAAGGAATAAAAATAAGAGTGAAAGTAAAACTATGCATAAAAAAGAACACCCAAAACATCCCATAACCCCCACATCCTATTATTTATTCACATTTTGTCTTCATTTTCTTACTCATCTGTACATGCACAGAATAAAGGAAGTGTCAGTCACAAGGCTTTCACAGTCACAAAGTCACCCCCTAAAAGCTCTGTAGTTATTCAATCATTTTCAAGAATCAAGGCTATTTGATTACTGTTCAACAGTTTCAGTTTCCCTCTGGCTATACTGGAGTAGCATCTTGGAGTAACATCAATTCCATGATGTCAGGGCTAGGTTCATCCTCAGAGGTCATTTCCCACATTTCCAGGAACATTTACATATGTTGGAGATAAGTTCCAAGTAGAGTGAGGTCAGTGAGACCACCTTCTGAGATTGCTTACAGAGAAAGACCAGTCATAATCAATAAAAGAGGTTCTCTGGAGGTGACTCTTACGTATAATCATAGGTACTCTTAGCTTCTCCTTTGCAGGAGTAAGTTTCAAAATGATAAGTCCCAAGGTTGAAGACCTGCCCATCAAATTGGCAGTCCCCAATGTTTGTGAGAATGTCAGGTCTTCCCCAGGTAGGGAATTTTAATGTCTCCAGTTTCCCCCCAGTCCCTCTAGGGGACCTTGCAAATACTTTAACAAATTCTGTCCACATTACTCGGGGTTGTATCAGGGCATCACACCAACTTGTATAATCCAATAAGATCTCACTCCATATGCAAGATTCCATGAAGTTATATTGTTCAAATAAGCAGATCCTAGATGTAAAATTAGATGGCATGTCACCAAAAATATAAATTCTGCATCAAATAAACATCTCTTCCTTCATTCTAATATAGGAGCTGAAGTTTTAAAATACAGTCAATATCATCCTTAACCCTTTAGTCCTACACAGGTCAACTTCATTCATATATCTAATTGAAGCCTGATCACTTTTTCAGTGTTTTTTTTAACAGTTGCTTATTGGGGTAATGTTGAATTTCATAGTTGCAGAAATCTAGGTCTGAGTCTCAGGTGTAATACAAATACTCAAAGTTCCAGGAATGAGCATGTTATACCAAAGAGCTCAGCATCTCAGAATTTAGATATAACAGTTAGAATTCTGAACAGATGTGTGCTGGTTTGAAAGGATTTATGTTTGAATCCTAATCAATCTTGTAGGAGCAACTGTTTCTTCTAATCCCTATTCAGTACTATAGGCTGCAAACTTGATTTGGTTATCTCCATGGAGATGTGACTCAATCAATTGTGGGTATTAAATTTGATTAGATGGAGACATGCCTCTGCCCATTCTATGTGGGTCTTGATTAGTTTACTGGAATCCTATAAAAGAAGAAGTATTTTGGAGAAAACTCCAGAATGCTGTAGAACCATGAAGCAGAGTCCACCAGCCAGTGACTTTGGGAGATGAAGAAGGAAAACACTTCCAGGGGAGCTTCATGAAACAAGAAGCTGGAAGAGAAAGCTAGCAGACTTCCCCATGTGCCCTTCCAGCCAAGAGAGAAACCTTGAATGTCATTGGCTTTCTTAAACCAAAATCTCTTTCCCTGGATGCCTTAGATTGGACATTTCAATGGACTTGTTTTGGTTTGGACAATTGCACAGCCTTAGAACTGTAAGCTAGCAACTTATTAATTTCCCCTTTTAAAAAGCTGTTCCATTTCTGGTATATTGCATTCCAGCAGCTAGCAAACTAGATCAGCATCCCTAAATTATGCTGTCCAAGTGCTTATACTCTGTCTTTCCTTCTGGTGTCATACATACTCCCAGCCCTCCTCCTCCACCATGCTCACACTCGGTTTAATTCATTGTATTTACAATATTGTATTCCCAGATGATGATACTATTGTGATATTCATCTTTGGATCTATACAATCAATATTGTTGAACATTCCATATTGCTAAAGCATCAACGGCCCAATCTCTACCCTTTTTCTATCTACTGGTAACCTGTGTTCTTAACTTTAAGTCTCAAAGTCTGCTCATTAATGTTAGTTCATGTTAGTGAGAACATAAAGTATTTGTCCTTTTGTTTCTGGCTCATTTCACTCACATAATGTCCTCAAGGTTCATTCATGTTGTTCCATGCTTCATGATTTTATTCTGTGTTAAAGCTGCAAACAAATCGCAATTTGTTTAGCCACTGGTCAATAGATGGACATTTGGGCTGTTCTGTCTGTTGGCAATCATGCATAATGCTGCTATAAACAATGGTTTGCAAATGTCTGTGTCCTTCCCCTCAGTTCCTCTGAATAGGTACCTAATGATGGGATTACTGGATCATATGGCAATTCTATACTTAGTTTCCTGAGGAACCACCAAACTGCCTTCCAGAGCAATAGCCCTATTTTACATTTCAACCAACAGTGATTAGGTGTGCCTCGTTCTCCACATCCTGAATAGCATTTGTAGGTTTTTTTTAATTAAAAAAATAAACACAACATTTAGAAATCATTCCATTCTACATATGCAATCAGTAATTCTTAATATCATCACATAGATGTATGATCATCATTTCTTAGTACATATGCATCGATTTAGAAAAAGAAATAGCAAGACAACAGAAAAAGAAATAAAATGATAATATAGAGGAAAAATAAAAATAAAAATAAAAAATACAAAAATATATAAGAAAAAAACACTATAGCTCAGATGCAGCTTCATTCAGTGTTTTAACATAATTACATTACAATTAGGTAGTATTGTGCTGTCCATTTTTTTTTTTAGAAATCATACCATTCTACATATGCAATCAGTAATTCTTAACATCATCACATAGATGCATGATCATCGTTTCTTAGTACATTTGCATCGGTTTAGAAGAACTAGCAATATAACCGAAAAAGATATAGAATGTTAATATAGAGGAAAAAAATAAAAGTAATAATAGTAAGAACAAAGCAAAACAAAACAAAACAAAACAAAAACCTATAGCTTGGATGCAGCTTTATTCAGTGTTTTAACATGATTACTTTACAATTAGGTATTATTGTGCTGTCCATTTTTGAGTTTTTGTATCTAGTCCTATTGCACAGTCTGTATCCCATCAGTTTCAATTACCCATTATCTTACCCTGTTTCTAACTCCTGCTGAAATCTGTTACCAATGACATATTCCAAGTTTATTCTCGAGTGTTGATTCACATCATTGGAACCATACAGTATTTGTCTTTTAGTTTTTGGCTAGACTCACTCAGCATAATGTTCTCTAGGTCCATCCATGTTATTACATGCTTCATAAGTTTATCCTGCCTTAAAGCTGCATAATATTCCATCGTATGTATATACCACAGTTTGTTTAGCCACGCGTCTGTTGATGGATATTTTGGCTGTTTCCATCTCTTTGCAATTGTAAATAACGCTGCTACAAACATTGGTGTGTGAATGTCCGTTTGAGTTTTTGCCCTTAATTCCTTTGAGTAGATTCCCAGCAATGGTACTGCTGGGTCGTATGGCAATTCTATATTCAGCTTTTTGAGGAACTGCCAAACTGCCTTCCACAGTGGTTGCACCATTTGACATTCCCACCAACAGTGGATAAGTGTGCCTCTTTCTCCGCATCCTCTCCAGCACTTGTCATTTTCTGCTTTGTTGATAATGGCCATTCTGGTGGGTGTGAGATGATATCTCATTGTGGTTTTGATTTGCATTTCTCTAATGGCCAGGGACATTGAGCATCTCTTCATGTGCCTTTTGGCCATTTGTATTTCCTCCTCTGAGAGGTGTCTATTCAAGTCTTTTTCCCATTTTGTAATTGGGTTGGCTGTCTTTTTGTTGTTGAGTTGAACAATCTCATTATAAATTCTGGATACTAGACTTTTATCTGATATGTCATTTCCAAATATTGATTCCCATTGTGTAGGCTGTCTTTCTACTTTCTTGATGAAGTTCTTTGATGCACAAAAGTGTTTAATTTTGAGGAGTTCCCATTTATTTATTTCCTTCTTCAGTGCTCTTGCTTTAGGTTTAAGGTCCATAAAACTGCCTCCAATTGTAAGATTCATAAGATATCTCCCTATATTTTCCTCTAACTGTTTTATGGTCTTAGACCTAATGTTTAGATCTTTGATCCATTTTGAGTTAACTTTTGTGTAGGGTGTGAGATACGGGTCTTCTTTCATTCTTTTGCATATGGATATCCAGTTCTCTAGGCACCATTTATTGAAGAGACTGTTCTGTCCCAGGTGAGTTGGCTTGACTGCCTTATCAAAGACCAAATGTCCATAGATGAGAGGGTCTGTATCTGAGCACTCTATTTGATTCTGTTGGTCGATATATCTATCTTTATGACAGTACCGTGCTGTTTTGACCACTGTGGCTTCATAATATGCCTTAAAGTCAGGCAGTGCAAGACCTCCAGCTTCGTTTTTTTCCCTCAAGATGTTTTTAGAAATTTGGGGCACCCTGCCCTCCCAGATAAATTTGCTTATTGGTTTTTCTATTTCTGAAAAATAAGTTGTTGGGATTTTGATTGGTATTGCATTGAATCTGTAAATCAATTTAGGTAGGATTGACATCTTAACTATATTTAGTTTTCCAATCCATGAACATGGTATGCCCTTCCATCTATTTTGGTCTTCTGTGATTCCCTTTAGCAGTTTTTTGTAGTTTCTTTATATAGGTTTTTTGTCTCTTTAGTTAAATTTATTCCTAGGTATTTTATTCTTTTAGTTGCAATTGTAAATGGGATTCGTTTCTTCATTTCCCCCTCCGCTTGTTCATTGCTAGTGTATAGAAATGCTACAGATTTTTGAATGTTGATCTTGTAACCTGCTACTTTGCTGTACTCATTTATTAGCTCTAGTAGTTTTGTTGTGGATTTTTCCGGGTTTTTGACATATAGTATCATATCGTCTGCAAACAGTGGTAGTTTTACTTCTTCCTTTCCAATTTTGATGCCTTGTATTTCTTTTTCTTGTCTAATTGCTCTGGCTAGAACCTCCAACACAATGTTGAATAATAGTGGTGATAGTGGACATCCTTGTCTTGTTCCTGATCTTAGGGGGAAAGTTTTCAATTTTTCCCCATTGAGGATGATATTAGCTGTGGGTTTTTCATATATTCCCTCTATCATTTTAAGGAAGTTCCCTTGTATTCCTATCCTTTGAAGTGTTTTCAACAGGAAAGGATGTTGAATCTTGTCAAATGCCTTCTCTGCATCAATTGAGATGATCATGTGATTTTTCTGCTTTGATTTGTTGATATGGTGTATTACATTAATTGATTTTCTTATGTTGAACCATCCTTGCATAGCTGGGATGAATCCTACTTGGTCATGATGTATAATTCTTTTAATGTGTTATTGGATACGATTTGCTAGAATTTTATTGAGGATTTTTGCATCTATATTCATTAGAGAGATTGGCCTGTAGTTTTCTTTTTTTGTAATATCTTTGCCTGGTTTTGGTATGAGGGTGATGTTGGCTTCATAGAATGAATTAGGTAGTTTTCCCTCCGCTTCAATTTTTTTGAAGAGTTTGAGGAGAGTTGGTACTAATTCTTTCTGGAATGTTTGATAGAATTCAGATGTGAAGCCGTCTGGTCCTGGACTTTTCTTTTTAGGAAGCTTTTGAATGACTGATTCAATTTCTTTACTTGTGATTGGTTTGTTGAGGTCATCTATGTCTTCTTGAGTCAAAGTTGGTTGTTCATGTCTTTCCAGGAACCCGTCCATTTCCTCTAAATTGTTGTATTTATTAGCATAAAGTTGTTCATAGTATCCTGTTATTACCTCCTTCATTTCTGTGAGGTCAGTAGTTATATCTCCTCTTCCATTTCTGATCTTATTTATTTGCATCCTCTCTCTTCTTCTTTTTGTCAATCTTGCTAAGGGCCCATCAATCTTATTGATTTTCTCATAGAACCAACTTCTGGCCTTATTGATTTTCTCTATTGTTTTCATGTTTTCAATTTCATTTATTTGTGCTCTAATCTTTGTTATTTCTTTCCTTTTGCTTGCTTTGGGATTAGTTTGCCGTTCTTTCTCCAGTTCTTCCAAATAGATAGTTAATTCCTGAATTTTTGCCTTTTCTTCTTTTCTGATATAGGCATTTAGGGCAATAAATTTCCCTCTTAGCACTGCCTTTGCTGCATCCCATAAGTTTTGATATGTTGTGTTTTCATTTTCATTCACCTCGAGGTACTTGCTAATTTCTCTAGCAATTTCTTCTTTGACCCACTCGTTGTTTAGGAGTGTGTTGTTGAGCCTCCACGTATTTGTGAATTTTCTGGCACTCCGCCTATTATTGATATCCAACTTCATTTCTTTATGATCCGAGAAAGTGTTGTGTATGATTTCAATCTTTTTTTTTTTTTTAAAGAAAGACAGAGAAGGAAGGAAGGATGGAAGGAAGGAAGGGAGGAAGAAAGGGAAACATCTTTAAACATTTTCTTATTTTTTTTATTATATTTTGTTTGTTTGTTTGTTTTTTACATGGGCTGGGGCCGGGAATCGAACCGGGGTCCTCCGGCATGGCAGGCAAGCACTCTTGCCCGCTGAGCCACCGCGGCCCGCCCTGATTTCAATCTTTTTAAATTTGTTAATACTTGCTATGTGACCCAGCATATGGTCTATCTTTGAGAATGATCCATGAGCACTTGAGAAAAAGGTGTATCCTCCTGTTGTGGGATGTAATGTCCTATAAATGTCTGTTAAGACTTCCTCATTTATAGTAATATTCAGATTCTCTATTTCTTTATTGATCCTCTGTCTAGATGTTCTGTCCATTGATGAGAGTGGTGAATTGAAGTCTCCAACTATTATGGTATATGAGTCTATTTCCCTTTTCAGTGTTTGCAGTGTATTCCTCACGTATTTGGGGGCATTCTGGTTCGGTGCGTAAATATTTATGATTGTTATGCCTTCTTGTTTAATTGTTCCTTTTATTAGTATATAGTGTCCTTCTTTGTCTCTTTTAACTGTTTTACATTTGAAGTCTAATTTGTTGAATATTAGTGTAGCCTCTCCTGCTCTTTTCTGGTTGTTATTTGCATGAAATATCTTTTCCCAACCTTTCACTTTCAACCTATGTTTATCTTTGGGTCTAAGATGTGTTTCCTGTAGAGAGCATATAGAAGGATCCTGTTTTTTAATCCATTCTGCCAGTCTATGTCTTTTGATTGGGGAATTCAGTCCATTGACATTTAGTGTTATTACTGTTTGGGTAATATTTTCCTCTACCATTTTGCCTTTGTATTATATATATCATATCTGATTTTCCTTCTTTCTACATTCTTCTCCATACCTCTCTCTTCTGTCTTTTTGTATCTGACTCTAGTGCTCCCTTTAGTATTTCTGGCAGAGCTGGTCTCTTGGTCACAAATTCTCTCAGTGACTTTTTGCCTGAGAATGTTTTAATTTCTCCCTCATTTTTGAAGGATAATTTTGCTGGATATAGGAGTCTTGGTTGGCAGTTTTTCTCTTTTAGTAATTTAAATATATCATCCCACTGTCTTCTAGCTTCCATGGTTTCTGTTGAGAAATCTACACATAGTCTTATTGGGTTTCCCTTGTATGTGATGGATTGTTTTTCTCTTGCTGCTTTCAAGATCCTCTCTTTCTCTTTGACCTCTGACATTCTAACTAGTAAGTGTCTTGGAGAACGCCTATTTGGGTCTAATCTCTTTGGGGTGTGCTGCACTTCTTGAATCTGTAATTTTAGGTCTTTCATAAGAGTTGGGAAATTTTCAGTGATAATTTCTTCCATTAGTTTTTCTCCTCCTTTTCCCTTCTCTTCTCCTTCTGGGACACCCACAACACGTATATTTGTGCGGTTCATATTGTCCTTGAGTTCCCTGATACCCTGTTCAATTTTTTCCATTCTTTTCCTGATAGATTCTGTTTCTTTTTGGAATTCAGATGTTCCATCCTCCAAATCACTAATTCTATCTTCTGTCTCTTTAAATCTATCATTGTACGTATCCATTGTTTTTTCCATCTTTTCTACTTTATCCTTCACTTCCATAAGTTCTGTGATTTGTTTTTTCAGTTTTTCTATTTCTTCTTTATGTTCAGCCCATGTCCTCTTCATGTCCTCCCTCAATTTGTCAATTTCATTTTTGAAGAGGTTTTCCATTTCTGTTCGTATATTCAGCATTAGTTGTCTCAGCTCTTGTATCTCATTTGAACTATTGGTTTGTTCCTTTGACTGGGCCATATTCTCAATCTTCTGAGCGTGGACAGTTGTCTTCTGCTGCTGGCATCTGGGCATTTAGTCAGATTTCCCTGGGTGTCGGACCCAACAAGGTTGTAAGATTTTTCTGTGAAATCTCTGGGTTCTGTTTTTCTTATCCTGCCCAGTAGGTGGCACTCGTGGCACACGTTTGTCTCAAGTGTTTGAAATGGATCCCCGTGGTCACCGATCTCTGCGGCCTGGGGATTTCTGATCCAATTCTCTCCGTTGGTTCAGGGGCCACGCGTGGTGGGGGCGTCAGCCACCGCGGCTTGAGGGGACCCTGTGGCTGTTGCTGGCCGCAGCGGGCCCGGGGAATTCACCACCGGACCAGGAAGTCACCCGCGGGGGAGGGGCGTCGGTCACCGGCCGCCACGGCCTGGGGAATTCCCCACCGGACCAGGAATCCGTCCGCGGGGGGGGGGCTACTGCGGCTTGGATAGCCCTCTGATCTGAGACTTGTAGCCGTGGACTCGAAGCCGAGACTCGAAGCCACCCGCAAAAGAGGGGCACCGGCTGCCTCTGCTTGGGAAACTTGCCTCTCTGAGACTCTCAGCCAGCCCGGGAAGGAGGGAGGGAGTAACTCCGACTGCCGCAGCTGCCACTGCTCGGGAAATCGCGTGCCCCTCGGGGATCTCCCCGCAGCCGAGTCTCGCAGTCAGACTAGCCAGTCCAGACTGGGGTACGCTGTGTGTCCGTTCCCTGCCATAGCCCCGGGAGCTGTTCTGCAGTGTTTCAGTTCACCTAGTAGTTGCTTTGGAGGAGGAGGAACTAAGACGCACGTACCTTACTAAGCCGCCATCTTGGAACTCCTAGTTTTTTTTTATAATGATCATTCTAGTAGATGTGAAATGATATTTGATTGTGGTTTTGATATGCATTTTCCTAATAGCTAGTTTGAACATATTTTTATAGGTTTTTGAACCATTTGTATTTCCCCTTCTGAGAAATGTCTGTCTGTGTCTTTTGCCCATTTTTAAATTGGGTTGTTTGTCTCTTTGCTATTGAGTTGTAGAATCGCTTTATATATTCTTGATATTAAACCCTTATCTTATATATGGTTTCCAGATATTGTCTCCCTTTGGCATAGCTTGTGATTTTATTTTCCTGACAAAGTCCTTTAAAGCACGAAAGTGTTTATTTTGAGGAGTTCCCATTCATCTGCTCCTTTTTTCATTGCTCACGCTTTGACTGTAAGGTCTAGGAAACCACCTCCTATAACAAGATTTATAAGATATTTCCCTATATTTTCTTTGAAAAGTTTTATGGCTTTAGCTCTAATGTTTAGGTCTTTGATCCATTTTGAGTTAATTTTTCTCCTTTTACCCTTACTGGTAGTCTTCATTTCTACATTCTTCTCCACACCTCTCTTTCCTGTCTTTTCCTATCTGCCCTAGTTCTCCCTTCAGTATTTCTTGCAGAGCCTGTTTCTTGGTCATAAATTCTCCTTGATTTTATGTCTGAAAATGTTTTAATTTCCCCCTGATTTTTGAAGGACAATTTTGCTGGATAAAAAATTCTTGCTTGGCGGTTTTCTCTCTTAGAATCTTAAATATATCACTCCACTGTCTTCTCACCTCCATGGTTTCTGCTGAGAAATCTACATATAGTCTTATCGGGCTCTCCTTGTATGTGATGGATTGCTTTTCTCTTTCTGCTTTCAAAATTCTCTGTTTCTCTTTGACATCTGATAGTTTCATCAGTAAGTATCTTGGAGTATGTCTCTTTGGATCTATTCTCTTGGGGTAGGCTGCACTTCTTGGATCTATAATTTTATATCTTCCATAAGAGATGGGAAATTTACAATGATAATTTCCTCCATTAGTGTTCCTCCTCCTTTTCCCTTCTCTTCTCCTTCTGGGACACCCACAACACATATATTCACGTGCTTCATGTTGTCGTTCAATTCCCTGAGTCCCTGCTTGCCTTTTTCCATTATTTTCCTTATATTTTCTTTTGCGTGTCGGATTTCAGATGTACAGTCCTCCAGTTCACTAATCTTTTCTTCTGACTCTTCAAATCTAATGTTGCAGGTTTCCATCATTTTCGTTTTCATCTCTTCAACTGACTCTTTCATCCCCATAAGTTCTGTGATTTGTTTTTTCAGACTTTCGATTTCTTTATGTCCTCCCTCAACTCATTGATTTGATTTTTGATGAGATTTTCCATGCCTGTTTGAATATCCTGAATTAGTTGCTTCAACTCCTGCATCTCATTTGAATTGTTGCTTAGTTCTTTTGACTGGGCCATATCTTCAATTTTCTTCATATGGCTCATTATTTTTGCTGCTGTCTGAGGCATTTGATCTCCTTAATTAGTTTATTCTAGAGATTGCTTTCACTCTTTTACCTAGGATTTTCTTACTGGATGGCTTTGTTCTGTATGTTTTTTTTTTTTTTGAGATTCAGTTCAGCTTATTCTAGACCTTTAGCATAGGTTTGTTTAATGGATCAGAATTTTTCAGTTCTTTTTTTTCCCTTTCTTGTCCTGTCTATATGAGTCTTTTTTTTTTAGGAGAGTCTGTTTAGACATTATAGATCCCTGTCAGATTTTCCCAGACCAGACTGGCCTCATCTCAGAAGGAAAGAATCACCTGCATTAGTTTTCCTTGAGGGTACCACCCAGCAGGTTGACAGACTTTCCTATGAAGCCACTAGACTTTGTGTTTTTCCTATCTTGCCCAGTATGTGGTGCATGTCTGCCTGTGGTTTCCCACCAGTATAAAGTAATGCAGTGCCTTTAACTCCAGCAGACTCTCCTTGCTGGGGGTGAGGTTGAGGCAAAGGAGAGGTGGTAGGCTGGCTTTAATTGCTTCTGTTTTTCAGTCCCTGGTGTCTGAATTCCTTGAGGAGGGATTCCACTTGAGCTGGGCCCCACCTCTCTCCTGGGGAAGGCAAAGCCGCCAGAGAATTAACTCCTTCCACCTGACCAGCTTCTTTGTCTCTCAAACAAGCTTAATTCTGCCCTTGCCTAGGTCAGATGGAGCTTAAGAAGCCTTGCAGTTCTATCTAATAAGTTGTTAAGTAGTAGAAATAAAGCAAAAAATATTTTTCAGAGCAGGACCCCATTCCTCAGATTTGTTAATCAAGAGCTTAAGTTGATAGTTTCTCTATGTATCTCTAGATTCTATGTACCTCCTCTTTATTTTAGGGTCCAGCCCTTTTCAAGTATTTTGTGTTGTCCAATCCCAAAAACCTCTGTTCCTTTTTTCCTTTAGCCCTGCCCCCTCTGGGCCAGAGCAAAAACTCCTAGTAACTTTAGCTGTTATTTGAGGTTTATCTGAGCTGGGGTCCTATTTTCAGTAGTCAGAATTTATTAACTAATTTGGCAGTTGGAGCTTGGTTGAGCTGAACCCCTGCTGCCAGTAATGTCTCTTTCCTTTCCCCTCAGGGAACCAAGCTGTAATGCCTGTGGAGGAGGTGTGCTGGCCTCTGCAGCTTGGGGGACTTCTGTGCAAGATTGCTGCTGCTCCAGCTTGTCCAGACTGGTGTATGCTTTATGTCCTGCCACTGATTTGGCCCCAGCAGTTGTTCTGTACTGTTTCTGACTATTTACTAGCTGCTCTGGTGGACGAACTAAATTCCATACCTAGTTAAGCCACCATCTTGGAGCCCTCTACCCATTTTGAATTAATTTTTATATAACGGGTGAGATGTAGGTCCTCTTTCATCCTTTTGAATATGGATATCCAGCTCTCCAAACACCATTTGTTGAAGAGGCTGCTCTGCCCCAGTTGAGTTGGCTTGAGTGCTGTATCAAAGACCAACTCTCCATACACGAGATGGTCTATTTCTGAACACTGAATTCAATTCCAGTGGTCAGTATTTCTATCTTTATGCCAGTACTGTGCTGTTTTGACTACTGTAGCTTTGTAATATACTTTAAAGTCAGGTAGTGTGGAACTTTTCACTTAATTCCTCTTTCTCAAGTTATTTTTTGCTATTTGGTGTACACTTTCCATCCAAATAAATTTGGTTGTTGGTTTTCTATTTCTGCAAAGTAAGTTGTTGGGATTTTAATTGGTAAATTGGTTTTGCATTGAATCTATAAATCAATTTGGGTGGAATTGACATCTTAACTGTTTAGACTTCCAATCCATGAACATGGTGTGTCCTTCCACTTATTCAGATCTTCTTTGATGTCTTTTAGTGATTTCTTTTAATATTCTGTGTGTAGGTCCTTTATGCCCTTGATTAAATTTATTTCTAAATATCTGATTTTTGTTTACTATTGTAAATGGAATGTTTTTATAAATTTCCTTCTCAGGTTGCACATTACTGGTGTATAGAAACACTAGTGATTTTTGGGTGGTGGTCTTGAGACCTGCCACTTTGCTGAAGTCATTTAGCTTTGTCATAATTTTCATAGCTTTGTTGTAATTTTTAAGGAGCTTCTATATAAAGGATGTAATGTCATTTGCAAATAGTGAAAGTTTTACTTCTTACTTTCCAATATGAATGACTTTTTTTTTTTATTTTTTTTATTTTTTTTATTTTTTTAAGGAAAGACAGATAGAAGGAAGGAAGGATAGAAGGAAGGAAGGAAGGAAGAAAGGGAAACATCTTTAAACATTTTCTTGTTTTTTTTATTGTATTTTGTTTTTCCGTTTTTTGTTACATGGGCTGGGGCCGGGAATCGAACCGAGGTCCTCCGGCATAGCAGGCAAGCACTTTGCCCGCTGAGCCACCGCGGCCCGCCATGAATGACTTTTAGTTCTTTTTTTTTTGTTTTGCCTAATTGCTCTCTCTAGAAATTCCAGCACAGTATTGAATAACAGTGGTGACAATGGGCATCATTGTCTCCGTCCTGGACTTTTTTTTATTTAGGATCTTCTTGATGATGGATTCTATCTCTTTACTTGTGATTGGTTTGTTGAGGATGTCTATTTCTTCTTGAGTCAGTGTTGGTTGTTCCTGTTTTTCTACAAGGCTGTCCATTTTGTCTACACTGACTTGTTTATTGGCAAATAGTTGCTCATAGTATCTTCTAATTTTCTCCATTATTTCTGTGGAGTCAGTAGTTATGTTCCCCCTGTCACATCCAATTTCATTTTTTTGTATCCTTTCTCTTTTCTTTTTATCAGCCTAGTTAATGGTCCATCATTTTACTGATTTTTCTCAAAGAACTAACTTTGATTTTGTTGATACTCTATTGTTTCATATTCTCAAATCATTTATTTCTGCTCTTAATCTTAATTTTTTCCTTCAGTTTGCTCTGGGGTTTGTTTGCTGTTCTTTCTCTAGTTTCTCCAGGTGAACAGTTAATTGCTCAAATTTTTCACCTCCTTCTTTATAATATAGACATTTAGAGCAATAAATTTCCCTCTCAGCACTGCCTTTGGTGCATCCTATAACTTTTGATACATTGTGTTTTCATTTTTTTTGTTTGTTTTTTATTCAACATAATATACAAACACAAACATTCTTAACATATGATCATTCCATTCTTGATATATAATCCATAACTCACAATATCATCACATAGTTGTATATTCATCATGATGATCATTTCTTAGAACATTTGCATCAATTCAGAAAAAGAAATAAAATGAAAACAGAAAAAATTCATACATACCATATTTCTTACCCCTCCCTTTCATTGATCAGTAGCATTTCAATCTACTAAATTTATTTTAACATTTGGTCCCCCCCCATTGTTTATTTATTTTTAATCAACATGTTTTACTCATCTATTGGTAAGGTAGATAAGAGGAGCATCAGATACAAGGTTTTCACAATCACACAGTCACATTGTGAAAGCTTTATCATTATGCAATCGTCTTCAAGAGGCATGGGTACTGGAACATAGCTCTACATTGTCAAACAGTTACCTCCAGCCTCTCCATTACACCTTAACTAAAAAGGTGATATCTATATAATGTGTAAGAATAACCTCCAGGATAACCTCTTGACTCTGATTGGAATCTCTCAGCCATTGACATTTTATTCTGTCTCATTTTGCTCTTCCCTCTTTTGGTCAAGAAGGTTTTCTCAATCCCTTGATGCTGAGTCCCAGCTCATTCTAGGATTTTTGTCCCTCATTGCCAGGAGGGTCCACATCCCTGGGAGTAATGTCCCACATAGACGGGGGAGTGTGGTGAATTTCCTTGTCATGTTGGCTGAGAGAGGCCACATCTGAGCAACAAAAGAGGTTCTCATGGGGATGACACTTAGACCTAATTTTAAGTAGACTTAGCCTATCTTTCAGGGGTTAAGTTTCATATGAATAACCCCCCAGATTGAGGGCTGAGCATATTGCTTTGGTTTTCCCCACTGCTTTTGAGAATACCAAGAACTCTCCACGTGGGGACGTTGAGTTTTCCTCCTTTCTCGCCATTCCACCAAGCGGGTTTTGCAAATACTTTTTTATTCACTGTTCAAATCACTCCAGGATTTATTTGGGCATCACTCTGGACAAACCTACTAAATATCATGCCCTACTCAAGGTTCCATGTACTTATGGTGTTCAATTAAGCTGTCCACATAAGTTATATAAGGAAATGCACTAGAAAAAAATATAAATTTTTTACCAAATAAACATTTTTTGCTTTAGCCTCACACATAAGTTGAAGTTTTAAAATATTAATTACCATCTATTTTCAACACCCTGCATTATTGACATTCTTTTGTTCTTCCTCATGCAAAAACATTTTTAAATTAGTACATTTAGTCACTATTATACACTCTAGGCATTCCTAGATTATACCATCTCAGTCTTTATTGTCTATCTTTCCTTCTGATTTCATTTGTGCCCACAGCCCTCCTCCCTCTATCATTCTCACATTCAGCTTCATTCAATGTCCAACAATTATTGTGCTATAATCAGGTAGTATTGTGCCATCCATTTCTGAACTTTTACAATCAGTTTTGTTACACAATCTGTGTCCCTTCAGCTCCAATTACCCAATGTCTACCCTATTTCTATCTCCTGATGACTTCTGTTCTTAACTGAAATTCTCCAAGTTCATTCAGTAAGGTTAGTTCATATAAGTGAGACCATGCAGTATTTGTCCTTTTGTTTCTGGCCAAATTCACTCAACATAATGTCCTTAAGGTCAATCCATGTTGTTACATCCTTCATAACTTTATTCTGTCTTACAGCTGCATAATATTCCATCATATGTATATATCACAGCTTGTTTAGCCACTCATCTGTTGATGAACATTTGAACTGTTTCCATCTCTTGGCAATAGTAAATAATGCTGCTATTAACATTGGTGTGCAAATGTTCGTTTGTGTCTTGCCCTCATGCCTTCTGAGTAGATACCTAACAATGGTATTGTTGGGTCATATGACAATTCTATGTTTAGCCTTTTGAGAAACCCCCAAACTGTCTTCAACAGTGGTTGTACCATTTGACATTCCCACCAACAGTGGATAAGTGTGCCTGTTTCTCCACATCCTCTCCAGCACTTGTCATTTTCTGTTTTATTGATAATGGCCATTCTGGTGGGTGTGAGATGTTATCTCATTGTGGTTTTGATTTGCAATTCCCTAGTAGCCAGGGAAGTTGAGCATCGTTTCATGTGCCTTTTGGCCATTTTTATTTCCTCTTCTGAGAAGTGTCTGTTCAAGTCTTTTGCCCACTTTGTAATTGGGTTGTCTGTCTTTTTGTTGCTGAGTTGAACAATCTCTTTATATATTCTGCATACTAGACCTTTATCTGATTTATCTTTCCAAATATTGTCTCCCATTGTGTAGACTGTCTTTTTACTTTCTTGACGAAGTTCTTTGATGCACAACAGTGTTTAATTTTGAGGAGTTCCCATTTATTTATTTATTTCTTCAATGCTCATTCTTTGGGTATAAGGTCTAGGAAACCACCTTCTAGTATAAGATTTATAAGATATTTCCCTACATTTTCTTCTAACAGTTTTATGGCCTTAGATCTAATGTTTACGTCTTCAATCCATTCTGGGATAATTTTTGTATAGGGTGTGAGATATGGATCCTCTTTCATTCTTTTGCATGTGGATATCCAGTCCTCTAGGCACCATTTATTGAAGAGACTGTCCTGTCCCAGGTGATTTGGCTTGACTGCCTTATCAAAGATCAATTGTCCATAGATGACAGGGTCTATATCTGAACACTCTATTCAATTCCATTGTCCAGGATAGTTATCTTTATGTCAGTACCATGCTGTTTTGACCACTGTAGCTTGGTAATATGCCTTAAAATCAGGTAACATGAGACCTCCGACTTCATTTTTCTTTCTCAGTGTACTTTTAGCTATTCAGGCCCTGGACTTTTCTTTTTGGGGAGGTTCTTAATAACCTATTCAATTTCTTTATTTTTGATTGGTTTCTTGAGGATGACTATTTCTTTTTGAGTTAATGTTGGTTGTTCATGCCTTTCTAGGCAGTTGTCCATTTCTCCTACATTGTCTAGTTTATTAGCATAAAGTTGTTCTTAGTATCCTCTCATTACTTCTTTTATTTCTACAGGGTCAGTGGTTATGTCTCCTCTTCCATTTCTGATTTTATTTAATTACATGCTCTCTTTTCTTCTTTTTGTCAATCTCGATAAGAGTCCATCAATCTTATTGATTTTCTCATAGAACTAATTTTTGGTTTGCTGATTTTCTCGATTGCTTTCATGTTCTCAATTTCATTTGTTTCTGCTCTAATCTTCATTATTTTTTTCCTTTTGTTGCTTTGGGGTTAGTTTGCTGTTCTTTCTCTAGTTCTTCCAAGTGGACAGTTAATTCCCCCATTTTTGCTCTTTCTTCTTTTTGAAAGTAGGCATTTAGGGCAATAAATTTCCCTCTTAGTGCTGCCTTTGCTGTATCCCATAACTTTTGATATGTTGTGTTTTCCTTTTCATTTGCCTCGAGATATTTACTTATTTATCTTGTAATTTCTTCCTTGACCCTCTGGTTGTTTAAGAGTGTGTTGGTGAACTTCCATATATTTGTGAATTTTCTGGCACTTTGCTTATTATTGATTTCCAACTTCATTCTTTTATGTTCTGAGAAAATGTTTTGTATGATTTCAATCCTTTTAAATCTATTGAGACTTGCTTTGTGACCCAACATTTGGTCTATCTTTGAGAATGATTAATAAACACTTGACTAAAAAGTGTATCCTGTTGCTGTGGGGTGTAATGTTCTATAAATGTTAAGTCTAGCTCATTTACTGTATTATTCAAATTCTCTCTTTCTTTATTGATCCTGTCTAGATGTTCTATCAATTGATGAGAGTGGGGGAATTGAAGTCTCCAACTATTATGGTAGATGTGTCTATTTCTCTTTTCAGTGTTTGCCTCATGTATTTTGGAGTGTTCTGGCTCAGTGCATTATTACTTATGTTTGTTATGTCTTCTTCTTGAATTGTTCCTTTTATTAATTCATAGAGTCCTTCTTTGTCTCTTTTAACTGTTTTAAATTTGAAGTCTAATTTGTTGGATATTAGTATAGCTACTCCTGCTCTTTTCCGATTGTTATTTGCATGGAATGTCTTTTCCCAAACTTTCACTTTCAACCTGTATTTATCCTTGGGTCTAAGATGCGTTTCCTGTTGATAGCATATAGATGGATCCTGTTTTTTAATTCACTCTGCCAGTCTAGGTCTTTTGATTGGGGAGTTTAATTCATTAACATCTAGTTTATTACTGTATGGGCAGTATTTTCTTCTACCATTTTGCCTTTTGGATTTTATATGTCATATCTCATTTTTCTCCTTTTTACCTTTACTAAAATAGTCTTCATCTCCACACTCTTCTCCACAACTCTCTCTCCTGTCTTTTCCTACCTGTCCCTAGTGCTTTCTTTATTATTTCTTGTAGAGCCAGTCTCTTGGTCACAAATTCTTTCAGTAATTTTTTTTGACTTAAAAGTTTTAATTTCCCCTGATTTTTGAAGGATAATTTTGCTGGATATAGAATTCTTTGTTTGCAGATTTTTCTCTTTTAGTAACTTAAGTATATCATCCCACTGTCTTCTTGCCTCCAAGGTTTCTGCTGAGAGATGTACACATAGTCTTATTGGACTTCCCTTGTATGTGATGGATTGTTTTTCTCTTGCTGCTTTAAAGATTCTCTTTTTCTCTTTGCCATCTGACTTCTGATTAGTGAGTGTCTCGGAGTACATCTATTTGGATCTATTCTGTTTGAGGTATGCTGCACTTCTTGAACCTGTAATTTTAAGTCTTTCATAAGTGTTGGGAAATTTTCCGTGATAATTTCCTCTATTAGTTTTTCTCCTCCTTTTCCTTTCTCTACTCCTTCTGGGACACCCAGAACATGTATATTCATGCACTTCATGTTGTCATTCAATTCCCTGAATCCCTGCTCATATTTTTCTGTTCTATTCCCTAGATTTTCTTTTACCTGTCTGATTTCAGAAGTCACATCCTCCAGTTCACTAATCCTATCTTCTGCCTCTTGAAATCTGACATTGTAGATTTCCATTTTTTATCTCTTCTACTGTACCTTTCATTCCCATGAGTTATGTGATTTGTTTTTTCAGACTTTTAATTTCTTCATTTTGTTCATTCCTTGCCTTTTTTATATACTCTCTCCATTCATTGATCTGATTTTTGATGAGGTTTTCCATGTCTGTTCGAACATTCTGAATTAATTTTTTCAACTCCTGTATGTCATTTGAATTTTTGATTTCTTCCTTTGACTGGGCCATATCTTCAATTTTCCTAGTATGATTCGTTATTTTTTACTGGTGTCTACACATTTAATTATCCTAATTAGTTTATTCTGGAGGTTGTTTTCACTTTTATTACCTAGGATTTTCTTGCTGGATCACTTTTTATCTATATGTTCTTTGACATTTAGTTCAGCTTATTCTAGACCTCTAGCTTATGTTTTGCTTAACAGAGCGGAATTTTTCAGTTTTTGTTTTCTTGTTTCTTGCCCTGCCTGTATGGTGTCTCCCCCCCTTTAGGAGAGTCTACTTAGGTATTATAGACCCCCGCCAGATTTTCCCAGACCAAAGTGTCCTCCTTTCTGGAGGAAAGAGGCATCTGCATCAGTTTTCCCTGAGTTTGAGACCCAGCAGGTTGAAAGCCTTTCCTAAAAGCCTCTGGAATCTGCGTTTTTCCTACCCTGCCCAGTATGTGCCACTTTTCTGCCTGCGGGTACCACCAGTATAAGGTGATACAGCATCTTTAACTTCAGCATACACTCCCTGCTGGGGGCATGGTTGAGACAGAGGAGAGGTTGTAGGCTGGCTTTAATGACTTTGTTTAACAAACCCTGATGTCTGAATTCTTTGAGGGAGGGATTCCACCTGAGCTGGGCTATACCCCTCTCTTGGGGAAGGCACAGGCCCCAGATAAACACTCAAACAAGCTTAATTCTGCCTATGCCCGGGGCAGTTGGAGCCTGAGAAGCCTTGAAGCTGTATCCAAACAGTAGTCAAGCCATATAAGCACAGCCACAGAAAAGAAAAAGGAAATCCTTTTCAGAGCAGGGCCCCCTTTCCTGGGGTTTGCCAATCAAGAGCTTAAGTTGGTATGTTGCTCTGTATGTCTCCAGGTCCTATGTGCTCCCTCCTTTCCTTCAGGGCCCAGACCTTATCAAGTATTATATACTATCCAATCCAAAAAACCTCTTTTTTTCCTTTTTCTTTTTCCATCAGCCATGTCCATCACTTGGGCAAAAAACAGTAACCTCAACTTTTACTCGAGGTTCAGCTGAGCTGGGGACCTATTTTTAGTAGTCAAAATTTGTTAATTAATTCCACAAGTGGATCTTGGTTGTGCTCAACCCCTGCTGCTGTAAAGTCTCTCTCCTATCCCCTCTGGGATACAGCCTGTGGAGGAGGGGTGCTGGCTGCCAGGGCTTGGGTACTCATTGTTCTGGGTGAGCTTGCAGCTGGCCCAGCTTGTCCAGATGCGGGTACACTGCCCAGTCACTGATATGGCCCCAACAGTTGTTCTGCACTGTTCCTTGCTATTTACTAGCTTCTCTGAAGGACGAACTAAATCCCACACCTCACTAAGCCACTATCTTGGCCCCTCCTGTCTTCATTTTCATTTTCTTTGAGATATTTACTGATTTTTCTTGTAATTTCTTCCTTGACTCACTGGTTATTTAGGAGTGTATTGTTTAGCTACCATATATTTGTGAATTTTCCCACTTTCCTCCTATTATTGATTTCCAACTTCTTTCCAGTATGATCTTAGAAACTGTTTTGTAAAATGTCAGGCATTTAAAATTTATTTAGACTTGTTTTATGACCCAACATGTGCTCTATCTTGGATAATGACCCATAAGCACTTAAGAAAAACTTGTATCCTGCTGTTGTTGGGTGTAATGTTCTGTAGATGTCTGTTAACTCTACTTCATTTATAGTGGTATTCAAAATCTCTTTTTATTCTTGATTCTTCATCTAGATGTTCTGTGTATTGATGACAGTGGTGTATTGAAGTTTCCAACTATTATTGTGGAAGTGTCTACTTGTCACTTCAGTTTTGTCATTGTGTGCCTCATGTATTTTGGGACACTTTGGCTAGGTGCATATATATTTTTGATTGCTATGTCATCTTCAGGAATTGCTCCTTTTAGTAATGCATAGTGTCCTTCTTCATCTTTTTTAATAGTTTTATATTTGAAGTCTAATTTGTGAATATTAGAATGGCCACCCCCACTGTGCCAGCTTGAAAGTTTTGTGTAACCCAGAAAAGCCATGTTCTTTAATCCTGATTCAATATTGTCCTGGGATCTTTTAGATTAAGTTGTTTCCATGAATATGTGATGGATACAATTGTAGGTGGAACATTTTGATTAGTTGTTTTCTGTGAAGATGTGTCTCCACCCATTTAGGTGGATCACTTATTGAAGTTCTTTAAGAGGGAACTATTTTGGAAAAAGACCCAGAGCTGACACAGAGATATTTGGTGAAGCAGGAAGAAAACACCCCTTGGGATGCTGTTTAAAATGAGAAACCAAAGAACCAGCACACAGGCCAAGTTGCTTCCAAGATCGGCATTTTTTTGAGTCAACATATCTTTCTCTAGGTACCTTAGTTTGGAAATTTTTATGGCCTCAGAAATGTAACTTAACAAATTACCTTTATAAAAGCCAACCTATTTCTGGTATATTGCATTTCCACCAGCATTACAAACTGAAACACTCACTACTTTCTGGTTGCATTTTGCATAAAATATCTTTAACCAACTCATCACTTTCAATCTCTTTTCATCCTTGGGTCTCAAGTAAGTCTCTTGTAGACAGCATATAGATGGGTACTGTTTTTTAATGCATTTTGATTGAGGAGTTTAATCCATTAACATTTAATGTTATCACTGTGACAGCAGCACTTGTCTTTTGGAATTTATGTATCTTACTTTTTTTCTTTTTTACTCTTACTGATAGTCTTCAGTTCTACACTGTTCTCTAGACCTTCCTCTCCTTTTTCTATCTGCATTTAGTATTTCTTGTAGAGCCTGTCACTGAACACAAACTCTCTTTCTATTTGTATGAGAATATTTTAAACTCGCCTTCATATTTGAAAGACATTTTTGCCAATTATAGAATATTTGATTGACAGTTTTTCTCTTTCAGAATGTTAAATACATCATGCCACTGTGTTTTCACCTCCATGGTTTCTCCTGAGAAATGTCTTTAACAATTGACAATCTGATTAGTGTCTTGGAATAGGTCTATGTAGATCTATTTTTTAGGGGGTATGCTGGGCTTCTCATATCTGTAATTTTATCTCTTTCATAAAAGATGGGACACTTTTTATGTGTCCCATTAATTAATTATTTCCTCCAAAATTAATATTTCCTCCATTATCCTTTCTGACCTTTTTCCCTTCTCTTCTCATTCTGGGACACCTATAACACGTATACTCATCCACTTCATACTGTCATTTAATTCCCTCAGACCTTGCTCATTTTTTCCATACTTTTGCCTATCTTTTCTTTTGTGTGTAGCATTTTAAATACGTGTCCTCTAGTTCACTAATACTTTCTTCTGCCTCTTCAAATCTGCTGTGTAAGTCTCAATTGCGTTTTTTCATGTATTTATTTTGACTTTCATTCTCATAAATTCTGCCATTTATTTCAAGCTTTTGAATTCTTTTTTATGTTTGCTCAGTCTTCTTTATATCCTTCATCTCTTTTGCCATATCTTCCCTCAACTCACTGATTTTATTTTTGACTCTATTTAGCATATTTGATTGGATATTAGATTTTCAACTCCTTTTTCTCATTTGGAGTGTTAGTTTGTCTCTTTGACTGGATGATATCTTCTTTTTTCTTAGTAGGACCCATAACTTTTTGTTGGTGTCTTGGCCACTGATTTCCTCAATCAGTTTATCCTGGAGGTCATTTTCACTCCTTTACCTAGGGTTTTCTTATTGGTTGGCTTTGTTCTCTATCTGTTTGTATGTGTGTGTATGTCCAGTTCAACTTATTCTAGATGTCTAACATAGCTTCTAGTGAACTATTCAAATCGTTTTAGCTCTTGTTTTCCTGGTTCTTGCCCTACCTAAATGCAACCACTTTTTTTTAGGATGGTCTCCCCAGATATCAACGACCCCAGTCAGGTTTTCCCAAGCAAGAGGGGCCCAGGTCTCAGGAGGAAAGTGTAAACAAGATCAGGTTTCTCTTGTTAGAGACCCAGCACGTTGTTAGATAATCCTGTGAACTCCACCTTTACCTTTATCAGGGCTGACAATTGAAATTCCTGAGGCTTTCTCTAATGAGCTACTTAGAATGGTTTAAAAAAAATCCTTTTTCAGCACCAATTCCAAAACTCAAGATTTGTCTATTAATAGCTGAACTGGTATCTGGCTCTATGTGCCTTTGGGAACATCCATTTACCAGTATTGTTAGTTGATCCTACCCCAAAAGCTTCATTTTTTCCCCATAAGCCCATCTCTGTCTGCTGGGAGAAACCTCAATTCCTTTTCTACTTGTTCTGTGTTTATCTGTGCTTGGAGCTTGTATTAAACAGTCCAAATTTGTTAATTAAAATCACAGTTGGAACTTGGCAGGGCTTCCTTCACTTTCTCCCAGCAGAGGCTGCTTCTTTTTCTCACAGGTAAGTGTTTCTGACTGAGCCTGTGATGCCAGTGGAAGAGTGGCATCAGCCTCTGGATTTGGAGGACTTTACTCAAAGTTTTGTGGTGTGGTATCAGCACTTTTACCCATTCCAGACTGGTGTATGATATGTGTCTGCTCAGTGATTCTCCCAAAGAGTTTTTCTAGACAATTCCTGGCTATTTCCTAGCTGTTCTAGAGGATGAACTAAATCCATTCTTCCCTATCCTGCCATCTTGCCACTTACCCATGTAATCATATAATATTTTTTTCACGGACAGGCACCAGGAATTGAACCCAGGTCTCTGGCATACAGGTGAGAATTCTGCCACTGAGCCATATAAACATATCACATCACCATATAAACATATAATTTTAATCCCACTCTTACAACCCCATTTGGGTGCACATTCCCTTTTTCTGGACTGTTGCAGAAGCTTCCGAAGTTGTCTCCCTACCTCTCTACTGCATTGACCCTCAAGCTGCTATCATATTTATCTTTCTATAGCATAGTTTATGCCATTATCTTGTTCAAAAACTTAAATATTTTTCCATTGTTAGTCAAATCAAGTTTAAACTTCTTAGTCTGGCATTTGTGATCCTCCTCAACCTGGTGTCAACTAACCTTTCTAATTCCAACTGTCATTGACCTTTGATATTTTTATTCCTTCTACTTGATATGTTCTCTTCTACATCTTCACTTGTTGAAACTTATACCTATTCCTTAAGTCCTACCACGAGTACCATCTTTCCAGAAAGTGTTTGCTAATTACTCAGAGAGAAGTGATTTCTCCTATGTTGGAACTCCTATAGCACTTGGACCACATAGTACCTTAAATTAAGATTAATTTTGATGTGCTTTATCCCCTCTGGCATCATACTCTACATAATATGGGATTTCAATTTTTTGTCCAAAGTTGAACAAAATCATGGAAATGTAGAGTTACAAGGATCTTCAAAGTTCAAAGATTCAACCTTCCAACACACATGAATGAATTTTCTCTATCATAGTGTTCTAGTTTGCTAGCTGCTGGAATACAATATACCAGAAATGGAATGGATTTTAAAAAGGAGAATTTAATACGTTGCTAGTTTACAGCTCTAAGGCTGAGAAAATGTCCCAATTAAAGCAAGGCTATAGAAATGCCCAACCAAAGGCATCCACGAAAATATACCTTGGTTCAAGAATGCTGATGAAGTTCAGGGTTTATCTCTCAAATGAGAAAGCACATGGTAAACACAGTCACACTTTCTCTCTCAGCTGGAAGGGCACATGGTGAGCATGGCATCATGTACTAGCTTTTTCTCTTGGCTTTCTGTTTCATGAAGCTCCCTGGGATGCATTTTCCTTCTTCATCCCCAAAGCACTGACTGATGAACTCTCTGCTTGATGGTGCTGCAACATTCTCTGCTCTCTCTGAATCTCTTCACTTCCTTTCTTGTTCTCTTTTATAGGATTCCAATAAACTAATCAAGACCCACCCAAATGGGTGGAGAAACGTCTCCACCTAATCTGCTTTAACATCCACTTTTGATCACTCAAAATCACATCAAAACCACATCAAGATGTGACTCCCTAAGTCACAACTCCAGGGAGATGATCTAATTACAGTTTCGAATATACAATACTGAATAGGGATTAGAAGAAACAGTCGCCTTTACAAAATGGGATTAGGATTAAAACGTGGCTGTTCTAGGGTACATGCATCCTTTCAAACCAGCACATTCCTACTTCTCGACCCTAAAAAAGACATGTTCTTCCCATATGCAAAATGCATCAATTCTATCACAATACCAGAAATCCTTAAACCATTTCAGTAGAAATACAAATGAAATACAAAATTAGAAACAGTACACACTCCTATCAAAGTTAGTTACAGGCATGATCTGTTCTATGGTAAATTTCTCCTCTGACTCTGGATCTATAAAAACTCAAAACAAGTTATTTGCTGCCAACATACAAAGGAAGAACATTCATAGGCTACATGTACCCATTTCCATAGGGAGGAAGGAACACAGTGGTCACCAGACCCATACAGTTTTAAAAGTCTGCAGGGCAAAGTCCATAAGATTTCAAAGGCTGAGAGTCATTTATCTTCACGGCTTCTGAAAGTGGCAGTTTCACTCTTTCCAGAGGCCTATACAGAGATCTGCCTCTCTCTGAATGCAACCTTGGATGATATAGAAGCGACCACCTTTTCCTTGGCTCCGCCCTCTCCAAGGATCGGGGTTGCACTTGGGCTCTCTGCCTTCTCCGGGACACATGCTCAATCCCTCCATGTGGTGGCAGCCAGGCTCTCCCCAAACTCTAAGGAATATGCTGCACCCTCTCCAAGGCCTGAGGTGACATAACTCTTCCACTGCAAGGTGGAAGTCCATCCTCTGCCTTCGGGGCAAACTCACCCTCTGCATGTGCTTGGGTGCGTCTACTGTCGTGACCCGAGGCTTCTTGACTTCAGATCTCAGCCTCCATCATTTTGCATATGAAGTTATTTTTCCTCCAGTGTGTCCCTTCTCTGAACCCCCAAGTCAAGAATGACAGCAGCTCTGTTTATACAGGTCCCACAGCACTGTTGCTGGATTTCTATACAGTAGCCTTGGATCATGCCCATCAGACATAAGGAATTTCCACAAATCCTTCCTGGATAACTCCATGTCCGAGCTTGGATTTCTCTGAAATGGCTGACTGGTTTCACATTTGACCAAGACCTCATGTGGGGCACTATTCTCTGAGGTCTTCCTTTCTGGAAGCCCAGAATTTTCCAGACATCAATTTCTAGTTTTTTTTCTACCCAAGAGTTCAGTTCTTAGCTTATCTCTTTCTTGTTGCATTTCACTATAAGCTGTGATGAGAAACCAGGCTGCACTTTTGACATTTAATTTGGAGATCTCTTCTGCTAAATATCCAAATTCATGGCTTTTAAAATCAGCCTTCCAGCCAAAGCCACTCACCAATTTTGCCAGATTATCTGCCATTTTAAAACGAGACTCATCTTCCTTCCAGTCTGTAATAATACGTATCTCATTTCTGTGTAAGGCTTTATCAGAAGTGTCTTTAGATCCACATTTCTATCAACAGTCTTTTCAAAGCATCCTAGACCTTCTCTATCAAGCTTTGCACAACTCCTCCAGATTCTTCCCCTTAACAATTTACAAAGTTGGTCCAGCATGCTTGGTATTTGCAAACTGCAGCAGCACCCTACTCTCTGCTACCAAAATCTGTTTTGGTTTGTCAATATTGCCCAAAGTGCAGTACATCAGAAATGGGTTGGCTTTTATAAGCAGAATTTAATCAGTTGCTACTTTACATTTATAAGGCTAAGAAAATGTCCTCATTAAAGCAAGTCTATAGAAATGTCCAGTCAAAGGCATCCAGGGAAAGATACCTTGGTGTAAGAAGGCTGATGAAGTTCATGTTTTCTCTCTCAAGTGAGAACGCACATGGTGAACACAGTCACAGTTTCTCTCTCAGCTGGAAGGGCACATGGTGAGCATGGCATCATCTGCTAGCTTTCTCTCCTGGCTTCCTGTTTCATGAAGCTTCCTGGGAAGCATTTTCCTTCTTCATCTCCAAAGAGCTGGCTTATGGACTCTCTGCTTTGTGATGCTGCAGCATTCTCTGCTCTCTCTGAATCTCCTCACTTTCTCTCTTGTTCTCTTTTATAGGATTCCAGTAAGCTAATCAAGACCCACCCAAATGGGTGGAGAAACATCTCCACCTAATCTATTTTACCAACCACTCTTGATCACTCAAGATCACATCAAGATCACATCAAGATCACATCAAGATGTGACTTCCTAAATCACACTTCCAGGGAGATTATCTAATTACAGTTTCAAACATGCAATACTGAATAGGGATTAGAAGAAAAGGTTGCCTTTACAAAATGTGATTAGGATTAAAACATGGCTTTTTGTAGGGTACATACATCCTTTCAAACCAGCACACATAGCGATCACTCAACTACTATAGCCTACTATGTGCCAGGCATTGTACCGTGGCTGCAGTTTTGGTACTAAACTAGAGGAGGCATGTTTCCTGCTCTCATAAAACTTATGAGCTTGGAGGTGGTGATAAATGGCCATAAACAAGTAAACATAAATAGTATAATAAATTGTGGAATGTGCTATGTAGAAAAATAATTAAAGGGTTCTGTCATAAAGAATGGTGGAGTAGGATGTAGCTAGTTATTTAAGATAGATTAGTTAGAGAATTCCTCTCTGAGAAGGGGAAATCCAAAGGATATGAAAGAGCCACTCATTATAGCAATCCAGGGGTAGAGCATTCTAGGCAGAGGGAACAATAATTGTGATGATGTGGAAATAAGGAAAAAGCTTGGTTTGTTTGAACAAGGCTGAAGCATAATGAATGAGGGAGAAAGTACTACAAGATAATATTGGAAAGACAAGCAATTACTATTACTATAAAGCTTCATGGACCCTGAAAATGAGTTTCTATTTTATACCAAGGATGATGGGGAGACATTTTTATTTACTTATTTTTTACTTTTTATTGTATAATATAATATATATTCAAAGCAAAGAAATAAAGAAGAAATAGTTTTCAAAGCACTCTTCAACAAGTGGTTACAGGACAGATCCCAGAGTGTGTCATGGGTAACCATATAATCCTCTTATATTTTTCCTTCTAGCTGCTCCAGAATACAGGAGGCTAGAGGGCTTAAATATTTTTTTATCATCACAATCAACTTTTTTTCCTTCTTTTTTGGTGAAAAATAACATATATACAAAAAAAAGCTATAAATTTCAAAGCACAGCACCACAATTAGTTGTAAAACATATTTCAGACTTTGACATAGGTTATAATTTCACAATTTTAGGTTTTTAACTTCTAGCTGCTTTAAAATACTGGAAACTAAAAGAGATATCAATGTAATGATTCAGCATTCATATTCATTTGTTAAATCCTGTCTTCTATGTATAACTCCACCATCACCTTTGATCTTTCCAAACCTCTCTTTAAGGTTGTTTGGGCTATGGCAACTCTAAATTTTTGATATTGGAAAGGTCTGTCACTAATATGGGGTAAGAATGTTCTGGAGAGTCTGGGCTAGGTTTCAGGACTTATCTGGACCAGGGATGTATCTGGAGGTTGTAGGTTTCTTGAAAGTTACTCTAGTGCCTGAAACACTTGCAGACTCTCCTATATTTCCCTGGGTGTTCTTTAGGATTAACTGGAATGGTCCTGGTTGGGAGTTGGTGGGTTATGATAGCTAGTAAGGTCTACCTGAAGTTTGTGTAAGAGCAACCTCCAGAGTAACCTCTCGACTCTATTTGAACTCACTCTGCTATTGATACTTTATTAATTACACTTCTTTTCCCTCTTTTGGTCAGTATGGAATTGTTAATCCCATGGTGCCATGTCTGGATTCATCCTTGGAGGTCATCTCCTACGTCATCAAGGGAGACATTATGTTTTAAGAAATTCATTTTGGTTGTCATGTGAAGAATGAATTTGGAGGCTCAAAAGCGAAAACAAAAACACATTATCACTGAATTTTTATGCAGCATCTGTACAGCTCCAGTGTATGGAAATTCACCATCTTTACAGCAGCTTCTTCCATTTCCCAATAGCTGTGATGGTTTAACTGACACTCCAATTTGAATGAGATTTTGCATTCTTTAGTGGTGAATTTATTTTTACATTTGAATTTAGGACAGTTAGTTGTTCTTAACCCCAGGGCAAAATGTCTGAAAATATTTTAAGTTGTCACAATTGGTGGTCTCAAGGTTATGCTTCTAGCATCTAGTGGATAGAGGCCAGAGATACTATACTATTAGACATCTTACAATGCATAGTTCAGCCCTTCACAACAAAGAATTATCCAACCCAAAATGCCAATAGCATCGCTGTTCAGAAACCCAGGTTTGGAGGTATGTGGTGAGGTGGGAAGAGAAAGAAGACATTAGGAATTTAAGAGACCGTCAGGGTGAAAATGGAGAAAGAGGAGGATTGACACAAAATGAGAAATTACTAACCTTCATGTATCCTTAATGCCAGAGTGGGAAACAGTTAAATTCATGTTGTCCAGTGCCATAGAAAGAAGAAACAAATGTCAAAATAAAGAATTGACTTGCCCTAAGACATGTAGTGAATTAGTAGCAGGAACAAGACCAAAATCTGCATCTTATCAATTTCCATACAGAATTCTGTTACATCATACTATCTTCCTTCTTACTAGGCCATCTGTGGCATTACCATGAGACCCTATCAGGAGGAAGGTAACAGGACAAATTAATTCTGAAACATCCTGAAGATTTTAATATTTAAGGACATCAAGATGGGTTATTATTGATCTGCTAATGAAAATGAGCATCTCTCTATGTGATTTTGAGCCATCTGTATTTGCTCTTCAGAAAAATGCCTATTCATATTTTTAGCCTATTTTATAATTGGGTTGTTTGTTCTTTTGTTGTTGAGTTGCATGATTTCTTTGTGCTTTGATTTATTTTAAAAGGTTTATTTATTCATTCACCAAGCAGCTGTTAAGTGTGAATTCTTTACCAGATACTCTATTAGAATGTAGAGATAAAGTGTTAAAGACAAACAGTTCTTGCATTTGTCAGGCAGAGGAGTAAGGAATGGGAATTTCTGACAGAGAATACACCATGTGAAAAGAATTAAAATCATGTTTCATTGAATGATTTAGGTATTTCATAGTGTTCCTAGTCTACAAAATTTATTGACCATATCTTTGCCCCTTGGTAATAATTATTCAGCTATAATATGCACATAGTACACATGGAGGAAAGACTTCAAGGAATATGGTTCAGTAGGAAGCACTGGGACTCAGTCTTTCCACCAAAATCACTACTAAACAGGCAGGAACTTTCTGAAGCAACTATTTTGAAACTCCAGAGGTCAGAAGAACAGTTTACAGCATCCAAGGAAAAGTAGAAAGAAGAGATTGATAAATTATGGTAAAGAACTTTAAATTGCTCTTTTAATGGGTTGGCTACCCATGCCCATTCCCTAACCTTGTGGAAGGCCACCATGGGGTCCAGTCCCTGGCTAGCTGCTGGGTAACAGAAAGAGATAAATATGTCCTCTTCCACAAGAACAGGGATATGCATAGCCAATCACTGGTCACAGCTTTTTTAAATTTCTTTTTATTTTTTAGAAATGATTTTATTTCATGTGCAAATAATGAGCCAACACTTTACCCATAAACTCTATTTGCAAAAACAACAGCTTTCGTAAAGAAAAGAATACAGCAAAATTTAAAAGGCACTGGGATTCTTCTGCTTCTAAAGCAGTGCCAAGCTAGATAAATAAAACTTGTTCCAATAGGAATTTCAGATTAGTGGAAATTAATAGAGTTTTAGTGCCATTTCAGGAAAAGATAATTCAGTGCTCACTCACAAAATTCATAACTGCCTATCAGAACACTTAAACCAGGTTGGAACAATCCAACATAATTAGGCCTTAATCTCAGGGGGGTAAAATGTTAGATGCTAGTAAATCAAAACAGGAAATCTTAAAAACAAAAGTATCATTTGAGGCCCGTTTTCATACAGATTGTTAATTGCTTACTGTATTCTCCCCTTCTATAACATAAATAAAAGGAGTATTGCCAAAAAAGATTTTATGTATCATTAACCATGAAATTTTGTCATTTTCCTTATTATATAAATGACACCTAAGGCCATTATCCAAATGATATGACCATTTATGCCTGTAATTCACTTCTGTACTTACAGAATTTTCATGATTTATATAAGTACAACTTATCAGTGAAGGTTAAAGTTGAGATAAAATCTAACATCCATAACATCCAATGTTTTATAGCTAGCAATTTAGGAGGGATGTATTTTTAATTATCTTTCATTTCAGTGATCTTATGGTAAAAACAAATCAATAGTTTAGAAGTTGCAACTCCTTAGAAGAGATTTTCAAACACACATATAGAATGGTTACAGATAGTGAGCTTTTTAAGAAATATCTTCCATGTCCACATCCTGTTGTAACTGCTGAACCATTTTTTCTTCCAGCTGTTTTCCTTTGCCTGCAAGAGGAGCCCGTATAAGATGGATGTTTTGCTTGACTTCTTTGATGTCCTGAACTTTCTGCAGTTCTTTATTTTTCTTTAATCTGTTCATTATATATTTAGCTTGGCGTTTTTGTTTAATTTCTTCGACTCTCTTCATTGCATCAATAGTTTTATTCTATAGCTCTCGCTGGTACTTGACAGGTTCATTTCTACGTTTTTCAAATTCAAATGAATTATCCACTGTAAGTTCTTTACCAGCTGCCTTCCTGAATGCTTTAGTCCACCTGACCTTGCGAGGATTATGCTTCCTTTTAAAATTTTTATGACACTTGGATTTACAGAATCTGAACACCTTACAATCGTTGCGGACGAACATCATGCCATGGCCGGGATAGATTGGTCCCGAACAAAAATAACACTTCTCGATCCGCATATTGAACCCGCGTGCGTACCTACGGCCAAAAAACTGGTCACAGCTTTTGATGTGAAGGTATTTTTAAGTGAAAGAAAATGAGTATAAACATTCCCAAACCTATGGAATAAGCTAATAACTCTGACATTTTAAAATATTAAAATGAACTTTGTGCAACAATTGTACAAAACAAACAAGGAGATGGTAAGTATTGGCCCAACCAAAGAAAGAGGATAAAAATACAAAAAGAAAACACCAGTTAAGAATGTAAGAATGTGGCATCCCCCAAAATCCTTTAAAATGATCTTAAAAATGCTTACAGAGATGAATGAAAGTACAGAGAAAGAACAACAGGGTAACAGGTAAGCAATGAATGAACAGTGTGAAAGTCTAAGTAAAGAGAATTTTTAAAAAGGAAATAACAGAAATATTGGAGTTGAAGACAACAGTAACTGAAGTGAAAAATGCCCTGGAGGATTTTAAAAAGAGACTGGACCTTGTAGAAGAAGGAATCAGTGAGACGAGACCCCAGAAATGAGTCTGGCTCAGGAGCAGAAATTGTAAAAGCAAAAATAGCCTAAGATACCTCTGGGACACCATCAAGCATGCTAATATATGCATTTTGAGAGTCCCAAAAGAAGAAACAGAGAAATGGGCAGAAGGAGTAGTCAAAGAAACAAAAACAGAACTTTCATAAGCAAAAAACATGAATATGCACATGTAAGAAGCTCAGAGGACACAAAACCAGATAAACATGAAGAAAAATACACACCATCATATATTTCTTAAAAATATTTTTATTGAGAAATCTTCACACACATACAATCTAACCATTTTATACACTCAATGGCTAACAATATCATCACATAGTTGTGTATTCATCACCAGGATAATTTTTAGAATATTTGCGTCACTCTAGAAAAAGAATTAAAAAGAAAAGAGAGAAAATGCACACATTCTATATGCCTTATGCCTACCTCTCACTGACCACCAGTATTTCAATCTACTTAATTTTTTTGCTGTTTACCCCCCTATTATTTATTTCATTTTTATCCCTATTTTTCTACTCATCTGTCCATACCCTGAAATAAAGGAGCATCAGACCCAAGGCTTTCACAATCACACAGTTACATTGTTAAAGATATATGGTTATGTAGTCATCTTCAGGAATCAAGACTACTGGAAGACACTTCAACAGTGTCAAGTGCTATCCTCTGCCACTCTATACAGCATAAACTAAAAAGGGATATCTATATAATGCAACTTTGATATCTCTTCGTCATTGAAAATTTATTTTGTCTCATTTCTCTTTTTCCCCTTCTGATCAAGAAGGCTTTATGCAGCCCATGATGGTGGGTCCTGGATCATCCTTGGATTCAGTTCCCACATTGGCAAGGAGATTTAAACCACTGGGAGTCATGTCCCACATAAGAGGGGAAGGCAGTGAGTTCACCTGCTGAGTCAGCTTAGAGAGAGAGGCCATATATGAGCAGCAGAAGGTGTTATCTGGGGGTTACTCTTAGGCATAATCATAAGTAGGCTTAGCTTTTCCTTTGCAGTAATAAGTGTCAAAAGGGTAAGCCCCTAAATTGAGGGCTCATTCAATTGAATTGATTGTCCCTACTACTTGTGAGAATATCGGGAATTCCCCAGATGGGGAAGGTGAATATTTCCTCCTTTCTCCCCAGTCCCCCCAAAAAACTTTTAAAATACTTTCTTATTCTCTAACCAAATTACTCTGTGATATTTCAGTGCACCACACTAAACTCTACAAACCAAAAAAACTCATTCCCTATTCAAGATTCCATATAATTATGGTGTTCAAGTAAAATGAACATACAAGTTAAATTAAATAATGTGCTACCGAAAATACAAATTTTGCACTAAGTACACCTCTCTCTCTTTGGTCTCACACAGAGGTGGAGGTTTGAAAATATGGGCCATAACATCCTTTAGCAAGTATTCTGATTTACCTTAGTCCTATCCAGATCACCTTCATTCATATCTTTAGTAGAAGTCTGATCAGTTTTTAAGCTTTCTTAACACTTGCTGAATGGGATAATGCTGAATTTCATAGCTTCACTGGTCTAACTCTGAGTCCCAGGTATCACATAAATACCCAAAGTTTCAAGGAATGACCAAAATATATACATATAGCTCAGTATCTCAGAATGTAGAAATAATAGTTACAACTCCTAAATATCTGTGACTTTTGTGAGAGCTTACAGTCTAGGAAACTCTAGGCCCGAAACTGATAATCCATGCTCTCTACTTCAATTCTCCAAGTTTATGTTATAATTAGGCCATATGAGTGAGGCATGATAATATTTGACTTTATGTTTCTAAAATTTCATTCAACATTCTGTCCTTAAGATTCATTCACCTAGTTGCATGTCTCACAACTTCATTCCTTCTTGTAGCCACTCAGTAGTCCATTGTATGCAAATAACACAGTTCCCTCTTCGATTCCTCCATTGTAGTACCCTTAGGCAACCTCCATCCATTGGGAATCATGAACATTGCCATCATAAACACCAGTATGCAAATGTTCATTCAGCTCCCAACTCTCAGTTCCTCAAGGTGTATACCTAGCAATGGGTTGCAAGATCATATGGTAACCCCACCCCTAGTCTCCTATGGAACCACCACATAGCACTCTGTAGGAGCTACACCTCACAGCTTCCCTACCAACAGTGAATAGGTACCTCTTTTTTTCCACATTTTCTCAAGTACTTGTTTTTCTTTGTTCATTTTCAAACAGTTTTGTTCTCGCATCACACAATCCAACCTAAGTAAATAGCCATGCCTTCGACATAATAATCTACATGAAGACATTTATTTTTCTTCTACAAAGAGTCCATACCCCTCCTCCATATTGTCCACTTGTTGAATTTAGTTTTGGCATAATGTCTTTGTTATGTTCAGTGGAAGCATATTATAATGTTACTGTTGACTATAGATACTAGCTTGCACTGACTGCATTTTCCCCTGTATACCATCCCATTTTCAACACATTGTTCTCCCTCATGCAAAAATATTTTTATGTTTTTACATTTAATCACCATCATTGACAACACTAGATTTTGCAAAGTTATACAGTCAAGTCTTTATCTTCTGTCTTTCCTTCTGTTATCATATGTGCCCCTAACCTTTCTCTTTCAAAGATATTCACACTCATATTTGTTCAGTGTACCTACTATATTATATTGTGCTGCTATAAGAAAATATTATGCTATCTATTTCTGGATCTATACAATCAATCCTTTTGAACAATCTTTACTCCTTTAGCATCAAATGCCTGATCTCTACCCTCTTTGTATCTCCTGTTATCCTGTATTCTCAACTTTAACCTCAAAGTTCACTCATTAGTGTTAGTTAATACTAGTGAGACTACACCATAGTTGTTCTTTTATTTATGACTAATTTCACACAGTATTATTTTCTCAAGGTTCATCCATATTGTTACATGTTTCATGACTATTGTGTCTTATAAATGTGTAACATTATATTGTATGTATATATCACAGCTGATTTGGTCCCTCGTCCATTGATGGACATTTGTGTTGTTCCCATCTCTTGACAATTGTAAATAATGCTGCAATAAACAGCGGCATGCAAATGTCCATTTGTGTCTTTGTCTTCAGTTTCTCTGAATATATACCTAGTAATGGAATTGCTGGGTCATATAGCAATTCTATACTCAGCTTCGTGAGGGACTGCCAAACTGCCTTCCACAGTGGTTATACCATTTTACATTCGTACTGACAGTGAATGTGTGCCTATTTCTATACATCCTCTCCAGCATTTTTCATTTTCTATATTTTTGATAACGAACATTGTAGTGGTTGTGAGGTGATATCTCATTGTGGTTTTGATTTGCATTTCCATAGTAGTCAGTGAAGTTGAGCATATTTTCATGCACCTTTTAGCCATCTGTATTTCCTCTTCTGAAAAGTTTCTGTTTATTCTTTTTGCCCATTTTTAAATTGGGTTGTTTGTCTTTTTGTTGGTTGTAAAATCTCTTTATATATTCTGGATATTAAAAACTTATCTGATATGTGGTTTCCAAATATTGTCTCTCATTTTGTAGGCTGCCATTCTACTTTCCTGATAAAGTTCTTTGAAGCAAAAAAAGTGTTTAATTTGTAAGAGATTCCATTTTTTCATTGTGCTTTGGTGCAAGGTCTAGGAAACCACCTCCTATCACAAGATTTATAAGATATTTCCCTACATTATATTCTAAAAGTTTTATTATCTTAACTCAAATGTTTAGGTCTCTGATCCATTTTGAGTCAATTTTTGTATAAGGCATGAGATAAAGATCCTCTTTCATTCTTTTACTTATGGATATCCAATTTTCTAAACACCATTTATGGAAGTAACTTCTCTGTTCCAGGTAGGTTGGCTTGACTGCCTTAAAGATCTTTTGTCCATAGATGTGAGGGTCTATTTCTGAACACTCAAGTCAATTCCATTGGTCAGTGTATCTGTCTTTATACTAGTACCATGCTGCTCTGACCACTTTAGTTTTTTTTAATATGCTTTAAGGTCAGGTAGTGTGAGACCTCCAATTTCATTTTACTTTCTCAAGATATTTTTAGCTCTTCAGGGCATTCTGACCTTCCAAATTAATTTGGTTGTTGGTTCTTCTGTTCCTACAAAGTAAGTTGTTGGGATTTTAACTGGTATAACATTGAATCTATAGATCAATTTGGATATATAATTAACATCTTAACTATATTTAGTCTTCCAATACATGAGCATGGTATGCTGTTCCACTTATTTATGTCTTCTGTGATTTCTTTTAACAATGTCTCATAGTTGTCTGTATACAAGTATGTTGCATCCTTAGATAAATTAATTCCTAAATATTTGATCCTTTGGTTATTATTTAAATGGAATATTTTTCTTCATTTCCTCCTCAGATTGCTCATTACTAGTGTATAGAAACATTACTCATTTTTGAGTTTTGATCTTGTACCCTGCCACATTGCTGTGTCCGTTTTTCAGCTCTAGTAGATTTGCTATAGACTTTTCATAATTTTCAAAATATAGTATCATATCATCTGCAAACAGTAAGAGTTTTACTTCTTCCTTTCCAATCTGGATGGCTTTTCTTTCTTTTTCTTGTCTAATTTCTCTGGCTAGAACATCCAGAACAATAGTGACAGTGGGCATCCTTGTCTTGTTCCTAGTCTTATAGGGAAAGCTTTGAGTCTTTCCCCAGTGAGGATGATGTTAGCTGTGGGCTTTTCATATATTCTCTTTATCATATTGAGGATCTTCCCTTCTATTCCTATGTTTTGAAGCATTTTCATTAAGAAAGTATGCTTAATTTAGTCAAATGCCTTTTCTGCATCAATGGAGATGATCATGTGGTTTTTCCTCTTTGACTTGTTGATATAGTATATTACATTAATTGATTTCACTGTGTAGAATCAGCCTTCAATACCTGGAATAAATTCCACTTGGTCCTGGTGTATAATTCTTTTGATGCGCTGCTGGAATTGATTTTCAAGTATTTTGTTGAGATTTTTGAAACTATATTCATTAAAGGGATTGGTCTCCAATTCTCCTTTCTTTGTCTGGCTTTGGTATTGAGATCATGTTGGCATGAGTTAGGTAGCTTTCTCTCCTCTTCAATTTTTTAAAGAGTTTGAGCAAGCTTGGTAATGATTCTTTCTTGAATGCTTGGTAGATTTCACATTGTGAAACCATCTGGTCCTGGACTTGTCTTTTTTGAGAACTTTTCTGATGACTTATTCAATCTCTTTACTTGTGATTGGTTATTGATGTCATCTATTTCTTCTTGAGTCAATTTTGGTTGTTCATGCCTTTCTAGGAAGTTGACCATTTCATCTATGTTGTCTAGTTTATTAGCATATAGTTCCTCATAGTAACCTCTCATTATCTCCTTTATTTCTGTGAGATCAGTGGTTATGAATTCTCTTCAATTTCTGATTTTATTTGTTTACATCCTCTCTTTTTCTTTTTGTCAGCCTCATTAAGGGTCCATAAATTTTACTGATTTTCTCAAAGAACACACCTCTGGTTTTGTTGATTTTTCTCAATTGCATCATATTCTCAAATTCATTTATTTCTCCTCTAATCTTCATTACTTCTTTCTTTTTGTTGGCTTTGGGGTTAGTTTGCCATTCTTTCTCTAGATCTTCCAGGTGAACCATTAATTCCTCAATTATTGCTCTTTCTTCTTTTTCTAATATAGGGATTTAATGAAATAAATTTTCCTCTCAGTACCACCTTAGATGCATCCCATAAATTTTAATATGTTATGTTTTCATTTTGATTTACCTCGAGATATTTACTGTTTTGTCTTGTAATTTCTTCCATGACCCACTGATTGTTTAAGAATTTGTTGTTTAGCCTCCATATATTTGTGAATTTTCTGGTCCTTTGTTTCTTATTGATTTCTAACTTCATTCCATTATGGTCTGAGAAAATGTTTTGTATAATTTCAATCTTTCAAAACTTATTGTGGCTTCCTTTGTGACCCAGCATATGGTCTATTCCTGAGAATGATCCATGAGCACATGAGAAAAATGTGTATCCAACTCTTGTTGGATGTAATGTTCTTTAAATATCTTTTAAGTCGAATTCTTTAAAAGCTATGTTTTCTTATTGAACCTCTATCTAGATATTCTATTTGTTGATGAGAGTATGAAATTGAAGTCTCCAAATTTTATTGCAGACGTGTGTATTTTCCCTTCAGTGTTGCAGAGTTTACCTCATGTATTTCTTTAGCAGTCTGGCTCAGTGCATAAATATTTATGATTGCTATGTCTTCTCTTGAATTGTTCCTTTTATTAATATGCAGTGTCCATATTTGTGTCTTTTAATTGTTTTACATTTGAAGTCTAATTTGTCAGATATTGTATAGCTACCATGCTCTTTTCTGGTTGTTCTTTGTATGAAATATCTTTTCCAACCTTTTATTTTCAACCTATTTTTGTCCTTGACTCTTAAAGTGTGTCTCTTGTAGACTGCATATAGATTGATCCTGTTTTTTAATCCATTCTGTCAAACTATATTTTGATTAGGTAGTGTTTTCATTAACATTTAATGTTATTACTGTAAAGGCTGTCCTTTACCTTACCATTTTGTCTTTTGGATTTTATGTCATATCTATTTTTTTCTCTCTTCTTACCTTTACTTATTGTCTTCATTTCTGCACTCTTTTCCAGACCTCTCATTCTCATCTTTTACTATCTGTCTCTAGTGTTCCCTTTAGTATTTCTTATAGAGCTGGTCTTTTAGTCACAAATTCTCTCAGTGCCTTTTTGTCTGAAAATATTTTAATCTTCCCCTCATTTTTGAAGGACAGTTTTGCTGGGTATAGAATTCTTTGTTTGCAGTTTTCTCTTTCAGAATCTTAAATGTATCATGCTACTGCCTTTCCACCACCATGGCTTCTGCTGAGAACTCCATACATAGTCTTTTTTTTGGGGGGGGGGTGCATGGTCCAGGAATCAAACCCAGGTTTCCCACATGGAAGGTGGGCATTCTAACCACTAAACTACCCACATACGTAGTCTTATTGAGCTCCCACTGCTTGTGTTGGACTGCTCTTCTCCTGCTGCTTTCATGATTCTCTGTTTGTCTTTGACATTTGAGAATCTCTAGATCTCAATTTGAGAATTTCTCTAGATCTTACAAGTGAACCATTAATTCCTCAATTATTCCTCTTTGTTCTTCTTCTAATATAGGTATTTAAGGAAATAAATTTCTTTCTCAGCACCACCTTAGCTGCATATATGTTTTGGCATAGATCAGTTTGGATCTATTCTGTTTGGGGTACAGTGCACTTCTCGGATCATAAATTTTATGTATTTCATAAGAGATAGGAAATTCTCAATAATTATTTCCTCCATTAATATTTCTGCTCCTTTTCCCTCCTTTTCTTCTTCAGAGACTCCCATGACACATATATTCATGCTCTTTATGTTGTCATTCAATTCCTGTGACCCTAGCCATATTTTACCATTCTTCTCCCTATATTTTCTTTTGTGTGTCAGATTTTAGATATTCACTAACTCTCTTTTCTGTCTCTTCAAATATATTGCTGTAGATCTCCAGTTTTTTAATTTCTTATATTTTGCTTTTTATTCCCAAGTATTATGCAATTTGTTTTTTCAAACTTTCATGTTCTTTCTTATGTTCACCAAATGTCTTTTTCTTATATCCTACCTCAACTCATTGATGTGAATTTTATGAGGTTTTGCATGTCTGTTTATACATCCTGAATTAGTTGTTTCAATTCCTGTATCACCTTTGAAATGTTGGTTTGATCTTTGATTTGACCATATCTTTGATTTTTCTAGTATGACTTGTTATTTTTTGCTGGCATCTAGGCTTTTGATTTCCTTAATTAGTTTATTCTGGATGTTGATTTCCTCATTTATCTAGGGTATCTGGTTGGTTGACTTTGTTCTCTATCTGATCTTTGGGTTTCCATTCAACGTATTCTAAATTTCTAGTATGGGTTTTGTTTAACTGATCTTATTTTTTTCTGTTCTTGTTTCTCGCCCTTACCTATAGGAAGCTTTTCCTGAGGAGGGTCTCCTCAGATATTATCAACCCAAGTCAGATTTCCCCAGACTAGACAAGCCCATGTCTCAGGAGAAGAGAGTTGCCAGTATCAAGTTTCCCTAAGGATAAGACCCAGGAGGTTTTCAGGCTTTCCTATGAAATGCCTAGTATATGTCCTTTTCATACCCTGCCCAGTATGTGGTGCCTGTCAGCCCACAGTGTAAAGTATTGTGGTGGCTTTAATTTCAGTAGCTTCTCTTTGGCAGAGGTATGGTTGAGACCAATCCTGAGATTAGTAGGTGGTTTTTTATTGCTTCTGTTTTCCTCCTCCTGGTACCTGAATTCCTCCTGAAGGAGGGCCTCCACTTATGTTGTGCTTCATACCCCTCTCATTGGGGAAGATATATCTTTCACCTACTTACTTTGCCTTTCAGACATGCTTTAATTACACCCTTTCCTGAGGCAGGGCTGGAGCTTGAGAATACTTACAGTTCTATCCTATGAGCTGTTAAGAAGTTAAAAGAAAAAAAAAGCCTTTTCAGAGCAGGGACCCCCATTCTCTGGGTTTGTCAATCAAGAGCTTGAGTTGGTACATGAGTCCGTGTGTCCCCAGGATCTATGTGCCCCGTTTTCTTTGGGTTCAGCCCCTTTCCAGTATTTTGTGTTTTTCAACTCCAAAAACCTCTGTTTTTATTTATTTATTTATTTATTCTGTCAACCCTGCCCCCCTCTGCCAGAGCAAAAGCTCCAGTTCCTTCAGTGCTTACTCCAGGTTTATCTGAGCTTAGATCATGTTCTCAGAAGTCAGAATTTGTTAATTAATTCCACAATTGGAGCTTGGTTGAGCTAACTTCTTTGTTAGTATTCCTTTCCCCTTAAGAAATTGGCTTGCTACACCTGTGGAGGAGGGGAACTGACCTCTGTGTATTGGTAAACTTACAGTTATTTGTGGGATCTCAACCATGCCACCTGTTCCAGACTGGTGTACGATGTGTGGCCAGTTACTGATGTCCCCCCAGCAATTGCTTCATATGGTAACTGGCTATGTAGTAGTTGCTCTGGAAGATGAACTATATTCCACATTTCATTATGCTGCCATATTACCCTTCCCTCCTTCTTTACCCTTTCTAAAGCCTTGATAACCTCACCATATATTGATTATGCTACCAAATTCAAAAGACAAGGAGAATTCTGAAAACTACAAGAAAAACAATGTGTTATATACAAGGAAATCTCAACAGGATTGAGCACCAGTTTAATATAAAAAACCATGGTGTCATGAAGGCAGGAAGGGTTGCACTAGTTAAAGCAGTGAAGGAATGCAACTGCCTACTAATAATATGTGGAGAGACTTTCTTTCAAAAACAAGGGAGAGATTGAGATAGTCTAAGAAAATCAAAAGCTGAGGGAAAACATTACCACTAAAGTTACCCTACAAGCAATTCTAAAGTGGGTTCTTTAGACTGAAAGGAAAAGACCCTAGACAGTGATTCAAAGCAGCATAAAGGAATAAAGTCCTGTGGTAAAGTTAGCCATTTGGGTAATTATAAATGTCAATATTATTATATTGTAGTGTTTGGTATGTAACTCCACTTCTTACTTCCTAAAGCTGATAAAGTGCAAATGCATGAAAAGTAATGACAAACTCAGTTTTTGGACATGTAATATAAAAACGTGCAAAGAAAAGTACAAACATTGTGTGGAGATAAATGGATTTAGGAGAAGTATACGTGTACGCTATTGAAGTTAAGTTGGCATCTGTTTCAGTTTGCTAAAAATACCAGAGTGCAATATACCAGAAATGGACTGGATTTTATAAAGATAGTTTATTAAGTTACAAGTTTACAACTTCAAGACCTTAAAAATGTCCAAACTAAAGCATCCAGAAAAAGATACCCTGAATCTGAGGAACGTCCAATGTGCTGTCATATGGAAAGGCTTCTGCCGGTCCTTGTTCCTGGTTCCATTGTTTCCAGTTTCTGATTCAAGTGGATTCCTTTCTAAGCTTCTGTAGCCCTTACTTAGCTTCTCTGGGGCAAAAGTCAGTGTTTCATCTCTTAGTTTATCATCTCCTAGTGCCAGAGATATCTTCTCTTCAAGTGGCTGTGTCCTGGTTTCCTACACCTTTTCTTAGCGTCTCTGTCAGCACTCCAAGTGCCTCCAAATGTTTGCCTCTGAGCTTTCTCTAAAATCTTCGCCCTCTTAAAGGACTGTAGTAAATTAATAATGACCCATCTTGATATCTTGGGGTCACATCTCCATCTAATAAAAGAATCACACCTACAATTTGTTTCCAACGAGACAATCTAATCAAAAGGTCACACCCACATTTACGTGTGTCTCACCTCCAAGGAAGCAGCTTAAGCAAAAAGTTGATCCTTAAACCATAGGTCTGTCCCCACAAGATTCAATTAGGATTAAAATAATGTGGTTTTCCTGGTGGTACATGAGAGTTTCAAATCAGCACAGTATCAAAACCAAAAATAATTGTTTTATATTTAGGAGGTTAAATTTTAATTCTATAATAACCATAAGGAAAACAATGAAAAAATTCTACATATTTAAATGAGAAGACACTCAAAATGATAAAACACAAGAAGGCAAAAAATATGATTAGACTTCTATATAATTGAGGGACAAAAAAGGCATAAGATTTATAAAGGATCATTAACATAAAGAAAGAAAGCACTATATTATCAGCAGTGATTTAAATGTAAATGGATTAAACTCTCAAGCCAAAATAGAGAGATTGGCAAAATAGATACAAGAGCATGACCCAACTATATGCTGTCTGCAAGAGACACACCTTAAAATCAAAGATATAAGTAGGTTGACTTTGAAAGGATGGGTAAAAATATACCATGTAACTAAAGAGAGCTGGGGTGACTATACTAACATTGGATAAAATAGACTTTGTCAATAACAGTCACAAGGGAAAAAGATGGTCATTAAATACTGATAAAAGGGACAATTCTGCAGGAAGATGTAACAATTATAAATACATATGCACCTAACAGCAGAGCCCCAAAATATATGAAGAAAATACTGACAGATTTCATGAAAGAAATTGATGGTTCTGCATAAATAGTAGGAAACTTTAATACACATCTGAAAATAATGGATAAAATATCTAGTCTGAAAATCAATAAGGACATATAGGACTTGAATGATACACAAAACCAAATATATATATGTATGCATATATAGCGTTGGTTTAAAAGGATTTATGTAACCCAGAAAAACCATGTCTTAATTCTAATCCACTTGTGGGGGCAGCCATTTCTTTTAACCCTTATTCAGTGCTGTATGTTGGAAACTTGATTAGATTATCTCCATGGAGATATTATCCTTTCATTAGAGGGAGATGTGACTCTGCCCATTTCAGGTGGGTTTTGATTGCTTTACTGGAATCGTTGAATGAGGAAACATTTTGGAGCAAGACATGAAGCAGAGAGCATGTGCAGCCGAAGACCTTTGGATGTAAAGAAGGAATATGTCCCCAGGGGAGCTTCATGAAGCAAGAAGCCTAGAGAGGAAGCTAGCAGATATCACGATGTTTGCCATGTGCTTTCCAGTTGAGAGAGAAACCCTGAACTACTTCATCAGCCTTTCTTGAGTGAAGGTAACCTCTTGTTGGTTCTTAATTTGGACTTTTTTATAGACTTGCTTTAATTGGGACATTTTCATGGCCTTAGAACTTTAAACTCACAGCTTAATAAATTCCCCCTTTTAAAAAGCCATTCCTTTTCTGGTATAGTGCATTCCAGTAGCTAGCAAACTAGAATATATATATATATATACAATTGCACCCAACAGAAACATAGTACTTATCTTCTCTTGAATGTGATGAGTTGCTATTCTTTTGCCACTTTCAAGATTCTCTCTTTGTCCATGACATTTGAGAATCTTGTTAGGAAGTTTCTTGGAGAATATCTCTTTGGGTACCTTCTTCTTGGGCTATGCTGCCCTTTTTGAATCTGTAATTTTATGTCTTTCACAAGAGATGGGAAACTTTCAGTGATTATTTCCTCCATTAGCGTTTCTTCTCCATGCCAATTTTAAGCTATTATGTACCCCAGAAAAGCCATGTACTTTAATCCTTATTCAGTATTGCTGGGTGGGACCTTTTTAATTGTTTCTATGGAGTTGTGATCTACCCAATTGCGGTGGTAATTTTTCTTAGATTGCTTTTCTCCACCCATTCAAGTTGGGGTGCTTACTGGAGTCTTTTAAGAGAGAATCATTTTTAAAAAAGCTCAGAACCAATGAATCCCACACAGCCAGGTACCATCAGAGATACAGAAAGAAACACCTCTGGGGAAGCCATTGAAGATGTCTGAAGAGAAATCTAGCAGACATCACCATGTGCCTTTCCAGTTCAGAGAAACCCTGAATGTCATTGGTGCTCTTGAGCAAAGTTATCTGTCCCTGGATGCCTTAATTTGAATATTTTCATGGCCTTAGAACTACAAACTTGCAACTTAATAAATTCCCTTTTTTAAAAAGCCATTGATTTTCTGGTATATTGCATTCTGGCAGCTTACAAAGTAAAGCAGATTTTGGCACCAGAGAAGTGGGGGTGCTGTAGTTTGCAAATACCAAACATTTTAGGGCAGTTTTTTAAATGGAGACGGGGAAAATTCTGGAAGAATTGTTAGGAGCTTGATAAAGAAGGCCTAGAATGCTTTGAAAAGACTGTTGATAGAAATGTGTACTCTAAAGATACCTCTAATAAAGCCATACAGCAAAATGATGCATGTGTTATTGAAAATTGAAAGGAAGGTGACCCTCATTTTAAAGTGGCACAGAATCTTACAATTGTGTACTGCTGTTGGATGAAAGTTTGAATTTAAAGGCCATAACCTGGGATACTTAGCTGAGGAAATTTCCAAGCTAAATGTGAAAAAGACATCCTGATTTCTCCTTGTAGCTTATAGTAAAATGCGACAGGAAAGAGATAAGCTGAGAACTGAACTCTTGGGTACAAAGAAACCAGAAAATGATGCTCTGGAAAATTCTGGGCTTCCAGAAAGTGAGACACCAAAGAACAGTGCCCCATGAGGATATAGCCAAACATGGAAGCAATCAGCCATTGCAGGATGAAAGATAGGATTTGAGATGGTGTTATCCAGAAAGAATTTGAGGAAACTGCTTTTGTCTGATGGATATGGTCCCAGCATACTGCAAAGAAAACCAACAAGAGTGTTGCAGGATCTGTATGAATAGAACCACTGCCAGTCTGGACTAAAAAGGACAGAAAAAGGACAAATTGGAGGAAAAATAACTTCAGAAGCAGAACTATGGTGCTAAGGTATGAAGTCAAGAAGTCTAAGGCCAGGAGAGTGGGCCCACCCAAGCATTTGGAGAGGGTGGGTTTGCCCTGAATCAAAGGGTGAGCCTTCCACCTCATTGTTCAGGAAGAGTCATACAGCTCCAGGTCTTGGAGATTGGAGAGAGCCTGGCTGACATCACATTGTTCTGGAGGGGTTGAGTCTGTGCCCAGGAGATGGCAGAGAGCTCAGGCGTGGTCTAATGTTTGGAGAGGGCAGGAGCGAGAGAAAGGTAATCTCCACAATGTCACTGAAAGCTGCATTTGGAGAGAGCTGGGCCACTGCATAGGTGCTTGAAAAGGGTAAGACTGATGCTTTTTAAAGCCCTAAGAATAAATAACTTTCAAACTTTGAAATATAATGGACTTTGTCTCACAGGTTTTTAGAACTGTTTGGGTCCAGCGGTCACTGTATTCCTTCCAATTTCTCTCTTGGATTTGAGAACATGAATTCTATGACTGTCTATTCTTTGTATGTTGGCAGCAGATAATTTATTCTGTTTTACAGGTCCAGAGCCAGAAGAAAATTTTGTCTTAGGACAGACCATGCCTGTAGCTGACTTTGTTGATATTTTGTACTGTGTCTGACTTTCTACTGTATTTGTATTGTTATTGAAATGGTTTAAAGATTTTTGATATTGTAATGGAATGAATGTATTTTGCATTTGGAAAGAACATATCTTTTGGGGGTCCAAAGGTTGAAATGTGCCAGTTTGAAGAAATTATGAACCCCAGAAAAGCCATGTCCTTTAATCCTCATTCAATATTTGTTGGGTGGGATCATTTTTATTATTTCCATGGAGATGTGACCTACCAAATTGTTGGTAGTAACTCTTGATTAGGTGGTTTCTCTCCACTCATTCAAGGTGGGGTTGCTTACCAGAGCTCTTTAAGAGGGAATCATTTTGGAAAAAGCTCAGAACCAACAGAGTCCACACAGCCAGGGACCATTGGAGATATAGAAAGAAAATGCCCCCAGGGAAGCCTTTTGAGAAGGCTGGAGAGAAAGCTAACTGACTTTGCCATGTGCTTTTCAGCTGAGAGAAAGGCCCTGAATGTCATTGACCTTCTTGAGCCAAGGTTTCTTTCCCTGGATGCCTTAGTTTGGACATGTTTATAGCCTTGCCTTAATTTGGATATTTTCACAGCCTTAGAACTGTAAACTTGCAACTTAATAAATTCTCTTAAAAAAATAAAGTTGTTATGTATGTTGTATATTGAATTCTGGCCATTGACAAATTAAAACAGCTCCTTTACCCTTCTCTTCTCCATCTGAGACATCCATAACATGGATATTCATGTGCTTCATGTTGTCATTTACTTCCCTGAGACCCTACTCATTTTTTCCCATTCTTTTCCTTATATTTTCTTTTTCTAACTTTCTTAATTGAATAATATAACATATATGCAAAGCAAAGCAAGAAAAAGCAATAATTTTCTAAGCACTCTTCAAGAAATAGTTGCAGGAGAGATGCCAAAGTTTTTCATGGGCTGCCATATCATCATCTTGGATTTTTACTTCTAGCTGCTCCAGAACATAGGAGGATAGAAGGAATATACATATATATCATCACTTTTTTCTTCTTTTGTGAAAAATAACATATACAAAAAAGCATTACACATCAAGGCATAACACCACAATTAATTGAGGAACAGATTTCAGAGTTTGATATGGATTACAATTTCACAATTTTAGGTTTTAACTCTTACCTGCTCTAAGATACTGGAGACTAAAAGAACTATCAAAATAATGATTCAACAATCATACTCATTTGTTAAACTCTACCCTCTCTGTATAACTCCACCATCACCTTTGATCTTTCTATCCAACTCTTTAGGGATATTTGGCCTATGCTAAGTCTACCTTTTTCATGTTGGAAGGTCTGTCAAGAATAAAGGTTCAGGAGATGGAATTAACTGATGTTCTGGAAAGGCTGATCACACTAGGTTTCAGGACTTATCTCATCCAGGGACCCACCTGAAGGTTGCAGGTTTCTGGAAAGTTGCCCTAGTGCATGAAAATTTTGTAGAATCTTATATATTGCCTTAGGTGTTTTTTAGGATTGGATGGAATGGTTTTGGTTGGAGTTTGGGAAGTTATGATATGTAGCAATGTCTAACTGAAGTTTGCTTAAGAGAAACTTCCAGAGTAGCCTCTCAACTCTATGTGAACTCTCTCAGCCACTGAAACTTTATTTCTTACACTTCTTTCCCATTTTTAGTTAAGATGGCATTGTTGATTCCACAGTGCCAGTACCAGACTCATCCCGAGACTTTCACCCCTGCATGTCAAGTCCCATGTAAGCAAGGACAATGATGCATGTCACTTGTAGAGTTGGGCTTAGAGAGGATGAGGCCACATCTGAGCAAGAAAAATAGTCCTCCAGAGGTGACTCATAGGCACACCTATAGGTAGGTTAAGCTTTTCTGCTACATACATAAGTGTCACAACAGTAAGCCTCAAGATCAAGGGCTTGCACTATTGATTTGACACATTATCAGGGGGTTCCTCAGTGGTAAAGTTTAATAGTTGAATATTTTTGCTCCCACCCCTCAAAAAGATTTGCCAATACCTTTTGATTATCTGCTTAGTATATCCCGGTATATATCCAGGAATTACATTAAGTCATACAGGATTAAAGGGCTTCATTTTTTTTAATAGTTTTTTTATTAATTAAAAAAAGAATTAACAAAACAATTAGAAATCATTCCATTCTACATGTACAATCAGTAATTCTTAATAACATCACATAGTTGCATATTCATCATTTCTGAGTACATTTGCATTGATTTAGAAAAAGAAATAAAAAGACAACAGAATAAGAATTAAAACATTAATAGAAAGAAAACAAAAAACAAAAAACCTATACCTCACATGCAGCTTCATTCAGTGTTTTAACATAATTGCATTACAATTGGGTAGTATTGTGCTGTCCATTTCTGAGTTTTTATATACAGTCCCGTTGTACAGTCTGTATCCCTTCAGCTCCAATTACCCCTTCTCTCTTTTTTTTAATTAACGGAAAAAAAGAAATTAACCCAACATTTAGAAATCATACCATTCTACATATGCAATCAGTAATTCTTAACATCATCACATAGATGCATGATCATCATTTCTTAGTATATTTGCATCAGTTTAGAAGAACTAGCAACATAACCGAAAAAGATATAGAATGTTAATATAGAGACAAAAATAAAAGTAATAATAGTAAAGTCAAAACAAAACAAAACAAAACAAAAACCTATAGGTCAGATGCAGCTTCATTCAGTGTCTTAACAAGATTACTTTACAATTAGGTATTATTGTGCTGTCCATTTTTGAGTTTTTGTATCTAGTCCTGTTGCACAGTCTGTATCCCTTCAACTCCAATTGCCCATTATCTTACCCTGTTTCTAACTCCTGCTGGACTCTGTTACCAATGACATATTCCAAGTTTATTCTCGAATGTCTGTTCACATCAGTGGGACCATACAGTATTTGTCCTTTAGTTTTTGGCTAGACTCACTCAGCATAATGTTCTCTAGGTCCATCCATGTTATTACATGCTTCATAAGTTTATCCTGTCTTAAAGCTGCATAGTATTCCATCGTATGTATATACCACAGTTTGTTTAGCCACTCTTCTGTTGATGGAGATTTCGGCTGTTTCCATCTCTTTGCAATTGTAAATAACGCTGCTATAAACATTGGTGTGCAAATGTCCGTTTGTGTCTTTGCCCTTAAGTCCTTTGAGTAGATACCTAGCAATGGTATTGCTGGGTCGTATGGCAATTCTATATTCAGCTTTTTGAGGAACCGCCAAACTGCCTTCCACAGTGGTTGCACCCTTTGACATTCCCACCAACAGTGGATAAGTGTGCCTCTTTCTCCGCATCCTCTCCAGCACTTGTCATTTTCTGTTTTGTTGATAATGGCCATTCTGGTGGGTGTGAGATGATATCTCATTGTGGTTTTGATTTGCATTTCTCTAATGGCCAGGGACATTGAGCATCTCTTCATGTGCCTTTTGGACATTTGTATTTCCTCTTCTGATAGGTGTCTGTTCAAGTCTTTTTCCCATTTTGTAATTGGGTTGGCTGTCTTTTTGTTGTTGAGATGAACAATCTCATTATAAATTCTGGATACTAGACCTTTATCTGATATATCATTTCCAAATATTGTCTCCCATTGTGTAGGCTGTCTTTCTACTTTCTTGATGAAGTTCTTTGATGCACAAAAGTGTTTAATTTTGAGGAGCTCCCATTTATTTATTTCCTTCTTCAGTGTTCTTGCTTTAGGTTTAAGGTCCATAAAACCGCCTCCAGTTGTAAGATCCATAAGATATCTCCCAACATTTTCCTCTAACTGTTTTATGGTCTTAGACCTAATGTTTAGATCTTTGATCCATTTTGAGTTAACTTTTGTATAGGGTGTGAGAGATGGGTCTTCTTTCATTCTTTTGCATATGGATATCCAGTTCTCTAGGCACCATTTATTGAAGAGACTGTTCTGTCCCAGGTGAGTTGGCTTGACTGCCTTATCAAAGATCAAATGTCCATAGATGAGAGGGTCTATATCTGAGCACTCTATTCGATTCCATTGGTCGATATATCTATCTTTATGCCAATACCATGCTGTTTTTTTTTTTTTTTAATATCATGCTGTTTTGACCACTGTGGCTTCATAATATGCCTTAAAGTCAGGCATCGCTAGACCTCCAGTTTCGTTTTTTTTCCTCAAGATGTTTTTAGCAATTCGGGGCACCCTGCCCTTCCAGATAAATTTGATTATTGGTTTTTCTATTTCTGAAAAATAAGTTGTTGAGATTTTGATTGGTATTGCATTGAATCTGTAAATCAATTTAGGTAGGATTGACATCTTAACTATATTTAGTCTTCCAATCCATGAACACGGTATGCCCTTCCATCTATTTAGGTCTTCTGTGATTTCTTTTAACAGTTTTTTGTAGTTTTCTTTATATATGTTTTTTGTCTCTTTAGTTAAATTTATTCCTAGGTATTTTATTCTTTTAGTTCCAATTGTAAATGGGATTCGTTTCTTGATTTCCCCCTCCGCTTGTTCATTACTAGTGTATAGAAATGCTACAGATTTTTGAATGTTGATCTTGTAACCTGCTACTTTGCTGTACTCATTTATTAGCTCTAGTAGTTTTGTTGTGGATTTTTCTGGGTTTTCGACGTATAGTATCATATCGTCTGCAAACAGTGATAGTTTTACTTCTTCATTTCCAATTTTGATGCCTTGTATTTCTTTTTCTTGTCTAATTGCTCTGGCTAGAACCTCCAACACAATGTTGAATAATAGTGGTGATAGTGGACATCCTTGTCTTGTTCCTGATCTTAGGGGGAAAGTTTTCAATTTTTCCCCATTGAGGATGATATTAGCTGTGGGTTTTTCATATATTCCCTCTATCATTTTAAGGAAGTTCCCTTGTATTCCTATCCTTTGAAGTGTTTTCAACAGGAAAGGATGTTGAATCTTGTCAAATGCCTTCTCTGCATCAATTGAGATGATCATGTGATTTTTCTGCTTTGATTTGTTGATATGGTGTATTACATTAATTGATTTTCTTATGTTGAACCATCCTTGCATACCTGGGATGAATCCTACTTGGTCTTGATGTATAATTCTTTTAATGTGTTGTTGGATTCGATTTGCTAGAATTTTATTGAGGATTTTTGCATCTATATTCATTAGAGAGATTGGTCTGTAGTTTTCTTTTTTTGTAATATCTTTGCCTGGTTTTGGTATGAGGGTGATGTTGGCTTCATAGAATGAATTAGGTAGTTTTCCCTCCACTTCGATTTTTTTGAAGAGTTTGAGGAGAATTGGTACTAATTCTTTCTGGAACGTTTGGTAGAATTCACATGTGAAGACATCTGGTCCTGGACTTTTCTTTTTAGGAAGCTTTTGAATGACTGATTCAATTTCTTTACTTGTGATTGGTTTGTTGAGGTCATCTATGTCTTCTTGAGTCAAAGTTGGTTGTTCATGTCTTTCCAGGAACCCGTCCATTTCATCTAAATTGTTGTACTTATTAGCGTAAAGTTGTTCATAGTATCCTGTTATTACCTCCTTCATTTCTGTGAGGTCAGTAGTTATGTCTCCTTTTCCATTTCTGATCTTATTTATTTGCATCCTCTCTCTTCTTCTTTTTGTCAATCTTGCTAAGGGCCCATCAATCTTATTGATTTTCTCATAGAACCAACTTCTGGTCTTATTGATTTTCTCTATTGTTTTCATGTTTTCAATTTCATTTATTTCTGCTCTGATCTTTGTTATTTCTTTCCTTTTGCTTGCTTTGGGATTATTTTGCTGTTCTTTCTCCAGTTCTTCCAGGTGAACAGTTAATTCCTGAATTTTTGCCTTTTCTTCTTTTCTGATATAGGCATTTAGGGCAATAAATTTCCCTCTTAGAAATATACTTGGAATATGTCATTGGTAACAGAGTCCAGCAGGAGTTAGAAACAGGGTATGATAATGGGTAATTGGAGCTGATGGAATACAGACTGTGCAACAAGACTAGATACAAAAACTCAAAAATGGACAGCACAATAATACCTAATTGTAAAGTAATCATGTTAAAACACTGAATGAAGCTGCATCTGAGCTATAGGTTTTTGTTTTGTTTTGTTTTGTTTTGTTTTGTTCTTACTATTATTACTTTTATTTTTTTCTCTATATTAACATTCTGTATCTTTTTCAGTTGTGTTGCTAGTTCTTCTAAACCAATGCAAATATACTAAGAAACGATGATCATGCATCTATGCGATGATGTTAAGAATTACTGATTGCATATGTAGAATGGTATGATTTATAAATGTTGGGTTAATTTCTTTTTTTCCATTAATTAATAAAAAAAAATTCCCTCTTAGCACTGCCTTTGTTGAGTCCCATAGGTTTTGATATGTTGTGTTTTCATTTTCATTCGCCTCGAGATATTTACTAATTTCTCTTGCAATTTCTTCCTTGACTCACTCGTTGTTTAAGAGTGTGTTGTTGAGCCTCCATGTATTTGTGAATTTTCTGGCACTCTGCCTATTATTGATTTCCAAACTTCATTCCTTTATGATCTGAGAAAGTGCTGTGTATTATTTCAATCTTTTTAAATTTGTTAAGACTTGCTTTGTGACCCAGCATATGGTCTATCTTTGAGAATGATCCGTGAGCACTTGAGAAAAAGGTGTATCCTGCTGTTGTGGGATGTAATGTCCTATAAATGTCTGTTAAGTCTAACTCATTTATTGTAATATTCAAATTCTCTATTTCTTTATTGATCCTCTGTCTAGATGTTCTGTCCATCGATGAGAGTGGTGAATTGAAGTCTCCAACTATTATGGTAGATGTGTCTATTTCCATTTTCATTGTTTGCGGTGTATTCCTCACGTATTTTGGGGCATTCTGGTTCAGTGCATAAATATTTATGATTGTTATGTCTTCTTGTTTAATTGTTCCTTTTATTAGTAGATAGTGTCCTTCTTTGTCTCTTTTAACTGTTTTACATTTGAAGTCTAATTTGTTGGATATTAGTATAGCTACTTCTGCTGTTTTCTAGTTGTTATTTGCATGAAATATCTTTTCCAAACCTTTCACTTTCAACCTATGTTTATCTTTGGGTCTAAGATGTGTTTCCTGTAGACAGCATATAGAAGGATCCTGTTTTTTAATCCATTCTGCCAGTCTATGTCTTTTGATTGGGGAATTCAGTCCATTAACATTTATTATTATTACTGTTTGGATAATATTTTCCTCTACCATTTTGCCTTTTGTATTATATATATCATATCTGATTTTCCTTCTTTCTACACTCTTCTCCATACCCCTCTCTTCTGTCTTTTCGTATCTGACTCTAGTGCTCCGTTTAGTATTTCTTGCAGAGCTGGTCTCTTGGTCACAAGTTCTCTCAGTGACTTTTTGTCTGAGAATGTTTTAATTTCTCCCTCATTTTTGAAGGACAATTTTGCTGGATATAGAAGTCTTGGTTGGCAGTTTTTCTCTTTTAGTAATTTAAATATATCATCCCACTGTCTTCTAGCTTCCATGGTTTCTGCTGAGAAATCTACACATAGTCTTGGGTTTCCCTTGTATGTGATGGATTGTTTTTCTCTTGCTGCTTTCAAGATCCTCTCTTTCTCTTTGACCTCTGACATTCTAACTAGTTAAGTGTCTTGGAGAACGCCTGTTTGGGTCTGTTCTCTTTGGGGTGTGCTGCACTTCTTGGATCTGTAATTTTTAGGTTTTTCATAAGAGTTGGGAAATTTTCAGTGATAATTTCTTCCATTAGTTTTTCTCCTCCTTTTCCCTTCTCTTCTCCTTCTGGGACACCCACAACACATATATTTGTGCATTTCATATTATCATTCAATTCCCTGATTTCCTGCTGAAATTTTTCCATTCTTTTCCGTATAGTTTCTGTTTCTTTTTGGAATTCAGATGTTCCATCCTCTAGTTCACTAATTCTAACTTCTGTCACTTTAAATCTACCATTGTAGGTATCCATTGGTTTTTCCATCTTTTCTACTTATTCCTTCAATCCCATAAGTTCTGTGATTTGTTTTTTCAGACTTTCTATTTCTTCTTTTTGTTCAGCCCATGTCTTCTTCATGTCCTCCCTCAATTTATTGATTTGGTTTTTGAAGAGGTTTTCCATTTCTGTTCGTATATTCAGCATTAGTTGTCTCAGTTCCTGTGTCTCATTTGAACTATTGGTTTGTTCTTTTGACTGGCCCATATCTTCAATTTTCTGAGCATGATCTGTTATTTTCTGCTGGCGTCTGGGCATTTAATCAGATTTCCCTGGATGTGGGACCCAGCAGGTTGAAAGATTTTCCTGTGAAATCTCTTGACTCTGTTTTTCTTATCCTGCCCAGTATGTGGCACTCGTGGTTCTTGTCTGTCTGCGGGTCCCACCAGTAAAAGATGCTGTGGTTCCTTTAACTTTGGAAAACTCTCACTGTGGGGGAGGATCACCAGCCAAAGTGGCTTGGGGGAGTTCCGATTCAAATCTCCCAACCGGCCTGGGAGTCTGCACTTGGGGGGGTGCCGGCCTCTGCAGCTTGGGGGAGTGCCGGTCCAACGTTCCCAGCTGGACCAGGGAGCCACGTGTGTGGAAGGGACCCCGGTCACTGGTCTCTGCAGCTTGGGGGACCTCCTATCCAATTCTCCCAGCCAGCCCGGGAGGCTGCACGTGGGAGGGGACACCGGCCGCTGTGGCTTGAGGGGACTGCCTGTGCAATTCTCCCAGCCAGCCCGGGAAGGAGGGAGGGAGGGATTCTGGCTGCCAGCCGCCCCTGCCCAGGGAAGCGCACGCCCCTCGGTGATCTCACCGCAGCAGATTCTCCCTGCCATTTCAACCATTCAAGAATGGGGTACGCTGTCTTTTTGGTCTCTCTCATGGCTCTGGGAGCTGTTCTGTACTGTTTCTATTTCTTTAGTAGCTGTTCTGGAGGAGGAACTAAGACCCGCACATCTTACTAAGCTGCCATCTTCTCCGGAAGTCGATCAATTGGCTTTTAATAAAAGGGGATTTATTTTGTTAGTTCTTCAGAGGAAAGGCACCTAACTTTCAACTGAGGTTCTTTCTTATGTGGGAAGGCACAGGATTGTCTCTGCTGGCCTTCTCTCCAGGCCTCTGGGTTCCAACAACTTTCCCCCAGGTGATTTCTTTCTGAATCTCCAAAGGCCTAGGCTGAGCTGCAAGTGCTGAGATGAGTTATGCTGAGCTGCTTTGCCATTGAAGGAATGGCATTATCCAGGATCAAACCCCTCAGTGTCATGAGCTTTTCTTCATCCAGTTTCATGAGTTGCTCTGTGATTTTGGGAATGTTGAAGGCCAACCACAGGCACTGGACATTGAGCTCAGAAATCATATGCTCCAGCTTCTCTTTCAGGGGAAGCCCTCTGGCAGTCAAGAGCTTTGCTGTTTGGGGGTGCTGCTACAATTTGCAAATACCAGATATATTGGAACGGTTTTTTTTGATGGCTAAGGGGAAAATTTTGGAGGAACTGTGAAGAGAATGATGGAGAAATCCCGGAGTGCTTGAAGAGACTGTTGGTGTAAATGGAACCACTGCCAATCTGAACAAAGGGGGACACAAAAAGGACAAATTGGAGTTTGTAGAGTGAGAACCATGGAAGCTTGGATCTGAAGCCAAGAAAACTCAGCCAGGAGAGTGGGAACACCCATAAACATGGAGAGGGTGAGTTTGCCCTGAGGGCAGAGGATGAGTCTTCCATCTTGTTCCAGTGGAAGAGTTGTGCAGCTTCAGGCCTTGGAAAAGGTATGGCATACTCCTTGGGGACTGGGGAGAGCCTGGCTGCCACCACATGGAAGGGTTGAGTGTGTGTCCTGGAAATGGCAGAGAGCCAGGGATGGCCCTGATGCCTGGAGGGAGTGGAGCTGAGAAAAAAGTGGTCTCCTCAATGTTCCCCAAGGTTGATTTGGAAAGAGGCAGGCCACTGCATAGGCACTTGGAAAGGGTGGGGCTACCACTTTCTAAAGTTGAAGGATAAATAACTTTCAGACTTTGAAATTCAATGGTGTTTGCCCTGCAGGTTTTCCTTCTAATTTCTCCCTATGGATCCTGTGACTGTTCCTCCTTTGCATATTGGCACCAAACAACTTGTTTTGAGATTCACAGGTCCACAGCCAGAAGAGAATTTTTGCACCTTAATATTGTTTAAGGTGATGCATGTAGTTGCCAAGTTGACAAGGGGTGGACACATGGTAGTTAGGTTCAGTTGTAGTCTTGGCCAGGTGAAGGCACCTAGTTCTGTTGCTGTGGACATGAGCCAATGGTACGTGAACCTCATCTGTTGCTGATTACATCTGCAGTCGGCTAGAGGGCATGCCTGCTTCAATGAATCACGTTTGACTTAGTTGGCTGAGAACACAATGTAACACAGCCCAAGAAGCTTGGCATATGCATCTCAGCACTCACAGCTCAGCCCAGGCCTTTGGAGATGCAGAAAGGAATCACCCTGGGGAAAGTTGTTGGAACCCAGAGGCCTGGAGAGTAGGCCTGCAGAGATCACCCTGTGCCTTCCCACATAAGAAAGAACCTCAGTTGAAAGTTAGCTGCCTTTCCTCTGTAGAACTGATGAAATAAATCCCCTTTTATTAAAAGCCAATCTGTCTCTGGTGTGTTGCATTCTGGCAGCTAGCAAACTAGAACAACCATCCTTGCATTCTTGGTATTAACCCAACTTGGTCATGGTGTATAGTTATTTTAATGTGTTTTTGATTCAATCTCCTATTATATTGTTGAGAACTTTTGCATCTAAGTTCATTAGGGAGTTTGGCCTGTAGTCTTCCTTTCCTATAACATTTTCACCTGGCTTTGATATTAAAATGATATTATTAGCTTCATAAAATGAGTTATGTGGTGTTCCTTTTACCTCAGTTTTTTGGAAAAATTTGAACAAGACTATGTAGGAGCCAGGGTTAATGGAAGACCTGTGGAATTTATTAGGAGCCACTGGCTTTAGAGTGGCATCAGCAGTAAACTGTGGAGACTGTTATCTGCTTAATTGGAGGACAGTCTTGGAGGGAGAGAATGTTTGTTTTTTCTTAAACCCCAAGGTCTTGTTAGTTATCTCTTGTATTTAGGGAGTAATATACTGAAAAGTAGACACTCCATTTTATCACAAAATGTATGCATGCTTTTACTCACATAAACCCTACAGTATATAAGCAGGAACTAGTTAAGAATAAAGTTGTCTGTTATTGCCAAGCTTCAGAACCCCTGATCCCGTCTATCTATCTTTCTCTCTTTCACATCATTTCTTAATATAATTTGAGCTCTGTTTCATTGGAAGCAACATCTGGTGCCCAACATGGGGCTCAAAGAAGAAAAAGAAGACTCCAAGGCAATATTAAGGAACCAAGGAAAAGTCTCCATTAGGGGCACATGTTTCCAGCTGATAGAAGAAGACTTGAGTCATATTGGTAAAGGAAGCATTTTCCTTGTAGCATCAGGGTAATGGGTAATCATAATATGTGGCTGGAAGAGTATGTGTGTGTGTTGAAAACATTGTTAGAAACTACTGGGGTGCCTGTTAAAACATCTAAATTATTAAACTTATTTGATCTCATTCAAAAACATTGTTATTGGTTTCAGCCTTAAGGTCATAATGTTTTAAATCTTAAGTAATGGAAATTGGTTATGAAGGCTTTGCAGTGAACATAACAAAATGGAGAAGATATTCCTGTTTCTATTTGGTCATTGTGTTCAGTCAGGCAATGAACCACCTAGACTCTGGTTTCTCTTAAACTCTGAGTTGTGTTTTTTCTCAATATCCCACTGCCACTTCTGAACCTGTTTGGACAGTTGCTTAAGCTGGACTTGGCAATTGGTGCCCAAACAGGGATCTGATGGGGAACTCTTAAAGCATAAAGTGAGGAGATGCTCCAGGGACGTCCACTACAAATACTACAAGTGAGCCTTTGTGGGTTGAGCAGTATCCCTTATCTATAGAAAAGTTAGAGGCTCTAACTCAGTTCAAGAACAGTTTAAAACAAGACATATAGAAGAATCTCATAGTACCTGGAATTCTCCAGTATTTATTATAAAAAAGAAATCAGGAAAATGGAGAATGTTAACTGATTTGATAAAAGTTAATGCTGTAATTCAACCTATGGAGTCATTACAGCCTGGCTTGCCCAAACCCGTTATAATTTCTAAAAACTTCTCTATTGTTATAATAGATTTAAAAATTGTTTCTTTACCATACCTTTAGCAGAGCAAGATAAAGAAAAATTAATTTCTGAGCTTGTTCGTAATGAGATGCCTTTATATAAAAATTAATATACACCTGAGTCAAAAAGTATCCAATAGTAACAATGCAGAACAAAAGTCAGTACTCATTAATGGTTCCTACGGAATTGTAACAGATTGGTCTCCTAAGGGGTATACAATTCAGGATTGTAGTTCTGACTCAAAGTGTTCTGTTAAGTTACCTTGGTTTAATCTAAATAATTATTCTACTGAAATTTATACCAAAGCTACAAATAAAAATCTTCTGACAAGGAATAGGAATGGTAGCCCCATCTCCCTTTGTTAACTTAGATCCTCAACAAACAGCAATTTGGAAACTGGCCATGAGTTCAGCTCCTATTCATGTTTGAAAAAGAAATATATTTTAAGAACTTTAAAACTGAAAATTCTTGTTAACAACTGTGTGTTGAATTTTCAAATATGCACGAATTAAAGTATTTTAAGTGTTTAACATTATTTTAGCAAATTTAATTTTGATGATAATTATATGTGGTAAAATATTTGTTTAAAATAATGATTTAAGTATAAAAAATATGAACGATGTATTTTTATTAATAGGAAAAAGAGAATAGTTTTATCCTAAAATGAAATGAATAACTGTTACAAAGTGAGAAAAAATAAAGGACAAAGCCTAAACTAATATAATAATTGCTGAGGGTTTGTAAAAATGAAAATTATGGTCAAAATCAAAAAAAAATTTAATGAGTCTAAAATGACAACATTTTCTTGGACTCTTAGCCTGTTTTAATGAAAAGATATAAAAAATTTTTTTCTAGGTAATCAGTGTGAGAAGCAAGAAGTCTGTGTTTTATCAAAATAACTTATGTTAACTTTTATCATGTCGTTATCTACACAAAAAATACTGATTTTCTCCTGGGTATCATTATACTGGCAAGAAACTGTTTCTTTTCTTGCCCTAAACCAGGAGACTTAATCTATTAATCTAAGTAATATTGCTATAAATGAATCTATTAAGCTAAATAATATTCAAATCATATAAATACCTAAATTCCTTTAAGCGAAAACATTTTAATGCTTTGTCCAGTGTTTATATAAACTACATATGTATAAACTAAATTTATCCCAAAATAACCATGGCTTATGTTGAGAGCAAATCAAATTCAAAAGCTGAATGCAAGGAAAAAATATACTTGTGGAGTCTGTTCTGTTCACCTGATGTTGCCATTACATGCAACTGATGTTGCTATCGCATGACCTTGGTAAGAAACAATTAAAACGTGCACTCTAGCTGGGAGGACTGGCTATCCTCCAAGAAGGTGTACTTTAATAAAGATATCTAGGTCCCAGGAAGCTTCTCTTGGTCCCTAGCCAGTTCCCAGAGGACCTAACTGGGCCCAGTCATGTAAGCAAATTGGAATTTGGCCACTGTTGTGGGAAAATATCATAAAAACTGCATGCAATAAATTTAAAATTACCAAAAACACACAGACAATTATAAAAAATCCTCATTCCTGCATTCCTTTTAAATCAATCCAAAGAATTCATTTTACAAAATCTTGTCATTTACTATACGTACATGTCACTATTAATACTCTGCTTTCACTTTTGCTACCTGCCATTTTAGGGATTCTAAATTATATGTTACAAAACCTGTTTGATATTTTACACAGAAATTTTGATTTATTAAGCAAAAGGCAGTTAACAGCTATGGCTGAACAAAAATTACAATTAATTAAGCAATGCATCCAGGAAGGGCAGCTTATTCAAATAAATCTAAAAAAGCCTGTTGATTTTATTATTTTCTTTGCCTTGCAATCTCCCACAGGCCTATTTTGGCAAGAGGGTATTGTGAAATAGATTTTTTTTTTTTACCAAACAATCAACAAAAATGTTTAAATACATATTTAAAAAAAATCATTTCTTTAATAGCCAAAGGTCCCCAAAGATATTATCAATTAAGAGGAAATGATCTTCATCGCATAGTGTGTGATCTCACAAAGGAAGAGGTTCAAAGTCTATTTATCTTCAATGCCTCTTGGCAAATAACATTAAATAATTTTAAAGGATAAAGTAATAATCATTTACCTATGTCTAAACTTTTACAATTTCTTAACCACGATAACGAATATGCAACTATGTGATGATATTGTGAATTACTGACTATATATATAAAACGGAATAATACGTTAGAAATGTTTTTGTTCATTTGTTGTTAATTTTTTTAAATAAATAAATAAACAAACTTTTACAATTTTCAAAAAAAACCACACAAAGGATTTTGCCCAAAATAGTTCGTGCTTCCCGGCTGGAGGGAGCCATTACCGTCTTTGTTAATAATAATAGTAATGGGCAGGCTGCATATGTCACCCCAAGAAAAAACAAAAGTTGGAAAACGCCTTATACCTCAGCCCAGCACACTGAATTAGCAGCTGTAATTCAAGTATTGTACAATTTTCTGCAATCTCTTAATATTGTTTCTAATTCTGAATATATCTGCCAGTTACTCACATTGAAACAGCTTCTTTGTCTGAAGGAGATGAATTGTCCTGAATGTTTTTACATTTACAAACATTAGTCAGAAGTTGAATTACTCCCCTTTTTATCATGCATATAAGAGCTCATACCAATCTTCTGGGTCCTTTGTCGTTACAAAAGCAGCAAGCAGATATTCTTGTGGGGGTAATTCAAAATCCCACAACATTTCACAAATTAACTCATATTAATAGCAAAGGGCTATGGAAGAAATTTCCATCTTTATCTAAACAACAAGCTCAGGACATTGTTCAGACCTATCCAACATGTGGACGTTTAAGAACTTCCATTTGCATCAGGAATTAATCCTCGAGGTCAAAAAGCAAATGAATTATGGCAAATGGATATTACTCATATTTCACATTTTGGTAAAATGCAATATGTACATGTTATCATAGACACCTTTTCTCATTTCATCTGGGCCACCGCACAATCTGGAGAACGTTTCTGTCATGTTCAATCATATTTACTTAATGCTTTTGTTGTTATGGGATGCCCTCAATCTATTAAAATGGACAATGGTTCTGCTTATACAGGAAAGCAATTTCATAAATTTTGTACTACTTTTCATATTACTCATATCACAGGAATTCCACATAATCCCTCTGGGCAAGGAATTATTGAATGAGCAAACCAGACACTAAAGTCTATGTTCATAAAACAAAAAGAGGGAGGTGATCAAGAGGATGATGTTGTGAAAATAAGTACACCTAAAGATCAATTAGCAAAAGCATTGTTTACTTTAAATTTTTTAAACAGCTGTGATAATTCATCATAAACTCCTGCAGAACAACATTTTAGTAATTTGGAAAATAAAAGTGATGTGACTCAAACAGAACTGCAGCTGCAGCTGATCTATTGGAAAGATATTAAGGATGATTTATGGAAACCAGGCATGATAAAGGTGTGGTGTAGGGAATTTGCTCTTGTCATTACAGATGATGGAACCTCAGTTTAGATTCCCTCAAAAAGAATAAAACCTAGACATGTTGACTCTGATGAAAATAACTAAATGGGTACTGTACATTATAGAACATATAACTTTAATTGCTGAAAGACAGGGACATATTTATACTTATTGGGCGTGTATTCCTAACCCACCTCTGCTGCAGGCCCTAACATGGGCAGATCCAACTTTACCAAAATATCTGAATATTAGTTTAGGATTCCCAGGTCCAGTAAATTCAAGACTTCCAAAAGTACTTAAGGAAGAAGGAAAAATGGTGTCAAATTTAACTCTTCCATTTTTAGAAAGACCCTTCCTTCAGAGCTTAAGGGCAACCTAAGACATGCACAGTCACCTCGGCTTATAAAATAAAAAGGGGGAAATGTAGGAGCCAGGGTTAATGGAAGACCTGCGGAATTTATTGGGAGCAACTGGCTTCAGATTGGCATCGGCAGTAAACTGTGGAGACTGTTATCTGCTTAATTGGAGGACAGTCTTGAAGGGAGAGAATGTTTGTTTTTTCTTAAACCCCAAGGTCTTGTTAGTTATCTCTTGTATATAGGGAGTAATATACTGAAAAGTAGGCACTCTGTTTTATCACGAAATGTATGCATGCTTTTACTCACATAAACCCTACAGTATATAAGCAGGAACTAGTTAAGAATAAAGTTGTCTGTTATTGCTAAGCTTCAGACCCCCTGATCCCATCTGTCTATCTTTCTTTCTTTCTCATCATTTCTTAATATCGTTCGAGTTCCATTTCATAGGAAGCAACAGGATTGGTCTTATTTCTGTTTGGAATCTTTGAAACCATTGGGTCCTGGGTTTTTCCTTGTAGGAAGATTTTTGATGACTGAAACTCTTTACTTGGAATTGGTTTGTTGAGATCTTGTATTTCTTCCTGAGTCAGTGTAGCTTGTTTGTGTGTTTCCAGGAATTTGTCCATTTCATCTAAGTTGTCTAGTTTTTTGGCATAGTTGCTCATAGAATTCTTTTATGATTTCTTTTATTTCTTTAGGATCTGTTGTAATGTACTCCTTTTCATTTCTGATTTTGTTTATTTGCATCCTCTCTCTGTTTTTCTTTGTCAGGCTTGTTAGTGGCCCATCAATTTTATTCCATCAAAGAACCAAATTTTGGTTTAATTTATTCTATTGTTCTTTTGTTCTCCCATTAATTTAACTCTTCTTTAATCTTCGTTATTTCTCTTCTATTTTCTTTGGGGTTATTTGCTATTCTTTCTCAAGTTCCTCCAGGTAAACAGCTAAGTCCTCGATTTTTGCTCTTTCTTTTTTTTTAATTTAGGCATTTAGGGCAATAAATTTTTCTCTCAACATAGCTTTTACCACATCCCATAAGTTCTGATAAGTTCTAAGTATTTTCCTTAGTCTCCAGATAGCTACTGATTTCTCTAGCAATTTCTTCTTTGACCCCCTGGTTTTACGTTTATAAAGACCTGTTTTGTAACACAGCACATGATCTATCTTGGAGAATGTTCCCTGAACAGTAGAGAAGTATGTATATTCTGGTGTTTTGGAGTGTAATGACCTATGTATGTCTGTTAGATCTAATTAATTTACCAAATTAACTTCTCTATTTCTTTTCTGATCTTCTGTCTGGTTCTTCTATTTAGAGATGAGAAGGCTGTATTGAAGTCTCCTACTGTTATTGTTGAAAAATCTGCCACTCCCTTCAGTTTTACCAATGTCTGTCTCATATAATTTGGAGCTATTTGATTGGAAATATAAACACTCATAATTGTTATTCCTTCTTAGTGAATTGTCTCTTTTATTAATACATAGTGTCCTTCTTTGTCTCTTATGATGCCTAACATTTAGTCTATTTTGCTTGATAATAGGATAGCTACTCCTGCTTTCTTTTGGTTTCAACTTTCTTTGGACATCTTTTCCCATCCTTTCTCTTTCAATATGTATGTATCCTTTTGTCTCAGATGAGTCTCTTTTAAGCAGCATATAGCTGGGTTATATTTCTTATTCCATTCTGCTAATTTTTATCTTTAAATTGGTAAATTTAGTCCTTTAACATTCAAAGTTATTACTGAAAAGGCATTTCTTGAATATGCCATCTTTTCTTTTGGATTTTATTTGTCAGATCTATATATTATTTTCCCTGTTTCTCTTTTTATCCTATAAGTTACCCTTACTGGTACTCTTCAATTCTGTGCCCTCCTCCAGACCCCCCTCTTCTGTCTTTTTTTTTCACTTGCAGAACTCCTTTTAGTGTTTCTTATAGGGCTGGTCTCTTGCTGACGAATTCTTTCAGGATTTATCTGTGAAAATTTTAATCTCTCCCTCTGTTTTTAAGTACAATTTGGCTGGTTAAAGAATTCTTGGCTGGAAGTATTTCTCTTTCAGGATCATAAAAATGTAATACCATTACCTTCTCACCTCTATGGTGCCAGTTGAGTAGTCTGAACTCAGTCTTATGTTGTTACCCTTATACGTAGTACATTATTTTTCTCTTTCAGGATTTTCTGCTCCTTTTGAATATTTAACAGACGATTTAGTATGTGTCTTGGGGAAGGTCTATTTGGATTTACTCTATTTGGAATTCAATGAGCTTCTTTGACTTGCATATTCATGTTCTTTATACGGGTTTGGAAGTTTCCCCCTATTATATCCTCCACTAATCTTTCTAGTGCTTTGCTCTTCTCTTATTGTGGGACACCAGTGATTCTTATATTTGCGTGCTTTGCTTTGTCCATCATTTCACTGAGATCCAATTTAAATATCTCCAGCCTTTTGCCATTTTCTATTTTGAGTGTTCAAATTCAGTTGTCCTGTCCTCTAGTTTTCTTGTTCTTTATTCTGCCTCTTCAAATCTGCTGTTGTGTGCCTATAGTATGTTTTTTAATCTCTGCAATATCTATTATTTTTCTACTTATCTCTCAAATTCCTCTTTATGCTCTTCTAGTATCTTCTTGGTCTCCTTTATGTCACTAGCCATGCCATTTATTTTATTTAGTAGAGTTATACAAACATCTTTGACTAGTTTTTCCAATGTCTATGTCTCCTCTGGTGTTTTAATTTTATCATTTGTCTGGGCTTTTTCTGTCTGCATCATGACATGCTTAGTGATCTGCTGTTTTCATGGCATGTAAATTTCTTGATTGATTTACTTTGAAAGTTGATTTCTTTTCATAGTCTAAAGCCTTATATTTGCAGGATTGATGTGGAGCAGCATGTAGGACATGGGACAGGGCACAACAGTGCTGGTGATGTGTTGTAGCACAGGCATAGACAGAGAGTGGGGATGCTATGCTGATTTCCTGGGCGTCCAGTAGCAGGGAGGATTTGGCTGTTTTGGGTCCATGGGTCTGTGGTGTGGGTTCCTGGTTTGTTCTGCTATAGGGTGTGGAGCTCTTTGTGTGCATGCACAGAGCTCAGGGTAGTGGGTTGGCAATGTGCCTGTGTAGGCTGGGCAGGATGTAGCATGGTTGTACAGGTCAAGCCTTACAGTGGGAACCTGACTGGGGGGCATGTCCATGCATAGATCTTGGAGGGCCACAAACTGATGTAGATGTGCACAGAACTCAGGGGGTTGGGGTGAGCTTCACAACTGTCTGGGCTGGGGGTGGGTGTAGTCTGAGTATGGAGGTATGAGCCTGTAGCCTTTATCTGCTGGTGACCATCTACAGGGGGTGGGCAGAGGTATGCAGGGTTCAGGAGGGGTGGGGCAAGACTACACTTTTGCAGGAGAGTTGGGTTGGGCTGGGGCAGGTGTGCACACACTTGTGGTGTGGACGAATATGTGCATGGGGGATTGGCTATGCTGGGGAACTTGGACAGTGGGGAAGGGTAGTGGCTGTCGGGGGTTCAGGTGGCTGGGGTGTGGAGTGGGTCACGGGTCGTGGGGCTGCAACAGTGAGGGTAACATGTTCAAGTAACATGGCTTCCTAGTCCCCATCTTCCCATCTGTGCGTGCCTGAGGGCTTGGGGCTTCTGCATTAGGCTGTTTGTACCATCTGGAAGGTCTTCGGTTCTCTGCATTTCATTTCCTCAACTTTTACAACCAGGGCCTATTTATGCGGTGTAGAAAACTCTCCCAGGTCATTTACACCCTGGAATCATCATCTCAGTCACCCTCCCATCCCTTCTCTAGCTGTTCCTTGGAGCAGGGGTGAACTTGACCTATCCTATTCTGCCATCTTCCTGGAACCTCCTGTATCAACCCATTTTGTCTTACACATTCCTGTTTCTCATTCTGCAGCACTAAGTTATTTTACTTAAAGGAAAAAGTACTCTCTTTTTCATTAACAAAAACACTTCCAGCATACTTTACATATTTAAATTGCCAAAAAGATCTTGAAATCGATCTTCAAGTCAACATCCTACAAAACACAATTCTTTCTTTTTGATAAATAACATATATACAAAAAAAGCAATAAATTTCAAAGCACATCACAACAATTAGTTGTAGAACATATTTCAGAGTTTGGTATGCATTACAGTTCCACAATTTTAAGTTTTTACTGGTAGCTGCCTTCAGATACTGGAGACTAAAAGAAGTATCTATATAATGATACAGCAATCATACTCATTTATTAAACCCTACCTTCTCTGTATAGCTCCACCTTCACTTTTGATCTTTCCTCCACTCTTTAGGATTCTTGGGCTATGCCCATTCTCCCTTTCGCATGTTGTAAGAGCCTGTTGATGATATGGGATGGGGGATGGAGCTAGTTCTGGAAAATCTGACATCTCTGCATTTCAGGACTTGTCTGGTTCAGGGACCCATTTGTAGGTTGTAGGTTTCTGTAATATTACCCTAAGGCATGGAATATTTGTAGAGTCTTATATAGTGCCCTAAGTGTTCTTTACGATTGGCTGGAACGGTTTTGGTTGGGGTTTGGCAAGTGATGATAGGTAGTATTGTCTAACTGAAGTTTGCATAGGAGTAACCTCCAGAGAAGTCTCTCAAATCTATTTCAACTCTCTCAGCCACTGATACCTTATTTGTTACACTTCTTTTTCCTTTTTTGGCCAGGATGGCATTATTGATCCCATGAGTATAGGGCCAGGCTCATCACTGGGAGTCATCTCCCATGCTGCCAGGGAGACTTTTTTTTTTTTAAATTTTTTTATTAATGAAAAAAAAGAAAAGAAATTAACAAAACATTTAGAAATCATTCCATTCTACACATGCACTCAGTAATTCTTAGTATCATCACATAGATGTATGATCATCATTTTTTAGTACATTTGCATCGATTTAGGAAAAGAACTAGCAAAACAGCAGAAAAAGATATAGAATGTTAATATAGAGAAGAGAATTAAAATAATAATACTAATAAAAATATATATATAAAAAGGAAAAAGAAAAAAAACAAAAACAAAAGATACAAACACACAAACATAAAAACATATTTCAGGTGCAGCTTCATTCAGTGTTCCAACATAGTTACATTACACTTAGGTATTATTGTGCTGTCCATTTTTGAGTTTTTGTATCTAGTCCTGTTGCACAGTCTGTATCCCTTCAACTCCAATTACCCATTATCTTACCCTGTTTCTAACTCCTGCTGGTCTCTGTTACCAATGATATATTCCAAGCTAATTCTCGAATGTCGGTTCACATCAGTGGGACCTTACAGTATTTGTCCTTTAGTTTTTGGCTAGACTCACTCAGCATAATGTTCTCTAGGTCCATCCATGTTATTACATGCTTCATAAGTTTAGACTGTCTTAAAGCTGCATAATATTCCATTGTAGGTATACGCCACAGTTTGTTTAGCCACTCGTCTGTTGATGGACATTTTGGCTGTTTCCATCTGTTTGCAATTGTAGATAATGCTGCTATAAACACTGGTGTGCAAATGTCTGTCTGTGTCTTTGCCCTTAAGTCCTTTGAGTAGATACCTAGCAGTGGTATTGCTGGGTCATAATCCATTCTGCCATTCTATGTCTTTTGATTGGGAAATTCAGTCCATTAACTTTTAGTGTTATTACTGTTTGGATAATATTTTCCTCTACCATTTTGGCTTTTGTATTATATATATCATATCTGATTTTCCTTCTTTCTACACTTTACTCCATACCTCTCTCTTCTGTCTTTTCGTATCTGACTCTAGTGCTCCCTTTAGTATTTCTTGCAGAGCTGGTCTCTTGGTCACAAATTCTCTCAGTGACTTTTTGTCTATAAATGTTTTAATTTCTCCTTCATTTTTGAAGGACAATTTTGCTGGATATAGGAGTCTTGGTTGGCAGTTTTTCTCTTTTAGTAATTTAAATATATCATCCCACTGTCTTCTAGCTTCCATGGTTTCTGCTGAGAAGTCTACACATAGTCTTATTGGGTTTCCCTTGTATGTGACAGATTGTTTTTCTCTTGCTGCTTTCAAGATCCTCTCTTTCTCTTTGACCTCTGACATTCTAACTAGTAAATGTCTTGGAGAACGCCTATTTGGGTCTATTCTCTTTGGGGTGCACTGCACTTCTTGGATCTGTATATTTAGGTCTTTTATAAGAGTTGGGAAATTTTCAGTGATAATTTCTTCCATTAGTTTTTCTCCTCCTTTTCCCTTGTCTTCTCCTTCTGGGACACCCACAACATGTATATTTGTGTGCTTCATATTGTCATTCAGTTCCCTGATTCCCTGCTCAAGTTTTTCCATTCTTTTCCCTATAGTTTCTGTTTCTTTGTGGAATTCAAATGTTCCATCCTCCAGTTCACTAATTGTAGCTTCTGTCTCTTTAGATCTACCATTGTAGGTATCCATTGTTTTTTCCATTTTTTCTTCTTTGTCCTTTACTCCCATAAGTTCTGTGATTTGTTTTTTCAGATTTTCTATTTCTTCTTTTTGTTCAGCCCATGTCTTCTTCATGTCCTCCCTCAATTTATTGATTTGGTTTTTGAAGAGTTTTTCCATTTCTGTTCATATATTCAGCATTAGTTGTCTCAGCTCCTGTATCTCATTTGAACTATTGGTTTGTTCCTTTGACTGGGCCATATCTTCAATTTTCCGAGCATCACCCATTATTTTCTGCTGGTGTCTGGGCATTTGATCAGATTTCCCTGGGTGTGGGACCCAGCTGGTTGAAAGGTTTTTCTGTGGAATCTCTGGGCTCTGTTTTTCTTTTCCTGCCCGGTACGTGGCGCTCGTGGCGGTCGTCTGTCTGCGGGGCAGTCAGCCCGGGAAACCGTGCGTGGAGGCGGGGGTCGCTGGCCACGGCTTGGGGGAGTGCCAGTCGAATTGCCCAGCTGGCCCGAGACACCAAGCGTGATGGGAGGGCCCCGCTATCCATCGTTCCCAGCCAGACCGGGGAGCCACGTGCGTGGAGGGGACCCCAGTCGCCAGCCGCCCCGCCCGGGAAAACGTGCGCCCCTCGGGTATCTTACTGCAGCGGATTCTCCCTGCCTGTTCAGCCGTTCCAGAATGGGGTACGCTGCCTTTTTGGTCTCTGTCGTGACTCCGGGAGCTGTTTCATATTGTTTCTGTTTCTTTAGTTGCTTTTCTGGAGGAGGAACTAAGACCCACGCGTCTTACTAAGCCGCCATCTTCTCCTGAAGTCCTGCCAGGGAGACTTTTAACTCTCGATGTCATGTCCCACATAAGGGGTGGGCAATGATTTTACGTGCACAGTTGGGCTTAGAGAGAGATGGGGTGCATATGATTAACAAAAGAGGACTTCTGGAAGTAACACTTAGGCATACTTATAGGCAGGCTAAACTTCTCTGCTGTATACATAAGCTTCAGAAGAGCAAACCTCAAGATCAAGGGCTTGCTGTATTCATTTGGGTGTCCCTAAAGTTTGACACAGTATCAATGGTGATAAAGTTTAATAGTGCCATATTTTTCTCCCATCCCTCAAGTGACTTTCTCAATACTTTTTGATTATCTGCTTAATATATTCTGGGATGTATCCAGGCATTATATTAAGCTATACAGGATTAAAAGCTCTCATTATTCTTCTGGGCTCCCTAGGTTTGGGTTGTTTAAATGATCTACCCAGAAAGGTTGAGTTAGATTATGTGCTACAGAAAATTTAGATTCTGAACAAAATAAAACTTTCTTTCTTTGATCTCAAAGAGTGGATGAGGTTCTAACATATAGATAATGTCTTCCTTACCTCTGTATTCTGAATTATCTTAATCCTGACTGAATCAGATTCTTTCTTATCTCCAAGTACCAGATTATACATATATAAAACAACCTCTCAATATTCAGAGATAATAATTACCACTCAAGACTAAATGTCACTGCTATAAATATAGGGCCACTGTTTTCTTATAAATCTTTTCTAAATGAGACAATACAATATTTGCTCTTTTGTTTCTGGCTTATTTTGCCTCAACAAATGTCCCACAGGTTCATTCACAATGCTGCATGCATCACAACTTCATTCTTTTTAATAGCACCACAATATTCAATTATATGTATACACCATTGTTCGCCAGTCTACTTCTCAGTCAATGCATGCTTCAGCCACCTCCATTCACTGGGCATCGTGTATATAGTTTGAAGTTAATAGTCCATCAACACTCTGAGTTTTAGATAATTTCATTGTTCTCAAGAGAAAGATAAACAATATACACACCCTCACAAATAGAAAAATCTAAACCTCCCCTTAACACTTGTCCCTCCCTGTTATTTACCCTTGGTGTTGCTGTGGTACTATTGATGTTTTCCTATTGAACACAGCCCATAACATACAATAGCCGTTTTCCCCCATACCAAGAAATTGTACACTCTTTGTACAAGATTCATCCATCCGAAGTAGCTCTTGCAAGAATTTATTTATATTTGCTGTGATACTCAGTGGGAACCATAGGTCTATACAATCCCTTTCAAACATGGTCACCCTTAATATGGAAATATTACCTATAGAGCCACTTGTGAAACACCTTCACTTCTATCTATCCCCTTATATTTGAGTTCAACCTCATTACCTAACTGTTCACACACCTTTAGATTCCATGTATCTCTAGGTCCCCTATATTCTGTAGCATAAGCCTTTGATTTTACCTTTACCATGGCCATGAAAGTGGAATCATACAGTAGCTATCCTTTTGCATCTGTCTTATTTCATTCAGCGTTATGTCTCAGAGTTCATCCATCTTGTCATGTGCTTCAAGGCATAATTTCTTCTTACTGCTGCAAAATATTCCATCATACGTATATATCACATTTCATTAATCCACTCATCTGTTGATGGACACTTGGATTATTTCCATCTCGTTGTGATTGTGAATAATGCTGCTGTGGAAATCAGTGTACAAGTGTCTGTTTCTGTCACTGCTTTCACCTCTGCTGGACATATACTGAGTAGTGGCATTGCCAAGTCATAGGGCAATTCAATATTTAGTTCTATGTGGAACTGCCTGACTGTCATCCACAGTGGCTGTACCATTATACATTCCCAGCAGCAGTGTGTAAGTATCCCAACTTCTCTATATTCCCTCCAACACTTGTAGTTTCCTATTTGTTTAATAGCAGACATTCTTATGTGTGTGAGGTGGTATCTCATTGTAGTCCTGATCTGCATTTCTATTATAGTTAATGAAAATGAGCATGTCTTCATGTATTTTTGAGCCATCTTTATTGGCTCTTCAGAAAAATGCTTATTCATATCTTTAGCCCATTTTACAATTGGGTTGTTTGTTCTTTTGTTGTTGAGTTGTATGATTTCTTTGTTTATACAGGAAATCAAACCTTTGTCCTATTAGTGATTTCCAAATATTTTCTCCCATTGAGTTGGCTGCCTCTTCACCTTTTTGGCAAAGTCTTTGAAGGGCAAAAACATTTGATTTTGAGGATTTCCCATTTATCTACCTTTTCTTTTGTTGCTTGTGCTTTCGGTGTCATGTTTAGGAAGCTACCTCCTATTATTAGGTCTTCAAGATGTTTCACATTTTCTTCTCAGAGCTTTATGGTATTGGATCTTATATTTAGGTGTTTCATCACTTTGAGTTCATTTTTGTATAAAGTGTAAGGTAAAGATCCTCTTTTATTCTTTTGGCTATTGATATCCAGTTCTCCCATGCCCAATTATTGAAATGGCTATTTTGTCCCAGTTCAGCAGATTTGGAGGCCTTGTTGAAAATCATTTGACCATAGATTTGGTGGTCTATTTCTGTTCTTTTGATTGGATTCCATTGGTCAATACTTCTATTTTTCTGCCAATCCCTTGCTGTTTTGACCACTGTGGCTTTATAATAAGTTTGAAAATCAGAAAGTGTTAATCATCCCACTTCGTCCTTCCTTTTTAGGATGCTTTTAGCTATTCAGGGTTTCTTTCCCTTCCAGATGAATTTAGCAACCAGCTTTTCCTAGTCTTCAAATAGGTTGTTGGAATTTTGATTTGTTCTGCATTGAATCTGTAGATCAATTTGTATAGAATTGACATCTTAATGATATTTAACCTTCTTATCCATGAGCAAGGAATGACTTTCCACCTATTTAGATAGTCTTTGATTTCTTTTAGCAGTTAGGTAGTTTTCTGTGCAGAAGTCCTTTATATCCCTAGTTAAGTTCATTTCTAGATACTTGATTCTTTTAGTTGCTATTTTAGTGGAATTTTTTTCTTTTTTTGACTCCTCAGTTAGGTCATTGTTTGTACATAGAAACATTACTGATATTTGCACCTTCATTTTACAGACTGCCTCCTTGCTAAATTTGTGTATTAACTCAAATCACTTTGTTGTAGATTTCTCACAATTTTCCAGGTACAGTATCATGTCATCTGTAAATAATGAGTTTTACTTATTCCTTTCCAATTTAGATGCCTTTATTTCTTCTTCTTGCCTGATTTCTCTAGCAAGAACTTCTAGTAAAATGTTGAATAATAGTGGTGACAAAAGGCATCCCTGTGTCATTCCAAATCTTAGGGAGGAAGCTTTCAGTCTCTCTCCACTGAGTACGTTGGTGGCTATCAGTTTGTCATATGTGCCGTTTATCATATTGAGGAAGTGACCTTTGATTCCTGTCTTTTGAAGTGTTTTTATCAAAAAAGGGTGTTGAATTTTGTTGAATGCTTTTTCAGCATTCAACAAGATGATCATGTGATTCCCCTTTTGATTTGCTAATGTGCTATATTACAGTAATTGATTTTCTTGTGTTGAATCATCCTTGCATTCCTGGTATAAATCCCCATTGGTCATTTGGCATAATTCTTCAAATGTGTTCTTGGTTTTGATCTGCTAGTTTTTTGTTGAGAATTTTTGCATCTATATTCATTTGGGAGATTAGTCTGAAGTTTTCCTTTCTTGTAGCATCTTTACCCGGTTTTGGTATTAAAGTGATGTTAGCTTCACAAAATGAATTAGGTAGTGTTTCTTTTTCCTCAGTTTTTTTGAAAAGTTTGAGAAGAATTGATGATAGTTCTTCTTGGAATCTGGCCCTGGACTTTTCTTTGTAGGAAGATTTTTGATGACTGATTGAGTCTCTTTCCTTGTGATTGGTTTGTTGAGATCTTCTATTTCTTCTTCAGTCAGTGTAGCTTAGTTTGTGTGTTTCCAGGAATTTGTCCATTTCATCTAAATTGTCTCGTTTGTTGGCATATGGTTGCTCATAGTATCCTCTTATCATTTTTAAAACTTCTTCTGTGTTTTTAGTAGCGACACCCCTTTCATTTCTAACTTTATTTCCAAATTCTCTTTTTTTTCTTTGTCAGTCTTGCTAGTAGTCCATGGATTTTATTGATTTACTCAAAGAACCAACCTTAGGTTTTATTGATTGTTTCTATTGTTCTTTTGTTCTCCCATTCATTTAATTCTGTGTAATCATTGTTATTGCTCTTCTTTTATTTGCTTTGGGTTTAGTTCGCTGTTCTTTCTCAAGTTCTTCCAAGTGAACAGTTAGGGGTCTTCAATTTTGGCTCTCTTTTTTTAATATAGGCATTTAATACAATAAATTCCCCTCTTGGCACATAACATTTACTCCACCCATAAGTTCTAATGTGTTGTATTCTCATTTTCACTTATCTCCAGATAGTGACCATTTCCTTTAGCAATTTCTTCTTTGACCCACTTGTTGTTTAAGAGTGTGTTATTTAATCTTTATATAATTGTGAAAGTTCTCATTGTTTGGTGGTAATTTGATTTCCAGCTTTACTCCATTGTGATCAGAGAAACTGCTTTGAAAATTTCAGTGTTTTTAAATTCATAGAGAACTTTTTTGCGTGCAGCATATGATCTATCTTTGAGAATGTACCATGAGCAATAGAGAAGAATGTATACCCTTCTTCTAGGATATCTTCTTGTATCCTTCTTCTTATATCCTTCCATCCATATACATGTCTTCTAGGTCTCATTCGCTTATCAAATTGTTATGTCCTCTATTTCCTTCTTGATCCTTTGATTGTTCTAGCTATAGAGGAGAGGGTCCATTGAAGTCTTCCACTATTATTGTGGAAACATCTATTGCTTCCTTCAGTTTTGCAGTGTTTGTCTCATGTACTTTGGAGCTCCTTGATTGGGAGCATAAACATTTATGATTGTTATTTCTTTGTGGTGAATTGTCCATTTTATTAATATACAGTGCCCTTCTTCATCTTTTATGATGTCTTTTACAGCTGATGAAAGAGGTCTGATATTGGTATAGCTACTCCTGCTTTCTTTTGTTACAACTTGCGTGGAATGTTTTTTTCGATCTTTTCACTTCCAATCTATTTGCATCCTTGGGTCTAAGATGAGTGTCTTTTGAACAGCATTTAGCAGGATTATATTTCTTAATCCACTCTACCAATCTATACCTCTTAATTGGTAAATTTAGGCTGTTAACATTCATAGTGATTACTGTAAAGGTGTTTCTTGAATCCATCATCTTATCCTTTGGACTTTTTCTTGTCAGACCTATGTATTCTTTTATTTCTTTCTCCTTTTTTAAAACTTTTAAAATTGTGTAGTATAACATATATACAAAGCAAAGAAATAAAAATCAATAGTTTTCAAATACTCTTCAAAAAGTGGTTACAGGATAGATCCCAGAGTTTGCCATAGGCTAACATATGATCCTCTCATATTTTTCCTTCTAGCTGCTCCAGAATATAGGAGCCTAGCAGGATTAAATACTTTAAAAACTTTTTATTGTATAATATAACATATATACAAAGAAAAGAAATAAAAAGCAATAATTTTCAAAGCACTTTTCAAAAAGTGGTTACAGGACAGATCCCAGACTTTGTCATGGGCTACCATACGATTCTCTTATAGCTTTCTTTCTAGCTGCTCCAGAATATAGGAGGCTACAGGGCTTAAATATTTTTTATCATCACAATCAACTTTTTTCCTTCTTTTTTGTGAACAATAACATATATACAAAAAGGCTATAAATTTCAAAGCACAACACCACAATTAGTCGTAGAACATATTTCAGACTTTGACATGGGTTACAATTTCACAATTTTAGGTTTTTACTTCTAGCTGCTCTAAAATACTGAAGACTAAAAGAGATATCAATTTAATGATTCAACATTCATATTCATTTGTTAAGACTTATCTTCTATGTATAATATTTCTAAGGAAGAGTGAAATGAAGAAACTGAGAAATTGTGGTGAAGAGCCATGAGTAATTCACTCAGCCATGGCTCCTGGCACTTATCCCCCACCCTCAAGGCAAGTAGTTTTGGTTTGATTGGGTCACTGCTTGGCAGGCTACTGAGAACTTTGAAAATCCCAGAGGTATTCCTCCCCAAGAACAGAGGAAGTTACAGTCCAGCTATTGGCTGTTGAATTTGATTGCTGGGTCCTGCTACTTTAATCTATCTTGAACAGGCACCGGGAACCATTGTTTCAGCTTATGTCAGAGGTGGAGTTGGGAGAGAGCTAAAAATACCTGCTTTCGTAAGGCTGTAGGGAATAAGTTGCTGAAGATTGCCATCTGCTGAGCGGTTCAAGAAAGTATACTTCAAGGAGCTGTTAAAAAAATTTATTGGTGAATACTGACATCTGCTGGGCAGTCCAGGAAAGTGTAGCTTTGGTGAACTGAAAAAGATGCTTTTAAGTGTCTTCCCTGGCCCTCTTCCCAGGACACTCTGGAACTAGTCTGCATCAATTTCATGGGTCCCTGGCTCTATGTTGAATGGGAAATACTGACAAACCAGGTTTCAAGTAGGAACCTTAACACAAATCCAATTGTTCAGTTGTTAAAGTGGTCAGAATGCAATATATCATAAATGGACTGGCTTTTAACAATGGGATTTATTAGCTTACAAATTTATAGTTCTAAGTGTGTGAAATGTCCCAATTAAAACATCAACAGTATGATGTGCTCTCTGAAGACCAGTTACCAGAGAGCTTGGGCTCCTCTCTCAGCTAATAAAGCACACGGTCTGCACCTCCTTCTCTCCTGGGTATCATTGCTTTCAAATCCTGGCTTCACTGGCTTCCTCTCTGAACTACTGTGGGGCCTCTCTTAGCTCCTCTGGGGGTTTTCTGTATGAGTTTCTGTCAATTTCTTCTCTTCCCTTCTGTATGTATTTTATCCTTTTATAAACACTTCAATAAGAACATTAAGATCCACCCTGAAAGAGGTGGGTCACATCTCGATTGCAGTAACCTCAACAAACAGCCCCACCAATTATAATTTTGTGCCCACAGGAATTGATTAAAAGTACATGACCTTTCTGAGATATATAACAGTTTCAACCTACCACACACCACACCCTGGAACCCCCAAACATGTTCTTTCCATATGCAAAAAATTCCATTACAGTATCACAAAATCCTTAGTTCATCTCAGTTACAGCATTAAGTAAAAAGTTTCATCAAAATCAGTTACAGGTGTGATCTGTCTTGGGGCACAATTCCCCTCCAGTTGTGGACCTGTGAATTTAAAGCATGTTGTCTGATTTCAATACACAAAAGAGAGATAGTAATAAGTAAAACATTAAAGCAAACAGTGTTCATGGGTACCAAAACAGTTCCAAAAATCTGCAGGGCATGCTTCATTAGACATCAAGGTCTAACAGTCATCTGTAGAATGATATTTTGTCCTCAGGGCTTGATAGGGCTGCAGACCCACTGTATCCAAGGGCTTGTGCAGTGGCCCTACTCTCTCCAAACACTGGGGTAAGGTCTCAAGCAGATCCAAACATTAGGTAGATGTCATGCTCTCGACTCCACCCTCTTCAAGCAGCATTGAGGTGACAGCTGAACTTTAGGTCCCACCCTCATCAAGCATGAGGTGGCAGTCAGAATCAAGGTCCAATCCTCCTCAAGAATCAAGGTGATGGTAGGACTCTCTAACATATCCAAGGCACAGGCTCAACATCCTCAAAAGAATGGGATGGTGTCCAGACTCTTCCCAATCCTCAGGGAATATGCTCTACCCTCTCTGAAGGCTGGAGCAGCAGCACTCTTCCTTAAAGGGGTGACCAAGTTCTTCTCAATCCCCTAGGCTTCTGAAAGGGTGCTAACACTCCTCCTAAACAATGGGGTAGAAGTCTCACCTTAAGCTCTGGGGCAAACAACCTTTTCACACACATGGGTGGGTCTACTCTCTTTGCCCAATATGTCCTTGTTCCAGACCTCAGCTTCAATGATTCTGCAATTGAAATAATTTTTCCTTCAGTTTGTCCTTTTTCTGTCCCTTTTTTGGTCTGGTTGTGGTTCTTTTCATACAGATCTCACAAGAAACATGTGAGTTTTGCGTTCAACACACAGGGGCCCCAACCATCAGATAATAGGACTTTCCACAAAATCTTTCCTGGATAACTGCATTTCCAATCATGACTCACACTGAAATGGCTTACTGGATTCATGTTCAGTAAAATCCTCATATGGGGCTCTAGTCTCTGGAGGCTCGCATTCCAGAAGCTCAGAATTTTCTAAACCATCAATTTCTGGTTTCTTTATACCAAAGAGTTCAGTTCTCAGTTTATCCCCTTCCTCTTATATTTTACTATAAACTGAAAGGAGAAGCCAGGCTTCACTTTCTACATTTAATTTGGAAATCTCTTTGGCTGAATATCCAAACTCATTGCTTTCAAATTCTGTCTTCCTTCTGACATCAGAAAACAATTTTGCCAAACTCTCTGTCATTTTAAACAAGGGTTACCCTTTCCCAATTTGCTATGACACATCATTTCTATCAAAGGCCATGTCTAAGTCCTCATTGGATGTACTTTTAGTATGAGTATTTCTACCAACAGTTTCTACAAAGCAATGCAGGCCTTTTCTATTAAGCACATCACAGTTCTTCCAGAAACTATCCCTTACCCATTCATAAAGCTGTTCCAGCATTTTTGGTATATGCAAATTACAACACCCCACACCTTAGCACCAAAATTTGTTTTGATTTCGTAAAACTGATAAAACATATTATACAAGAAGTGGACTGGGTTTTAACCATGGGGATATATTAACTTGCAAATTTAAAATTCCAAGGCCATGAAAATGTCCCACTTAAGGCATTAACGGGATAATTCTCTGAAGACTGGTTATCAGTGAGCTTGGACTCCTCCATCAGATAACAAGGAAAATAGCAACATCTGTGGGTTCTTGTTTTCCAGATTTCATTGTTTTCAGCTTCTGGTGTCAGTGGCTTGCTAAGCTTCTGTGGTTCCTCTCTTAGCTCTTCCAGTGTTTTACTTTATGAGCTTTTCCCAATTCCATTTCTTCCCTTCTTATAAAGGACTACAGTAAGAAGATTAAGACCCACTTTGAATGATGTGGGTCAATCTTAACTAAAATAACTTAACGAAAAGACCCAATCTATAATAAGCCTGCACCCACAAGAATGGGTTAAAAGAACATGGCCTTTACTGGAGTACATAACAGCTTCAAACTACCATACCAATAAACAACAAATTCCTAGTCAAGAGAGGGAAAACAGCTTTCAGAATAATCTCATCAAGACAATCAGATACCCAGATGTCAACAAAAAATTATAAACCATACTGAGAAACCAAAAGATATGGCTCAGTAAAAAAATTGAAAAGTTATAACAGATAGAGAATTTGGAACTAGACAAAGACATTAAAACAAATCTAGGAGATGAAATAAAATATAGCTAAAGAGATAAAAGATATCAAGAAGACACTGGGAGAGCATAAAGAAGAATTTGAAACCATGTACAGAAAAATAGAATTTATGAGAAATAAAGACACAATGGATAAGATTTAAAGACACACTAGACTCACCCACCATGCTGGAAACCTGGGTTCTATTCCCAGTGCCTGCCCATGCAAAAAACAAAACAAAACAAAACCAGAAAAACAACACTAGAGGCATAAAACAGCAGATTTGATCTGGCAGAAGGAAAGATCATCAAGTAAGAAGACAGGGTATCTAAAACCTTACAGACAGAAGAACAGATGGAGAAAACAATGGAAAAAAAATTGAGCAGATTCATGGGGAATTGAATGACAGCACCAAGTGCACAAGTATATGCATCATGGGTGTCCCAGAAGAACAGAAGGAAAAAGGGGCAGAAAGTCTGTGTGAGGAAATAATGGCAAAAAATGTCCCAAATCTTGTGAAAGACATAAATACACATGCCCAAGAAGCATAGCGGACTCCACCAAAATACATCTAAACAGACCTACTCCAAGACAAATACTGGTCAGACTGCCAATCACAAAAGAGAAAGAGAGAATCCTGGGAGCAGCAAGAGAAAATTGATTTATCACATGCCAGTAACAAGTAAGATTAAATGCCAATTTCTCATTAGAAACCATGGAGGTGAAAAGGCAGTTGCATGATACATTTAAGAATACTGAAAAAGAAAATCTGCCAGCCAACACTTTTATATTTGGTAAAACTCTCCTTGAAAAATGAGGCAGATTTTAAAATATTCAAAGATAAAAGGAAGTTGAGAGAATTCAATAAAAATTGACCTGCCCTACCAGAAATATGAAAGGGAGTTCTGTAGACTGACAAAAAAGACAGGAGAGAGCTTGAAGGAGAGCATAAAAATGAAGATTATCAGTAATGGTAATTAAAAGTATAAAAAGTGAAAGAAAAATAAGATATGACCAATAAAACTAAAAGAATAACATGGTTGAAGTACTGCCTTTACATTAATAACTTTTGATGTTAAAGGATTAAACTTCCTAATCAAAGACACACTGGCAGAATGCATAAAAACTGTGATCCATCTACATGTTGTCAACAAGAAACCCACCTGAGACCCAAAGACTCAAATAGGTTGAAAGTGAAAGGCTGGAAAAGATATTTCATGTGAACAGTCACCAAAAAAAAAGAGCTAGGGTATCTTTACTAATATCAGACAAAATAGGCTTTTAAATAACACTGGCAAAAAAAAGGGAGTAATAGAAATTTCTACAATAATAGTTGGAGACTTCAATACACCATTCTCATCAGTAGATAGAATATCTATACAAAAGGTCAACAAGGGACTTCCAGAGAAGATGGTGGCTTAGTAAGATGCGCGAATCTTAGTTTCTTCTCCAGGACAGCTACTAGGGGAGTAGAAACGATACAGAACAGCGCCCAAAGCCACAACAGAGATAAAAAAAAGACAGCGTACCCCATCCTGGAATGGCTGGCTGGCTGAGAGAAGCCGCTTGGGTGAGATCGCCGAGGCGCGCGGGCTTCACCAGGAGGGGCGGCAAGCGGCCGGAGTCACTCCCTTCCCCCTTCCCTGGCCGGCTGGGAGAACTGGAGAGGCCGTCCCCTGAAACCGTGGCGGCTGGCACCCACACCACGCGCGGCCCCCCAGACCAACTGAGAGAATTGGATCGGAAATCCCCAGGCCGTGGAGAATGATGACGGGTGGGGGAGGCCCCTTCCAAACCCGTGACTCCCCGGGAACGTGCACTCTCCCGGGCGGGCCGCTGCTGCTGGCGCCCTCCCGCCATGCTTGTCACCCGGGTGACTAGGAAATTCAGACGGGCGCTTTCCCGGGCTGCAGCGGCCAGCAACCCTCCCCGCATTCGGACCCCGGGCCGGCTCGAACCCTTCTAAGCCGCTTCGGCTAGCAAACCTCCTGGACGGCAAGAGTTTTCCAAAGTTAAAGGTCCCACAACACCTTTTACTGGTGGGACCCGCAGACAAACGTGTGCCACGAGCGCCACCTACTGGGCAGGATAAGAAAAACAGAACCCAGAGATTTCACAGAAAAATCTTCCAAACTTTTGGATCCAATACCCAGGGAAATCTGTCTAAATGCGCAGACGCCAACAGAAGATAACGGATCACGCTCAAATAATTGAAAATATGGCCCAGTCAAAGGAACAAACCAATAGTTCAAATGAGATACAGGAGCTGAGACAACTAATGCTGAATATACAAACAGAAATGGAAAACCTCTTCAAAAACGAAATCAATAAATTGAGGGAGAACATGAAGAAGACATGGGCTGAACATAAAGAAGAAATAGAAAAACTGAAAAAACAAATCACAGAACTTATGGAAGTGAAGGACAAAGTAGAAAAGATAGAAAAAACAATGGATACCTACAATGATAGATTCAAAGAGACAGAAGATAGAATTAGTGATTTGGAGGATGGAACTTCTGAATTCCAAAAACAAACAGAAACTATCGGGAAGAGAATGGAAAAATTTGAACAGGGTATCAGGGAACTCAAGGACAATATGAACCGCACAAATATACGTGTTGTGGGTGTCCCAGAAGGAGAAGAGAAGGGAAAAGGAGGAGAAAAACTAATGGAAGAAATTTTCACTGAAAATTTCCCAACTCTTATGAAAGACCTAAAATTACAGATCCACGAAGTGCAGTGCACCCCAAAGAGATTAGACCCAAATAGGTGTTCTCCAAGACACTTACTAGTTAGAATGTCAGAGGTCAAAGAGAAAGAGAGGATCTTGAAAGCAGCAAGAGAAAAACAATCCATCACATACAAGGGAAACCCAATAAGACTATGTGTAGATTTCTCAGCAGAAACCATGGAGGCTAGAAGACAGTGGGATGATATATTTAAATTACTAAAAGAGAAAAACTGACAACCAAGACTCCTATATTCAGTAAAATTGTCCTTCAAAAATGAGGGAGAAATTAAAACATTCTCAGACAAAAAGTCACTGAGAGAACTTGTGACCAAGAGACTAGCTCTGCAAGAAATACTAAAGGGAGCACTAGAGTCAGATACGAAAAGACAGAAGAGAGAGGTATGGAGAAGAGTGTAGAAAGAAGGAAAGTCAGATATGATATATATAATACAAAAGGCAAAATGGTAGAGGAAAATATTATCCAAACAGTAATAACTCTAAAAGTTAATGGACTGAATTCCCCAATCAAAAGACATAGACTGGCAGAATGGATTTAAAAACAGGATCCTTCTATATGCTGTCTACAGGAAACACATCTTAGACCCAAAGATAAACATAGGTTGAAAGTGAAAGGTTGGGAAAAGATATTTCATGCAAATAACAACCAGAAAATAGCAGGAGTGGCTATACTAATATTCAACAAGTTAGACTTCAAATGTAAAACAGTTAAAAGAGACAAAGAAGGACACTATATACTAATAAAAGGAACGATTAAACAAGAAGACATAACAATCATAAATATTTATGCACCGAACCAGAATGCCCCAAAATACGTGAGGAATACACCGCAAACAATGAAAAAGGAAATAGACACAAATACCATAATAGTTGGAGACTTCAATTCCCCACTCTCATCAATGGACAGAACATCTAGACAGAGGATCAATAAAGAAATAGAGAATCTGAATATTACTATAAAGGAGCTAGACTTAACAGACATTTATAGGACATTACATCCCACAACAGCAGGATACACCTTTTTCTCAAGTGCTCATGGATCATTCTCAAAGATAGACCATATGCTGGGTCACATAGCAAGTCTTAACAAATTTAAAAAGATTGAAATCATACACAACACTTTCTAGGATCATAAAGGAATGAAGTTGGAAATCAATAATAGGCAGAATGTCAGAAAATTCACAAATACGTGGAGGCTCAACAACACACTCTTAAACAACGAGTGGGTCAAAGAAGAAATTGCAAGAGAAATTAGTAAATACCTCGAGGCAAATGAAAATGAAAACACAACATATCAAAACTTATGGGATGCAGCAAAGGCAGTGTTAAGAGGGAAATTTATTGCCCTAAATGTCTATATCAGAAAAGAAGAAAAGGCAAAAATGCAGGAATTAGCTGTTCACTTGGAAGAACTGGAGAAAGAACAGCAAAATAATCCCAAAGCAAGCAAAAGGAAAGAAATAACAAAGATCAGAGCAGAAATAAATGAAATTGAAAACATGAAAACAATAGAGAAAATCAATAAGACCAGAAGTTGGTTCTATGAGAAAATCAATAAGATTGATGGGCCCTTAGCAAGATTGACAAAAAGAAGAAGAGAGAGGATGCAAATAAATAAGATCAGAAATGGAAGAGGAGACATAACTACTGACCTCACAGAAATAAAGGAGGTAATAACAGGATACTATGAAGAACTTTATGATAATAAATACAACAATTTAGATGAAGTGGACAGGTTCCTGGAAAGACATGAACAACCAACTTTGACTCAAGAAGACATAGATGACCTCAACAAACCAATCACAAGTAAAGAAATTGAATCAGTCATTCAAAAGCTTCCTAAAAAGAAAAGTCCAGGAGCAGATGGCTTCACATGTGAATTCTACCAAACGTTCCAGAAAGAATTAGTACCAATTCTCCTCAAACTCTTCAAAAAAATCGAAGTGGAGGGAAAACTACCTAATTCATTCTATGAAGCCAACATTACCCTCATACCAAAACCAGGCAAAGATATTACAAAAAAAGAAAACTACAGACCAATCTCTCTAATGAATATAGATGCAAAAATCCCCAATAAAATTCTAGCAAATCGTATCCAACAACACATTAAAAGAATTATACATCATGACCAAGTAGGATTCATCCCAGGTATGCAAGGATGGTTCAACATAAGAAAATCAATTAATGTAATACACCATATCAACAAATCAAAGCAGAAAGATCACATGATCATCTCAATTGATGCAGAGAAGGCATTTGACAAGATTCAACATCCTTTCCTGTTGAAAACACTTCAAAAGATAGGAATACAAGGGAACTTCCTTAAAATGATAGAGGGAATATATGGAAAACCCACAGCTAATATCATCCTCAATGGGGAAAAATTGAAAACTTTCCCCCTAAGATCAGGAACAAGACAAGGATGTCCACTATCACCACTATTATTCAACATTGTGTTGGAGGTTCTAGCCAGAGCAATTAGACAAGAAAAAGAAATACAAGGCATCAAAATTGGAAAGGAAGAAGTAAAACTATCACTGTTTGCAGATGATATGATACTATACGTCGAAAACCCGGAAAAATCCACAACAAAACTACTAGAGCTAATAAATGAGTACAGCAAAGTAGCAGGTTACAAGATCAACATTCAAAAATCTGTAGCATTTCTATACACTAGTAATGAAGAAGCGGAGGGGGAAATCAAGAAACAAATCCCATTTACAATTGCAACTAAAAGAATAAAATACCTAGGAATAAATTTAACTAAAGAGACAAAAAACATATATAAAGAAAACTACAAAAAACTGTTAAAAGAAATCACAGAAGACCTAAATAGATGGAAGGGCATACCGTGTTCATGGATTGGAAGACTAAATATAGTTAAGATGTCAATCCTACCTAAATTGATTTACAGATTCAATGCAATACCAATCAAAATCTCAACAACTTATTTTTCAGAAATAGAAAAACCAATAATCAAATTTATCTGGAAGGGCAGGGTGCCCCGAATTGCTAAAAACATCTTGAGGAAAAAAAACGAAGCTGGAGGTCTAGCGATGCCTGACTTTAAGGCATATTATGAAGCCACAGTGGTCAAAACAGCATGGTATTGGCATAAAGATAGATATATCAACCAATGGAATCGAATAGAGTGCTCAGATATAGACCCTCTCATCTATGGACATTTGATCTTTGATAAGGCAGTCAAGCCAACTCACCTGGGACAGAACAGTCTCTTCAATAAATGGTGCCTAGAGAACTGGATATCCATATGCAAAAGAATGAAAGAAGACCCATCTCTCACACCCTATACAAAAGTTAACTCAAAATGGATCAAAGATCTAAACATTAGGTCTAAGACCATAAAACAGTTAGAGGAAAATGTTGGGAGATATCTTATGGATCTTACAACTGGAGGCGGTTTTATGGACCTTAAACTTAAAGCAAGAACACTGAAGAAGGAAATAAATAAATGGGAGCTCCTCAAAATTAAACACTTTTGTGCATCAAAGAATTTCATCAAGAAAGTAGAAAGACAGCCTACACAATGGGAGACAATATTTGGAAATGATATATCAGATAAAGGTCTAGTATCCAGAATTTATAAAGAGATTGTTCATCTCAACAACAAAAAGACAGCCAACCCAATTACAAAATGGGAAAAAGACTTGAACAGACACCTTTCAGAATAGGAAATACAAATGGCCAAAAAGCACATGAAGAGATGCTCAATGTCCCTGGCCATTAGAGAAATGCAAATCAAAACCACAATGAGATATCATCTCACACCCACCAGAATGGCCATTATCAACAAAACAGAAAATGACAAGTGCTGGAGAGGATGCAGAGAAAGAGGCACAGTTATCCACTGTTGGTGGGAATGTCAAATGGTGCAACCACTGTGGAAGGCAGTTTGGTGGTTCCTCAAAAAGCTGAATATAGAATTACCATACGACCCAGCAACACCATTGCTGGGAATCTACTCAAAGGACTTAAGGGCAAAGACACAAACGGACATTTGCACACCAATGTTTATAGCAGCGTTATTTACAATTGCAAAGAGATGGAAACAGCCGAAATCTCCATCAACAGAAGAGTGGCTAAACAAACTGTGGTATATACATACGATGGAATACTATGCAGCTTTAAGACAGGATAAACTTATGAAGCATGTAATAACATGGATGGACCTAGAGAACATTATGCTGAGTGAGTCTAGCCAAAAACTAAAGGACAAATACTGTATGGTCCCACTGATGTGAACAGACATTCGAGAATAAACTTGGAATATGTCATTGGTAACAGAGTTCAGCAGGAGTTAGAAACAGGGTAAGATAATGGGCAATTGAAGTTGAAGGGATACAGACTGTGCAACAGGACTAGATACAAAAACTCAAAAATGGACAACACAATAATACCTAATTGTAAAGTAATCTTGTTAAAACACTGAATCAAACTGCATCTGAGCTATAGGTTTTTGTTTTGTTTTGTTTTGTTTTGACTTTACTATTATTACTTTTATTTTTGTCTCTATATTAACATTCTATATCTTTTTCGGTTATGTTGCTAGTTTTTCTAAACCGATGCAAATATACTAAGAAATGATGATCATGCATCTATGTGATGATGTTGAGAATTACTGATTGCATATGTAGAATGGTATGATTTCTAAATGTTGGGTTAATTTCTTTTTTTCCGTTAATTAAAAAAAAGAGAGAAGGGGTAATTGGAGCTGAAGGGATACAGACTGTACAACGGGACTGTATATAAAAACTCAGAAATGGACAGCACAATACTACCCAATTGTAATGCAATTATGTTAAAACACTGAATGAAGCTGCATGTGAGGTATAGGTTTTTTGTTTTTTTTTCTTTCTATTAATGTTTTAATACTTATTCTGTTGTCTTTTTATTTCTTTTTCTAAATCGATGCAAATGTACTAAGAAATGATGAATATGCAACTATGTGATGTTATTAAGAATTACTGATTGTACATGTAGAATGGAATGATTTCTAACTGTTTTGTTAATTCTTTTTTTAATTAATAAAAAAAAAAGGTCAACAAGGAAACAAAACTTGCATAACATGAGAAACAAACCAGACCTAACAGACAGGTGCAAACATTGCATCCCCAAGCAGCAGGATATGCATTCATCTCAAATGTCATGGATCATTCTCTAAGATAGACCAGTTTGGGTCATAAGCCATGTCTCAGTAAATTTGAAAAGATTGAAATTATAGAAGCACTTTCTCTGATCATAAATAGAATGAAAGCTGAAAATCAATATCAGGAGGAGAATTGTTAAATTCACAAGTATATGGAGGTTAAACAACACAATATCCCAGTTGAGGGGTTTTGGCAGCCATGTAAAAAAATCAGTTGGCCACAGGGATCCAAGATAGCTGATAAGGGAGAGGCTGGGCTTACCTGTCTCCTAGAAAAACAACTAGTGGTCAGACAGAAATTGTCTGCCACAATAGGTCTGGATCTCTGAGATCAGGAGAAGTGCTCTACAACACCCAGGGAAGGGCAGGATGAACAGACAGCAAAGCTGTGTTAGAGAATCTTAGCAAACTCTCTGAACATCAGTTCTTGGTTCAGGGCAGAAAGCATTTGGTACTCCAGTCTCTGGTGGGCAGGCAGCTCTATACTGAAAAGAGAGTGAAAGTCCACTCTCCCAAGAATAGGGTGGGACATAATTTAGAACTGTGCCAGCTTTTGGACTGTGGGGATGACTGATGGTTTAACTTCCCCTGTCCAGCTCAGCTATGCAATTGTCTGGAGCCAATACTGAGCTAAGAAGATCCTGCCTTTGAGGGATGAGGAGAATAGGTTGCTGAAGAGAGCCATCAGCTGGCAAATGAGGGAAGCTCATCACTGGGAAGACATCTAAAAAGCTTTTGGGCAGAGGGACATATGCTGAATAGGCCAGGAAAATGCACCCTTGGGAACTGAATTAAAGGCTGATATGTACCTCCTTTGTAGTTCCCTCACATAGCCTTAGTTGGGTAATACTGATGAACCAAGTGTCAAAGAAAAGGATTAACAAAAGTCCAATCAAGAACAAAAGCTTTGACAAGAGAAAGAATCTGACCTTCAGAGTAAACTCACCAAGATAATGATGGCTAGTATCAGCAAAATATAATGAAACATATTAAGAAACAGGAAGATATGATTCAGTCAAAGGAGGAAATACAAAGTCAGAGAGAGCTACAGAATATGGAACAATTAATTAAAGATATTCCAACAAATCTCCTAAAATAATTCAATTAGATCACTAAAAATATACAAGATATTAAGAAGATGTTGGATAGCATAAAGAAGAATTTGAAAGCCTGTTGCTTCTTATGAAATGGAGCTTGAAAGATATTAAGGAATGATGAGAAAGAAAGAATGAAAGAAAGAATAAAAGACAAACAAAGATGGTTCAGGGGGTCTGAAGCTCAGCGATAACAGACCAGAGATATCAGACAACTTTATTCTTAATTGGTTCCTGCTTATATACTGCAGGATTCACATGACAAAGAGTACGCATGCACCTGGTGAGAATACAGAGTGCTTACTTAAGAGGACCACAAAGAACCTGGGGCTAAGACAAACTTTCTCTCTTTCCCCCAGACTGTTCTCCATTAAGCAAATTACTATCTCCTCAATTTCTTGCTGCTACTTTGACGCCAGCTGTCCCCAACAAATTCTGCTGGTTTTGTTTAAACCCTTGGCACCTACATTTCCCCCTTTTTGTTTTATCAGCTGAGGTGACTGTGTCTGTCTTAGGTTGCCCTTAGGCTCTGAAGGAAGGGTCTTACCCATCATTGGCCACCAGTCAAGCTCTCCGACTTTGAATCAGGAGGGAGCCAAGAGTTTTTTGCAAGAATCACATGGTTAGCATGGTTTTGCTTAGTGACTCTGCCTGTCTTAGGTTGCCCTTAAGCTCTGAAGGAAGGGTATTACCCATCATTGGCTACCAGTCAAGCTTTCTGACTTTCATCATTTGTTGTTAAACACAGCTGAAGAGAAAGAAACAATATATAAGCAGCCCCAAACCTAACAATGTAGTTCCAGTGACCGCAGCCATTGTGATAATTCCAATGATTCCAATGACAGCTATAATAATGAGTCCAATTAGTCTCTTAGTCCTTTTCAGATATTGTTTTGCCAAATGGATCAAGACTTGTGTTTATGGAGAGGATTGCGAGGATATTGACATCTTCACCAGCAGTAAAACACCTCCTCTTCTCCTTGCTGCCACAATCATCCCACCTCCTGCAACACAAGTGCTTAGAGACAAGTGAACAGAGAATAATTCTTGCAATTCCCAAGAAAAATTTCCATAAATTTCTCGACTAATGTTGTATTTATCATCCCATGGATTTGGCACAAATCATCCTCTAAGTATTAAACTCTGATTTAGCTTGCCTGTCCATATAGTCTCCGTTATCTTTAACCACATAGGGGCATCTTACAATTCCATTGGAATCATTAATTATGCTAACTGCTCAGCCCATATGACATAACTGCCATCCATTCCAACTTTCTTTCCCATCTAATAGGCAAGTATCCTTTGTTTCCATAGAGTTATGCATACAAGTCTTTCTAAAAATGGAGGAATTAAATTTGACACCAGTTTTCTTTTTACTGGACCTAGGAATCCTAAACTTGTATTCAGATTATTTTGGTGAAGTTGGATTGGCCCATGTTAGGGCTCACAGATTCCTGCAATTACCAATAAGTATAAATATGTCCCTGTCCTTCAGTAATTAAAATTATATGTCCTATAATATACATTACCCATCTAGTCATTTTCATCCAGGTTGACATGTCTGGGTTTTATTCTCTTCGAGGGAATCCAAACTGAGGTTCTGTCATCTGCAATGACAAGAGTGAATCCCCTATCCCACACCTTTACCATTCCTGGTTTCCATAAATCATCTTTAACATCTTTCCAATAGATTGGCTGCAGCTGCAATTCTGTTTGGGTTGTATCATCATCTCCCCCTTTTTGTTTCAAGAGCATAGACTTTAGTGTCCGGTTTGCACATTCAAAATTCCTTGTCCTGAAGGATTATGTGGGATTCCTGTGGTATGAGTAATATTAAACGTAGCACAAAATTTGTGAAATTGTTTTCCTGTATAAGCAAGACCATTGTCCGCTTTAATAGATTGAAGGCATCCCATAACAGCAAAAGCATTAAGTAAATGTGATCTAATATGGCAGAAATGCTCTCCAGATTGTGCAGTAGCCCAGATGAAATGAGAACAAGTGTCTATGATAGCATGTACATACTGCATTTTACCAAAATGTGAAATATGAGTAACATCCATTTGCCATAATTCATTTACTTTTTGGCCTCGAGGATTAACCCCTGATGCAAATGGGAGTGCATTTAAAGGTCCACAGGTTGGACAAGTCCTAACAATGTCCTGAGCTTGTTGTTTAGATAAAGATGGAAATTTCTTTTGCAGCCTTTTTCTATTGATATGAGTCAATTTGTGAAGTGTTGTGGGATCTAGAATTACCCCCACAAGAGTATCTGCTTGCTGATTTTGTAGTGACAAAGGACCCGGAAGATTGGTATGAGCTCTTATATGCATGATAAAAAGAGGATTAATTCTACTTCTGACTAACGTTTGCAAATGTAAAAACATTTGGGACAATTCATCTCTTTCAAACAAAGAAGCTGTCTCAATGTGAGTAACTGTTTGGCAAACATATTCAGAATCAGAAACAATATTAAGAGCTTGTGGAAGACTTTGCAATACTTGAATTACAGGTGCTAATTCAGTACGCTGGGCTGAGGTGTAAGGCATTTTCCAACTTTTGTTTTCCCCTGGGGTAGCATATGCAGCCTGTCCATTAATACTACCATCAGTAAAGACAGTAATGGCCCCCTTCAACGGGGAGGCCCGAACTATTTTAGGCCAGATCCACTGTGTTCTTTTTAGAAATTGTAAAAGTTTTGACATAGGTAAATGATTATCAATTTGTCCTTTAAAGTCACTTAATGCTATCTGCCAAGAGGTATTGAAAGTATATAGGCTTTGAACTTCTTCCTTTGTGAGATCACACACTATGCGATTAGGATTGTGACCTATTAATTGATAATATCTTTGGCGACCTTTGGCTATTAAAGAAATGACTTTTTTGCAGATATGTATGTAAGCATTTTTGTTTATTGTTTGGTAAAAAAAATCCATTCTAAAACACCATTTTGCCAAAATAGGCTTGTGGGGGATTGCAAAGTAAAGAAAATAATAAAATCAACAGGCTTTTCTATATCTATTTTAACAAGCTGTCCTTCTTGAACGCGTTGTTCAATTAATTATAACTCTCACTCAGCTGCAGCTAACTGCCTTTTGCTTAATAAATCAGAATCTCCTTGTAAAATATCAAACAAGTTCTGTAACATATAATTAGGAATCCCTAAAGTGGGTCTAATCCAATTAATATCTCATAACAGTTTTTGAAAATCATTTAAAGTTTGTAAATTATCCCTTCTTAATTGTATTTTTTTAGGAATTATTTTATTTGCAGCTATTTGCATTCCTAGGTATATGTAAGGCCCAGTCTTTTGAATCTTTTCTGGAGCTATTTGCAGCCCATATTCAGGTGAAATTTTTGCAATTATGTATCCCATCTTAAGTCATTTATTTACTGTCCTTTTCCCTTGCCTCAGGTTCACACCTCTGTATTTCTATTTTGAAGAATTCTTTGGATCTTCTAACATAGTCTCCATATCCTTGTTTTGTTTGTCCTTTCTCTCCTTTAATTACTCCAAATATACTCTCAATCTTCCTATCTTATTTTTTAAGAAATATCTCCTTTTTTTGAAGAAGCTTTTTAGCCTCTTTTTTCCCCAATTAGATTTACTTTTTCCCTGGCTATATTTCCTGGCTGTGTCATCATTATGCTATTAACTATTTCCCTTTACTATTTTCTTCCTAACAACAAGAACCTAGTTTCTTTATTTTTCCTAAATTCCCTTCTGTTATTGCCCCCATGTGGCCACACTGTATTGTTATGGAAAAGTGTTTTCAGCTCAGAAGTTTCTTCACTCTTTTTCCTTCAGTGTCTCCCATCTCACCATGGGGAGTCTGCTTTAAGCTCTTCTCTGTTTTATCCACAGAGTCTTTTTCTTCAAAATACAAATAACTCTTAAACTTTATCAAAACCTTATTTTTGTAATGGCACCCTAACAATGTTTTCAACACACAAACATACAAACATACATACATACATACATACTCCTCCAGCCACCCATTGTGATTACCCATTACCCTGATGCCCCAAGGAAAATGCTTACTTACCAATATGACTCGAGTCCTCTTCTATTGGCTGGACACACGTCTCTAATGGAGACTTTTCCTTGGTTCCTTAATATTGTTTTGGAGTCTTCCTCTTCGGGCCCCATGTTTGGCACCAAATGTTGCTTCCTATGAAATGGAGCTGGAAAGATATTAAGGAATGATGAGAAAGCAAGAATGAAAGAAAGAATAAAAGACAAACAAAGATGGGTTCAGGGGGTCTGCAGCTCAGTGATAACAGACCAGAGACATCAGACAACTTTATTCTTAATTGGTTCCTGCTTATATACTGCAGGATTCACGTGACAAAGAATATGAATGCACCTGGTGAAAATAAAGAGTGCTTACTTAAGATGACCACAAAGAACCTGAGGCTAAGACAAAACAAATTTTCTCTCTTTCCCCATCATCTGCCAGTTTTCTCTCCCAGCTTCATGTTTCATGAAGCTCCTCAGAAGGTGTTTTCCTTCTTTATCTCCAAAGTGCTGGCTGATGAACTGTTCTTCATGGTGCTACAACATTCTCTGCTCTCTCTGATTCTCCTCACTTTCTCTCTTGTTATTCTCTTTTACAGGATTCCAGTAAGTTAATCAAGACCTACCCAAATGAGTGGAGACACATCTCCCCTAATCCAGTTTAACAACTACTCTTGATTAAATTACATCTCCAGGGAGATGTAATTACATCAATAATTACAGTTTCAAACATACAATACTGAATAGGGGTTAGAAGAAACAGCTACCTTTACAAAATGAGATTAGGATAAAAACATAGCTTTTCTAGGGTACATACATCATTTCAAACAAGCACATTCCATCCTCTGGACCTTAAAAAAGACAGGTTTTCCCCATATACAACATACACTAATTCCATCACAATACCAGAAATCTTTAAACCATTTCAGTAGAAACACAAATGAAATACTAAGTTAGAAACAGTACAAGCTCTTATCAAAGTTTGTTAGAGGCATAGTCTGTTCTAAGGCAAAACTATCCTCTGGCTCTGGATCTGTTAAACAGGGAACAAGTTATCTGCTGCCAACATACAAAGGAGGAACAGCCATAGGATACATACACCCATTTCCGTAGGGAAGAAGGAACACAGGGGTCATTGTACCTATACAGTTTTGAAAATCCACAGGGTAAAGTCCATTAGATTCAAAGTCTGAGAATCATTTATCTTCAGGGCTTTAGAAAGTGGCAGTCCCACCCTTCCCAAATGCCTATGCAGTGGCTTGCTTCTCTCCAAATGCAACCTTGGGGGACATTGGAGAGATCACATTTTTCTTGGCTCCACCCTCTCCAAAGATCAGGGCTGCACTCAGGTTCTCTGCCATCTCCAGGGCACATGATCAACCCCTCCATGTGGTGACAGCCAGGCTCTCCCCAAACCCCAAGGAATGTTCTTCAAACTCTCTAAGGCCTGAGGTGGCATGACTCTTCCACTGCAATGAGGTGGAAGGCCCATCCTCTGCCTTTGGGGCAAGCTCATACTTTCCACAGGCTTGGATGGGTCTCCTCTCCTGGCCCGAGGCTTCTTGACTTCAGACCTCAGACTCCATGGTTTTGCTTCTGAAGTTATTTTTCCTCCAATGTGTCCCTTCTTTGAACCCCCTAGTCCAGACTGGCAGTGGCTCTGTTTATACAGGTCCCACAGTACTCTCATTGGCTTTCTATGCAGTAACCTTGAATCATGCCCATCAAAAATAAGGAGTTTCCACAAATCTTTCTGAATAACTCCATGTCCAATCTTGGCTTTCTCTGAAGTGGCTAGCTGGTTTCACATTTGGTCAAATCTTCATGTGGGGCACTATTCTCTGGGAACATCAATTTCTGGTTTATTAGTACTCAAGAGTTCAGTTTTCAGTTTATCTCTTTCCTGTCACATTTCACTATAAGCTGTGGGGAGAAACCAGGGTGCACTTTCCCCATTTAATTTGGACATCTCTTCTGCTAAATATCCAAGTTCATGGCTTTTAAGCTTTGCCTTCCAGCCAAAGTCACTCATCAACTTTGTCAGATTATCTGCCATTTTAAAACAAGGAATGCCTTCCTTCCAGTCTGTAATGACACATGTCTCATTTCTGTCTAGAACCTGGTCAGAGGTATCTTTAAAGTCCACATTTTCTACCAAGATTCTCTTCAAAACATTCTAAGTCTTCTCTATCAAGCTCCTCACAACTCCTCCAGATTCTTCCCCTTATCTATTTGAAAAGTCATTCCAACGTGTTTAATATTTGCAAACCATAGCAGCACCCCACTCATCAGGTACCAAAGTCTGTTCTAGGTTGCTAGCTGCCAGAATGCAATATACTAGAAATGGAATGGCTTTTAAAAGGGGGAGTTTAATAAGTTGCTACTTTCTGATTCTAAGGCTGAGAAAATGTCCCAATTAAAACAAGTCTATAGAACTGTCCAATCAAAGGCATCCAGGGAAAGATACTTTGGTTCAGGAAGGCTGATGAAGTTCAGGGTTTCTCTCTCAAGTGGAAAGGCACATGGCAACATGGTTAGGGTTTCTCTCTCATCTGGAAGGCACGTGGTGAACATGGCATCATCTGCCAGCTTTCTCTCCTAGCTTCTTGTTTAATGAAGCTCCCCATTAGGCATTTTCCTTCTTCATCTCCGAAGTGCTGGTCGATGGGCTCTCTACTTTATGGTACTGCAGCATTCTCTACTCTTTCTGAATCTCCTTGTTTTCTTTCTTGTCATTCTCTTTTATAGGATTCCAGTAAACTAATCTTAGTGGTTTAGTACCACCCAAATAAGTGGAGACACATCTCCCCTAATCCAGTTTAACAAGTCTTGATTAAATCACATCTCCAGGGAGATGATCTAATTACAGTTTCAAACATGCAATACAAATAAGGATTAGAAGAAACAGCTGCCTTTACAAAATGGGATTAGGATTAAAACATGGTTTTTCTAGAGTACATACATCATTTCAAACCAACACACTAGCCAACAATTTAACCTGGGGAGTTCTCACTCAAAAGCATAAAGGTTATTAGAGATCCACTACCTGCAAGGTAAAGAAAAAAAATCAGAGGTAACAGTTTCTCCAAGAACATCAACTAGTTTCATTCCTCTATCCCATAATGTCAAAAACCCTTTTCAGAATGAATCAGACAGAATTTTCATTTCCCAGATATCCCTGGAGATTGAGAGAATGATCAAATTGAGAGGGAGGAATTATAACTGAGAATGTATGATTTAATAAATGATTATGACTTCTGACTCATTATATAGATATTTCTTAGTTTCTAGTGTGCTGAATTATCAGAAGGAAATAACTGAAAAATTTCAACTGTAATCCAGTAGACTTGAACTTTGATAATGATTACATAACTGTACAGCTTTCATCTTGTGGTTTGTAAAAACCTTGTGAATGACACTTCCTTATCCAGTATATGAGTAAATGGGTAATAAAATAAAGACACACATGAAAAAAGTTAGGAATGTGGAGAAAAACAGTACCCCTATGTAAACAATAGACAGTAGTTAGTAGTACTACTTTAATAATCTTTCACCAATTGCAGCAAGTGAAAATACTGTTAAAAAATAGTAGAATTACAAAGTATCACCATAAGTTGTAACAGACTTTCCTCACCAACGTAAGTGTTAGTGGTGGGAACATGTATAGGAATCCTGTATTTTATGCATGACTGCTCTGTAAACCCATAACTTCTCTAATAATAATTTAAAAAACAAATCGGAAGGCTTTCTTTTTTTAAAAAAAGGTATATACCCCACAAAGATTAAGTAACAATTGGAAATTAGCTGGCTTTGGTCCAATAGAAATACCTTATCATGGACAAATATACTGAAAAAAACTTATCTAGGATCATTCCAAAATTTGTAAGACCTTTGGAAATCTCCTGTCTTTATATGCTCATGTAACTTGCTAATTATTTTGAGACTCTTACTTCTACTTGAATTCTCCGTGCTTGGGCAGTTTTTCTTTCAATAAATCCATTATATTAATTATTATTTGTATTCAACTTCTTTTGACTGCACCCTTTTTTAGTCAACCCCTACTCCCTCATTCCCTGAAACCACTGATCTATTTACTGTCCTTATAGCTTTACATTTTCAGAATGTTACAAATGGAATCATGTATTGTACAGCCTTTTAAATATCTCAATTATATTTCCATGCTCACCAGTTTATTTTGAAAACAACCTTTTCTGATATATATCCAAATGAATTTGAAATTACAATTATCTCAAAGTACATAGAAATTACTTATAAGTGAAACACTGATAAAAGAACATTTAACATATTATTTAAGGACTTCAACATAATCAAATCCTCTTTTTCCAGCTTTTTAAATATTTTTTCCCATCTAAGCCAGTATATAATATTTGGCATTTGAGTTATATATGCATTTAAAGCAGATACATATGTCAAAGTGAGCATAACATGAAATAGCAAATAGTGTCCTTTCTGGATATAATTAAATTTTCAGAGACAAAGTGGTCCAAATGGGTAGCAAAAAGCTGACTTCATCATGAAATAAACTATATAAACAAAGTTTAAGAATAATACTAAAGATTTATATCATGAATCAATCTCTTTCTTATCTTTTTACCATACAAGTGTGCACCCTGGGTATGTGTGAATCAAAATATTTCCAATCAAGATTATGAATTCCTATTACTGTGGGGGTATGTAATTCAATAAAAGACCCTAGGGTAAAAAGAGAAGTACTATAGGTGAATAGAGGATATTTGTCCATCAAATTATACATATCAATTTAATAGAGAGGTAGATTATTAAAAGTCTCAATGTGTTCAGTTACTCACTTGGGCCTGAAAGTGATGGTATAATTATTTATTAAGATCAAAATTAAGCATATTAGAAAGCTAGCGGTCACTAGATAGTACCTTAAGGTTAAACACTGGAAAGAAATGATTGTTACAAAACACACAAAAACCATTATATGTTGTAGTTCTATTATTTTGTTTGTTCCACTATTTTTGTAATTGGGGAAAAATAAGATGCCCAATTTGTTTGATAATATTTAAGGTACCCCATATGTTGAATCAGAGATTATTATTAATTCTTATGCCAAACACAACCTTGATTTCCAACTACAGTTATTTTTTAAGATAAGAAACAAGTCAATTGAAAAAAAGTTGTACTTTGAGCTTCGAAGCATTACATTTTTAACAAATTGACTGACTGAAAAACTTAGAACATCGTTGTAAATATATTAATCATTGTTGGCCTTCATCAATGAGTGGATGCAGCTTTACTGTGACTTTTCCGAAAATGCTTTGCAGTACCTAACACACTGCTGGTGCACAGTCTCAAAATCAGAGTCATTCCAATAATAGGGATCTTCAATAATAAGTTGTTTTTGCAGCTCATAGCTCCCAAGCAGTTTTATTTTTACTTTGAAGTTTTTAACTTCACTACATTTTCTATTCAAATCACTAGGACTGCTTTCATCCGTACACAGTATGTAATCAAATGTGGCAAAGTCTTCTTTGGTAATCTGCCTGGCAATGTGATTCATAAGAATATCATGCTTCATGCAATTTTCCTCTTGATAATCAGGAGACTTTCCTATCTCATAATTGGATTTTGCTGCACTCTCTATTCTCCAATTATCTGTAATATTTCTATCAGCCACAAGTTTTCTAAAAACTGCTTCTTCAGTGCATGACTGATAAATGTTACCCAGACATGCAAACAGCACCAACTTGGGCAGCTGCACTGCCATCTTCTCAGGTGCAAAAAGAGGCACAGAGTCTGTATAGCTTTTTAAAAATCTGTATTCTTTCACTTAAAATAATTCATTTGAGGTTTGCCATTGTGGTTACCAGTAGTTAATTCCTTTTTATTGCTGAGTAGAATCCCAGGTACCACAGTTTATCGGTTTGTCCACTAAATGATTTTTAGGCAGTTTCCAGTTTTTACTGATTATGAATAAAGCTGTTATAAGCAGAGATGCACACATTTTTGTTGGAACATAAATTTTAATTTCTCTTGGATACTTAGGTGTGAGAATGTGGAGTTATGTGATATGTTTATGTTTAATTGATAAGAAACTGCCAAACAGTTTTCTGAAGAGACTGTGCCATTTTTCACACATTACAGAAATATATGAGAATTATATTTATTCCACATCCTCACCAACATTTAATGCTGTCATTTTAAAGATAATTTTTCACCAGTTTAATAAGCATATAGAAGTATATAACTTTAGTTTTAATTTGCACTTATCAAATACAAAAGGCTGAAATCAAGGTGTCAGTGAGAATGTTTTCTTGTCTGAAGGCTCTGGGGAAGAACATATTTCCAATCACATTTGGATTGTTAGCAGAATTCAGTTCCTTGCAGTTATACAATTGAGGACCTTGACTGTTGCTGGCTTTTAGGGTAAGGCTGCTCTCAACTTCTGAAGTCCACCCATGTCCCTCACCAAGTGATCCTCTCCATCTTCAAGGCTAGCAAGGAAGAGCTCTTTGCATGCCAAATCCCTCTCAAACTTAAGATCTTTGACTCCCTTTTCTGCCAGCAGTTGGAGAAAACTTTCCGTTTTTTAAGTGCTCCTATGATTAGGTTAGGCCTACCCTGGTAATCTCCCTATTTCAAGGCCAATTTACTAAAAACCTTAATTAAATATGCAAAACCTCTTTTTCCATTTAAAATAATGTAAACATGAGAGTAAGACTAAGGGATGGAGATCATGTAGAATTCTACCTACCACATTAATTAGCATCCACAATATTTTTCTAATTTCTTTAACACATGGAATTGAGCTATACACACATACATTCTATGCATGGTGTACACTTAATGACTCACAATATCATCATATAGCTGTGTTCATCACCATGATCACTTTTAGAACATTTGCATCACTCCTGAAAGAGAAGTAAAAAGAAAACAGAAAAAACTCATGCATACCATACACCTTACCCCTCCTTCTCATTGACTACTAGTGTTTCCATCTACCCAATTTATTTTATCCTTTGTCTCCCCATTATTTATTTTTAATCCATATGTTTTACCCATCTGTTCATACCCTAGATATAAGGTGCATCAGACTAGTAACAATTTTTAAATAAAAATATCTTTATTGGGTGGTGCAATGGTGGTTCAATGGCAGAATTCTCACCTGCCATGCCAAAGACCTGGGTTCATTTCCCAGAGCCTGCCTATGTAAAAAAAACTTTATTTCAGAAATTATGGGTTTACAGAAAAATCATGTATAAAATACAACATTCCTGTACATCTACCCACCAACAACACTTGCAATAGTGAGGAAAATTTGTTACAATTGATAATACTTTTTCTAATTCTACTATTTTTTAGCAGTAGGTACACTTGTTACAATTGATGAAAGAGTGTCAAAGTAGTACTATTAACTTTTGTCTATAGTTTGCATAAAAATATTTTCCCCCATATTCCCAATCTATTTTTTGTGCATGTTTTAATTTGCTAAAGTTGCTGGAATGCAATATACATGAAGTGGATCAGCTTTTATTAAGGGGATTTATTAAGATACAAGTTTACAGTTCTAAGGCTTTAAAAAACATCAAACTAAGGCATCCAGAGAAGGATACCTCTACTCTGAAGAAATGCCAAAAGGTGTCCAGGATTCTCTGTCAGCTAGGAAGGCACATGGCTGGTATTTCTGATACTTGTTTTGGTTCGTGTCTTTGTGCTTCTGATTCCAGTGGCTTCCTTTCTATGCACCTGTGGGCCATCACTTAAATTCTTCAGGGGAAAACCCTGGGTTCTGACTTGCTCAGCATCACATGGGAAAGTACATGGCAACATCTGCTGAAATCCTCTCCTGGCTTCTGGTTTCAATTGATTCTTGCAGATCTTGTGGGTTCTTCTGGCATTTTCATCTGCATCTCCAAACATCTATGTTTGTGTCAGCTCTAAACTGTCTCTCTCTCCATGAGCTCTTTAAAGGACTCTAGTAAGCTAATTAAGGCCCACCTTTAATAGGCGGAGTCACATTTCCATCTAATCAAAGTATCACACCCACAATTGTGTGTGTCACATCTCTATGGAAATAGCCTAATCAAGGAGTCCCACTGTAAAATATTGGATCAGGATTAAAAGAACATTGTTGCCCCTACAAGATTGGATTTAAGAGAAAAGAGCATGACTTTTCTGGGTACATAACAGTTTCAAACAAGCACATTACACCCTTTGGGCCCCAAAAGGACATTTTATTTCCATATACAAAATACATCCAGTCCATCACAATATCACAAATGCCTTAAACCATTTCACTAACAATACAGATGCAGATCATGAAATTTGTGCAAAATTTCGTCAAAGTCAGTTACAGTTACAAAATCCCAAGACAAAATTCTCCTCTGACTGTGGACCTTTGAAATTCAAAACAAATTATCTGCTGCTACTATACAGAGGAGAGACAGTCATAGGATAAACATTTCCATTTCCATAGGGAAATTTTGAAAGGAAAACAGGAATCAAAAGTCCCAAACAGTTCCTAAAAATGCAGGGCAAACTCCATTGGATTTCAAAGTCTGAGAGTCATTTATACTGTGATTCTTTCTCCTTAGGGCTTCAGAGTGTAGCAGCCCCATCCTCTTTAATGGTGTACACAATGGCTGTGTTCTCTCCAAATGCTGGGGTGAAGATTGCAACATTGGGAAACTCTGGGGAGACTACCTTTTTCTTGGGTCCACCCTCTCAGGACAGCACCTGCACTCTCTTCTATTTCTGGGGCACATGCTCAACCCTCTCAGAACAGTGGGGTGATAGTGAGGCTCCCTCTAATCCCCAAGGAATGTACTTCATCCCCACTGAGGCCCAGGGAACCAAAAATATTCCGGAACATTGAGGTGGAAGGTCCGCCTTCTGCCTTCAGGGCAAAGTCACCCTCTAGACATACATGAATGGATACACATTGTTGGTCTGAGATTTCTGTCTTCAGAACTTAGCTTCCATGGTTCTGCCTTTGAAGTAACTTTTCCTTCAATATGTCCATTTTCTCTTCCTCTTAGTTCAGACTGGCAGTAGTTCCATTTACACAGATCTTACAAAAATTTGTTGGTTTTCCATGTAGCACACAGGGATCAAATCCATCAGACAATCGGGCTTTCCACAAATCCATTTAGATAACTTTGTCCCCAATCCTGGATTTTTCTGAAATGTCTGACTGGTTCCATATTCGGTTAAATCCTCATGTGGGGCAATATTCTCTGGGGCCTCAATTTTCAAAAGCTCATATATTTCCAAACCATCAATTTCTGCTTTCTTTGTCCCCAAGGGTTCAGTTTTCAGTCTATCCCTCTTCTGTAACATTTTACTGTAAGCTGCAAGAAGCAACCAGGCTGCATTTTCCACATTTCATTTGGAAATCTCTTCAACTAAATATCCCAGCCCATCATTTTCAAATTCTCCCTTCTGTCTAACATCAGGGAACAATTTTGCCAAACTATCTTTCATTTTAAAACAAAGGTCATCTTCTATGGTAGTTAGATTCAGTTGTCAATGTGGCCAGGTGAAGGTACCTAGATCTGTTACTGTGGACATGAGCCAAAGGTATGTGCATCTCATCTGTTGCACATTACATCTGCAGTTGGCTAAGAGGCATGCCTACTGCAATGAATGATGTTTGATTTAATTGGCTGGTGCTTAAATCAGAGAGCTTAATGTAGCATAGCCCAAGCCGCTCAGCATACCTCATCTCAGCACTTGCAGCTGAGGCCAGGCCTTTGGAGATGCAGAAATAAATCACCCCAGGGAAAATTGTTGGAACCCAGAGGCCTAGAGAGAAGGCTAACAGAAATCACCCTGTGCCTTCTTGTGTAAGAAAGAACCTCAGATGCAAGTTAGCTTTCCTCTGAAGAACTAACAAAATAAATCCCCTTTTATTAAAAGCCAATCCATCTCTGGTGTGTTGAATTCTGGCAACTAGCAAACTAGAACAGATTTGGCACCAGGAGTGGGGTGCTGCTGCAGTTTGCAAATACCACATATGTTGGAGTGGTTTTTTTGATGACTAAGGGGAAGATTTTGGAGGAACTGTGAAGAGAGTGATAGAGAAGTCCTGGAGTGCTTGAAGAGACTGTTGGTGTAAATGGAACCACTGCCAATTTGGACAAAGGGGGACACAAAAATGACAAATTGGAGTTTATAGAGTGAGAACCATGGAAGCTCAGGTCTAAAGCCAAGAAACCTTGGCCAGGAGAGTGGACCCACCTATATACATGGAGAGGGTGAGTTTACCCTGAAGGTCGAGGTCCCATCTTGTTGCAGTAAAAGAGCCATGCAGCCTCAGGCCTTGGTGAAGGTACAGCATGCTCCTTGGTGACTGGGAAGAGCCTCACTGTCACTACATGGAGGGGTTGAACGTATGCCTCAGAAATGGTAGAGGGCCCAGGTGTGGCTCTGATGCCTGGAGAGAGTGAAGCCAAGAAAAAGATGGTCTCCTCAATGTCCCCTGAGGTTGATATGAAAAGAGGCGGGCCACTGCATAGGCCCTTGGAAAGGGTGGGACTGCCACTTTCTAAAGCTGAAGGATAACTGACTTTCAGTCTTTGAAATCCAATCATCTTTGCCCTGCAGGTTTTCAGAATTGTTTGGGTCTTGTGACCCCTGTGTTCCTTCCTATTTCTCCATACAGAAATGAAAACCTGTATCCTGTGAATGTCCTCCTTTGCATATTGGCTCCAGACAACTTGTTTTGAGATTCATAAGTCCATATCCAGAAGAGAATTTTTTGCACTTTAATATTGTTTAAGGTGATGCATGTAGTTGCCAAGTTGACAAGGGGTGGACATGTGGTAGTTAGATTCAGTTTTCAACTTGGTTAGGTGTAGGTACCTATTTCTTTTGCTGTGGACATGAGCCAATGGTATGTGACCCTTATCTGTTGCTTATTACATCTGTGGTCAGCTAAGAGACATGTCTGCTGCAATAAATGATGTTTGGTTTAATTGGCTGGTGCTTAAATGAGAGAACTCAATGCAGCACAGCACAAGTAGCTCAGCATACCTCATCTCAGCACTCTCAGTTCAGTCCAGGCCTTTGGAGATGCAGAAAAAAATTATCCTAGGGAATTTGGAACACAGCAGACTGCAGAGAAGGCCAGCAGAGATCACCCTGTGCCTTCCCACATAAGAAAGAACCTCAGTTGAAAGTTAGCTGCCTTTCCTCTGGAGAACTAATGAAACAAATCCCCTTTTATTGAAAGCCAATCCATCTCTGGTGTGTTTCATTCTGGCAGTAGGCAAGCTAGAACATCTTCCTTCCAGTTTGCAATACATATTCATCGTTTCTGTTTGAAGCCTTATCAGAGGTATTTTAAAGTCCCTATTTCTACCAACAGTCTCATAAAAAATTCTAGGCCTTTCCTATTCACCTCTTAACAATTCTTCTGGAATCTCCCCTTATTCATTTAAAAAGCTGTTCCAACATGTTTGGTATTTGTAAACTGCAGCACCACACTTCTGGTACCAAAATCTGTTTTACTTTGCTAAAGCTGCCAGAATGCAATATATCAGAAATGGATTCGCTACTATAAAGGAGATTTAAGTTACAAGTTTACAGTCACAAGGCCTTATAAACACCAAAACTAAAGCATCCAGAGAGAGATAACTTGTTTTTGAATAAAGGCTGCATGGCATTCAGGATTTCTTTGTCAGCTGAGAAGACATGTTGCTTGTATCCAATGTCCTCGCCCCAGTTCTTTACTTTGTTCTTCTGATTCCAGTGGCTTCCTCTCTAAGCATCTGTGGGCCATCACTTAATTTCTCTGGCACAGAACTCTGGGTTTGCATAGCATTTCATGGGAAGGCGCTTGGTGAAATCTGGTGGGCTTCTTTCCTGGTTTTTGGTGTCAAATGGGTCTTGTAGATCCCATGTGTCCTGACATTTTCCTCTACATCTCCAAACGTCAGTGTCAGCTCTGAACTGTGTCTCTCTCTAGGTGATCTTTAAAGGACTCCAGTAAACTAATTAATATCCATCTTTAATGGCAGAGTCACATTTCCATATAATCAAAATTTCACCTCCACAATTGGTTGTGTCACATCTCTATGGAAACAACTTAATGAAAAAGTCCCACTATACAATTATTGATCAGGATTAAAAAAATATTGCTGCCCCCACAAGATTTGATTTCAGATTAATAGAACATAGCTTTTCTTGGGTACATAATGGTTTCAAACCAGCACACATGTCTTTGTTTTATTACTCATCTACCCGTACACTGAATAAAGGATTTTACAATCACACAGCTGCAAGATGAGAGCCATATAGTTATGCAATCATAATGAAAGATCAAGACTACTGGATTACACTTAAAATTTTCAGTTATTTCCATCTGGCTATTCCAGTACACTAGAAAGTAAAAAAAAAACTCTATGAGTCAGTAGTATAATCATTTGTTAAATCTTAATTTCTCAGTTACCATTCCTCCCTCTCATTTTATCATTCTCTCAGTCTTCAGGGATATCTGGCAAGTGATAATTCTAACTTCTTTGTGCTGAAATGGGGGTCGACATTACAGAGTAGATGAATGAATCTGGATGATATTCTTGGAGATAGTGTTACCTCTGGGTTTCAGGGCTTGTCTAGCATAGGAGCTACCAATTTGGATGCCCTTTATTTCTTTTCCTTGCCTCGAACTTCCAGCAAAATGTTGAATGACACTGGTGACAGTGGGTATCCTTTTCCTGTTCCAGATTACATAGGAGAAACTTTCAGCTTTTCTCCATTGAGTATGATGTTAGCTCTGGGATTTTCATATATTCCTTTTATCATGTTGAGAAAGTTTCCTTATATTTCTGTCCTTTGAAGTGTTTTAATCAAGAAATGATGCTTTGAATTTTGTCAAATGCATTTTCTGCATCAATTGAAATGATCATGTGTGTTTTTTCCCTCTGATTTACTGATGTGGTGTATCACATTAACTGGTATTTTCCTGTTGAACCAGCTTTGTATACCTGGAATAAAACCCAGTTGGTCGTGTTGTAGAATTCTTTTAATGTGCTGCTGTATCTAATTTGCAAGTATTTTGTTGTAATTTCGCATCTCTATTCCTCAAAGAGCTTGGTCTGTAATTTTTTTTTCTTGTAGTGTCTTTGTCTGCTTTTTGTAGTAGTGTGATGTTGCCTTCATAGAATGAGTGGGGTAGCTTTTTATCCTCTTAAATTTTTTTGAAGAGTTTGAGGAAGATTGCTACTAATTCTTTCTTGAATGCTTGGTAGAATTCACATGTGAAGCCACCAGGTCCTGGACATTTCTTTCTTGGTAGAATTTTGATGACTGATTAAATCTCTTTATATCTGATTGGTTTGTTGATGTCTTCTATTTCTTCTTGAATCAGTGTTGGTATTCATGATTTTCTATGAAGTTGTCCATTTTGTCTAAGTTGTTTAATTTGTTGGCATATAGTTGCTCATAGTATCTTCTCATTATCTTCTTTATTTCTGTGAAGTAATATGTCCCCCTCCCATTCCTAATTTCATTTATTTGCATCCTTTCTATTTGTGCATTGTCAGCCTAATTGAGGGTTCATTGATTATATTATTTTTGCCATAGGGCTAACTTCTAATTTTGTTCATTCTCTATTATTTTCATGTTATCAATTTCATTTATTTCTGCTCTAATCTTTGTTATTTCCTTCCTTCAGTTTGTTTTGGTGTTAATTTGCTGTTCTTTCTCTTATTCCTACTGATGAGCAGTGAATTCCTTGATTTTTGCTCTTCTTCTTTCACACAGGCATTTAGGGCATAAATTTCCCTTTGAGAACTACCTTCACTGAATCCCATAAGTTTTAGTATGTATGTTCTCATTTTCATTTGCTTCAAGATTTGTGCTGATTTCTCTTGTAATTTCTTCTTTGACCCATTGGTTATTTAAGAGTGTGTTTTGAGCCTCCATATATTTGTGAATTTTCCAGCCCTGCACCTGTAATTGATTCTAATTTCATTCAATTGTGATCTGAGAATGTGTAATGTATAATTTCAATCCCTTCAAACTTATTGAGACCTGCTTTTGATTCAATGTGTGGTATATCCTGGAGAATGATTCATGATCATTTGAAAGAAATGTATATTCTGTTATTGTGGGGTAATGTTCTGTAATTATCTGTTAATTCTAGTTCATTTACCATATTATGCAAGAGCTCTTTTTCTTTATTCCTCCTCTGTCTATATATTATATCCATTGATGAGAGTGGTGCATTGAAATCTCCAACTATTATTATAGAGGTGTCTACTCCCTTGATTGTTATCAGTGTTTGCCTCATTTATTTTTGAGTACTCTGTCTAGATGTACAAACATTATGATTGCTATTTCTTTTTGATGAATTATTTTAATAATACATAGTGTTCTTCTTTGTCTCTTTTAATTGTATACATTTGAAGTCTATTTTGTCTGATATTAGTATACATGGCCCCACTCTTTTCTGATAATTGCTTGAATGAAATATCTCTTTCCAAAATTTCCCTTTCAACCTATTCTTACCCTTGTGTCTAAAGTGAGTCTTTTGTAGGTTGCATATAGATGGATGCTGTTTTAAAATGCATTCTTCCAGTCTATGCTTTCTGATTGGTGAATTTAATCCATTAACATTTAATGTTATTACTGTAAATGCAGTACTTTCCTCTACCATTTTGTCTTTTGGATTTTATATCATATCTTACATTTTATTTTTCTTTTTACCCTATTAGTTATCCTTACTGCCAATCTTCATCTATGCACTCTTCCCCAAACCTTGTCTTCCCCAAATACTCTTGTTCATACACACTGTCAGTGTCCCTTTTAGGGAACTATCATCCCCACTTGATTAATTTGTCTTTTATTCAGCTATTCTTCCACACTCGCCTGGGGCAAGGCTGAGAATGAAGAATGTCTGCTGCTTTCTTTAATAAGCTGCTTTAAAAAAAGGAAAGAGAAATATGTCTGTTCTCAGAGCTGGTTCCCATTCCCCCAGTTTCACCAACTGAGAGCCAGAGATGGCATCCAGCTTCGTGTGCCCCTTTTCTTGTGGCACAGCTCTTTTCCAATATTCTGAACTCAGCCAACTCTAGGAGCCGCTTTAAAAAAAACCTTTTTCATCAGCTCTGCCTTCTACCTGCTGAAAGTGGAACTGATATAGAATTCATGGTTTATTTCTTGTGGAATTATTTGTTCTCAGACCTGGTATTCAGATGTCCAAACTTGTTAATCAAATCTGCAATTGGAGCATGGTTGAGATCCCCATCCCTTTCTCTTAGTAGAGATGGGTTCTATTTCCCATTTCCCACTGGGAAGATTCTCCAAGTCAGCCTGCCATGGCAGTGGGGAAGGGGTACCAACCTCCAAAGCACATAAGAATATACTTACAGTTCTATGCTGTGATTTATCAGTTTCAGTCCTTCAAATCATTCCAAGCTGGTGTGCTTTGTATGCCTGCTCTCAAAATTCCTCCAAATAGTTCCTGGCTATTTACTATCTGCCCTAGAAGATGAACTAAACTCCATACTTCCTTATGTAACAGTTTTAATATCCTCTTCTATTAAGTCTATGACCTATCATTTCTTGGTTGGAGTCAGTTGATTTTCCCTTCAGTATAGGAAATGTTTAAATAAATATATATATATATATATATATATATGTATGCTTGACACTATTTAATTTGATGCCAGAGAGTCAGAATTTTACCTTGTTGATAATACTATATTTTACACCTGTACATATTCTTGTGTTTTGTTCTAGAATGAAATTAAGTTACTTGGAAACAGTTCGAGAATATTTGGTCTTGATTTTAGCATTGCTTCTCTGTACCAGAGATGCATGTAGTCTGGGGCTAATTATTTCTCATTACTGATGCAAATCCCTACTAAGTACTCTATTCAATGTTCCCTGAATTGTGAAATTTTACACTCTCACTGGGGATGGAGTCATATAATAACCCAGAAACTTTCAATATTAATATCTTTTAACTGTGACAACATAAAAAGTACAAATAAACTCTGTTTTCCTTAAATTTGGCTTAGCCTTTTTATGGTGTTAAATTTCAAGGATGTGTTTAGAAATTTTTCACCTTGTTGGGTGAAACATTTACCTTCACATCAAGTAGGTTAAAATCGAATCAGTGGACTATGGCTTTAAGTGAATAGGCCTGGGTTGAGAACATCTAAGACAATGCTTGGACAAAAAGTTTATCTTTGACAAATATATGTGTGATTCATTACAATACATAAATATAAATATTAATTTTTAAAAGGACAAAATTAAAATCAAAGTAGAATCTTTACAAATGCTGAAAATAACCAATGAAAATGCTATTTTGATACATCTTTTGTATTACTTGTCTTTTGTCACAAAAGGATGCTAAGCACCTGAACTTCCTAGATACCAAGGGAAGAAAATACAATTCTTTAATTCTCTTGTTATTTTCATTTTGGCTCTTGCTAATAAGAGAGGATCTTCTATAATGTAGGATTTAAAGCTAAAAATACCTGGAGGGAGTGGTTTCGAATGATTATACTTTTACAATGCATCTGTATGCCTCCTTATTTTTTACCAATATGGGCTTAATGTGGTACTGATTAAACAAAAATAGTGTCATCCACTTTGTTGTTGTTGTTGTTGTTTTGCATTGGCAGGCTTCGGGAATCGAACCCAGGTCTCTGGCACAGCAGGTGAGAATTCTTGCCACTGAGCCACTGTTGCACCACTCACATTTTGTTTTACATAACATTAGTATTGAACATCATATTGAAAAATATTGAATATTTATGTTGGATATAAGTAGGATATAAGATTTGCAAAACCCAAAACAAGTATTTTTATCACATTATATACCCTAAAGATACTTTAATTAATATTTATTGACTTTTTTGATGAACTTCAATTTATTTTTCTTTATAGTTGGTACACTTTTAATGCAATTTTATTGAAATATATTCATATACCATATAATCATCTAAAATATATAATCAGTGATTCACAGTATCATCATATAGTTGTGCGTTCATCACAATCAATTTTTAAACATTTTTTATACTCCAAAAAAATAAAAAGAAAAGTAAAACAGAATATCCCAAATTATCCCATCCTCCATCTCTCTCTACTATTTATTTAATTTTTGTCTTTATTTTCTTATTCATCTGTCCATACACTGGATAAAAGGAGTGTCAGTCACAAGGTTTTCACAATCACATTGTCGCACCATAAAAGCTATATATTTTTACATTCATCTTCAAGAATCAAGGCTACTGGATTACAGTTCAACAGTTTCAGGTATTTCCCATTAGCTACTACAACACACTAAAACCTGAAAGTGAATATCCTTATAATGCATAAGAATAACCTCCAGAATGACCTCTCAACTCTATTTGAAATCTTTCAACCACTGAAACTTTATTTTGTTTCATTACTCTATCCCTTTTTGGTCAAGAAGTCTCTCTCAATCCCATTATTCCAGGGCCAGGCTCATCCCTGGGAGTCAAGTCCCACATTTCCAGGGAGATTTACACCCCTGGAAGTCATGTCCCACATCACAGGGGAGGGCAGTGACTGCAGAGTTGGCTTAGAAAGAGAGGTCACATCAGAGTAACAAAATATGTTCTCTGGGAGTGATCCAGGCATAATTATAAGTAGCCTTAGCTTCTCCTTTGCAGAATTAAGTTTCATAAAGTCATGCCCCATGATCAAGGGCTTGGCCTATTAAATAGGTAGACCCCAAAGCTTGCAAGAATATCAGGTCTTCCCCAAGTAGGGAAGTTTAATATTTCCACATTTTTCTCCAGTCCCTCAATGGGACTTTGCAAAAACTTTTTTTTTTATCTTTTGCCAAGAATACTCTGGGATGTATCAGCATAGTCCTATGGTTTCAATTTTTACTCTGATAACATATTTATTTAGATTTTCTCTGTTTGCTTTAGCAAAGTTTTGTTGTTTTTCATGTACAAGTCCTTTTCTTCCTTGATTAATTTTATTGCTATATATTTAATTCTACTAGTTGGGATGGAAAATGGGATGTTTTTCTTGATTTCCACCTCACATTGCTCATTACTAGTGTATAGTAACACCACTGATTTTTTTCTTGTTGAACTTATGTCCCACAACTTTGCTGAATTTGTTTATTAGCTCTAGTAGCTTTGTTGTGATTTTCAAGACTTTCTATATATAGTATCATGCATCTGCAAATAGTGAAAGATTTATTTCTTCATCTCCAATTTGATGTCTTTTATTTCTTTTTCTTGCCTTAGTTTATTGGCTAGAACTTTCAGTAAAATATTGAATAGCAGTGATGATGGTGGTCTTCCTGGTCTTGTTACAGTTTTTACAGGGAAAGCATTCAGTGTTTTCACCACTGAGTACAATGTTAGCTGTGGGTTTTACATATATGCCCTTTATCATAATGAAGAAGTTTATTTCTATTCTTATTTTTCTAAGTTTTTTTAATCAAGAAAGGATGTTAGATGTTGTCAAATGTCTTTTCTGTGTCAATGGAGCTAATCACGTGGTTTTCCTTTTGTTTAGTTAATGTAGTGTATTACATTAATTGATTTACTCATGTTGACCCACACTTGCATATTTGGGATAAAACCACTTGATCATAGTGTATAATTTTTATTAATGTGCTGTTAGATTCAATTTGCAAATATTTTGGGGGGGTTATTGCATTTGTGTTCATAAGAGAAATCGGTGTGTAATTTCCTTATCTTGTATCATTATCTGGCTTTGGTATTAGGATGATGTTTCCCTCATAGAAAGAGTTGGGTAGTGCTCCCTCCTATTCAATTTTTTGGAAGATTTCATGCAGGATTGTAATCACTGATAGAATTAACCTGTGAAGCCACCTGGTCCAGGGCTTTGCTTTCTTGGAAGGTTTTGATGACTGATTCAATCTCTTTATTTTTAATGGGTCTGTAGAGGCCTTTGAGTTCTTCTAGAGTTTGTGTCCATTGTTTGCTTGTGTCTATATCTTTGTACATTTCATGGTGTTTATGAAATTTTTTGATGCAAAATTTTTCACAGTATCCTCTTGCAATTTTTATTAGAGAAGGTGTGGGGTTACAGAGGAATCATGCATTAAATACAGGATTCCCACACACTACCTCACCAACAACTGGCACTATTGTGGAATATTTGTTACAAATGATGATAGCACTTTTTTGTAATTGCAGTAATCTTTTTTTTTGCATAGGCAGGTGCTAGGAATTGAACAATTGTAGTAATCTTTTAACAGAAGTTACCTTTGTTACAATTGATGAAAGATTATTAAAATAGTAATATTAACTATTGCCCATAGTTTATATTAGATGTTTTCTTGTTGTATACTACCCTATTATTAACACCTTGTATTAGTGTCATACATTTTTTATGATTCATGAGAGAACACTCTCATACTTGTATTATAAACTATCATCCATAGTCAACAATATGGTTCACTGTGTTATAAAGACCAAAGTTTTATCTTTTAATATTTATTCCAGTAAATTATATGACTTAAAATTTCCCCCTTTTAATCACATTCACCTATATAATTTAGTGCTGTTAATCACACTCACAATTATGTACTGCCATTATCACCATCCATTTTCAAACATTTATAGTCAACCTTAATAGAAAGTCTGTACTAGTAAAACATCAACTCCCCATTCTCTAACCCACTACCCCTTGTTAATCTATATTTTAGTTTGCAAGCTTATGAATTTACTTATAATTGATTCTTATCAGTGAGACCATACAGCATTTGTCCTTTTGTGCTGGCTTATTTCATTCAGCATAATGTCCTCAAGGTTCATCCATGTTGTTGCATGCATCAGGATTTCATTATTTTAATGTCTGTATACTATTCCATTGTATGTGTATACCATATTTGTTTACCATTCATTGGTTGATGGACACTTGGGTTACTCCAATCTTTTGGCAATTGTGAACAATGCCACTATGAACATTGGTATGCAAATATCTGAGTCCTTGCTTTCAATTCTTCTGGATCTATACCTAGAAGTGGAATTGTGATATCATATGATAATTCTATACTTAGCTTCCTGAGAAAATAACAAATTATCTTCCACAGTGGCTGCGCCATTTTGCATTCCCACCAGCAATGCATGTGTTTCTATTTCTTCATGTCCTCCCCAGCACTTTGCCATTTTCTTTTTGTTCTAATAGTAACCAAACTAATGGGTGTGAGATGATATTTTGTTCTGGCTCTCACTTGCATTACCCTTATTGCTAATGATGCTGAGCTTCTTTTAATGTGTTTTTTAGCCATTTGAATAACCTCTTTGGAGATATGTCTATTTAAGTGTTATATATGTTTTATAATTGGGTTGCCTGTCTATTTATTTATTTATATTGGGTATGAGTAGTAAAGTTTATTAAAAGAGAAGTTTATTAAAAAGAAAGAGTTCATGTTAGAGATTTAAGACTGGCGACCAAGGGAGGGACACACTGTATTTTTAGTTTTGAGTTGCAGAATTTTTTTATGTATTCTGGACATTAAACCCTTATTATGTATGTAATTTCCAAATATTTTCTCCCATTTAGTCAGTTGTCTGTTCACTTTCATGACAAAATCTTTTGAGGCACAACAGGTTTTAATTTTGAGGAGTTCCTATTTATGTACTTTTTCTTCTGTTGCTTGTGTTTTGGTGTAAAGTCTAAGAAATGTCCTGAAGATGTTTTGATACATTCTAGGAGTTTCATAGCCCTAATTCTTATATTTAGGTATTTCATAAATTTTGACTTAATTTTTGTATATGGTGTGAGTTAGGGTCCTTTTTTATTCCTTTGCGTAGGGGTATCCAGTACTCCCAAAAGTATTTGTTGAAGAGACTATTATTTTTTGGTTGATAGGACTTGCAGCTTTGTCAAAAATCATTTGGCCATAGATGTGATGGTCTATTTTTGAACTCTTAATTCATTTAAATTTGTCAACATGTCTATCCTTGAGCCATGTTGTGACCACTGTAGCCTTGTAACATGAATTAAAGTCAGGAAATTTGAGTCCTCCAAAATTCTTTGTTTTTTGTCTGTGCAGTGATATCATCCCCTGCCTATCACTGACTCCCCAGAAAGCATGCTGTCACCCTCATCCCCCACACTGCCCGTGTCTTGTCCATTTAATATACTCTGTCCCTGTGTTTTCTGATTCTTCTCTGTAGTCCAAACACCCCAGACAGGGCATCACATCTTCCAGGGCAAGTACTTTTCCACTTTCTTGTGCTTTCAAATCACCTGGGAAACTTGTTAAAAGTCAGATTCTGATTGAGCAGATAAGGGGTGGGTCTTGACCTTTTGCATTTGTAACAAAGTCTCAGATGGTGCTGATCTTGCTGGTTCATGGACCTCACTTTGAGTAGCATACTTTTAGATAAGTTGGCCCTTGTCTACTTCCTCCCTTTGCAAATATTAAACATCTACCCAAAATGTAGGTAATTTTCTTGCCTTTTTTCAGGATCTAGCAACAAAAGAAGACATGCATGAAATGAGAAAATCTGGCTTAGCCTGTGAGTAGGCATTAAGAGTCTCTGCATACAGAATAAGTGTGAGGAAAATGTGAAAGTGTTTGTGAACATAAACTGTGAAGTGCTTTGCAAATATGACAGATTCTATACTACCACCCAGATGGAGTGAGAGAGGGGACATCTGATACTAGGACCTCATTTGCTCACTCCTCAAGGGAGGAGAAATTGCTAATATTATTGGCTGTACCTTGGGACTTCATTAACTATATTTTACTGATGGGTGGGGATAATTGTGCCAAAGGAAGGTGCCCAAGCCCCACCTTCTTACTTTGTTTCTTGTCTGTGACCTACACAGGGCCAGGCCCCTTGGGACAACCTGGCCTTATCCCATTTCATTTATCTTCTGTCTCTAGCATGCATGTTACTGGGAGTAGCTTTGTATGCAGAGTTGACTTTCTCTCAAGAGCTTGCTCCCCAGCCTCTTGATCTGACTGTGTTTTGCCCCAGATTTAAAATCTAGAGGAAGTTGGGTGAGTAGGGGAATCAGGACATCCCCATTTTCCAGGAGTCAGTCTGGCCTTGGGCATGGGTTTTTCTGCATTTATTAGTTTCCAGTTTTGTAGAGGCAGGGCAGGATTGTATTTTTCTGTGTATAAATATTTTCATCCTTTGTTAATTTTATTCACAGATATTTGATTATTTTTTTTACTATTGTAAATGAATTTTTTTCTGTTTTTTTTTTTCATGGGCAGACGCCAGGAATCAAACCTGGGTATCTGACATGGTAGGCGAGAACTCTGCCTGCTGAGTCACCATGGCCTGTGCCAAATTTTTTTCTTAATTTCTTTCATAGATTGTTCCTTACTAGTGTATAGAAACACTATTGATTTTTATGTGTTGATTCTGTAGCCAGACATTTGCTGATTCCATTTACTAGCTCTAGTAGCTTTGCTGTAAATTGCTTGGAATTTTCTATATAGAGGATCATGTCATCTGCAAATAGTGAAAGTTTTACTTCTTCCTTTCCAATTTAGATTCCTTTTATTTCATTTTCTTTACTTATTGCTATGGCTAGAACTACCAGTACAAGGTTGAATAACAGTGGTGATGATGGGCATCCTTGTCTTGGTTCAGACCTAAGAGGGAAAAGTTTCAGTCTTTTACCATTGAGCTTGATGCTTATCTGTGGGTATTTCATATATGCCCTTTATCACGTTGAGGAAGTTTCCTTCTCTTCCTATTTTTAACATATTTTTTATCAAAAAAGAATGCTGGATTTTGCAAAATTCCTTTTGTGCATCAATGGAGATGATTTTGTGATTCTGTCTTCGATTTGTTAATGTGGTGTATTATATTAATTAATTTTTTATATTGAACCACCCTTGCATAACTGGAATAATGCTCAATTTATGATGGTGTACAATTCTTTCAATATGCTGTTGATTTGATCTGCAGCTTTTTTGTTGAGGAGTTTTGCATCTATATTCATAAGAGAAATTTGTCTGTAATTTTCTTATCTTGCAGTATCTCTAAGTGGCTTGAAATAGGGATGATGTGGTTTCAGAGAATTAGTTATATAGTGTTCCCACTTATTTATTTTTTTTGGAAGAGTTTGAGCAGGGATTGTATTAATTCTTGTTGGAATCATTCATAGAATTCACATGTGATGTCATCTGGTCCTGGGTTTTTCTTTGTTGGGAGGTATTTGACAATGGATACAATATCTTTACTTCTAGTTGATCTTTTGAAATCTTGTATTTCTACTACAGTCAGTGTAGATTGTGAGCTTCTAGGATTTGTCCATTTTATCTATGTTGTTTAATTTTTTGGCATACAGTTGTTCATAGTATCCTGTTATGATACTATTTATTTCTGTGGGGTCAGTAGCAATGACTGCCTCTAATTTTTTATTTTATTTGTTTCTAGCTAGGGTTTGTCAATTTTATTGACCTTTTCATAAAACCAAAATTTTGATTTTCTTAACTCTTTCTATTGTTTTGTTTATTCACAGTTTCATTTATTTCTGTTCTAATAATTGTTATTTCTTTCCTGCTGCATGCATTGGGATTAATTTGCTCTTCGTTTTAATTTCCTCTAGGTGTGCAGCTAGCTGTTTGATTTTAGCTCATTTTTTCCTTCTTAATTAAGCATTTACGGTTATAAAATTCACTCTCAGGTGCACAGGTAGTTCAGTTGTTAGAATGCCCACCTTCCATGTGGTAGACTCAGGCTCGATTCCCAGACCATGCACACACACACTGCAAAAAAAAAAGCAAAATTAATGCTCTACACTACATTCACCGCATAACTTGTTTGCTATATTATGTCCTTATTTAAATTTGTCTCAAGATATTTACTGATTTCTCTTGCAGTTTCTTCTTTGACCCACCCAGTGTTTAAGAAATGTGTTATTTAATTTCCATATGTTGTGCACATTCTAGTTTTCTACCTGTTATTAATTTCCAGCCTTGTTCCATTATGGCCCTAGAAGATGCTTTGTATAATTTCAATTTTTATAATTTATTGAGAATTCTTTAGCTTTTCCATTTATACAAACTTGGCTGTTGGTGTTTTGATTGATATTGCATTGAATATGTAAATCAATTTGAGTAAAGCTGATGTCATGACATTTAACCTTCCAATCCATTAACATGCAATTTCCTCCAATTTATATAGATCTTCTTTGCTTTCTTTTAGCACTATTTTGTAGTTTAATATGTATAGAACCTATGAAACCTTGGTTAAGGTTATTCCTAGATATTTGATTCTTTTAGTTGTTACTTTAAATGGTTTTTCTCTTGATTATCTCCACAGAAAGCACACTACTTGTGCATAGAAACACTAGTGATCGTTTTCCCATTTAACCAGTTTATTTTATCCTTTGCCCCTTATTATTTATTTATTTTTTTATCTATATTTTTTACTCATCTTTCCATACCCTGGTGAAAAGGAGCATCAGACACAAGGTTCTCACAGTCATACCATCACATTGTAAATGTTGCCTTTATTTAATAATCTTCAAGAATCAAGGCTACTGAAACACAGCTCAACAGTTTCAGGTACTTTCCTCCATCCACTCCGGTACACCATAAACTAAAAATGGATATCTATATAGTGCATAGGAATAACCTCCAGGATAACCTTTCAATTCTATTTGAAATATTTCAGCCACTGAAATTTTATTTTGTCTCATTTCTCTCTTCCTCCTTTTGGTCAAAAAGACTTTCTTAATCCCTTGATGTCAGGTTATGGCTCATCCCATGATTCCTTTCCAACATTACCAGGGTGATTTACATACCTGGGAGTCATGTCCCACATAGGAGGGAGAGCAGTGAGTTCACCTGCCCAATTGGCTTAGAGAGAGAGGCCGCATATGAGCAAAAAAAGAAGTTTTCTGCGGGTGACACTTAGGTATAATTTTAAGAAGACTTAGCCTATCCTTTTCAAGAATATGTTTCATAAGGGCAAACTCCAATGTTGAGGGCTCAGCTTATTGATTTACTTTTCCCCACTGTTTGCAAGAATGTCAGAAATTCTCCAAATGGGGAAGATGAATTTTCTCCTTTCTCCCCAGTCCCCCAAGGGGACTTGGCAAATACTTTTTTATTCACTGTCCAAATTGCTTTTGGATATATCAGGTTACACAATAACCTGGACAAACCAACAAAATCTCACATCCTATTCAAAGATTTCATGTACTTATGGTGTTCAACTAAACTGACTATACAAGTTAAATTAGGAAATGTACTATCCAAAATGTACATAACATCTCTCCCTTTAGTCTCACACAGAAGTTGAAGTTTTAAAATATGGAAGATATCATCCTTTACCTTGTATTCTGATATGCCTTAGTCCTATCCAGATCAGCTTCATTCATATCTCTACTTGAGGTCTGATCACTTTTTCAATTTTTTAAACAGTTCCTCCATGGGATACTGTTGACTATCATTGTTTCAGAGCTCTAACACTGACTCTCATATATGACATAAATACCTGAAGTTTCTGGGAATGACCATGTTATATACAAACAGCTCAGTATCTCAGAATTTAGAATTAAAAATTACACCTCTTTAATATATGTGACTGCTGTAAGAGTTTACAATCTAAGACACTTTACAATAGGTCCCAACTTGATAACATATGCTCTTGACTGTAGTTCACCAAGTTTTTATATTATTTTTAGCCCATATGATTGAGACATGATAATATTTGTTTTTCGGTTCCTAACATTTCATTCAACATACAGTCCTTAAGGTTCATTCACTTAATTGCCTGCATCACAACTTCATTCTTCTTGCTGCCACTCAGTAGTCCATTATGGCATGGTTCTCTTTTCCATTCCTCAGTTGTTGTACCCTTAGGCCACCTGCATTCACTGTGGATCTGGAAAATAAATGGTATAGGAGAAAAGGTAAAATTAATGTAAGATAAGGTCTATAGTCAACAACAGTGTGCAAGTGCCTATTCGTGTCCCCACACTCAGTTCCTCCAGGTATATACTCAGTAACAGTGTTTCAGAATCATATGGCCAACCAACCCCTAGCCTCGTGTGGAATCACCACACTTCCCTCCAAGGGGCTGCATCTCTCAGTTTATCTACTGACAGTGAATAGGTACACCTCTTTCTCCACATTTTCTTTAGCATTTGCTTCTCTCTGTTAATTTTTAAACAGTTTTATTTACACATCATACAATACAACCTAAGTGTATAGATTTGCCATCACCACCATAATTTATCCGAAGACATTGCCTTTTCTTCCACAAAGATCCATACCCCTTTCCCATACCACCTGCCTGTTGATGTTAATTTTCACATAATTCCTTTGTTACATTCATTGGAAGTATAATACAATGTTACTGTTGACTATAGACCTTATCTTGCATTGATTATACCTTTTCCCATATACCGTCTATTTTCAAGACCTTGCAATATTGACATTCATTTCTTATTGCTTATGCAAAGTTCTTTTAACTTGTACATTTGATCACCATCATTGTCCAATCTAGGCATTCCTAAATTATACAGTTTCAGCCTTTATCCTCTATCTTTCTACTGTTTCATACATGTCCTCAGCCTTTCTCCCTCTATCATACCCACATTCAGCTTCATTCAGTGTACTTTTATTATTGTCCTAAAATCAGGTAGTATTGTACTATCCATTTCTGAATTTTTAAAATCAATCCTTTTGCATAACCTGTATTCTTTCAGCACCAATTTCCCAATCTCTACCTTATTTCCACCTCTGGATAATGTGTTCTTAACTTCAATTCTCCAAGTTCACTCATTAATGTTAGTTCATATTAGTGAGAACATACAGCCTTTTTGTTTTGTTTCCAGTTAATTTCACTCAGCATAATGTCCTCAGAGTCCATCCACGTTTTTACATAATTTATGATTTTATTTTGTCTTAAAGGTGCATAATATTGCATTCTATGTATTTACCACAGCTTTTTCAGCTACTCTTACATTGATGGATGTTTGGGCTGTTTCAATTTCTTGGCAATCATAAATAATGTTGCTGTAGACATTGGTGTGCAAATGTCCATTTGTGTCCTTGCCTTCAAGTCCTCTGAATATATGCCTAGCAATGTAATTTCTGGTTCATATGGCAATTCTATATTAAGATTCCTAAGGAACTGCCCAAACTGCCTTCCGAAATGGTTGTAACCATTTACATTCCCACCAACAGTGGATAAATGTGTCTCTTTCTCTACATCCTCTCCAGCACTTGTCATTTTTCTGTTTTTTTCTTTTTTGATAATGACCATTTTAGGGGTTGTCAGATGATATGTCATTGTGGTTTCAATTTGTATTTTTCAAATAACCAGTGAAGTTGAGAGTCTTTTCATGTGCCTTTTAACCATTTGTATTTCCTCCTGTGAGAAGTGTCTGTTCATGTCTTTTGCCCATTTTTAAATTGGGTAGTTTGTCTTTTTGTTGTAGAGTTGAGGAATCCCTACATATTCTGGATAATAAACCCTTATCTGACATGTGGTTTCCAAATATCATCTCCCATTGCATAGGCTGCCTTTCACTTTCTTGAAAAATTTCTTTGATGCACAAAAGTGTTTAATTTTGAGGAGTTTCTATTTTTCTTTAAGCTCATGCTTTCGGTGTAAGATCTAGGAAACTGCCTACTATTACAAGTTTTATAAGATATTTCTCTACACTATCTTCTAAAAGTTTTATGGTCTTAGCTTTAACGTTTAGGACTTTGATTCATTTTGAGTTAATTTTTGTATAAGCTGTGAGATATGGATCCTCTTTCATTCTTTTGCATATGGATATCCAGTTCTCCAAGCACCACTTATTGAAGAGACTTATTGAAGGTGAGTTGGCTTGACTGCTTTATCAAAGGTCAGTTGTCCATAGATGAAAGGGTCTATACCTGAACATTCTACTCAATTTCATTGGTCAGTAAATCTAGGTTTATGACAGTACCATGATGTTTTGACTACTGAGGCTTCGTAAAATGCCTTAAAGTCAGTTAGTGTGAGATTTTCAACTTCATTCTTCTTTCTCAAGATATTTTTAGCTATTCAGGACACACTGCCCTTCCAAATAAATATGGTTATTGATTTTCCTATTTCTGCAAAGTAAGTTTTCTGGATTTTAATTGGCATTGCATTGAATCTATAAATCAATTGGAGTAGAATTGACATCTTAACTATATTTAGTCTTCCAATCCATGAACATGGTATGCCCTTCCATTTATTTAGGTCTTCTGTGATGTCTTTTAGCAATTTTTGTAGTTTTCTTTGTATGGGTCTTTTGTGTCTTTAATTAAATTTTTCCCTAAATATTTTATTCATTTGGTTGCAATTGTAAATGGAATTTTTTTCTTGATTTCCTCCTCAGATTTCTCATTACCAGTGTATAGAAACATTACTGATTTTTAGTGTTGATCTTGTGCCCTGCCACTTTGCTGTACTCATTTATTAGCTGTAGTAGGTTTGCTGTGGACTTTTCAGGGTTTTTGACAGATATTATCATATCATTGCTACTAGTGAGAGTTTTACTTCTTCCTTTCCAATGTTGATGCCTTGTACTTCTTTTTCTTGTTTAATTGCTCTGGCTAGAACTTCCAACACGATGTCGAATAACAATTGTGATAGTGGACATCCTTGTCTTGTTCCTGATATTAGGGGGAAAGCTTTCAGTCTTTCCCCTTTGAGGAGGATGTTAGCTTTGGGCTTTTTATATATTCCTGCTATCACGTTGAAGAAGTTCCCTTTTATTCCTGTCCTTTAAAGTGTTTTCATGAAGAAAAGATGTTGAATTTTGTCAAATGCCTTTTCTGTATCAATTGAGATGATCATGCATTTTTTTTTTGTTTTGATTTGCTTATATGGTGCATTACATTAATTGATTTTCTTACATTGAACCACCCTTGCATACCTGGAATAAATCTCATTTGATCATTTTGTATAATTCTTTTAATGTGCTGCTGGATTTCTTTTGCAAGAATTTTGTTGAGGAATTTTAATCTATATTTATTAGAGAGATTGCTCTCTAATTTTTTTTTCTTATAGTTTCCTTGTCTGGCTGTGATATGAGGGTGATGTTGGTGTCATAGAATGAGTGAGGTAGCAGGAATGGGTACTAATTCTTTCTTGAATGCTTGGTAGAATTCACATGTGAAGCCATCTGGTCCTGGGTTTTTCTTTTTGGGGAGCTTCTTGATGCCTGATTCAATCTCTTTACTTGGGATTGGTTTGTTGAAGTCATCTATTTCTTCTCAAGTCAATGCTGGTTGTGCATGCCTTTTTAGGAAGTTATCCATTTCATCTACATTGTCTATTTTATTAGCATAAAGTTGTTCATAGTATCCTCGCATTACCTCCTTTATTTCTGTGGGGTCAGTGGTTACATCTCCTCTTCCATTTCTGATTTTCTTTATTTGCATGCACTCCCTTTTTGTTTTTTTCAACCTTGCTAAGGGTCCATCAATTTTATTGACTTTCTCAAAGAACCCACTGCTGGTTTTGTTGATTTTCTCTATTGTTTTCATGTTATCAATTTCTTTTATTTCCACTCCAATCTTCATTATTTCTTTCTTTTGACTTGCTTTGGGGTTATTTTGCTGATCTTTCTCTAGTTCTTCCAAGTGAATCATTAATCCTTTACCTTTGCACTTTTTTTTGATATAAGTATTAAAAGCAATAAACTTTCCTCTTAGCATTTCCTTTGCTACGTCCCATAAATTTTGATAAGTTATGTTTCAATTTTTATTTGCCTTGAGATATTTATTGATTTTTCTTGTAAGTTCTTTCTTAACCCACTGGTTAGTTAAGAGTGTGTTGTTTAAAATTTATATTTTAACCAGTGCATTTCCTAATATAACTTATGTAGATACTTTGATTGAATGCCATAAATAATTGGAATCTCAGGTAGGACATGAGATTTTGTTGGTTTGTACAGAGTGATGTCCTGATGAATCCCAGAGTGATTCGATCAGTGAGTGGAAGAGTAGTTGCAAAGCCCCTTTGGGGAATGGTGAGAACAGGGAGAAATTCCACTTCCCCAAGTTGAAGTCTTGATATTCTCACAAGCAGTGTGGACAACCAAAGCTATAGGCTGAGCCTCCAGTCTTGGAGTTTGTTCACATGAAACTTAACCCCACAAAGGATAGGTCAAGTCTACTTAAAATGTAGGCCTAAGAGTCACCCCCAAGAGAGCTTCTTTTGTTTCTCAGATGTGGCCTCTCTCTCCAGTTAACATGATAAGCAGTCTCACCACCCTCCTCCTCTCTGCATGGGACATGACTCCCAGGGGTGTGGACCTTCCTGGCAACATGGGACAGAGATCCTGGAATGAGCTGAGACTCAGCATCAACGGATTGAGAAAAACCCTAGAATGAGCTGAGAATTAACATCAAGGGATTGAGAGAACCTTCTCGACCAAAAGGGGGAAGAGTGAAATGAGACAAAGTGTCAATGGCTGAGAGATTCCAGACAGAGTTGAGAGGTTATCCTGGAGGTTATTCTTACGCATTAAGTAGATATCACCTTGTTGTTCAAGATGTAGTGGAGAAGCTGGAGGGAACTGCCTGAAAATGTAGAGCTGTGTTCCAGTAGCCATGTTTCTTGAGGATGATTGAACAATGACATAGCTTTCACAATGTGACTCTGTGATTGTGAAAACCTTGTGTCTGATGCTCTTTTTATCTACCTTGTCAGCAGATGAGTAGAATATATGGAATAAAAATAAATAATGAGGGAACAAATGTTAAAATAAATTTAGTTTGAAATGCTAGTGATAAATGAAAGTGAGGAGTAAGGGGTATGGTATGTATAATCTTTTTTTTCTGTTATCATTTTATTTCTTTTTCTGTTGTCTTTTGATTTCTTTTTCTAAATTGATGCATATGTAACTATGTGATGATATTAAGAATTACTGATTATATATGCAGAATGGAATGATATGTTAATGTTTTCATTTGTTTGTCATTTTTTTAAAATTAATAAATAAAAATAAAAAGAGAAAAAAAGAAAGAAAAAAAAGGGTGTATTGTTTAACCTCCATATACTTGTGAATTTTCTGACCCTCTGCCTGTTGTTGATTTACAATTTCATTCCCTTATGATCCAAGAAAGTGCTTTGCATTATTTTAATATTTTTCAATGTATTGAGACTTTCTTTGTGACCAAGGCATGGTCTATCCATCACTAGGACATGGTCTATCCTTGAGAATGATTCATGAGCACTTGGGGAAAAGGTGTATCCTGCTGTTGCAGGGTGTAATGGTCTATAAATGTCTGTTAAGTCTATTTAATTTACTGTATCATTCAAAATCTCTGTTTCTTTATTGATCTTCTGTCTAGATGCTCTATCCATTGATGTGAGTGGGGAATTGAAGTCTCCAACTATTATGGTAGAGGTGTATATTTCTCCTTTCAGGGTTTCAGTGTTCACTTCATGTATTTTGGAGCACTCTGGCTCAGTGCATAAATATTTATGATTGTTATGTCTTCTTGATTGAATTGTTCCTTTTATTATACATAGTGTCCTTCTTTTAATTTTTTTACATTTTAAGTCTAATTTGTCAGATATTAGTAGAGATACTCCTGCTCTTTTCTGATTATTGTTTGCATGAAATATCTTTTTCCAACCTTTCAGTTTCAATCTCTCCTTGTCCTTGGTTCTAAAATGTGTCTCCTGTAGATAGCACATACATTGGTCCTGTTATGTAATGCATTCTGCCAGTCTATGTCATTTGATTGGGGAGTTTAATCAATTAACATTTATTGTTTTTACTGTAAAAGCAGTACTTTCTTCTACAGTTTTGTCTTTTGGATTTTATATCATATTTACTTTTTTCTGTCTTTACCTTTACTCATAATCTTCATTTCTACGCTCTTCTTCACATCTCACTCTCTTGTCTTTTCCTATCTGCCTCTAGTATCCCCTTTAGTATTTCTTGCAGAGCCAGTGTCTTGGTCACAAATTCTCTCAGTGAGTGTTTGTCTGAAAATGTTTTCATTTCCCTGTCATTTTTTTTTTTGCTGGATATAGAGTTCTTGGTTGGAATCATGAAATCATGAAAGATCTAAATAAATGGAAGATAATACTATGCTCATAGATTGAAAGACTAAATATAGTTCAGATGTCAATTCTATCCAAATTTATTTATATATTCAATGCAATAACAATTTAAATCCCAACAACTTACTTTGCAAAAATGGGAAAACCTATAAACAAATTTATTTGGAAAGGCAGCATGCTCCAAATTGCTAAAAATATTTTGGTAAAGGAAAATGAAGTGAGGTCTCACACTACCTGACTTTGAAGCACAGTACAATGCCATGATAGACAAAACTGCATGGTGCTGATATAAAGACAGATGTACTGACAAATGGAATAAAATTGAGTGCTCAGAAATGCACCCTCTGATCTATGAACAATTGATCTTTGATAAGGCAGTCAAATTTGAGACCATGGGTTATCAAGGGAAGCCTTGTTGTAAAGGTGCCTTTAAGCTCCTATAACAGTCACATCTATTCAGGAGTTGTAACTGTTATTTCTAAATTCTGAGATGCAGAGCTCTTTGTGTATAACCTGGTCATTACATGGAACTTCTGGTATCTGCATGACTGAGACTCTGTCTTAGAGTTCTGCAACTATAAAAAGCAGGCTAACCCTGTACAGCAACTGTTTCAAAAGCTGAAAAAGAAAGAAGAATTCAATTAGAGATATGAATGAAAATGATCTGGTTAGGACTAGGGTAAATCAAACCAAAGAGCCCAGGATGATATTGACTGTGTTTTATACCTTCAAATTCCGTATGAGACCAAAGGAAGAGATGCTTATTTGATGCAAAATTTATATTTTCTATAGCACACTATCTAATGTAACCTGTATGGTCAGCTTATTTGAACACCATAATTACATGGAACCTTGAATAGGGAGTAAGAAATTGTTGGTTTGTATAGGTTAGTGTGTTGTCCTGATACATTCCAGAGTAACCTGGGTAAAAAATAAAGGTATTAACAAAGTCCCCTATGTGTGGAAGAATTAAACTTCCCCACTTGGTGAATTCCTGATATTCTCTAAAACATTAGGAATTCCTAATTTAACAAGCCAAGTCCTCAATCTTGAGGATTGCCCTATGAAACTTATTTCTCCAATGGTGAAGCTAAGCCTACTTATAGTTATGCCTAAGTGTCTCCCCCAGAGAACATCTTTTGTTGCTCAGATGTGGCCTCTCTCTGTGGGCAAACTCTGCAAGTAAACTCATCACCCTACCCCAAATGTGGGACATGAATCCCAGGGACATAAATATCCCTGGCAATATGGAACATGACACCCAGGGATGAGCATGACCTTGGCATTGTGGAATTGAGAAAAACTTTATGACCAAGATGGAGAGGGGAAATGAAATAAAATTAAGCTTCAGTGGCTGAGAAATTTCAAAGGGAGTTGAGAGGTTATTCTTAGGTATTATATAGATTTCTCCTTTTAATTTATAGTGTATTAGAATAGCTTGAAGGAAATACCTGAAACCATTGAACCATAATACAATAGCCTTGATTTCTGAAGATGATTGTATAAGTATATAAATTTTATGGTATGACCATGTGATTTTGAAGTCCTTGTGACTGACACTCTTGTTATTAGGTGTATGGACAGATGAGTAAGAAAATAAAGACAAGAAATAAGTAAATAAAAGGGGAGGTAAGGAATATGGGTTGCTTTGGGTGTTCTTTTATTTTTATTCTTATTTTTATTGTTTTGGAGTAATGAAAATGTTCAAGAATTGATTGTGTTGATGAATGCAAAACTATATGATGATACTGTGAACCATTGATTGCATACTTTGGATGATTATATGGTATGTAAATATATGAGTAAAATTGCATTAAAAAGATACCTGGAAAATCCCCTAATATTGGAAATTGGACAATCCATTTCTAAATAATCTGCAGATTAAAGAGGAAGTCAAATGTAAAGTGGAGATTAAAAAAATGACCAATGGGGAGAAGATTGTGGGAAGATGACAGGGTAGGGAGCTCCAAAACGCAGTCTTTCCACCAGAACAACTATTAAACAGGCAAGAACTGTCTGAAATAGCTATTTTGAAACTCCAGACATCAGAAGAACACTGTTTATCATCAAGGGAAGAACAGGAGGCAAAGACTGATAAAGTATTGAAAAGAAGAGTAAATTGCCTTTTCTGTGTGGTCGCTAATTGCACCCATTCCCCATTCTTGTAGTATACCCCCATGGGGTCCAAATACCACCTAGATTGCTGGTGACAGATAGAGGTGTAATAATCCTCTTTCTCAAGATCAAAGGTAGGTACAGCTAATTATTGATCATGGTTTTTGATTTGCAACTTCGTATGACTGGAGACATGACTCTGAGGGTAGCCATTTGTTCAACTTGCCATAGAAAAACTCCTGGGTAAAAGAGACCTACTGATGCTACACTTTCTCATAAATGCAGAAGACAGTTAGTTGAAGGGCTGCATTTTCTGGGCTTGCCAAGGAAGTTCAGCTTTGGAGAGTTACAGAAGTAGTTCTTGGAGCCTCTCCAGAACCCTTCTCCAGGGAACTTTGGGGATGGTCTGCACCCACTGGCCTATTTCAGCTGGAGACAACTGAATTTCCAAAGTCATCTTTGGCATGTCCTTCCTTCCAGAATTTTCTCTTCAGGCAAAAGCAGCTTGAGACCATGACAGGAATGTAAAAAATACAGAGGCAGAGTATCTGGGGCAAATGCTTGCTGGTGTCAAACACTTGGGAGAGGGAGCATTGTCTCCTGGGAAACAGAGGGGATAACCAAACTTTTGTAAATGGGAGAACTCCAAAACAACTAACAAACAGAAGCCCAGGACAAGACACAGGACCAGAAAGATAAGGTAATCCCTGCATACTACATTCTCCTTGGGCAGACCTTCCTGATAGAAAGACTGAAGCTCAAGAAAATCTCTATTTTATAACCAGCTGATTACAAACTAGGAAACAGATGTCACAGGGAATTAATACAAGAGTCACCATCTTAAAATATTAAGTTGCACAGTGTGCCATATCAATACAAGGTAAACAAAGTCACAGGAAATGGTCCATTTAAAGTGAGAGGACAAAAATCCAGAAAGCACCATTGAAGAAGAAAATAATATGGACATATTGGACAAAATCTTTAAAAATGATCTTAAAAATGCTTAAGGACATCAGGTAAAATGCAGAGAAACAGCTAAAGAAAAGAAGGAAAACAATGAATGAATAATACAAGAACCTTAATAAAGAGACAGAAATTTAAAAAAACAAACAAAAAAAGAACCAAAGGGAACTACTGGAGTTTAATACTACAATAAATGAACTGAAAAGTTCACAGGAGGGTAACAAAAGGAGAATGGAGCTGAAGAAGAAAGAATTGGTAAACTCTAAGATGAGGCATTAGAAATAAGTCAGGATGAGTGGAGTGGAAACAGAAGGAATTATAAAAAGGAAAAATGTCTTAAGACAATTCTGGGATACAATCAATCATACTGAGAACATGAATTATGGAGTCCCAGAAGAAGAAGAGAAAAAAAAGCAAAAGGAATAGTCTAAGAAATAATGACAAAAAACTTCTCAATCATGGGAAACACATAAATATGCACATCCAAGAAGCCCAGAGAACACCAAGCAGGACACACATGAAAAAAATGCACCCCAACACATATTTTTCACATATCAAATGTAAAGTACAAGGAGAGTTCTGAAGTCTATAAGAGAAAAGCAACGTGTTATGTACAAGGGAGACCCAGTTAGATTGAGTGCCAGTTTCCCATCAGAAGCCATAGAGACAAGAAGGTAGTGGATTGAAATACTTAAATTGCTAAAAAAAAAAAAAGACAGTAGAAACTAGTTGAAAAGGGCATAAAGAAATAAAGGTGTGTAGTAAAGGTAACCATTTAGGTAATTATAAATGCCAATATTGTTGTAGTCTATTGTATGGTATAAAACTTCAATTCTTACTTCCTATATATACTATTATGCAAATGAATAAAATAATGTTAAATGTATGGATTGGGACAAAAAGTATACAAAAATATAAATGGTAACAATTCCCAAATAGGTGGGGCAACAGAGGGGTATAATAAAAACGTATGTGTATGAGATATTAAAGTTAAGTTGGTATCAGACAAAATATAATGGTTATGTATTTAAGTTGTGAAATTTTAACCCATTGTTAACCCTAATGAAAACAAATTTAAAATATACCCAGATAGAAAAGAGACAGCACTCAATAAGGTATAATACAGAAATAAAATAAATATGAAAGAACACATTGGGCAGGCCACAGTGGCTCAGCAGGCAGATTTCTCACCTGTCCTGCTGGAGTCTCAGGTTTGATTCCTGGTGTCTGTCCATGCAAAAAAAAAAAGTACACATTAACAAAAGAATAGAGGGATGAAGAAAGCTATAAGACTTTAAAAAGCTAAAGAACAAAATGGCAGAAGAAAGTCACACATTGTTAATAGTGAGTTTAAATGTAAATAGATTAACCTCTCTGATCAAAAGACAGAGACTGGAAGAATGGATAAGAAAGCATGATGCAAGAATACACTCTATGTGTGAAACTTGCCTTAAATTCAAAGATGTAAGTAAGTTAAAACTGAAAGGATGGACAAAAGCATACCATGCAAGTAGTAATCAAGTGAGAGTTAGGGTACTTATACTAATATAAAATAAAATAAACTTTAAACAAAAGACAGTTATGAGGGACAAAAAATACCTTTATGCACTAAGAAAGGGGACAATTCAAGGAGAAGATGTAATAATTATAAATATATATGCACCTAAGAGGAGAGCATAAAAACCTATGAAGCAAATGCAGACAGATTTGCAAAGAGAATTTGATCATTCTATATTAATAGTAGGAAAATGTAATACACCACTTTTAATAATAGGTAGAACTTCTTTTCAGAAGATCAATAAGAAATGCAAGATTTGCATGATACTCTAAACCAATTAGGCATAGACATATACAGAACACCTAACAAAAATAAAATACACATTCCTTTTGAGTGTGTACGATCATTGTTCAGGATAGACCATACCTTAGGTCAGAGAACAAGTCTAAATAAATTTAAAAATATTAAAATTATACAATGCATATTCTCTGACCTCAGCAGAATGAATCTAGAAACCACTAACAGAGGAAGTAATGGAAAAATCAACAAATATATAAAAATTAAACAATATCCTATTTAAAAAGCTGTGGGTTCAATAGGAAACTAGGAAATATTTTGAGATGAATGAAAATGAAAGTACCATATAACAAAACTTCTGGTATTCACCAGAGGCAACAAAGAGAAAAATCTATAGCTCTAAATGTTTACAGCAACAAAAAGAAAATCAGTGGGCCCACGGTGGCTCAGCAGGCAAGAATACTTGCCTGCCATGCCAGAAGACTCAGGTTCAATTCTTGGTGCCTTCCCATGTAAAAAAAAAAATGTAAAAAAAAGAAAATCAGTAACTTCCAGAGAAGATGGCAAAGTAGGGAGCTCCAGGACTCAGTCCTTCCATCAAAAGAACTATTAAATAGTTAAGAACTGCCTGAAACCACTTTTTAAAAAAAATCCAGAAGCCAGAACACTTTACAGCAACCAGAGAAGATCTAGATAAAGAGGCTGATATAGTTGGGTAAAGAGCTGTAAATTGCTGTCTCTGTGCTGTGGCTACCAGCATCCACCCCTGACTCTCATGGCAAGCCACCATAAAGGGCAGACCTTGGATTACTGGCTGATGATAGAAAGGGATGTAAAATTCTCTTCCCCAATAACTAGGCTGGGCATGGCTTATCAGTGATAATGACTTTTGATTGGTGAATTCGTATCACTGATTCAGGCTCTGAGGGCAACTATTGTTTCAATCCTCCCTGGACAGGGGCATAGGTACTGGAGATTTAAAGATGCAGTACTTCCTTAAAGCTACAGGGGACAGTTAGCTGAGGGTTGCATTTGCTGGACAGACCAGGAATGCTAAGCCTTGGGAAGCTATCAGGAAAGATTTTGGTGCTCTCCATGATCCTTTCCTGAGTCTGTGTCCCATTTGTGGGTTCCTTGCCACGCTTCAACTTGGGAATGTCCTCTCCATTGTGCACCTCATCCAAGAATTTGCCCTTCAGTCAGTGTAAGACAATGAAAGCAGTGTAGAAAATATAGGGGTGTACAGTCTGGGACAAAGTCCTACAGTTTCTAACACCAAGAAAGGAAGGTCTCTATACTGGGAAACAAAGGTGACAACAAAATTCCTGCAAACAGGGGAACTCTAAAAAAGCCAACATTCAAAAGCCTGGGAGAAGACAAAGACCCAGAAAAAGAGGGTAAACACTGGACAGTGCATTCACTTTGGGCAAACCTTCCTGTTAGGATAATTTCAGCTCAAGAAAATGTGTGCCTTATCACCAGCTAGTTTGAAAACCAATTAAAAGACATCACAGGGAGTAAACCCCAGAGTTAACATTTTGTCTTTAGTAGAGAAGTTATGGGTTTACAAAATTAAACATGCATAAAATGCAAGATTCCCATATAAGACGCCACCATGAACACCTTGCATTGGTGTGGAATATTTGTAACAATTAATGATAGCACATTTTAATACTTGTAGTATTCATTAAAGTTCATGGTTTAACACAGGGCTCACTGTTTCTATAGTGTGATTTTATAAAAAATTATATCTACAACCATATATGCAATCTAAATTTTCCCTTTAAATCATATTCAGATATATATTTAAGTGTGGTTAATTGTATTCATAGTATTGTGTTACCGACATGATTATCAAAACATTACAACCATTCTAGATAGGAACCCTGTACATTTATTTTTAAGTAAGCAGATAGAAAATTTTATTAGGTACACCTGTAAGAGGACTTTTGGGCCCTCTCAGAAAGATGGGAAAGGTGAGATGCAACAGACAATAGACAATATGGGGCTGTTTTATTTTATACATTAGCTTTATTTATTCCCCCACCCCCTTCATTGTTTTCGGTTTTTTCTTCCACACTCCCTTCTCTCCAGGGCATTGCCTGTTGATAGATACTGCATTCAGGTGGATTGGTTGGTTCCAGTCTTCGCTATAGATGATTCACTGAGGTGGGGATAATTTAGCTTCAAATGAGTCAGCTGATGCTGGTTATTTCCTGTACATGGGCAATTCCCAGGTAGGTTGTCCAAGAATGGGCCCTCCTGATCTTGCAATTAATCAACACTTGCATTTTTAAGCTTGTCAGCAAGTTTATTTCTTCCAGATTAGAAGTCTTTCACACTAAACCAGTGCTGATGAGAGGATTTTCAGTCGTTTCAATGATCCACTGGAACTCTTCCCCTCTCAACTGAAATGAGATAGCCAGAAAGCTCTACACCCCATCAGACAGGTTCGACACCCCCTGAAAACCAAAAGAAGCTACAGAAGACAGAGCTCTCATCCCTCACAATCCCTTAAGATTAAAGGACAAGAACCCCCTGAGAGAGAATTTGAAGCAGACTATAACAGGGGCATTGCTTAAGGGCTCCTTCATGGATTTACTTTCTCTTCCCTCTCTCCATATTCTAGTCTGCCTAAAAATTCAAGGGCTGATTAATTGTCAGAAGAGGATAGAAGTGAGCAGGTCTAGGAGAGGCATTATCCAAGTGAAACTTGGAAAGAGAGAAGGAAATGATCACCTTTTGGGTCCAAGAGCGAATCTCGGATTTGAGACAGTGCAAGATGGTGACATAGTGAGGTGCTGAACTTAGTTAGTCCTCCAGAGCAGCTAGTAAATAGTCAGGAACTGTACGGAGCACTGTTGGGGGGACATAAATGATTGGACACATCGTACACAAGTCTGGAATGGGTGGAATGACTGAGATCCCACACAGAACTGTAAGTCTCTCAAGTGGTGGAGGCTGGCACTCCTCCCTATTGGCACAGCAGTCAGGTTCCCTGAGAAAAAGGAAGCAGAATTTACTAACATCAAAGAAGTTAATTCAACCAAGCTCTAATTATGGAATTATTTAACAAATTCTGACTGCTTAAAATGGGTCCTGAACACAGATAAACCTGGAGTATGCACTAAAGGAACAAGGAGTTTCCACCCCAGCAAAGTGAGTGTAAAACTGAGGGGGAAAAACCAGAGGCTTTTTTGAGTTAGGCAGCACAAAATACTAGAAAAGGGATGGACCCCAAGAAAAGGAGACACATTGAGCCTTGAGTCACACACAATCACTTACAAAACTTTGCTCTTGATAGGCAAACTCAGGGAACTGAGGTCTGGCTCTGAAAAGGGTTTTTGTGTATGGTTCTCTTTCTTTTTTTACTTCTTACCAGCTAATTAGATGGAACTGAAAGTACTCTCAAGCCACAGGAACACTGCCCTAGGGAAAGGCAGAATTAAGGCATGTCTGAGACACAAAGTAAATAGGTGAATCGGGACAATTATCTAAAGAGTATCTTCCCCAAGAAATGGGTGGGAGGGTAGCTCAATTGGAAGCCCTCATTAAGAGAATTAAGGTTCCAAGGGCTGGAAAATAGAAACAACTTAAGCCTGCCATTTAACTTAAACTCTGTCTTAACCACAAAACTGGCAGGAAGAGGATGCCAAAATCAAAGGTACCTTAAGAAAACCCTAGATAAAAGAGGGAAAAAAACCTCCAGAATAAACTAATAAACTAATTAAGAATAAATTCATTAAACAATATACTTATTAAGGAAAACAAATGTCTAGGCACCAGCAAAAAATAGTCATACTAGAAAAATTGAACATAAAACCCAGTTGAAAGAACAAACCAACATTTCAAATGAGATACAGGAGTTGAAACAACAAAATCAGGATGTTTAAACACACATGCAAAATTCTCATCAAAAATCAAATCAATGCGTTGAGGGAAGATATGGAAAAAAGAGATGAAAGATATAAAGACATTGGGCAAACATAAGGAAGAACTCAAAAGTTTGAGAAAAAAATTACAGAACTTATGGTAATGAAAGGCATAATAGAAGAGATGAGAAAAATAATGAAAACCTACGACAGTAGATTTGAAGAGGCAGAAGAAAGTATAAGTGAACTAGGGGACAGGACATCTGATATCCAACACAAGAAAAGAAAAGATAAGGGAAAATGGAAAAATATGACCAACATCCAATGGAATTGAATGACAACATGAAACACATGAATATACATGTTATAGGTGTATCAGGAAAAGAAGAGAAGATAAAAGGAGCAGAAAGATGAAAACAGGAAATAATCATTGAATATATCACATCTTTCATGACATACATAAAATTACAGATCCAAGAAGTGCAGTGTACCACAAACAGAACAGATCCAAATAGACCTACTCCAAGAAACTTACTAATCAGATTGTCAAATGTCAAAGACAAAGAGAGAATTTTGAAAGCTGCAAGAGAAAAGCAATCCATCATATACATGGGAAGCTTGATAAGACAACATGTGTGTTCCTCAGCAGAAACCGTGGAGCTGAGAAGAAAGTGGCATGATATATTTAAAATTCTAAAAGAGAAAAATCTGCCAACCAAGAATTCCATATCCAGCAAATTTGTCCTTCAAAAACGAGGAGGAGATTAAAATATTTTCAGAGAAACAGTCGCAGAGAGAATTTGTGACTAAGACTCCAGCTCCACAAGAAATACTAAAAGGAGCACTACAATCATACTCTCAGTGGCTGAGAGTTCAAACAGAGTTGAGAGGCTACTCCAGAGATCACTTTTATGCAAGCTTCAGTTAGACCTTGCTACCTATCATAACTCATGAAACCCCAACCAAAACCATTCCAACCAATCCTAAAGAACACCTAGGGCAATATATAAGAGTCTACAAATGTTTCATGTGCTAGAATAACTTTCCAGAGACCTAAAACCTCCAGATGGGTCCCTGGACCAGATAAGCCTGGAAACCTAGAGGGGACAGCATCTCCAGAATATCAGCTAGTTCCATCTCCCTACCCAATATTATTGACAGCCCCTTCCAAAATGTAAAAGTTAGAATGGCCATAGCTCAAATACCCCTAAAGATTAGGATAGAAAGATCAAAAGTGATGGTGGAGTTATACAGAGAAAGTAAGGTTTAACAAGCGAATATGATTGCTGAATCATTAAATTGATATTTCTTTTAGTCTCCAGTATCTTAGAGCAGCGAGAGGTCCAAAACCTAAAACTGTAGAATTGTAACCCATACCAAATCCTGAAATCTGTTCTAGAACGAATTGTTTTGCTGTGCTTTGAAATTTATTGTATATATGTTATTTATCACAAAAAAGAAACAGTCAATGGTAATGATAAGAAAATACTTGTTCCTTCTAGCTGCCTATATTCTGGAGCAGCTAGAAGGAAAAATCTGAGAAAATGATATGGTAGCCCACGACTAACTCTGGGATCTGTCTTGTAACAACTTGTTGGAGAGTGCTCTGAAAGTTATTGCGTTTTTCTTTTTTTTTTTGCTTTGTATATATGTTATAATATACAATTAAAAAGTTAAAAAAAACTTTATATGATGCAACAAAGTAGGTACTGAGAGTGAAATTTATTGCTCCAAATGCCTATATTAAAAAAGAGGAAAGAGCAAAAATCAAGGAATTGACTGTTCACCTGGAAGGCCTAGAGAAAGCACACTAAATTAACACCAAAGCAAACAAAATGAAAGAAATAATGGAGATTAGAGCAGAAATAAGTGAAATGGAGAATATAAGGCAGAAAAAATCAACAATACAAGAAGTTGGTTCTTTGAAAAAATTAATAAAATTGGTGGACCAATAGCTAGACTGGAAAAAAAGAGGGAGAATGCAAATAAATAAAATCAGAAATGGAAAAGGAGACATAACCACTGACCCCACAAAAATAAAGAATACTAGAGCAACTATAGGCTAATAAATGAGATAATTTAGATGAAATGTACAACTTCATAGAAAGGCATAAACAAACATTGACTCAAGAAGAAATAGATGACCTCAACAAATCAATCTCAAGTCAAGAGATTGAATCATCAAGAAGTACCCCTCCCCCAAAAAAGTCGAGGACAAGATGGATTCACATGTGAATTTTACCAATCATTCAAGAAAGAATTGGTAGTCCTGCTCAAATTTTTCAAAAAAATTAAAGCGGAGGGAAAGCTCCCTAACTCATTCTATGAAGCCCACATTCCTTTAATACTGGAGCCAGACAAAGATATTACAAGAAAAGTACAGACAATTCTCTTTAATGAATATAGATGCAAAAACCCTCAACAAAATGCTTGCAAATGGAATCCAGCGGCACAATAAAAGAATTACATACCATGACCAAGTGGGATTTATTACAGGTATGCAATGCAGGTTCAACATAAAATGAATTCATGTAATACACCATATGAACAAATCAATGTAGAAAAACACATGATCATCTTGATTGATGCATAAAAGGCATTTGACAAAATTCAACATCTTTTCTTGATTAAAACACTTCAAAGGATAGGACTACTAAATAATTTCCTCAATATGATGAAGGGAGTATATGAAAAATGAAAAGCTAACATCATCCTTAATGGGGAAAGATTAAAATATTCCCCTCTATGATTCAGAACTAGACAAGGATACCCACTGTCACCATTGTATTCAACATTTTACTGGAAGTTCTAGTCAGAGCAATTAGACCAGAAAAAATAAATAAAAGTCATTCAAATTGGAAAGGAAGAAATAAAACTCTCACTGTTTGCAGATGACGATACTATATGTCAAAAATTCAAAAAAGTCTACAGGAAAGCTACTAGAACTAATAAATGACTACAGAAAGTGGCAGGGTACAAGAACAATACACCTAAATTAGTAGTATATCTATATAGTGGTAATGAGCATTCTGAAGAGGAAATCAAGAAAAAAACTCCTTTTACAATAAGAACCAAAGGAATCAGATATTTATGAATAAATTTAATGAAGGACACAAAAGACCTATACACAGAAAAGTACAAGGAATTGTTACAATAACCCATAGAAAACCTAAATAAATGGAAGGAAATACCGTGTACATGGATTGGAAGAAATCTGAATGCAGAGAGGGGCTATTTGTCAGGCTTGCCCCAGGATGCCTTCATCCCATAGACAAGTTTGTTTGCTTAAGAATTTCCTCTGGGATGCCAAGAGGCCTCAATTTAGTGGGTGCTTCAGAACAGACAAGGGGGTAAACACTAGTTCAGTTTTTTAACCTTAAGGCGGCACTGAGGGAGTGAAGAAGATGCTTCCCAAGAAGGGGGTGGGACATTCAAGGACAATGAGAAATTGATGGGACACTGGAATATCCTGAGTTTACAAAGGAGAGGGGTAGTAGCAATTTTAGTTTTGGCTTTACCATCAACTACTATAAGCAGGCAAGTCCAAGTGGAGGTCAACCCAGGGACAGTTTAGGACAGAGTGGCTCCAGGGTTCATTAAGAAATTAACAATTTTACTCCTCCCATCAAGTGTCACCTAGGGTTCCTTTAAGTTGGTCATATGTGAAATTAGCAGAGCCAAATATGACCTCAGGCCCCCTCAGTCTTCTTCATTTGCTGCAAGCAGGTCTTAAGGGGCTAATCTGCCCCTGCTTCATGAAGTAGTGCCGTCCCTGTGCCTGAAGCTCATGTTGGTGGCCCTTAGGGTAAGGCCCCAGTGGTTCCTGATGTTTACAGTTGTCTTGAGGTTTCTGGCACTCTCTTCCAGTAGTCTTCTGGCTCACAGTTGAAGCAAGGCTCTTGAATCTTGGAACCATGATTTGTGTGACCTCAAGAGGGCAGGACACTTTTACAGTGACTGTAATAAGCTGAGTTTGTTCTCTGGTCTGTTTCCTACCTCCCTTTGCCTTTTTCTCCTTCTCAACCTGGTTTTGATCATTAAAGACAGAAAAGAAAGTTTTCAATAAGCCATTTGTGAGAGTTTGCAGACCCAGGCAGAAATTTGGCAGCTATCTCTGCATACCAGGGGCAGACTGGTTGATGAAATAGGTATGTAGCAAAATCTTACTTTCCTGAGAATCTGGGCTTACATTACTATATATTTTTAGGGCCTACACTAAACCTCCTCTGGAACAGGCCCAGGTTTTCCTCTTTTTTTCTCAATGACTTCCCTTAGCTTAGTGCACTTAAGCAAATTGGTGATATATCTTTTCATGCCTTTTAGCAAACAAGTGTTTTCTCCTCTAATAGAAATTGAGACATGGGTATAATACCAATGACAATTACTTTTTAGGTCCTTGTCTTGATAGAAAGCTATGAGTATCTGGGCACAGGAATTTCTGACTACTTTCCCTGTCTTTTACAGACTGGGGGATAGTATTATAATTGACAGACCCATTGGTGAACAATGCTTCCCCACTTTTTTTTTAGTTTATATTGACTTTTGGACTTTTCCATTTTCTTTAGAAAAAGAAAATAGGATACCTTTTGTCCTCTAAGTTTCATGTTTCCTGAAGGCTAAAAGGAGTGCATAATTTAGAAGATAAGTTTTATATTTGGCTGTAATCGGTTTTAATAGAGATTAAACAAGGAATTGGGCAGGTATTTAAAAGTATTATTTAAAATATCTGCCTCTTTCTGTAAAGAAGAATCATGAGGAAGAAGTTTCTAACAGTTCTCTTAGTCATAACATAATTTTCAAGAGCCTTTTGTGAGTTTGCCCTGATATAAGGTCATAAAAAGTTGTACATAAGGAATTTTTGCTGCTTTCCCTCCATTTACAAGATATTTAGTTGTAAGATAGGGTTATAGATGACTGCTCCATTTGTGGGGCAATGGTGGCTCTTCTCTAGGCAATATTGTGGCTACATGGCATTGCAGTAGACTGGGAGTACTATGAATTTTTAAGAAAGAGTGAGAAAATGATAGATTTCTGTACTGGTGCCTGCTCTCCTAGGTCACTGCCCTGCCATTCTGAGCAATGATCCCTTGGCCCATGGGATCAGGCTCCATATCACAGGGCATCCTTAAGGTCCCTGAAGACTCAGGAAATGGATGGCCTGGTAACATCCTGCTGCTGCTGAGACGTCCCACTCATCTTCCTGGTTCCTTGTGCTGTTAACTTACTGCTCAGATTACTGTCTATGAGACTAGAAAGGATTTGCTACAAAGAAATTCCAGGGAGGGGATTTCTCAGGTGCCATTCCTGGGTATTGTCATGATTGAGTTAGAGGGAGAAAATATGCAGTGAGGAAATTGGGTTCCTTTTAAGAATATGGGTTAATATGTTTCTTAAGTAATCAGAGGGAACTAGGTATGGACATATTGTAGGACAGGGCCATGAATGAAGCTCCCTCTGTCCCCTACAGTGAAGATTTTTTAAAGAGAGTGAACACACACCCAGCAGCTTATTTTCTCCAGCATATGCTTTTTTCTTGCACTGGATGGCACCTTAAAGAGGGATGTTTTAGTTTGTGAATGCTGCTTGAAATGCAATATACTAGAAACAGGTTGGCTTTTATAAAGGGAATTTATTAAGTTACAAATTTACAGTTCTAAGGCCATAAAAATGTCTAAACTAAGGCATCCAGAAAAAGACATCTTGACACAAGTAAGACTAATCTGGAAAGACATGTGACTGATAGCTGCTGGCTCTTGTTCACACCCACCTCTGTGCTTCCAGCTTCTAATGCCAGCGATTTCCTCTCTAAGTGTCTGTGGGCCTTCACTTAGCTTCTCAAGGACACAACTCTGGACTTTGGTGTCCTTCACATCTCATAAAAAGGCACATGGCACTGTCTGCTAGATTCTGCATCTCCAGACATCCAAGTCTAGGTATCTGTCTCTCTGTTGGCACCCCAAGCATCTCCAAATGTCTGAATCTTTACCAGCTCTGAGGCAATTGTGTTTTCTCCAAAATGCCTTCCCTTTTAAAAGACTCCAGTAAACTAATCAAGACCTGCATGGGATGAATGGAGTCACATCTCCATCTAATCAAAAGGCCACACCAACAATTTGGTGTGCTCATCTCCATGGAGTCAACTAATCAAAAGTTTACACCCACAACTGAGTGGGTAATTCTCCATGGAAACAATCTAATCAAAGTTTTCCACCCTGCAATATTGAATCAAGATTACAGGACATGGATTTCTAGGATACACACTTTCAAACCAGCACATTCCACACACTGGATCCCCAAAAGACAAGTTTTTTCCATATGCAAAATATATTAATTCCATTATGATATCATAAAACCTTAAACACGTTCAGTAACAATACAAAGTCAAAAACCATGCAAAATCTCATCAAAGTCAGTTACAGGCACGGTCTAGCCTAAGGCAAAATTCTCTTCTGGCTGTAGACCTGTGAAACACAAAATGAGTTATCTGCTGCTAATATACAAAGGAGGAACAGTCATAAGATATATATTCCCATTTTCACAGGGAGAAATTGGAAGGAACACATGGGTCACTGGACAAAACAGTTCCAGAACCTACAGGGCAAACTCCATTAGATTTCAAAGTTGAGAGTCATTTATTATCCTCAGGGCTTTAGAAAGCAGAGGGCACACCCTTTAAAGGGCATATACAGTGGCCCTGAAGTCTCTAAACCCTCAGGTGAGAGTTGCAGTATTGAAGTGCATTGGGGGAACCACCTTTATCTTGACTTCACCCTCTCCAAGCATCAGGGCAGACCTGGGATCTCATTCACCACTGAGACACATGTTCAATGGAGCACTTGCCAGGCTCCCCTCAAACGTAGTTTATGTGCTCCACCCATTCCAAAGCTTGAATATCAAAGCAGAAGACCTTCCTTCTGCCTCTAGGGCAAACTCACTCTCTCGATGTGTATAGGTGGGTCTACTCTCCCGGCCTGAGAATTCCTGGCTCCAGACTTAAGCTTCCATGGTTCTTCCTTTAAAGTAATTTTTCCTTCAAACTGTGTCTTTTGTCTCTTTAGTCCAGGCTGGAAGTAATTCCATTTTTAAATATCTCACAAGAAGTTTATTTGTTTTCTATGCAGTATACAGGGATCACACCCATTAGAGAATAGGATTTTACACAAATCCTTTCTGGATAACTCCATCTCCAACCTTGGCTTGTGCTGAAATGGCTGACTGGTTGCATGCTCATTTAATCCTTATGTAGGGTCATATTCTCTGGGGTCTCAATTTCTGGAAGCTCAGAATTTTCCAGACTATTAATTTCTGTTTTATTTGTATCCAAGAGTTCAGTTCTCAACTTATATCTTTCCCGTTGCATTTTACTATAAGCTGCAAGGAGAAGACAGACACCTTTTTCCACACTTAGTTTAGAAAGCACTTAAGCTGAGTGCTCTGGCTCACCACTTCTAAATTCTGCCTTTCATCCAAAACCAGTAGTCAATTTTGCCAGATTATCTGCCACTTTAAATCAAAGTTCATGCTCCTTCCAGTTTGTAATAACACCTGCATTATTTCTGTCTAAGACCTCATCAGAAGTATCTTTAGAGTCCATATTTCTACCAACAGTCCTTCAAAGCAATTCAGCCTTTTTTATTAAGTATATCACAATTCTTTCAGAATCTTTCCTTATCCATTTAATAAGCCATTCAACATGTTTAGTATTTTCAAAGAGCAGCACCCCACTTCCCTGTTACCAAAATCTGTTTTGGTTTGTTAATGCTGCTGCAAATGCAATATACAAGAAATGAGTTGGGTTTTATAAGTGGAATTTATTAAGTTACAAGTTTACAGTTGTCAGACCATAAAATGTCCAAACTAAGGCATCCATAAAAAGATACCTTGACACAAGAAACACTGATATGGGAAGGCTCATGGGTGGCATCTGCTGGTCCTTGATCCGGGTTCATGCTTCCAGGTTCTGATGCCAGTGGTTTCCCCTCTAAGCATCTGTGGCTCATAATTTAACTTCTCCAGGACACAGCTCTGGGTCTGGATTACTTAGCACCCCATGGGAAGGCATATGGTGACATCTTCTGGGCTCTACATCTCCAAACGTCTATGTCTAGACATCTGCTCCCTCTGTTGGTGTTCCAGGCATCTTTAAATGTGGGGAACTCTTGGAGAGCTGAGGAAGAGGGACAGAGACAGAGACAGACATGGACTTAATTTGGCTCCCATTGGATTTCTGCTCGACATAGGTATAAGTCCCCAGTCAGGCCCAAAGGGGAGTATCACATGCTGCCCTGAGCCACCTTGGATCTACATTGCATGAAGATGGGGCTGCTGCCACCTCTAGGCAGGGAATTGGTTCCTTAGGGTGAGCAAGTTTAAATGGTGGGAGGAGGCAGACTTGAGACCTTAGATTCCTAGAGAGAGCAATGAAAATGATTACACCCTTTCAGGAAGACACAGAATTGCATGAGGATATATGCGAGGGTAACAATGAGCCTAGCTAGAAGAAAAAAGAAAAGCATGTGGCCAAGCATTAATAGCCATGACTTAGCAGTCTGGATGGTCAGAAAAGAGAACCCACCCCTGGCTGACTTGCCAAATTATGTTACTGTATTTGGGTTTCCAGGTTCTTGGCCATGCCACAAAAAGGATTTCAAGGGCAAAGCATAGAAAGCAGATAGAAAATTTGTTAGGTGCCCATGTAAGAGGATATGTAGGCACTCTAACAAAGACAGAAGTGAGAAAGGCAAGAAGCCAGAATCTTGTACATTTTTTACTTAACATCCTATTTCTTTTTCCCACCTTATCCCCTCATAAACTTTATTCTAAATTCTGACTCTAAGCACTTGCATATTTTAATTGTTTCAAAACAGTGAGATCATACAATATTCATCCTTTTATTTATGACTTATTTTACTCAGCATGATGTCCTCCAGGTTCATCCATATTGGTATATGTATCAGAACTTCAGTCATTCTTACAGCTGAATATATTCCACTGTTTGTATATATCACATTTTGTTAATCCATTCAGCAATCATTGGCCATTAGTTTGAGTCCATCATTTGGCAATTGTGAATAATGCCATTATGAACAAAAGTGTACAAATATCTGTTCAAATCCCTACTTTCAAGTCTTTTGGTCATATACTTAGTAGTGGGATTGCCAGGTCATGTGGCAATGAGAGAGTTTGATATTTAGCTTTCAGAGGAAGCACTAAAATGTCTCGCACAGCAGCTGCTCCATTTTACATTGCCACCAGCAATGAATGAGTGTTCCTGTTTCTCTGCACCCTCTCCAACACTTCATTTTCCCTTTTTGCAACAGCAGCCATTCTAAGTTCACAATACCTAGAATGTGTACTTGTACAGTTTTCTATGTACAGTTCTTTTACATTCTCAATTAGATTTATTCCAAGATATTTGATTCTTTTCATTTCTATTTTGAATGAGTTTTTTTCTTGATTTATTTTGTCTAGCATTCAATGCTTGTGTAGAGAAATGCTACTGATTTCTTGATGTTGATCTTGTACTCTGCCACACTGCTGCATTCATTTATTGAGTCTAAGAACTTTGTTGTGGATTTTTCAGAATTTTCTGTATATAGGATCATTTAATCTGCAATTAGAGAAGTTTCACTTCATCCTTTCCATTTTAGATACCTTTTATTTCTTTTTCTTGCCTAAGTACCCTGAAAAAACCTCCATTACAATGTTGAATAACAGTTGTGACATAAGGCATCCTTGTCTTGTCCTGATCTTAGAGGTACAGCTTTCACTCTTTCACTATTAAGTAGGAGGTTAGCTATGGGATTTCTGCATATGCATTTTATCGTGTTGAGAAAGTTTCCTTCTCATCCTCAAGTTTTTACTATGTTTATCTAGGAAGCGTGCTGTATTTTGCCAAATGCCATTTCTGTGTTGGCTGAGATAATCATGTGTTTTTATTTTTCTTTCATTCTGTTAGTCATATAATATGTTAATTGATTTTCTTATGTTAAACCAACCTTACATTCCAGAGAAATGTCTCTCTTGTTCATGGTGTATAATACTTTTGATGTGCTGTTGGATTAAGTTGCCCAGTATTTTGTTGAGGATTTTTGTGTCTATATTCATAAAAGATATTGGCCTATAGTGTGCTTTTCTTGTGGCACCTTTATCCTGCTTTGGTATTAAGGAGATGTTGAATTTGTAGAATGAGTTAGGAAGGTGTCATGGTTAGGGACAGGTGTCAACTTGGCCAAGTTGTGGTACCTGTTCATCTGATTGGGCAAGCGCTGGCCTGTCTGTTGCAATGAGGACATTTCATAGGATTAGGTCATGATCACGTCAGCTACATCCACAGCTGATTCCATTTGTAATCAGCCAAAGGAGAGTGTCTTCTGCAATTAGTGATGCTAAATCCAATCATGGGAAGCCTTTTAAGGAGGACTCAGAGGAGACAGGTTGCATTCCTGCTTTGGCTGGTGAGCCTCTCCTGTGAAGTTCGTCCAGGCCATCCATTGGAGTCATCAGCTTCGCAGCCTGCCCTGTGGATTTTGGACTCTGCGTTCCTACGGTCACATGAGACACTTTCATAAATTTTATATTTGCAAGTGTTCCCTGTTGGTTCTGTTTCTCTAGAGAACCCTAACTAATACATCTTGGTACCAGGAGTGGTTCTTAAGGAACAGAATCTTAAAAATGGGTTTTTATGAATGGTTTTCTACTCTGACTGGGCTCAGAGACACTAAGGACTCTGATTCCCATAATCAGAATGACACTCCCAATCCATGGACTGAGTTGGCAAAGGAGATAGTCAAAATATCATCATTCGATTCTCCTAATGCTTCGCTTGTACGAAGCCAGACTCTGGGGGATAATGTTTTTGACACCTTTACAGAGTTTTGTAGGAATAAGAGTTATAGAGATGTTGGGTGGTGGTTGTTAGATACACTGTCTACATTAAAGGGTGAAAGGGATGGGCTTAAGGCTTCAAACAAGAAGCTTAAGTGCCGTCTGAAAGATGTAGAGGTTTCTATGAGTATCCTGAAGGAAAATTTTATTTCCTGTAGCCGTAGACTTGAGATCTCTGAAAATCAGACTCAGAATATTATTGTTAGAGTAGCAACTTTACAACGTAAACTGAAATCTCAGTCTTGCATGGTGTCTGCCGTTAAAGTGAGGGCATTGATTGGAAAGGAGTGGGACCCTGAAAAATGGGATGGTGACATATGGATTGATAATGATGTTGGGGGTGAGGTTGAAACCCTAGACCATGCTGAGCCTTCTTTAGATAACCCTGTAATAGTCTGCCCTGCGGACATAGCTGCCCCACCTCCAGCTTGCCTTGAGGAATTGGCCACCCAACCTCCTCCTGAAGGGATTAGCCCTAGAGTTATTAATCCTGTTTCACCAGATGAAACTGCAAATGAAAGTCCTGAAGCAAATGGCTTGGAAGATATTTCTAATTCTTTTCATGACCCACCCCCACCACCCCTCATTTCTTCTAGACCTATAACTAGACTAAAGTCCCAACAGGCCCCTAAAGGTGAGGTACAAAGTATCACACATGAGGAGGTACGTTATACTCCAAAAGAACTGTGAGTTTTCCAATTTATATAGACAGAAATCAGGGGAATATGTGTGGCAATGGATCTTAAGAGTGCGGGATAATGGTGGGAGGAATATAAGGCTGGATCAGGCTGAATTTATTGATATGGGCCCACTAAGCAGAGATTCTGCATTCAATGTTATAGCTCGAGCAGTTAGAAAAGGTGTTAACAGCTTGCTTGGGTGGTTGGTTGAAACATGGATCAAAAGGTGGCCAACATTACCTGAGGTTGAAATGCCAGAACTGCCCTGGTATAATGTAGATGAAGGGATCCAGAGGCTTAGAGAGATTGGGATGTTAGAGTGGATTTATCATGCAAAGCCTGCTCTTACACCCCAGGAATGTCCAGAGGATGCACCTTTTACCAGGACAGTGAGAAATAAATTTGTGAGACTAGCACCATCATCCCTCAAGAGCTCTGTGGTTGCACTTCTCTGTAGGTCAGATATTACTGTAGGAACTGCTGTCACTGAGCTGGAATCCTTAAACACAATGGGGATGACAGGATCCCGAGTTGGCAGAAGCCAGGTGCCAGCACTTAATCACCAAAGACAGGGTAGATGTGGGTATTATAATAGACAACAAACTCAAAGGAGGCATCAAAATTATATGACACGCAGAGATTTGTGGCATTGGCTAGTAAATCATGGGGTGCCTAGAAATACAATAGAAGGGCAGCCTACTAAATTCTTGTTGGAGCTGTATAAACAAAAGAGTTCTAGGTCAAGGGAACAGAAGTCTAACCTGAATTACAAAAACACAGAGTCACGGCCCCTTAACCAATTTCCAGACTTGAAACAGTTTACAGACCCTGAGCCCCTTGAATGAAGGGGAGGCCAGGTCCCTATGGGGAAGAAACCTGTTACACTGCCACAAATTTATACTGTTAACCTTCCTCTAAGTCTTCCCCAAGGAGACCGACGGCCTTTTACCAGGGTAACTGTGCATTGGGGAAAAGGAAATGATCAGATATTTTAGGGATTATTAGACACTGGTTCAGAAGTGACATTAATTCCAGGGGACCCAAAACGTCACTCTGGACCACCAGTCAGAGTGGGGGCTTATGGAGGCCAGGTGATCAATGGAGTTTTAGCTCAGGTCCGTCTCACAGTGGGTCCAGTGGGCCCCCGGACCCATCCTGTAGTTATTTCCCCAGTTCCGGAATGTATAATTGGCATAGACATACTGAGCAACTGGCAGAATCCCCACGTTGGTTCTCTAACTCGTGTAGTGAGGGCTATTATGGTGGGAAAGGCCAAGTGGAAGCCACTAGAACTGCCCCTACCAAGCAAAATAGTAAATCAAAAGCAATACCGTATTCCTGGAGGGATTGCAGAGATTACTGCCACTCTTAAGGACTTGAAAGATGCAGGGGTGGTGATTCCCACCACATCCCCGTTCAACTCTCCTATTTGGCCTGTGCAGAAAACAGATGGGTCTTGGAGAATGACAGTGGATTATCGTAAACTCAGCCAGGTGGTAACTCCAATTGCAGCTGCTGTTCCAGATGTAGTATCATTGCTTGAGCAAATCAATACATCCCCTGGTACCTGGTATGCAGCTATTAATCTGGCAAATGCTTTTTTCTCAATAGCTATTAGTAACAACCACCAGAAACAGTTTGCTTTCAGCTGGCAAGGTCAGCAATATACTTTCACTGTCCTACCTCAGGGGTATATCAACTTTCCAGCCTTATGTCATAACCTTGTTCGCAGAGACCTTGATCGTTTCTCCCTCCCACAAGACATCACACTGGTCCATTATTTTTTTTTTTTTTTTTTTTTTTTTTTAAAGGAAAGACAGAGAGAAGGAAGGAAGGATAGAAGGAAGGAAGGAAGGAAGAAAGGGAAACATCTTTTAAACATTTTCTTGTTTTTATTGTATTCTGTTTCTCCGTTTTTTGTTACATGGGCTGGGGCCGGGAATTGAACCGAGGTCCTCCGGCATAGCAGGCAAGCACTTTGCCCGCTGAGCCACCGCGGCCCGCCCTGGTCCATTATTTTGATGATATCATGTTGATTGGACCTAGTGAGCAAGAAGTAGCAACTACTCTAGATTTACTGGTAAGGCATTTGCGTGTCAGAGGATGGGAGATAAATCCAACAAAAATACAGGGGCCTTCCACCTCAGTAAAATTTCTAGGTGTCCAGTGGTGTGGGGCATGTCGAGATATCCCTTCTAAGGTGAAGGATAAATTGCTGCATCTGACCCCTCCCACAACCAAAAAAAGAGGCACAATGCCTAGTGGGTCTTTTTGGATTTTGGCGACAACATATTCCTCATTTAGGTGTGCTACTCCGGCCCATTTATCGAGTGACCAGAAAAGCTGCTAATTTTGAGTGGGGACCTGAACAAGAGGAGGCTCTGCGAGAGGTCCAGGCTGCTGTGCAAGTTGCTCTGCCACTTGGGCCATATGATCCAGCAGATCCAATGGTGCTGGAAGTGTCAGTGGCAAATAGAGATGCTGTCTGGAGCCTTTGGCAGGCCCCTATAGGAGAATCACAACGCAGACCCTTAGGATTTTGGAGCAAAGCCTTACCATCTGCTGCACATAACTACTCTCCTTTTGAGAAACAGCTTTTGGCCTGCTACTGGGCCTTAGTAGAGACTGAATGCTTAACCATGGGCCACCAAGTTACCATGAGACCTGAGTTGCCTATCATGAGTTGGGTGTTGTCTGACCCACCACGCCATAAAGTTGGGCGTGCACAGCAGCACTCTATTGTAAAGTGGAAATGGTATATACGAGATAGAGCCAGAGCAGATCCTGAAGGCACAAGTAAGTTACATGAAGAAGTGGCACAAATGCCCATGGTTTCCACTCCTGCTGCCACATTACCTTCTCTTTCTCAGACCAGAGCTATGGCCTCTTGGGGAGTTCCTTACAGTGAATTGACTGAGGAAGAGAAAACTCGGGCCTGGTTTACAGATGGTTCAGCACGATATGCAGGTACCACCCGAAAGTGGACAGCTGCAGCATTACAACCCCTTTCTGGGGTGTCCTTGAAGGACAGTGGTGAGGGGAAATCCTCCCAGTGGGCAGAACTTCGAGCAGTGCACCTGGTTGTTCATTTTGCTTGGAAGGAAAACTGGCCAGAGGTGCGTTTGTATACTGACTCATGGGCTGTTGCTAATGGTTTGGCTGGATGGTCAGGGACTTGGAAAGACCATAATTGGAAAATTGGTGACAAAGAGGTCTGGGGAAGAAGTATGTGTATAGACCTTTCTGAGTGGGATAAAAACATGAAGATATTTGTGTCCCATGTGAATGCACACCAGAGGGTGACTTCAGCAGAGGAAGATTTTAATAATCAAGTGGATAAGATGACCCGTTCTATGGATACCAGTCAGCCTCTTTCCCCAGCAACTCCTGTTATTGCCCAATGGGCTCATGAACAAAGTGGTCATGGTGGTAGGGATGGAGGTTATGCATGGGCTCAGCAACATGGACTTCCACTCACCAAGGCTGACCTGGCTACAGCCACTGCTGAGTGCCCAATCTGCCAGCAGCAGAGACCCACACTCAGCCCCCGATATGGCACCATTCCCCGAGGTGACCAGCCAGCTACATGGTGGCAGGTTGATTACATTGGACCACTCCCTTCATGGAAGGGGCAGCGATTTGTTCTAACTGGAATAGACACATACTCTGGATATGGGTTTGCTTTCCCTGCACACAATGCTTCTGCCAAAACTACTATCCGTGGGCTTACAGAATGCCTTATCCATCGTCATGGTATTCCACATAATATGGCTTCGGATCAAGGAACACACTTCACAGCAAATGAAGTGCGAGAATGGGCACATGCTCATGGAATTCTCTGGTCTTACCATGTTCCCCATCATCCAGAAGCTGCTGGATTGATAGAATGGTGGAATGGCCTTTTGAAAACTCAATTACGGTGCCAACTAGGTGGCAAAAACTTGAAATGCTGGGGTAATGTTCTCCAGGAAGCTGTGTATGCTCTGAATCAGCGTCCACTGTATGGTGCTGTTTCTCCCATAGCCAGGATCCATGGGTCCAGGAACCAAGGGGTGGAAATGGGTGTGGTGCCACTCACTATTACTCCTAGTGATCCACTAGGAAAATTTTTGCTTCCTGTCCCTGCTACCCTGAGTTCTGCTGGTCTACAGGTTTTAGTTCCAAAACGGGGTGTGCTTTCTCCAGGAGAAACAACAGTGATACCACTGAACTGGAAGTTAAGATTGCCACCTGGCCACTTTGGGCTACTTATGCCTCTGGATCAACACACCAAGAAAGGGATTACATTATTGTCTGGGGTAATTGACCCTGACTATCAGAAGGAAGTAGGACTGCAACTACATAATGGAGGTAAAGAAGAGTTTTCTTGGAATATAGGAGATCCCCTGTGGCGTCTATTAGTACTACCATGCCCTGTGATTAAAATCAATGGAAAACTGCAACAACACAATCCAGGCAGGACCACTAATGGCTCTGAGACTTCAGGAATGAAGGTTTGGGTCACCCCACCAGGCAAAGAACCACGGCCAGCTGAAGTGCTTGCTGAGGGGAAAGGGAACATGGAATGGATAGTGGAAGAAGGTAGTGATAAATATGAACTTCGACCATGTGATCAGTTACAGAAACGAGGACTGTAATGCTGTTTTGTTTGTGTTATACTATTTAAGTTGTAAGATATCAAGTTTAAGAATGAATGTTGCCCAAGGATTTGCATGCTATTCTGGAGAGATTTAATGTGTTTCCAGTTATATGCAGGACAGTTGAGTATTGTCAGGAAAAAAAAAATGTGCGCTTATTTGTTTTCATTTGGAAATTAAGTATGGTCTAAGTTGATATATATATATATATATATATATATATATATATATATATATATATATATATATATGTGCCAAGTTGACAAGGGGTGGACTGTCATGGTTAGGGACAGGTGTCAACTTGGCCAAGTTGTGGTACCTGTTCATCTGATTGGGCAAGCGCTGGCCTGTCTGTTGCAATGAGGACATTTCATAGGATTAGGTCATGATCACGTCAGCTACATCCACAGCTGATTCCATTTGTAATCAGCCAAAAGGGAGTGTCTTCTGCAATTAGTGACGCTAAATCCAATCATGGGAAGCCTTTTAAGGAGGACTCAGAGGAGACAGGTTGCATTCCTGCTTTGGCTGGTGAGCCTCTCCTGTGAAGTTCATCCAGGCCATCCATTGGAGTCATCGGCTTCGCAGCCTGCCCTGTGGATTTTGGACTCTGCATTCCTACGGTCACGTGAGACACTTTCATAAATTTTATATTTGCAAGTGTTCCCTGTTGGTTCTGTTTCTCTAGAGAACCCTAACTAATACAGAAGGCTTCCTTCCTCTTCAATTTTTTGAAGACTTTCAGCAAAATTGGAGTTAAGTGTTCTTGTAATGTTTGGTAGAATTCCCCTGTGAAGTCAAGTGGTCCTCGTTGTATTGCTAGGATGTTTTTGATAAACGATTTGATTTCTTTTCTAGTAATAGTTTTGTTGAAATCTTCTAATTATTCTTGAGACAATATAGGTACTTTTACGTTCCTAACAATTTGCTCATTTCATCTAGGTCATCTAATTTATTAGCATGCTTTTATTCATATTATTATCTTATATTCCTTTTTATTTCCAGTGGCATTGAGAGAAATGCCCCCCTTTTCATTTTGAATCTTTATTATTTGTATGCTCTCTCTTTTGTTATTTGTCAGTCTAGCTAATTTTTTTCATTTTATTGTTCTTTTCAAAAAGGCTACTTTGGATTCTATTGAGCCTCTCTATTGCTTTTCTCTCATTTTCTTATTTCATTTATCTCCTCTCTAATCTTTATTATTTCCTTCTGTTTGCCCACTTTGGGTTTGTTTGCCATTCTTTTTCTAGATCTTCCAATTAGGAGGTTAGGTCTCTAATTTGAAAACTTTCTTTTGTTTAATTAAAGAAGTTATAAATTTACATAAAAGTCGTGTAAAAACACAATATTTCCTTATTTTTGACACGCTGGGTCAGTGTGATACCTTTGTTATTAACATATTAACATATTACTTCTAACTATAGGCCATGTTTTAATTCAGTTTATTTTTCCCATATACCACTCTATTATTCATACCTTATAATTGGGGATCTATTGCATTGTCAGTAGGAAAGTAAAATGTCACAGCTACTATGAAAAGCCATATGGTGGTTTCCAAAAAAGTTAAATACAGAAAGACCATAGTACCCTGCAATCAAACTCTAGGTATAAACTTAAAGAGAGTGAAAACAGGGCCCTCATGAGATACTTGAAACCAATCTTTATGGAAGCATTATTCACAATAGTAAAAATTTGGAAACAGCTCAAATATCCATCAACAAATGAATGGTTAAACAAAATGTGGTCTATAGAAAAAATGGAATGTTATTCAGCAGCCATAAGGAAGAATGAAGTTATGAGATATGATGCAACAGGGAAGAACTTGGAAAGCATTATGTTTGAGGAAATAATCAAGGCATATGAGGCCATATATATAAGGATATCACTTATTAGAGATGACTAGAAATAATAAATTCAAATATAACATGATGTCACTTATAAGAGATAACTAGAAATAATAAATTCACAGAGATAGAAAGTAAAGCAGGTATTATCAGGGTTGGGTGTGGAGGAGGAGGAACAAGGAATGTTTTGAAAAATAAGTGCCAAAATTAAAAGGAAGGAAGAATCAACTGGAAAGCTTACTTAATTCAGCAAATGAGGCCACCAGATAGCCATGAATTGAACAGTGGGAGGCAAAGGAGTGAAGATAGCTGGCATGGTCATTTCTACAAGATATTTGGTCAAGAACTGAAAAAGATAATGGAGAAAGATATGGTTGTCATTAGAGAGGGAAATAGAATTGAAGGAGAATCATTTTTCTATGCTAATGAATGGAGAGGAAAGAATACAGGAACAAAGGAAATTATCAATAAGGTCAGCTGTGTCAGTTTGAAAGGACTTAGGTACCCTAGAAAAGCCACGTTTTAATCCTAATCAGTCTTGTGGGAACAATGGTTTCTACTAATTTCTATTCAGTATTATAGGTTGGAAACTTGATTAGGTTATCTCCACTGATATGTGACTCAATCAATTGTGGGTATTGAACTTGATTATATGGAGCTGTTTCTCCACCATTCTACATGGGCCTTGATTCATTTACTGTAATCCTATAAAAGAGGAGACATTTTGGAGAGAGTTCCTTTTGGAGATTGTGCAAAGAGCCACAGAACCATGACAGAATGATGAGAGAACCAGAGTCCACCAGTCAGCGACCTTTGGAGATGAAGAAGGAGAATGCCCCCAGGGGAGCTTCATGAAGCAAGAAGCCAGGGGAGAAAGCTAGGGGACTGTCTCCATATTCACCATGTGGCTTCCCAGTTGAGAGAGAAATGCTGAACTCATTGGCCTTTCTTCGGTGAAGGTAGCCTTTTGATGGTTCCTTGGTTTGGACATTTTTATAGACTTGCCTTAATTTGGAGATTTGCATGGCCTTAGAACTGTAAACTAGCAATTTATTAAATTCCCCTTTTTAAAAGCCATTCTGCTCTTGGTATATTGCATTCCAGCAGCTAGCAACTAGAACATCAACTTATAGTGGCACAATGGAATCTAGTGCACAGATGTTGAGCTTGTTCTTATGACAGTGGGGAACTTCTATGTTTAATTGGATTGAAACAGGAAAGGATTGATATAAATATAACCTAAAACAGGAACTGGCACAAGATATATGTTAGGTTTATATTGGTTTTTATTATAATTTTTTAATCTTATGAGGTTGAGAAGAGTTAGCAGGTTCTACTTAATTCTTGGCCAAGCCTCAAAAATCCAAGGCTATAAACATGCACAATTTATGAAGCTGTTTGGATTTAGGAGTAAGTTGTAAGCTTCTCCATTCTCCATTTTTGTTATTGTTTATAAATTATAATATATTAGAAGTTAAAGGTATTATTGTCAAGGGTGATGCAATAGTGGCTCAGTGGCAGAATTCTCATCTGCAATGCCAGAGAGCTAGGTTCAATTCCTGAAACCTGCCCATGCAAAAAAACATGAAAATTAAAAAAAAAAAAAAAAAAAGCATTACCGTCAAGAGACAGAGCAAGATGCCAGCACAGTGAGGTAGGAATTTTAGTTTGTTCTCCAGAGTGATACCAGAAAAAGGCCATGGGTTCTTCTGCCTGACACACTCAATAACCAATTCTTGAGACACCAGAGTTTCAAAAAGAGAAAGAGTTTATTGTTAAACATGTAACAGGAAAGCAGACAGCCTAATGGCCCAAAATCTGTTTCCCCGAGTTTAGGGGGTTCAAGGTTTTTAATGATTTTAGTAAGGGGAGATGAGGTCATTTCAGATAGTTAAGTTTAAAGTAGAATAGGAGAGAAGTGCTATCATTATCATTTCAACAGGAGAACACAAGTTGAAAGGAGGGGAGGCAGAGCTATCACTTAAGTACTAAAGGTGCATACCAAAAAGAAGAAGTAGTTAATGGCTGACTTCAGTAGCATTAGGCCTTTTGCTCTACAAGAGAATGACCAACTTTTATAATCACAAAGGCACAGAATAAGGCACTCTCATTTCAGGTATCAAGGCAGCTAGACTACAATTCAGAGATCTCAGATATTTCCTGGTCCACTCCAGCATTCCGGAAAGCAAAAAGGAATTTTATATAATGTCTTACTAATAAAAATCATCCCTAAAATCCTGATTTCTCAGTTACAAGAGAAACTAGTAAGCAGCCAAGAACAGTATAGAACACTGCTGGGGCCACATCCGTGAATAGATATAGTGTACACCAGCCTGGACAAGCTGGGCTGGCTGCAATGCCACACAGAATTGTAAATCCCCCAAACTGAGGAGGACAGTGCCCCTCCCCATTGGGCATGGCAGCCTGGTTCCCTGAGGGGAAAGGAAACAGACTTTACTAGCAGCAAAGGTTTATTACAACCAACCCACAATTGCAGAATTAACTAAGAAATTTTGAACACTAAAAATAAGCCCCCAGCTCAGATAAACCTGGAATAAGAGACAAAGATACTAGGAATTTTTGCCCCAGCAGAGAGGGTGTGTGGCTGATGGAAAAAAAAACAGATGCTTTTTGAGTCAGGCTGCACAAAATATTTGAAAAGGGCTGGACCCTAAAAAAAGAAGGCACACCGAGCCTGGAGATACATAGAGCCACTTACCAACTTAAGCTCTTGATTGACAAAACCCAGGAGCAGGTGTCCTGATTTTTTCCCCTTTTTTATTTTGCTTTGTCTCTGCTACTTAACAGCTGACTAGATACAACTGCAACCCTTCTCAGCCTCCACCACTGCCCCAGGCAAGGGTGAAATTAAGCTTGTCTGAGAGACAAAGTAACTAGTCAGGTGAGAGGAGTTAAATCACTAAAGTCTCTATCTTCCCCAAGAGAAAGATGGGGCCCAGCTCAAGTGGAACCCGTCCCTTAAAAAATTCAGACACCAGGGACTGAAAACTTAAGCAAACAATTAGCCTCCAACCTCACCTCTGTCTCAAGTATGCCCCTGGCAGGGAAAGTCTGATGAAGTTATACGCACTACACCACTTTACACTGGTGAAAAGCCATGGACAGACAAGTACCACATACTGGGCAGGATAGGAAAAACTGAGTCTAGATGCTTCATAGGAAAGTCTGTCAACCTCAGGGAAAACTCATACAGGTGACTCTTTCCTCCTGAGAGGCAAATCCAGTCTGGGACATTCTGGCTGGGGTCTATAATATCTGAGGAGACCATCCTTAAAAAAAGGCTCCATATAGGCAGGGCTAGACAAAGAAAAGGAAGAACTAAAGAATGCTGATCGGTTAGTCAAAACCTATGCTGGAGGTTTAAAATAAGTTAAACAGAGTGTAAAACAACAAATAGAGAACAAAGCCATCCAGAAGAAAATCTTGGGTAAAAGAGTGAAAATAACCTCCAAAATAAAGTAATTATGGAAATCAAATGCTTAGATGCCAGCAAAAAAATAATGAGTCATACTGGGAAAATCAAAGATATGGCCTAGTCAAAGGAACAAACCAAGAATTCAAATCAGATACAGGACTTGAAATAATTAATTCAGGATGTTCAAACAAACATGGAAAATCTCATTAAAAATCAAATCAATGAGTTGAGGGAGTATATAAAGAAGGCATTAGGTGAACAAAAAGAAGAAATTGAAAGTTTGAAGAAAAACAGATTGTGGAATTTATGGGAATGAAAGGCACAGTAGAAGAAATGAAAAAACAATGGAAATCTACAATGATAGATTTGAAGAGGCAGAAGAAAGAATTAGTGAACTAGGAGACTGGACATCTGAAATCCAACACACAAAAGAAAATATAGGGAAATGAATGGAAAAATATAAGCAGGGTTTTGGGGAATTGAATGACAACATGAAGCACATAGATATATGTGTTGTGGGTGTCCCAGAAGGAGAAGAGAAGGGAAAAGGATGAGAAAGATTAATGGAAGAAATAATAACTGAAATTTCCCATCTCATATGAAAGACATAAAATTACAGATCCAAAAAGTGCAGCATACCCCAAACAGAATAGAACCAAATAAACATACTCCAAGACACTTACCAATCAGACTGTCAGATGTCAAAGAGAAAGAGAGGATATTGAAAACAGCAAGAAGAAATCAACCCACCACATTAAAGGGAAGCCCAATAAGATTATGTGTGGATTTCTCAGCAGAAACCATGGAGACAAGAAGGAAGTGGTATGATATATTTAAGATTCTAAAAGAGAAAAACTGCCAACCAAGAATCCTATATCCAGCAAAATTGTACCTCAAAACTGAGGGGGAGATTAAAACATTTTCAGACAAATAATCACTGAGAGAATTTGTGATGAAGGCACAGGCTCTGCAAGAAATACTAAAAGAAGCACTACAGAAAGATAGGACAAGTCAGGAGAGAGAGGTGGGGAGAAGAGTGTAGAAATGAAGACTATCATTAAAGGTAAAAAGAGAAAACAAACTAGATATGATATATAAGATCACAAAGGCAAAATGGTAGAAGAAAGTACTGCCTGTAATAACATTAAATGTCAGTGGAATGAACTCCCCAATTAAAAGACATAGACTGGCAGAATGAATTGAAAACCAGGACCCATCTATATGCTGTCTACAGGAGATACATTTTAGTCACAAAGGAAGGATAGGCTGAAAGTGAAAGGTTGGGAAAAGAAATTTCACACAAACAACAATCAGAAAAAAGCAGGTGTAGCTATACTAATATCTGAAAACTTAGACATCAAATATAAAACAATTATAAGGCACAACAAATGGCACTATGTATTAATAAAAGGAAAAATTCAATAAGAAGATATAACAATCATAAATATTTATGCACTGAACCAGAGTATTACAAAACACAAGAAAAACACTGAATATACCAGAGGAAGAAATAGACACCTTTATCATAATAATTTGTGTGCCAGTTTGAAAGAATTTATGTATTCTAGAAAAGCCATGTTTTAATCCTAATCAGTCTTGTGGGATCAATAATTTCTTCTGATTTGTTTTCAGTTCTATAGGTTGGAAACTTAATTAGATTATCTCCACGGAGATGTGACTCACCCAATTGTGGGTATTAACTTTTCATTAGTGGGAGATGTGACTCCACCTATTCCAGGTGGTTCTTGATTTGTTGACTGGAATCCTTTAAAAGAAGCATTTTGGAGAATGATGAGAGCAGCAGAGAATGTCAGGGTCCACCAACCAGTGATTTTTGGGGAGGAAGAAGGAGAACACCCCTGGGGGAGCTCATGAAGCAAGAGGTCTGGAGAAGAAGCTAGAAAATTTCACCATGTTTGCCATGTGCCTTTCCAGTTGAGAGAGAAGCCTTGAACTTCATCAGCCTTTCTTGAGTGAAGGTAACCTCTTGTTGGTGCCATTATTTGGACAATTGTGTAGACTTGCTTTAATTGGGACATTTTCATGGCCTTAAAATTGTGGGCTTGCGAGTAAATTTCCCTTTTTAAAAGCCATTCTGTTTCTGGTGTATTCCATTCTGGAAGCTAACAAACTAGAACAGATTTTAGTACTGTGAGTGGGGTGCTACAAATACCAAACATGTTGGAATGCCTTTTTTTAATGGATATGGGGAAGATTTTGGAACAGTTGTGAGGAGCTTCTTAGAGAAGGCCTAGAATGCTTTGAAGGGATTGTTGGTAGAAATTTGGACTCTAAAGATACCCCTGACGAGGCTCTAGACAGAAATGAAGCATGTGCTATTGCAAACTGGAAGGAAGGCAGTCCTTGTTGTTAAAATGGCAGATAGTCTGGCAAAATTGACTAGTGGCTTTGGCTGGAAGGAAGATTTTAAAAGCCATGAACTTGGATATTTAGCAGAAGAGATTTCCAAGTTAAATGTGGAAAGTGAAGCCTGGTTTCTCCTCACCGTTTATAGTCAAATGTGACAGGAAGGAGATAAGCTTAGAACTGAAATCTTGGGTACAATGAAACTAATATTCTGGAAAATTTTGGGCTTCCAGGAAGGAAGATCCCAGAGAATAGTGCCCCACATGAGTATTTACCCAAATGTGGAACCAGCAGCCTTTTCAGAGAAAGCTATATAAGAGATGGAGTTATCCAGGAAGGATTTGTGGAAACTCCTGCTGTCTGATGGGCATGGTCGTTTCTTGCTATATAGAAAGCCAACAAGAGTGCTTTGGGATCTGCATAAACAAAGCCACTGCCAGTCTGGACCAGGGAGCACAGAAAAGGGACACATTGGAGGAAAAATAACTTCAGAGGCAGAACTATGGAAGCTAAAATCTAAAGTCAAGAAACCTCATGTCAGGAGAGCACACCCAACGAGTACTTAGAGAGAGTGAGTTTGCCCTGAAGGCAGGGGATGGGCCTCCCACCTCATTGCGGTGGAATAGTGATGTCTCCTCAGGTCTTGGGGATGGTGGAGCACATTCCTTGGGGGTTAGGGAGAGCCTGGTTGTCACCACATGGAGGAATTGAGCGTTTGCCTCAGAAATGGTCGAGAGCCCTGGTGTGGCCCTGATGTTTGGAGAGCCCAGGAAGTAGTTCAGTTCTGCTGCAAAGAAATCAATCCACAGTATGGCCTGCTGAGCTCCCAGGGCTCTGACAATGGACCAGTATTTGTGGCCCAAATTATACAAGGTCTCAGCAAAACCCTCTGCATAAAGTGGAATCACCACACAGCATATAGGTTGCAGAGTTCAGGAAAAGTGGAGTGAATGAACCGCACCCTGAAATCACATCTGAAGAAATTCTGTCAGGGAACCAATCTAAAATGGATTGATGTTCTCTCTATAGCCTTGTTAAGGGTAAGACAGAGTCCCACAAACTAACTGGGTTTTTCCCTTTTGAAGTTTTGTTCAGACAGCATCCACCACTGACAAAAGAACTCCAAGGAAATATTACACAATTTGGAGAATTAACCTTAAAAAGCAACTCCAGCGCCTAAGATCCACCCTGCCTCAGCTGCACACCTGGATAAATGAAATATTCCCACTACAGTTAACACCCCTGTGCACTCCTTTACCCCAAGATCATTAGTCTGGGTAAAAGATTGGAAAAATCAGGCATTAACACCCACCTGGTTAAGGCCCTATACAGTCCTCCTTTCTATCCCTACAGCTGTCAAGGTTGGCAAGATCATCACCTGAATCCACCACTCTTGATTGAAACTTGGAAATGGTTCAACCCCATTGTGGAAGCACCAAACTAACCAGAAAGCCTCACTGTGTCTGACTCTGCATAAAGAACCCACCTGCCCTGCCCCAACCACTCTGGAGCTGGCTGGTCTATGCATGGCTGAAGCTTGAAGAACTGTTTTAGTAGTCATGTACTAACTTAGTCTTTCATGAAATGAGTGATAGAGGAAATCATCATTCGCATGAGAACTCTAGAGCATGTTCTGGTTCAGACCTGGAATAGCTGGGACCCCAAGAACATGTTCAAGGGCTGGTTCTCAACCTTTGGAGATTTTAAACCCTGATTGGAAGTGTTTTGGTGCTGCTTAGCATATGTTTTATCCTCCCCTGTCTCCTCCCTTGCTTACTAAAAAGTGCAAGTCAAACTATAGAAGACAGAAAAACTGCCTCCCACCTACTTCATCTCAGAGGCCTGCACCCCTGGAACTGTCATAAATATGAATTAGTCTCTGCAAAAGAAAATGGTGCTACATCTATGAAATAAAACATGATGAATAATGTCATCAAAAGTGGGAATGAGGTCGTTCATAAGAGTGAGTGGACGTGAAGAAGGAGAATGCTCCTGGGGGAGTATCATGAAGCAAGAGGCCTGGAGAGGAACCTAGAAGATGCCACCATGATTGCCACGTGCCTTTCCAGTTAAGAGAGAACCCCTGAACTTCATTGGCCTTTCTTTAGTGAAGGTAACCTCTTGTTGGCACCTTTATTTGGACAATTGTATAGACTTGCTTTAATTGGGACATTTTCATAGCCTTAGAACTGTGGACTTGCAAATTAACAAATTTTCCCTTTTAAATGTCATTTTGAATCTGGTATATTGCATTCTGGCAGCTTGCAAATCAGAAGAGTTGGAGACTACAATTCCCTGCTCTCATCAATGGATACAACATCTAGACAGAGGATCAATAAAGAAACAGAGAATCTGAACAATACAATAAATGAAGTAGACTTAAAGATATTTACAGAACACTACACCCCACAACAGCAGGACATATATTTTTCTCAAGTGCTCATGATCATTCTCAAAGATAGACCATATGCTGAGACAAAGCAAATCTCAATAAATTTAAAAAGGTTGAAATCATACAAAACACTTTCTCAGATCACAAAGAAATGAAGTTGGAAATCAATAACAGGAAGAGGGCCAGAAAATTCACAAATATATGGATGCTGAACAATACATTCTCAAACAACCAATAGGTCAAGGAAGAAATTACAAGAGAAATCAGTAAATATCTTGTGGCAAATGAAAATCCAAACAACATATGAAAATTTATGGGATGCAGCAAAGGCAGTGCTAAGAGGGAAATTTTATTGCCTTAAATGCCTATATCAAAAAAGAAGAAAGAGCAAAAATTGAGTAATTAACTGTGCACTTGGAAGAACTAGAGAAAGAACAGCAAACTAACCCCAAACCAAACAAAAAGAAGAAATAACAAAGATTAGAACAGAAATAAATGAAATTGGGAATATGAAAGCAATCAAGAAAATCAGCAAAAGCAGAAATTGCTTCTTTGAGACAATCAATAAAATTGATCGAACCTTAGTTGGGTTCACAAAAAGAAAAAGAGAAAGGATGCAAATAAATAAAAGCAGAAATGGAAGAGGAAACACTACCTCTGACCCCACAGAAACAAAGGAGGTAATGAGAGGATACTATGAGCAACTATTGCTAATAAACTATACAAGTAGATGAAATGAGCTTCCTAGAAAGGTATGAACAACCAACATTGACTCAAGAAGAAATAGATGACCTCAACAAACCAATCACAAGTAAAAAGATTGAATCAGTCATGAAGAAGTTTCCAAAAAAGAAAAGTCCAGGACTAGATGGCTTCACATGTGAATTCTACCAAGTATTCAAGAAAGAATTAGTACCAATCTTGCTCAAACTCTTCAAAAAACTTGAAGAAGAGGGAAGGTTACCTAACTCATTTGATGAAACCAATATCACCTTCATATCAAAGCCAGACAATGGTACTAGAAGAAAGGAAAATTACAGTACACTCTCTCTAATGTATATAGATGCAAAAATCCTCAACAAAATACTTGCAATTCAACCCAGCAGAACATTGAAAGAATTACAAACCATGAGCCAGTGAGATTTATTCCAGGCATGTAGGGATGTTTCAACATAATAAAATCAATTAATGTAATTCATCATGTCAACAAATCAAAGCAGCAAAACCACATGATCATCTCGACTGAAGCAGAAAAGGCATTTGACTAAATTCAACATTCTTTCTTGGTGAAAACACTTCATAGGATAGGCATAGAAGGGAACTTCCTCAACGTGATAAAGGAAATATATGAAAAACCCACAGCAAGCATCATCCTCAACAGGGAAAGACTGAAAACTTTTCCCTTAAGATCAGGAACAATACAAAGATGTCCAGTGTCCCCATTATTATTCAAAATTGAGCTGGAAGTTCTCACCAGTGCAATTAGAAAAGAAAAAGAAAATAAAATGCATCCAAATTGGAAATGAAGAAGTAAAGCTCACACTGTTTGCAGATGATATGATGCTATACATCAAAAATCCCAGAAAATCTACAATAAAGCTACTAGAGCTAATAAATGAGTACAGCAAAGTGGCAGGGTACAAAACCAACACGCAAAATTCAGTAGTATTTCTATACATTACTAATGAGTAATCTGAGGAAGAAATAAAAAAAATTCCCTTTACAAATAGCAACCAAAAGAATAAAATATTTAGGAATATATTTAACCAAGGATAAAAAGTCCTATACATAGAAAACTACAAGAACTTGCCAAGAGAAATCAGGGAAGACCTAAATAAGTTGAAGGGCATACCATGTTCATGGATTGGAAGACTAAACAAAATGAAGATGTCAATTCTTCCTAAATTGATTTATAGATTTAATACAATACCAATTAAAATTCTAAAAACTTACTTTGCAGAAATAGAAAACCAATAGCAAATTTTATCTGGAAGGGCAGACTGCCCCAAATAGCTAAAAATATCTTGAGAAAGAATAATGAAGTTGAAGGATTCATAGTACTTGACTTTAAAGCATATTATGAAGCTACAGCGGTCAAAGCAGCATGGTACTAGCATAAAGATAGATATATTGACCAATGATATTGAATAGAATGTACAGATATAGACTCTCTCATCTATGGACAATTGATCTTTGATAGGGCAATCAAGCCAACTGACCTGAGACAGAGCAGCCTCTTCAATAAATGGTACTTGGAGAACTGGATATCTATATGCAAAAGAATGAAAGAGAATCCGTATCTCACACCCTATACAAAAATTAACTCAAAAATGGATGAAAAGCTGGGCCACAGCGGCTCAGCAGGCAGAGTTCTCACTTTCCATGCAGGAGACCTAGGTTTGATTGCCGGTGCCTGCTCATGTAAAAAAAAAAAAAGATTCAAAGACCTAAACATCAGGGTTAAGACCATAGAACTTTTAGTAGAAAATGTAGGAAAATATCTTATATGCTTATAATAGGAGGCAGTTTCCTAGAGTTTATACCCAAGGCATTAGCACTGAAAAAGGAATAGATAAATAGGAACTCCTCAAAATTAAACACTTTTGTGCATCAAAGAACTTTCTCAAGAAAGTAAAAAGACAGCTTACACATTGAGAGGCAATATTTGGAAACCACTTATCATTCAAGGGTCTAGTATCCAGAATATAGAAAGAGATTCTTCAACTTAACAACAAAAAGGCAAACAACCTATTTAAAAGTGGGTAAAAGACATGAAGAGGCACTTCTCACAGGAGGAAGTACAAATGGCTAAAAGGGACCTGAAAAGATGCTCAACTTCACTGGGTATTAGGGAAATGCAAATCAAAACCACAGTGAGACATTGTCTGACACCCACTAGAATGACTATTATCAAAAAAGAAAAAATGAAACAGAAAATGATAAATGCTGAGAGGATGTGGAGAAAGAGGCACATTTAACCACTATTGGTGAGAGTGTTAAATGGTACAACCACTTTGGAAAGCAGTTTGGTTGTTCCTCAGGAAGCTAAGTATAAAATTGTCATTTGATTCAGCAACCACATTGCTAGGTATCCATTCAGAAAATGTGAGAGCAAGGACAGAAATGGACACTTGTACACCAATATTTATAGCAGTGTTATTTACAGTTGCCTAGAGATGGAAACAGCCCAAATGCCCACTAACAGATGAGTGGATAAACAAGCTGTGGTATATACATATGGTGGAATATTAAACAGCTGTAAGACAGAATAAAGTCATGAAGCATGTAACAATATGGATGGACCTTGAGGACATTATGCTGAGTAAAATTGGTCAGAAACCAAAGGACAAATACTGTATGGTCTCACTGATATGAACTAACATTAATGAGTGAACTTGGAGAATTTAAGTTAAGAACACAGGTTATCAAGAAATAGAAATAAGGTAGAAATTGGGATATTGGTGCTGAAGAAATACTGATTGTGCAACAAGACTTTATAAAAATACAGATATGAATAGCACAATACTACTTGATTGTAGCACAATAATGTAAGTACACTGAATGAAACTGAATGTGAATATGATTGAGGGAGAAAGGCAGGAGGCATGTATGAAATCAAAAGGTAGGACAGAGGATGAAGACTGAGCCAGTATAATATAAGAATGCCTACAGTGTACAATTTAGGCGATTAAATGTACAGATTAAAAATATTTTTGAAGGAGGAAGAACAATGGAATGTCAGTATTGCAGGGCATTGAAAATAGATGGTATATTTAAAACACACAATCAATGTAAGCTAGGTTATATAGTCAAGAATAACATTGTAATATACTTCCACTGAATGTAACAATGACATTATGATAAAACTAAATATCAACAGGTGAGGGCTTTGGGAAAGGGGTATGCATTCTCTGTGGAAGAAAAGGAAATGTCTTCAGATAGAGTATCGTGGCAAAGGCATGTCTATGTCTATACACTTTGGCTGGATTTTAGATGTGTGAATAAAGCTATTTAAAAATGGTCAGTGAGAAAAAAGCACTAGAGAAATTGTGGAGAAAGAGATGTACCTGTTCACTGTTGGTAGGTAAATGAGAGGTGCAACTACTTGGAGTGCAGTGTGGTGATTCCACAAGAGGCTAGGGGTGGGTTTGCCATATGATACTGAAATCCTGTTGCTCAATATATGCCTGGAAGTACTGAGTGTGGGGACACAAATAGACATTTATGCATTGGTGTTTCTGGTGGCAGTGATCATGATCCACAATGAATGGAGGTGGCCTAAGGTACAACAACTGAAGAACTGAAAGAGGAGCTGTGGTGTATACATACAATGGACTACTGAGCTGCCACAAGAAGGAATAAAATTTTGAGGTTGCGGTAGTTAGATTCAGTTGTCAACTTGGCCAGGTGAAGGCACCTAGTTCTGTTGCTGTGGGGGACTTGAGCCAATGGTACGTGAACCTCACCTGTTGCTAATTACATCTGCAGTCAGTTAGGAGGCATGCCTGCTGCAATGAATGATGTTTGACTTAATTGGCTGGTGCTTAAATAAGAGAGCACAACATAGCACAGCCTAAGCAGCTTGGCATTCCTCATCTCGGCACTCACAGCTCAGCCCAGGCCTTTGGAGATGCAGAAAGAAGTCACCCCAAGGAAAGTTGTTGGAACCCAGGGGCCTGGAGAGAAGGCCAGCAGAGACCATACTGTGCCTTCCCATGTAAGAAAGAACCTCAGCTGAAAGTTGGCTGCCTTTCCTCTGAAGAACTAACAAAATAAATCCCCTTTTATTAAAAGCCAATCTGTCTCTGGTGTGTTCCATCCCGGCAGCTAGCAAAGTAGAGCAGAGGTTTTCTCCTTCATTCTGTTAATGTAGTGTATTATATTAACTGATTTTCTTATGTTGAACCAAACTTGCACACCAGGAATAAATTCTGCTTCACCATGCTGTATAATTCTTTCAGTATGCTGCCAGACTTTGTTTTCTAGTATTTTATTGAGGACTTTTGCATTTGTTGTCATAAGAGATATTAGTCTGTAGTTGTTTTTCTCTTGTGATATCTTTATTTGGCTTTCATATGAGAATGGTGTTGTCCCAGTAGATCGAGTTAAGGAATGGTCCCACTTCCTCAATTTTTAGAGGACTCTGAGTACAACTGGCCTTATGTCTTCTTGGAATGTTTGGTAGAATTCCCCTGTGAATCCATCTGTTCCTAGGCCTTTCTTTGTTGAGAAGTTTTGAATTACTGATTCAATATCTGGATTAATAACTGGTTGGGTGAGGTAATCTATTCTTTTGTGTGTCAATGAGTTGATGTAGGTAGTTTGTGTGTTTTTAAGAGTTTTTCCATTTTTTCTAGGTTATCTAATTTATTGGCATACAGTTGTTCATAGTATCCTCTTATAAAACCCTTTTTATTTCAGAGTGTTTGGCAAAAATGCCCACCCCCTCATTTCTGATTTTTGTTATTTGTATCCTCTCTTTTCTTTCTTTGCCTAGCAAAGGGTTTGTTAATTTTATCAATCTTTTCAAAGAATCCTCTTTTGGTTTTGTTGGTTCACTGTATTGATTTTGTATTTTCTATTTCATTTATCTCTGCTCTACACCTTATTTCCTTCCTTCTGATCACTTTAGGTTTGGATTGTTCCATTTTTCTGGTTCTTGCAGTTTCGATTTTAGGTCTCTGATTTGAAGTTTTTCTTATTTTTTAATGTAAGCATTTAGAGCTATAAATTTCCATCTCAGTACTATCATAGCCACCTCCCATAAATTTTTAAATGTTACATTTTCATTTTCATTCACCCCAAGATATTCCAATTTTGATTTCCTCTTGAACCCTTTAGTTACTTAAAAGTATGAGACTGATAAACTGCAGTGAATGTCTATGAGTACATCTCTCTATGATACTGAGGCTGGTGCACATGCTCCCTGGTGTAGCAGATTCTCTTGGGAGTCCCAGCCTGGATGGAAATAGAAGCCCTCTTTCCCAAGAATGGGAGGGGCAGACATGGCCAAGTACTGATTTCAACTTTGTAGAAAATTCATCCTGCTGATTTCCAGCTCCAAGTACAACTAAGGTTTCAACCTACCCAGGACACAAAGCAGCTGGCAGCCTCTGTTTCAAACCCACTTCCAGTATAGGAGTAAACAGGGCCAACTGAGAGGCAGAGTGACTTCTCAGGGTGGCAGGAAAGAGTTTGCTGAAGGGAAGGTCTTCCCCAAGTAAGGGGGTGGGGGTGTACAAGGCCAAAGCAACTTGTTGCTATTGATTAAAGAATTTAGATTGTGGAGTTTGAAATCTGAGCAAAAGTTTCACCTTACCACAGACAAAAATGGCTTTCCTGCTAAGCTCTGTAACAAGGGAATGACTGTTATTAAAGAATGTGCTGGTAGATTTTTAGTTAGAAGATGATGGCATAGTGAGGTGTGGAATTTAGTTCACCCTCCAGATCAGCTAGTAAATAGCCAGAAATGGTACAGAACAACTGCTGGGGGAACATAAATTACCAGACACACAGCGTACACCAGCCTGGAGTAAGTGGAGCAGCTGAGCTACCACATAGAAATGTAAGACCCCCAAGATGCAGAGGCCATTGCCACTCCCCTATGGGCACTGCAGGCTGGTTCCCTGAGGGGAAGGGAACAAGACTATTTTTACTAGTAGCAAGGTCTTAGCTTAACCAAGTTCCAATTGCAGAATTAATTAACAAATTCTGACTACTGAAAATAGGCCTCCAGCAGAGATAAAGCTGGAAAAAGCACAAAAGGTGCTAGGGTTTTTTCCCTGGCAGGAAGGGGTGGGGCTGCTGGAAAAAAAAGACAGAGGAGTTCTGAGTTGGACATGACAAAATACTGGAAAATGGCTGGACCCCAAGGAAAGGAGGTGCATAGCACCTGGAGATACATAGAGTCATATACCAATCTAAACTCTTGATTGATAACCCCAAGGAGCAGGGGTCAAGCTCTGAAAAGGCCTTTTTGCTTTCTTTCTATTTCTTAACATTATATAGAACTGGAAGCATTCTCAGGTTGCAATACTGCCACAGGCAAGAGCAGAATTAAGCTTGTCTGAGAGACAAAGTAACTAGTCAGGAGAAAGGAGTTAATTACATAAAGGGTGTATCTTACCCAAGAGAAAGGTGGGGCCCAGCTCAAGTGGAATCCCTCCTTCAAGGAACTCAGGAACCAGGGACTAGAAAATAGAAGAAATCAAAACGTCCTAGTTACTCACCTCTGTTTAAACCATGCGTCTGGCAAGGAGAGACTGCTGAAATAAAAGACAGTACATCACTTTAAGTTGGTGGGAAGATGTAGGCAGACAAGTGCCACATGCTGGGCAGGATAGGAGAGGAACACAGTCTAGAGGCTTCATAGGAAAGTATGACAACCTGCTGGGTCTCAGCCTCAGGGAAAACTGATGATGGCTACTCTTTCCTTCTGAGATGTGGGCCTGTGTGGTCTGTGAAAATCTCACTGGGGCCTATAGTATCTGAGGAGAACTTCCTCAAAAAACAGTACCTCCATATAAGCAGGGCAAGAAACAGAAAAACAAGAACAAAGAAATTCTAAACAGTTAAGCAGAATCTATGCTAGAGGTCTAGAATAAGTTGAATGGGATGGCAAAGAACAGATGGAGAGGGAAGCCATCCAGCAAGAAAATCCTAGGTAAAAGAGTGAAAACAACCTCCAGAACAATTAATTAAGGAAGTCAAATGCCTAGATGCCAACAAAAAATAAGTCATCATAAGAATATTGAAGAACTGGCCTAGTCAAAGGAACAAACCGACACTTCAAATGAGATACAGGAGTTAAAACAACTAATTCAGGATGTTCAAATAGACATACAAAATCTTTTTAAATATCAAATCAATGAGTTGAGGGAGGATATAAAGAAGACTTTGGGCAAACAAAAAGAACTCAACAGTCTGAAAAAACATATCATAGGGCTTATGAGAATGAAAAGCACAATAGAAAATGTGCTGGTTTGAAAGGAAACATGCTCCCTAAGAAAAGCCATGTTTTAATATAAATCCCATTTCATAAAGGTAGAATAATCTCTATTCAATACTGTATGTTTGAAACTGTAATGAGATCATCTCCCTGGATGATGTGATTTAGTCAAGAATGGTTGTTATGGGCGGGCCGCGGTGGCTCAGCGGGCAAAGTGCTTGCCTGCTATGCCGGAGGACCTCGGTTCGATTCCCGGCCCCAGCCCATGTAACAAAAACAAAGAAACAAAATACAATAAAACAAGAAAATGTTTAAAGATGTTTCCCTTTCTTCCTTCCTTCCTTCCTTCTATCCTTCCTTCCTTCTCTCTGTCTTTCCTTTAAAAAAAAAAAAAAAAAAAAAAAGAATGGTTGTTAAACTGGATTAGGGGACGACATGTCTCCACCGATTTGGGTAGATCTTGATTGGTTTATTGGAGTCCTATAAAAGAGGAAATATTTTGGATAATGAGAGATTCAGAGAGAGCAGAGAATGCTGAAGTACCACGAAGCAGAGAGTCCACCAGCCAGTGACCTTTGGAGATTAAGGAAAATACCTCCTGGGGAGCTTCATGAAACTGGAAGCAAGGAGAGAAAGCTAGCAGACGATGCCGTATTTGCCATGTGCCCTTCCAGCCGAGAGAGAAGACCTGACTGTGTTTGCCATGTGCCTTCTCACTTGAGAGAGAAACCCTGAACTTCATTTGCCTTCTTGAACCAAGGTATCTTTCCTTGGATGCCTTTGACTGGACATTTCTATATACTTGTTTTAATTGGGACATTTTTTTGGCCTTAGAACTGTGAAATAGCAACTCATTAAATTCCCCCTTTTAAAAACCATTCCATTTCTGGTATATCGCATTCCAGCAGCTAGGAAAACAGAACAGAAGAGATGAAAAAAACAATGGAAACCTACAATAGATTTGAAGATGCAGAAGAAAAGATTAGTGAACTAGAGGAATGAACACATGAAATTCAACACAAAAGAAAATATAGGGAAAAGAATGGAAGCATATGAGCAGCATCTCAGGGAACTGAGTGACAACATGCCACATATGAATATACATATTGTGGATGTCCCAGAAGAAGAAGAGGGAAAAGGAGAAGAAAGACTAATGGGAAATAACCACTGACAATTTCCCATCTCTTATGAAATACATGAAATTACAGATCCAAACAATGCAGCATACTCTAACCAGAATAAACACAAGTAGACATACTCTAAGACTCTTAACAATCAGATTGTCAAATGTCAAAGAAAAAGAAAGAACGTTGAAAGTAGCAAAAGAAAAGCAATTCATCACCTCACAGGGATCAGAATAAAACTACATGTAGTTTTTTCAGCAGAAACCGTGGAGGTGAAGGGCAATGGTATGATATATTTAAGATTCCAAAAGAGAAAAACTGCCAGCCAAGAATTCTATATCCAGCAAAATTGTTCTTTAAAAATGAGGTGAGATTAAAATATTTTCAGTCAAACAATCATTGAAAATATGTGTGAACAAGAGACTGGCTCTTTAAGAAATACTAAAGGAGCACTACAGGCAGATAAGAAGAGGCAGAAGAGAGAGTTCTGGAGAAGAGTATAGAAATGAAAACTATCAGTAAAGGAAAAAGAGATCAAATATTAGATATGACATATAAAATCCAAAAGACAAAATAGAAGAAATTTCTGCCTTTACAGTAAGAACATTAAATATTAAGGATTAAACTCCCCAGTCAAAAGACATAGACTGACAGAGTGGATTGAAAAACAGGACCCAACTGTATGCTGTCTACAAGAGATTCATTTTAGATGCAAGGACAAAAATAGGTTGAAAATGAAAGGTTGGGAAAAGATATTTCATGCAAAAAACAATCAGAAAACAGCAGAAGTAGTATACTAATATCTGACCAATTAGACTTCAAATGCAAGACAATTAAAAGAGACAAATAAAAGCACTATATAGTAATAAAAGGATCAATTCAACTAGAAGACATAACAATCATAAATATTTATACACTGACCCAGAGTGCTCCAAAATATATGAGGAAAATACTGACAACACTGAAGAGAGAAATAGACACCACCACCATAATAGCTGGAGAATTCAATTTCCCGCTCTCATCAATGGATAGAACATCTAGACAGAGGATCAGTAAAGAGAGAGAGAACTTGAATAATACGATGAATGAACTAGACTTCACAGACATTTATAGAACATTACACACCACAATACCAGGATACATTTTTCTCAAGTGCTCATGGATTGTTCTCAAAGATCGACCATATACTGGGTTATGAAGCAAGTCTCAATAAATTTAAAAAGATTGAAATCATACAAAACACTTTCTTGTATTGTAATGGAATGAAGTTGGAAATCAATAACAGGCAGAGGGCCAGAAAATTCACAAATATATGGGGGCTAAACAACACACTCTTAGACAACCAGTGGGTCAAGGAAGAAATTACAAAAGATATTAGTAAATATTTTGTGGAAAATGAAAATGAAAACACAACATATCAAAATGTATGGGATGCAGCAAAGGTAGTGCTAACAGGGAAATTTATTGCCTTAAATGCCTATATTTAAAAAGAAGAAAGAGCAAAAATTGAGGAATTAACTGTTTACTAGGAAGAACTAGAGAAAGAGCAACAAATTAACCCAAAAGCAAACAAATGGAAAGAAATAATGAAGATTGAGCAGAAATAAATGAAATGGCAATCATGAAAGTAATCAAGAAAATCAATAAAACCAGAAGTTGATTCTTTAAGAAAATCAATAAAATAGATGAACCCTTAGCTAGAGTGACAATAAGAGAGGATGCAAATAAATAAAATCAGAAATGGTGGGGTCATAACACTGACCCCACAGAATAAAGGAGGTAATGAAAGGCTGCTATGAGTAATTATATGCTAATAAGCTAGAAAATGTAGATGAGATGGACAACTTTCTAGAAAGGCATGAACAACCAACATTGACTCAAGAAGAAAGAAACAACTTCAACAAACCAATCTCAGGTAAAGAGATTGAATCAGTTATCAAAAAGCTCCCCAAAAGGAAGAGTTCAGGACCATATGGCTTGGCACATGAATTCTATGAAGCATTCAAGAAAGAATTAGTACCAATCCTGCTCTAACTCTTCAAAATTTGAAGATGTTGGAAAGCTATCTAACTCATTCGATGAAGCCAGCATCACCCTAATTTCAAAGCCAGACAAAGATACAAGAAAAGAAAATTACATACTAATCTATTTAATGAGTATAGATGCAAAATTTCTCAGCAAAAATACTTGTAAATTGAATCCAGCCAGACATTGAAAGAATTATACACCGTGCAAAGTCAAATGCAAAGACGATCCACTTCACTAGCTATTAGAGAAATGCAAATCAAAATCACAATAAGATATCATCTGACACCCACGAGCATGGCCATTATCAAAAAAAATCAGAAAATGATGAGTGCTGGAGAGGATGTGGAGAAAGAGGCCCACTTATCCACTGTTGAGAATGTAAAATGTTACATCTGCTCTGGAAGGTGGTTTGGCCTTTCCTCAGAAAGCTAATTATAGAATTGCCATATGATCCAGCAATCTCATCACTAAGTGTATATTCAGAAGACCTGAGGGCAAGGACACAAATGAACATTTTCACACCGATGTACACAGCAGCATTATTTATGACTGCCAAGAGATGGAAACAGCTGAAATGTCCATCAGCAGATGAGTAGCTAAACAAGCTGTGGTATATACATACAATGGAATATTATGCAGCTGTATGACAGAATAATGTCAAGAAACATGTAACAGCATGGATGAACGTTTAGGCCATTCTGTTCAGTGAAATTAGCCAGAAAAAAGGACAACTTCTTTATGGTCTCACTAATATGAACTAACATTAATGAGTGAAACTTGAGAATTGAGGTTAAGAACACAGTTTATCAAGAGCTAGAAATAGTGTTGAGATTGGACATCTGATGCTGAAGTAATACAGATTGTGCAACAAGATTGATTGTAAAAATTCAGGAATGGATAGTACAATACTACATGATTGTGGCACAATAATTTAAGTAGTCTGATTGAAGCTGAATGTGAGTATAATTGAAGAAGAAAGACTGTGAGCACATATCAAATCACAAGTAAAGATAGAGGATAAAGACTAAGACATTATCCTTTAGGAATGTCTAGAATGGACAATGATGTTGATTAAATGTACAAATAAAAAAAAGTTTAGGCATGCGGGACAACAAATGAATGTCAACGTTGCAAGATGTTGAAAATGGATGCTATACAGGAAAAAGTAAAATCAATGCAAGCTAGGGTCCATTGTCGACAGTAGCATTGTAATATGCTTCCACTGAATGTAGCAAAGTCATTATGCCAAAACTAAATCTAACAGGTGTGGGGCACGGGGTAGGGGTATGGATTATTTGTGGAAGAAAAAGAAATGTTTTTATATAGATTATGGTTGTGAAGGCATATGTATATACTTAGGTTGGATTGTATGAAGTGTGAGTAAAAATTTTTAAAAATAAATAGAGAGAAACAAGTGCTAGAGAAAAGGCAGAGAAAGAGATGTATCTATTCACTATCATTAGGGAAACTGGGGAAACTGAGAGGTGCAGCCCCTTGGCAGGCAGTGTGGTTGTTCCACAAGAAACTAGAGGTGGGGTTGTCATATGATCCTGAAGCCCTGTTACTCATTTATGTACCTGGAGAAACTGAGTTTAATGACCTGAGTGGACATTTGCACACTGGTGTTTATGGAAGCAGTATTCTCCATCCACAAAGGATGGAGGCATCCTAACGGTACAATGTCTGAGGAATGGAAAGGGGAACAATGGTGTATACATACAATGGAATACTGAGTGGCTGCAAGAAGGGATGAAGTTGTGAGGCATGCCACTAGGTGTATGAACCTTAAGGACTGTATGTTGAATGAAATGCCAGGAACAAAAAGAAATATTATCATGACTCAATCGTATGAACTAACTCTAGCATATGAACTTGGTGGACTAAAGTCGAGAACATGGGTTATCAGGTTGGGGCCTATTGCAAAGGGTTGTAGATTATGAGCTCTTATAACAGTCACAAATATTCATGAGTTGTAACTCTTATTTCTAAATTCTGAGATACTGAGCTGTTTGCATATAACCTGGTCATTCCCAGAAACTTTGGGTATTTATATGACACCTGAGACTCAGAGTTAGAGCTCTGTAGCTATGAAAGTCAACAGTACCTCATACAGGAAATGTTTAAAAAGTTGAAAAAGGAATCAGACTTCAACTAGAGATATGAATGAGGTTGATCTGGATAGACTTAGATAGAATAGAATACAGGGTAAAGGATGATATTATCCATATTTGAAACTTCAACTTCTGTGTGAGACCAAAGAGAGAGATGTTTATTTGGTGCAAAATTTATATTTTGGGTAATGCATTACCTAATTTATCTTGTATGATCAGTTTAGTTGAAAATCATATATACATGATATTTTGAATAGGGTATGTCATTTTGTTGGTTTGTCCAGGTTAATGCAATGATCAGAGTAATTTTGGCAGTGAATATAGAAGTATTTTCAAAATCCCCTTGGGGGATAAGGGAGAAAGGAGGAAACATTCAACTTTCCTACTTGGAGAATTTCTGATATTCTCACAAGCACTTGGGACAATGAAATCAATAGGTCAAGCCCTCCATCATGGGGTTCATTCACCCCTATGAAACTTATTCTTGCAAAGAATAGGCTAAGTCTAGTTAAAATTAGGCCTAAGAGTCACCCCCAAAGAATCTCTTTTGTTTCTCAGATGTGGCCTCTCTCTCTAAGCCAACTTAGCAAGTGAACTCACTGCCCTCTCTCCTATTTGGGAATGACTCACAGGGATGTAAATCTCCCTGTCAACATGGGATAGAACTCCCAGAATGAGTTTGGACCTGGCACCAAGGTATTGAGAAAGCCTTCACCAGAAGGGGAAAGAGAGAAATGAGACAAAATAAAATTTCAGTGGCTGACAGAATTGAGAGGGTTTTCTGAAGGTTATTCTCATGCATTATATAGATATCTCTTTTTAGTTTATGGTGTATTAGAGTGGCTGGGGGGAAGTACCTGATAATGTTGAGCTGTATTACAGTAGCTTTGTTTCTTGAAGATGATTGTGTAAAGAGATGACATTTACCATGTGACTGTGTGATTTGGAAAACCTTGTGCCTGATGCTCCTTTTATCTAAGGTATGGACAGATGAGTAAAAAATATGGGTAAAAAATAAATAAATAATAGGGGGAATAAGGAGTAAAATAAATTGGATAGATCAAAATACTAGTGGTCAAAGTGAGAGAGGGGTAAGTGATATGGGATGTATGAGTTTTTTCTTTTTTGCTTTTATTTCTTTTTCTGGAATGATACAAATGTTCTAAAAATGATCATGGTGATGAAAACACAACCATGTGATGATACTGTGAGCCATTTATTGCACACCACATATGGAATATATGTGTGTGAAGATTTGTCAATAAAAGTACTTTTTAAAAAAAGGAAAATACTCGATTATTCTAGAAGCTCTAGTTACAGTAATTAGACAAGGAGTAGAAACAAAAAGCATGAAAATTGGAAAGGAAGAAGCAAAATTTTACATATTTGTAGATGGCATTGTCTTATATTTAGAAAATTGATAAAGAAGTTTGACAAACAAATGAGCTAATAAATGAATTCAGAAAAGTGGTAGGAAACAAGACCAACACATAAAATCTGCAGTGTTTCTGTGCACTGGTAATGAGAAATCTGAGAAGCAAATCAAGAAAAAAAATTCTATTTGCAATGGCAGCAAAAAGAACCACATACCTTGGAATATAGTTAAACAGGGATGTAAAAGTATCTATAGCCAGAAAGCTATGGAATATTATGAAGTGAAATTTAAAAAGACCTACATTAATGAAAGGATATATCCTGTTCATGGATTGGAAAACTAAATATACTTAAGATATCAATTCTTACATTTATTTTATAGATTCAATGCAACACCAATAAAAATTTCAACAGTGTACTCTTTAGAAATGGAAAATCCAGTTATCAGTTTATCTGGACGAACAAGGGGCCCTGAGTAGCCAAAATCATCAAGAAGATGAACTATGTTGGAAGAATCACATTCATAAGTTTTGACTTTAAAATGTATTTCAAAGCTACAGTGGTCAAATCAGCATGGTACTGGAGTAAAAATAGATATATTGATCAGTGGAATCTAATTGAGAATCAATAAATAGATACAAATATCTATGACTTTTGACAAGTCTCACAATCCACTCAACTGGGACAGAACAATCTCTTCAATAATTTGTACTGGGAAAACTGGATCAATATCCAAAAGAATGAAAGATGACCCCTGTATCACACTATATACAAAGTTTAATTTAAAATGGAATGAAGGTCTAAATATGTGAGCCAAAATCATAAAGCTTTTGGTAGAAAATACATGGGAACATCTTCAAGACCTTGTGATAGAAGGTGGTTTCTTAGACCTTACATCCAAAGCACAAGCAACAAAATAGGGAATACATAAATGGAACCTTGTCATTATTAAATACTTTTGTGCTTAAAAGGACTTTGTCCAGAAAGTGAAAAAGCAGCCTATGCAATGGGAGATGATATTTGGAAACCACATATCCAATAAGGATTTAAAAAACAGAATATATAAAGAAATTCAACAATTCAAAAAGAAAAAGAAAAGAATCCAATTAAAAAATGGTCAAATACCTTGAATAGACATTTTTCCAAAAAATAAATATGAATGGCTAAAAATCAAATGGAATCCCTCAGCCAAACAGAGTCAAGAGGTTACCTGGAGGTTATTCTTATGCATTATATAGGTATCACCTTTTTAGTTAAGATGTAATGGAGAGGCTGGAGGGAACTGCCTGAAAATGTAGCGCTGTGTTCCAGTAGCATATTTCTTGAAGATGATTGCATAATGATATAACTTTTGCAATGTGACTGTGTGATTGTGAAAACCTTGTGTCTGATGCTCCTTTTATCTACCTTATTGACAGATGAATAAAACATATGGATTAAAATAAATAAATAATAGGGGGAACAAGGGTTAAAATAAATTTAGTGGATTGAAATGCTGGTGATTGGTGAGGGGAAGGGGAGGAGTATGGTATGTACCAATTTTGTTCTTTTTTCTTTTTATTTCTTTTTCTGGATTGATGCAAATGTTCTGAGAGGTGATCATGGTGATGAATATACAACTATGTTATGATATTGTGAGTAATTGATTATATACCAAGAATGGAATGATCATATGGTAAGAATGTTCATGTTTGTATGTTGTTATGTTTAAAAAAATAAATTTAAAAAAGCAAATGAAAAGATGCTCAATATCACTAGCTATTAGGGAAATACAAATCAAAATCACAGTGAAATATCATTTCACACTTACTAGACTGGCCACTATAACCAAACCCAGCAAACTACAAATATTTGGTGAGAATGTGTAGTAGTAGGTACACTCATTCACTGCTCATGGGAATGAAGAATGGTGCAGCCACTGTGTAAGACTTGCAGTTCCTCAGGAAGCAAAGCATTGAACTTCCATATAATCCAGCAATTCCACTACATTGTATACACTTAGAAAGAAGAGGAAGGAGTGACATTTGCACATTGATGTTCATGGTGGCATTATTAACAATTGCTGAAAAATGAAAACAACCCAAGTGTCCATCAGCTTATGAACAGGTAAACAAAATATCACATATATATAAATAGAATATTTGTTTCTAAGAAAGAATGAAGTCCTGATTTACGTCACAACATAGATTAACCTTGAGAACATCATGTTGAATGAGATGAGTTAGTCACAAAAGGAAAAACTGTTTGTTCTCATTAATATGTGCTAATTATAATGAGCAAACTCTTGGAGTTAAAATCTAGAGTAGAGGTTACCAGGAATAAGAATGAGGGTATAGAATCAGGGCCTGATTCTTAATTTCTACAGAACTTTTAATAAGGTTGATTTTAAATGATGCAAAATGTACAGAGTTTATGGTAATATATTACTGTAAGGATAATTAATAGCACTAAATTATGAGTGTCATTATGGTTGAAAGGGGGAATTTAGGGCTGTGTATGTCCCTAGAAGGAAAGCTAGAGGATAAAACATGGGACAGGATGTCATAGTGAACCCTGTGGTGGATGGTGGTTGTGCTTAATTCTACAAATATAAGATTGTTCTGCCATGAATTAGAATAAATGTACATCACTGTTAAAGGCGGTAATAATAGGGAAGTTATTGGAAAAAATAAAGCTAATGCAAACTATGGACTATAATTAACAGTAATATTGTAATATTCTTTCATCAATTGCAATGACTAAGTGTCAATAATAGGAGGTTGTACAGGGCATGGCACTTTTCTTTTTGCAGAATAAGAATGTTCTCAAATTGATTGTGGTGAGGAATGCTCAACTCTGATTATACCAAGAGCCACTGGTTGTGTATTTTGGATGGATTGCATTGTGTGTTGTGTTAGTTAGATTCAGTTGTCAACTTGGCCAGGTGAGCATACCTAGTTTTGTTGCTGCAGACATGAGCCAATGGTATGTGAACCTCATCTGTTGCTAATTACATCTGCAGTTGGCTAGGAGGCATGTCTGCTGCAATGAGTGATGTTTTACTTAATTGGCTGGTGCTTAAATGAGAGAGCACAACGTAGCACAACCTAGCAGCTCGGCATTCCTCATCTCAGCACTTGCAGCTCAGCCCAGGCCTTTGGAGATGCATAAAGAAGTCTGGGGAAAGTTGTTGGAACCCAAGGGCCTAGAGAGAAGACCAGCAGAGACCATCCTGTGCCTTCCACGTAAGAAAGAGCCTCAGTGGAAAGTTAGCTGCCTTTCCTCTGAAGAACTAACAAAACAAATCCCCATTTATTAAAAGCCAATTTGTTTCTGATATGTTGCATTCCAGCAGCTAGCAAACTAGAACATGTGTGAATAAAATAGTTTTAACAAAAACAGGATGGGAAAAATGAAAAAAGAAGTTATAGAGGATTTATATAGACTTCTAACAAATACAGAGATTCAATCAGTAATCAAGAAACCTCACAACAAAGAAAAATCAAGGACCAGATTATTTCACTGAATTCTGTAACATTCAAGAAAAGTTAACACCAATCCTTCTCAAACAATTCAAAAAACCTTGAAGAGGAGGAAACTCTTCCTATATCATTCTACAATGTCAGCATAATACTGATACCAAAACAAATAAATACATCACAAGAAAATCTCTGGGATCTGTCCTGCAACTAGTTGCTGAGGAGTGCTTTGAAAACCGCTGGTTTTTTCTATCTTTGCTTTGTACATATGTTATATGATACAATAAAAAGTTAAACAAACAAACAAACAGAAAGAGAGAAAAAAGAAAAGATTCCATATAGGCAGAGCAAGAACCAGAAAGCCAAGAGTTGAAAAATTCTGCTCAGTTAAATAGAATCTATGTGAGAGGTCCAGAATAAATTGAACTGAATGCCAAAGAACAGATAGAGAACAAAGTCAGCCAATAATAAAACCCTAGGTAATACTGTGAAAACAACATCCAGAATAAACTAACCAAGGAAATCACATGCCTAGACACCAGCAAAAAATTACAAGTAATGTTAGGAGAAAAATAAAGATGTGGTTGAGACAGAGGAACAAACTGACACTTCAAATGAGATATAGGAGTTAAAACAACTAATTAAGTATTTTCACACATACTTGCTAAATCAAATCAATGAGTTGAGGGAAGATATGGCAAAAGAGATGAAGGACATGTTGCAGACATTGAACAACCATAAAGAAGAACTCAAAAGGTTGAAAAAACAAATGGGAGAAATAATGGGAATGAAAGGCACAATAAAAGAGATGAAAAACCCAGTGGAGACTTACCACAGAAGACTTGAATAAGCAGAAGAAAGATTAGTGAACTAGCAGACAGGATATCTGAAATCCTACATGCTAAATAACAAATATGGAAAAGAATGGTAAACCATGAGCAGCATCTCAGTGAACTGAATGACCACATGATGCACAAAAATAAAAAAGCATTTCCAAGACCCCTTGAGGGACTGGGGAAAAGTGAAAATATTAAATTTCCCACCTGGGGTATTCCTGATATTCTCACAAGCTTTGGGGACTACCAATTTAATAGGGCAAACCTTGATTTGGGGGATGTCCCTTGTGAATCTTTTTTCAACAAAGGAACACTAAGCCCCACTTGTAATTTTACATGAGTTACCCCCTGAGAGCCTCTTTTGTTCTGCAGATGTGGCCCCTTTTCTGTTCTACCCATTTGTTGACAAGGTAGATAAAAGGTGCATCAGACACAAGGTTTTCACAGTCACAGAATCACATTGCAAAAGCTGTATCATTATACAATCATCTTCAAGAAACATGGCTACTGGAACACAACTCTACATTTTCAGGCAGTTCCCTCCAGCCTCTCCATTACATCTTGAATAAAAAGGTGATATCTACTCATGCATAAGAATAACCTCCAGGATAATATTTCGACTGTGTTTGGAATCTCTCAGCCATTGACACTTTGTCTCATTTCACTCTTCCCCCTTTTGGTCGAGAAGGTTTTCTCAATCCTTTGATGCTGAATTTCAGCTCATTATAGGGTTTTTCTCAATTCCTTGATGCTGAGACACAGCTCATTCTAGGATTTCTGTCCCACATCGCCAGGAAGGTTCACACCCCTGGGAGTCATGTCCCACGTAGACAGGGGGAGGGTGGTGAGATTGCTTGTTGTGTTGGCTGGAGAGAGAGGCCACATCTGAGCAACAAAAGAGGCTCTCTTGGGGGTGACTCTTAGACCTAAATTTTAAGTAGACTTGACCTATCCTTTGTGGGGTTAAGTTTCATATGAACGAACCCCAAGACTGGGGGCTCAGCCTATAGCTTTGGTTGTCCACACTGCTTGTGAGAATATCAAGAATTCGACTTGGGGAAGTTGAATTTCTCCCCATTCTCACCATTCCCCAAAGGGGGCTTTGCAAATACTTTTCCACTCAATGATCAAATCACTCTGGGATTCGTTGGGACATCACTCTGGGCAAACCAACAAAATCTCATGTCCTACGTGAGATTCCAAGTACTTATGGTGTTCAATCAAACTATCTACATAACTTGTACTAGGAAATGCACTAGTCAAAATATAAATTTTGTACCAAACAAACATTTTTTGCTTTAGTCTTGTACATAAGGTGACATTTTAAAATATTAATTACCATCTATTTTCAGCACCCTGCAGTAATGACATTCCTTTGTTCTCCCTCATGCAAATACATTTTTAAAATTTGTGCATTTAGTCTCTATTATTATACACCCTAGGCATTCCTAGATTATATCATATATATCTTTAACATCTATCTCTCTTTCTGATTTCATTTATGCCCCCAGCCATCCTCCCTCCATCATTCTCACATGCAGCTTCATTCAGTGTTTTAACATAATTGTATTACAGTTAGGTAGTATTGTGTTGTCCATTTCTGACTTTTTGTATTCAGTCCTGTTGCACAGTCTGTATCCCTTCAGCTCCAATTACCCAATATCTTACCCTATTTCTATTTCCTGATGGTCTCTGTTACCAACGAAACATTCCAAATTTATTCACTAATGTCAGTTCATATCAGTGAGACCATACAGTATTTATCCTTTTGTTTTGGGCTATTCTCACTCAGCATAATGTTCTCAAGGTCCATTCATGTTGTTACATATTTCATAACTTTATTCTGTCTTAAAGTTGTACAATATTCCATCGTATGTATATACCACAGTTTGTTTAGCCACTCGTCTGTTGATGGACATTTTGGTTGTTTCCATCTCTTTGCAATTGTAAATAATGCTGATATAAACATTGGTGTGCAAATGTCCGTTTGTGTCTTTGCCCTTATATCCTCTGAGTAGATACCTAGCAATGGTATTGCCGGGTCATATAGTAATTGTATATTCAGTTTTTTGAGGAACCGCCAAATTGCCTTCCACAGTGGTTGCACCATTTGGCATTCCCACCAACAGTGAATAAGTGTGCCTCTTTCTCCACATCCTCTCCAGCACTTGTCATTTTCTGTTTTGTTGATAATGGCCATTCTGGTGGGTGTGAGGGGATATCTCATTGTGGTTTTGATTCACATTTCTCTAATGGCCAGGGACGTTGAGCATCTCCTTATGTGCCTTTTGGCCATTTGTATTTCCTCTTCTGAGAAGTATCTGTTCAAGTCTTTTTCCCATTTTGTAATTGAATTGGCTGTGTTTTTGTTGTTGAGTTGAACAATCTCTTTATAAATTCTGGATACTAGACCTTTATCTGATATGTTGTTTCCAAATATTGTCTTCCATTGTGTAGGCTACCTTTTTACTTTCTTGATGAAGTTCTTTGATGCACAAAAGTGTTTAATTTTGAGGAGTTCCCATTTCTTTCTTTCTTTCTTCAGTGCTCTTGCTTTAGGCGTAAGGTCTATAAAACTGCCTCCAATTATAAGATTTATAAGATTCATAATATATTTCCCTACATTTTCCTCTAACTGCTTTATGGTCTTAGACCTAATGTTTAAATCTTTAATCCATTTTGAGTTAGGGTGTAAGATACGGGTCCTCTTTCATTCTTTTGCATATGGATATCCAGTTCTCTTGGCACCATTTATTGAAGAGACTGTTCTGTCCTAGGTGAGTTGGTTCGACTGCCTTATCAAAGATCAAATGTTCATAGATGAGAGGGTCTATATCTGAACACTATTCAATTCCATTGGTCAATGTATCTATCTTTATGCCAGTACCATGCTGTTTTGACCACTGTGGCTTCATAATATGCCTTAAAGTCAGGCAGCGTGAGACCCCCAGCTTCATTTTTTTTTCCTCAAGATACTTTTAGTAATTTGGGGCACTCTGCCCTTCCAGATAAATTTGCTTATTGATTTTTCTATTTCTGAAAAGTAAGTTGTTGGGATTTTGATTGGTATTGTGTTGAATCTGTAAATCAATTTATGTAGAATTGACATCTTAACTATATTTAGTCTTTCAATCCATGAACATGGTATGCCCTTCCATCCATTTAGGTCTTCTGTGATTTCTTTTAACAATTTCTTGGTTTTCTTTGTATAGGTCTTTTGTCTCTTTAGTTAAATTATTCCTAAGTATTTTATTCTTTTAGTTGCAATTGTAAATGGAATTCTTTTCTTGATTTCTCCCTTGAATTGTTCATTACTAGTGTATAGAAACACTACAGATTTTTGAATGTTGATCGTGTAACCTGCCACTTTGCTGAACTCATTTATTAGCTCTAGTAGTTTTGTTGTGGATTTTTCCGGGTTTTCGACGTATGGTATCATATCGTCTGCAAACAGTGATAGTTTTACTTCTTCCTTTCCAATTTTGATGCCTTGTATTTCTTTTCCTTGTCTAATTGCTCTGGCTAGAACCTCCAACACAAAGTTGAATAATAGTGGTGATAATGGACATCCTTGTCTTGTTCCTGATCTTAGGGGGAAAGTTTTCAATTTTTCCCCATTGAGAATGATATTAGCTGTGAGTTTTTCATATATTCCCTCTATCATTTTAAGGAAGTTCCCTTGTATTCCTATCTTTTGAAGTGTTTTCAACAGGAAAGGATGTTGAATCTTGTCAAATGCTTTCTCTGCATCAATTGAGATGATCATGTGATTTTTCTGCTTTGATTTGTTGATATGGTGTATTACATTAATTGATTTTCTTATGTTGAACCATCCTTGCATACGTGGGATGAATCCTACTTGGTCATGATGTATAATTCTTTTAATGTGTTGCTGGATTCGATTTGCTAGAATTTTGTTGAGGGTTTTTGCATCTCTATTCATTAGAGAGATTTGTCTGTAGTTTTCTTTTCGGCAATATCTTTGCCTGGTTTTGGTATGAGGGTGATGTTGGCTTCATAGAATGGATTAGGTAGCTTTCCCTCCTCTTCAATTTTTTTGAAGAGTTTGAGCAGGATTAGTACGAATTCTTTCTGGAATGTTTGGTAAAATTCATATGTGAAGCCATCTAGCCCTGGACTTTTCTTTTTGGGAAGCTTTTAAATGACTGATTCAATTTCTTTACTTGTGATTGGTTTGTTGAGGTCATCTATTTCTTCTCGAGTCAAAGTTGGTTGTTCATGCCTTTCTAGGAAGTTGTCCATTTCATCTACATTGTTGTATTTATTAGCATAAAGTTGTTCATAGTATCCTGTTATTACCTCCTTTATTTCTGTGGGGTCAGTGGTTATGTCTCCTCTTCCATTTCTGATCTTATTTATTTGCATTCTCTCTCTTCTTTTTTTCAACCTTGCTAAGGGCCCATCAATCTTATTGATTTTCTCATAGAACCAGCTTCTGGTTTTATTGATTTTCTCAATTGTTTTCATGTTCTCAATTTCATTAATTTCTGCTCTAATCTTTGTTATTTCTTCCCTTATGCTTGCTTTGTGTTTAGTTTGTCATTGTTTCTCCAGTTCTTCCAAGTGGACAGTTAATCCCTGAATTTTTGCCTTTTTTTTTCTGATATAGGCATTTAGGGCAATACACTTCCCCCTTAGCACTGCCTTTGCTGTGTCCCATAAGTTTTGATATATTGTGTTTTCATTTTCATTTGCCTCGAGGTATTTACTAATTTCTCTTGCAATTTCTTCTTTGACCCACTCGTTGTTTAAGAGTGTGTTGTTGAGCCTCCAGGTATTTGTGAATTTTCTGGCATTCTGCCTATTATTGATTTCCAACTTCATTCCTTTATGATCCGAGAAAGTGTTGTGTATGATTTAAATCTTTTTAAATTTGTTAAGACTTGCTTTGTGACCCAGCATATGGTCTATCTTTGAGAATGATCCATGAGCACTTGAGAAAAAGGTGTATCCTGCTGTTGTGGGATGTAATGTCCTATAAATGTCTGTTAAGTCTAGCTCATTTATTGTAATTTTCAAATTCTCTCTTTTTTTTATTGATCCTCCGTCTAGATGTTCTGTCCATTGATAAGAGTGTGGAATTGAATTCTCCAGCTGTTATGGTAGGTGTGTCTATTTCTCTTTTAAGTGTTTTCAATGTTTGGCACATGTATTTTGGAGCATTCTGATTCAGTGCATAAATATTTATGATTGTTATGCCTTCATGCTGAGTTGTTCCTTTTATTAGTGCATAGTATCCTTCTTTGTCTCTTTTAACTGTCTTACATTTGAAGTCTAATTTGTTGGATATTAGCGTAGCTACTCCTGCTCTTTTCTGGTGGTCATGGTTTCTCTCTCATCTGGAACAGCACATGGTGAGAACAGTGTCATCTGCTAGCTTTCCCTCCTGGCTTCCTGTTTCATGAAGCTCCCCCGGAGGCATCTTCCTTCTTCATCTCCAAAGCGCTGGCTGATGAACTCTCTGCTTCATGGTGCTGCAGCATTCTCTGCTCTCTTTGAATCTCTTTCATTCTCCAAAATGTTTCCTCTTTCATAGGGCTCCAGAAACTTGTCAAGACCCACCCAAGTGGGTGGAGACATGTTGTCACCTAATGCAGCTTAACAACCTCTTGATTAAATCATATCTCCAGGGAGATGATCTGATTATAGTTTCAAACATACAGTATTGAATAGGGATTATTCTGCTTTTACGAAATTGGATTTTTAAATTAAAACATGGCTTTTCCAGGGGAGATACATCCTTTCAAACCAGCACAAGGAGAGAGAGAGAGGAGGAGGAGGAGGAGGAGGAGGATGAAGAAGAGGAGAAGGACAAGGAGGAGAGGGAGAAGAAGGAGAAGGAGAAGGAGGAGGAGGAGGAGGAGAAGGAGAAGAAGACGAAGACAAAGAAGAAGAAGAAGAAGAAGAAGAAGAAGGAAATTGGAGGATGACAATAGCTTAATTCCATGACTGATCACAAATCTAGATTTGTGATTTGTGATTATAATCACAGTAATCAAGAGAGTGTGATTTTGCAAAAGAATAGAAATACAGATAAGTGTAACAGAATATAAATCCAAGAAATAGACCCACAGAAATATAATCCACAGATCTTAAACTAAGATGCAAAGATAATTCAATGGAGAAAAAAAGTTTTTTCACTATATGGTGCTCAAGTAACTAAATAGCCACCTGAAAATAAATGAATATAAACATAAAACTTAGACTTTCACAAAATTAATTCAAAACAGATCATGAACCTCAATGTAAAACACAAATCTATAGATTTCTATAAGCTATTATTGGAAACAATCTAAAGGACTTTGAGTTTTGTGATAACTTTTTAGAACAGCACCAAAAGGACATTCCATGAAATTAAAAATTAATAGTTTGGATCTCCTCAAAAGTAAAAACTGCTGCTCTGCAAAAGACAACTTAAAAAATGAAAACATAAGCCACATGGGTGAAAGTATTTGCAAAACAAATATCTGATAAAAGACTTCTATCTGAAAAATTCAAAAGAATTCTCAAAACTCAACAATAGGGAAATTAAACCCAATTTCAAAATGTACAAAAGATCTGAACACACACCTACCCAAAAAAGATCTGCAGATGGCCAAAAAAAGCATATGAAAATATGTCTTTAGGGAATTTTAAAGTAAAGTAATAATGAGAAACCACTACACAACACTTAGAATAACTAAAATCCCCCCCCACAACTTGACAATAACAAATGCTGGTGAGGATGTGGAGCAATAGGAGCTCTCATTCATTGCTGATCTTAATGCAAAATGATGCAGCCACTTTGGAAAACTGGCAGATTTTACAAAGCTAAACATAGAATTATCATAAATTACAGCAATCATTGCCCTAGATATTAACCAAAATGTGTTAAAATTTATGTCCATGTAAAAGCCTGCAAACAAATGTTTATAGTGGCTTTATTTGTAATTGGCAAAAATGTGAAGCAACAAAGATTTCCTTCAAAAGGTGAATGTATAAATAAACTGTGGTAAATCCATTCCATGGAATAATATTTAGTGATAAAGAAATGAGCTATGAAGCCAGAAAAAAGACAAGGGGGAACTTTAAATATGTATTTCTTAGTGCAATTTATAAGTTGTATAGTTCCAATCATATGACATTCTGGAAAAGGCAAAACTTAAAGACAGTGAAAAATTCAGTGGTTGCCAGGAGTTTGAGAGGAAGGGACAGAAGAATGCATGGGTGGAGTACAGGAAATTTTTAGGACAGTAAAACTGTTCTATATGATACTGCAATTATGGATGCATGATACTATGTATTTTTCAAGTCCCATAGAAATACACAGCATAAAGAGTGAACCCAAACTAAAACACGGACTTTAGTTAATAATAATATATGAATATTGATTAATGAATTGCAACAAGTGTACCAGACTAATGCAAGATTTTAATTATGAGGGAAAATGTGATCAGAGAAGACAGTGGGTATATGAGGACTATCTGGACAATCAGCTCCTGTAGACCTAAACCTCCTCTAAAAATAAAGTCTATTAAATGCTATACTATTAATAATACTATAGAAAGAATGTAAGAATAAAATATTTTGATTTCAAACCAAATATCACTTCTCCCAAGTCCCCACCTGAACAGCCCCAGTTTGATCGTAGAAGAGGGAGGGCAATGATCTCACAGTAGATTTTATGATGTCGAGCATTCTGTAACCTTTGAACTCTGTAGCCTACTAGAGTTGCTGTTGACGCTGGAGCCCATACCACATCACTTCCCTCGAGCCAGCATGACAGCTCCACTTTGGATCTATTTTTTCGGTTTGGTTACTTGTTGTTGTGGTGGTAAGTAAAAAAACATTTAGACTCTTTCCTCTTTCTTTTCTCTTGAAATTGCTGATACTGTACCTCCTTCTCATCCTCTTATTCCATTTTTCTTCCAATTGCTTTCCAATCTGTTTCATACCTCTTCCTCTATTTCCTCCTCCTACTTTCCTATTCTCCCGACTTCTGCTCTTACCCTTCCTTTTCCACATTTCCACTTCCTTCTTCTACCCACATCCTTTCCCTATTTCCCGCCCTCTTTCATTATCCCTAAATCAGATACAATATCTTCTGTACCATGTGAAGATACTAGAGTTCCCTCAGTAAATACTCAGGGAAGAGGAGGGGAACAGTAGGATTAGAACTAAATCATAGAATTAAAGCGTTCACACACTCCCACACATATACAGTCAACCAAGTGGAGGAAGTTAGAGCATGTTGTATGGGTAGCAGAAATTCTCTACTTGAGTCCATTCAAAATGAGAGGTTCACTCTAGGTTGAGAAATATCATCAGTATTGAAATAATGGTGTGATTTTTATGTTATCTTTATTCCTCCCCCTCCCTATAATGTTCTTTTCAGGAGCCCAAACTCAGAAGCAGTTGCTTAGCTCAAGTTCATTGGCTCCAAATGTACCTCCATTGCCTATTTCCAATGGTATACCATGGTTAGTGTCAATGTCTGGAAATTGCCATGGCATTATCCTGAGTCGGTGGTGGATCCTCTCTACAGCTAAGTGTCTGCAAAAGATGTGAGTAAGGGCAGATTCATTGGTCTTGGGGCTAAGGTTATGGTTAGGTGAAATTTTCTTTCAGGAATTCAGCTGGTAGTTCCTTTCAGAGTGAGTAAAGTTGCTGATTGGACTCCATTGTGGTATTGAAATTAGGTGATGGACTTGATCTTACACCCTATACAACTCTTCACCTTCTCCCCATCTATCTTCCACCCACCCATCCATCCATCCTTTCATCCATCCATCTTTTACTCCCTCAACAAATATATATTGAGTGCCCACTTTTGCCAGACTCAGACCTAAGTTATGAGGATTTAAAGATGAAAAAGTCACTCTATTCTTTTGTATTTGAGCCTACTGAATCCAAAACAAATGGAAGTCTTCTCTGACATCTGAAGAGATTGAATTTTATTGCAAATATAATAATAAGAAGCATGAGGTTTTCTGTCTTGGTAACAGACATCATTCTGCCCACTACAAATATTTTACATGAGAATGTGTCAATTCTTTCATCTCCAATAAAATCAGTTGTGAAGCGTTGTTGATTTCTTCTTCCATTATTTCTTAGATTTCCATTCCCTATGTTCATTCTTGACTGCTATGGTTTGAATTCAGGTATACATAATATTGCTCTGGAAAACAACAGCTCCCCATTCAATGAACTACGCTCTCTACAATCTCCCAAACTGAATGTGAGCTGTCTTTATTCTGTCCTCTCAGAGTTTTTAATAATCTCTCTTTTAATATTTGCATATTCCCATCCCTTAGGTTTGCATGTGCGTTTACATTTCTTTTTCCATGGGATTTTGTATTTGATACTTTATTATGGACAATATAAAATATATACACTAGTAGGGAGAATAACCAATGAACTCCCAGGTACCCACTACTCTGCTTCAATAATTATTAGCAGATTATCCAACTTGTTTCCACTATGCCTTCACCCATGCTACAGGATTTGAATAACCAAAATTAATGGACATAGTTTTCATCTTGGATAAGGTTAAACTAGAATGGAATACTTCAAGTACTCCACTTCTTCCCAATCTACAGAAAATGAAATTAGGTCTAAGTACATAAAGCAACTTTTTCAGTATCAACTAGTTGGTGGGGAGCAGTGGATATGTGGAGAAACCAAAAGCCCAATACAACCTGTTGCATAGGCACAGTGTAGTGCACATCAAACTCTGTTTAATAATAGTTTCTGGGATTAAAATAATCATTTGCTTCCAATAAATGTAACAATTGTGTCATTTTATACCTTTAACATAAGCTGCCAAATGTGGCCTTCCACTGAGAAGTGTACAGATAATTTTAAAGTTGTATTATTATTAATTATGTTTTTTCTCTCCTTTCCTTCTCTTAGGAAACCTTCACACCTGAACATTTCAGGAGTCATTGACCCAAAGGGTCTCCTACATGGCCACAGAATCTGCCTCCATCCTAGCTTTGAACCTCACATTGGAAAATATCCAGCCAAAGCAAATTTAGGTGTTGTCCTTCTGGAAGTCCCTATCTATGAACATAATGTGCCACTATCTCAGGTTCCCAATATGACATGGAAGAGCTGTTCTAAGTGCCGATACAGACAGTGTCAGATATATCAACTTCAGGGTAGGTAACAGAGCCAGCTCCCACTGCATGGTGGTTTCAATTCTAGGGGTTTGTTTACAAAGGGCTCAAGCTTCTAGAAAGGTGGGATATGAATCTAGAGGAAATATTATAATTCCTTAAGACCATTCCAAACCATTTTATAGTGCGATAAACTGAGATAGAATGAAGGAAAAGACTCTGCCCAGGGCTAATCTCTCAACTTCCAGTACAGGAGATTTTTCCATTACTAGTTTAAGTGAGATGTGGGAAAATCAGAATCCAAGAGACAGAATGTCTTATATCAATGGAAAAGAGAACACAGGGAAGTGGACTATTCCTTGGGAAACTTATGTGAATGAATCAAGAGATTATTGCCTAAGCAATTCCAGAAGATTAGGTTGTCTGCATCTCACAATATCTCCCATCGCCCATTCCCTCAGGTATCAAGAATTTTGGAAACACAAGAGTGAAGAAGGTGTCAGTACAGTTACTGGACTCCACAAAGTGCCAACACCAACATTACCATTTGGCTGAAACTGAGAGCTTGTGCATTCAGAGCCGGCTGCATCATGACTGCTGGGTACTCATTGCACCAGGGCAAAGTCAGCAATGGGAGGGAAATATAGAATTGTAGAATTCCATAAATATGCCATTAATTTTTAGATGCAAGCCATAGGAAATTTGTGCTTAGATCCCAAGAAAATAAATGAAACTGGGAATATTTGAGGTATGGAATTTTCCATGGCACAGGCCTTTAAAACAAATGGGTAAGACAGAAAGAATCATTGGACACACACACAAAAAATGGCTCTTTCTATCCCTACTTTTATTATAGCCTCTCTTCAGTCTCTAGAATGAAGGGAGTCTGTCTCAAATTTAGGTATCAGGGATTAAGATATAAATTCAGGGCAGGCCACTGTGGGACCTGGTTTCGATTCCCAGTACCTGCCCATGTAAAAAATATATACATATATATATGAATGCAATTCAGTCTATCATTCATAAACTGAATGCCTATGGAAAATAAGGCCCTAGAACCATAAGTGGAGGATTATTATGTACTATCATGGAAAAGGATGCATGGAAAATTATAAGACATGCCCTGGCCGACCAGAAGATATGCATACAAATAATATGGAAAAGGATTTAAGGGAAAAAATTTAACCTGAATTAGGGAAATCATGGACTAAATTCTTGGAGGGAGTGATATTGAGCTAAGTATTGGGAGATGGGAAAGATTTAATTAATTATTGTTGGAAAGGTATTTTACATAGCAATAGAGGAAACAATAAATGCAAAGACAAACAGGCAGCTCCTAAGGTAGGATTCGTTGTGGAGAGTAGAAAGAGATTATGTAAATATACTACCTTACACATGCACTGAATATCAGACATGTACTAATTTCTGGAAACATAATTTCTGGAATGTTGAAAAAATATTTGGAAAAAGGATTTAGGAACTGCAAAGTTGATTTGAGGAGATAAAGAATAAGGAATTTTTGAAGTAGTTCAGAAAGATAAGTAGCCATTTACTAAATGGGGAGAAAGAGTATAAATGAGGTGATAACATCCAGGGTAAATGTAGAAAAATAAGCATAGACCGAAAAGCTTAAAAATCCCTGGGGTATAAGTAGGAAATGTTAGTCTGAATATGAACGGGCAGGTATGTTGTTTTGAAAGAATTATGTGCCCTAGAAGAGCCATGTTTTAATCCTGATCTATTTTGTGGAAGCAGCCATTTCTTTCAATACTTATTCAGTGTTGTATGTTGGAAACTTGATTAGATTACCTCCATGGAGATGTGACACAGCCCAATTGTGGGTATTAAACTTTGATTTGAAGGAGATGTGACTCCACCCTTTCCAGGTGGATCTTGATCAGTTTAATGGAATCCTTTAAAAGAGGAAACATTTTGGAGAAAGCAACATAGTCACAAGAACCACTAGGGCCCATGAAGTCAGAGATCTTTGGAGATAAAGAAGGAAAACACCCCTGGGGGAGCTTCATGAAACAAGAAGCCTGGAGAGAAAGCTAGCAGATGTTGCCATGTTCACCATGTACCTTTCCAGTTGAGAGAGAAACCCTGAACCTCATTGGCCTTTCTTGAGTTAAGGTAACCTGTTTCTGGTGCCTTAATGTGGACATTTTTATAGACTTGCTTTAATTGGAACATTTTTATGGCCTTAGAACTGTAAACTTGCAACTTAATAAATTCCCCGCCTTTAAAAGCCATTCTGTTTCTTGTATATCACACTCCAGCAGCTAGGAAACTAGAACAGATTTTGGTACTTGAGAAGTGGGATGCTGCTGTTGTTCGAAAATACCAAACATACTGGAATGGCTTTATAAATGGATAAGGGGACGATTTTGTAGGAGTTGTGAGGTGTTTGATAGAGAAGGCCTAGAATGCTTTGAAGAGACTGTTGGTAGAAATGTGGACTCTAAAGCTACCTCTGATGAGGCTCTAGATAGAAATGAGATGTGTATTATTGCAAACTAGAAGGAAGGCAACCCTTGTTTTAAAATGGCAAATGATCTGGCAAAATTGACTAGTGGCTTTGGCTATAAGGCAGAATTTTAAAGCCATGAACTTGGATATTTAGCAGCATAGATTTCCAAATTAAATGTGGAAAGTGAAACCTGGTTTCACCTTGCAGGTTCTAGTGAAATGCAACAGGAAGAAATAAGCTGAGAACTGAACTCTTGGGTATGAGAAAACCATAAATTGATGCTCTGGAAATTTCTGGGCTTCTAGGAAGGGAAGCCCAAGAGAATAGTACCCCATGTGAGGATTTAACCAAATGTGGAACTGGTCAGCCATCTCAGAAAAAGCCAGGATTGGAGATGGAGTTATTCAGGAAGGATTTGTGGAAGCCCCTTCTGTCTGATGGGCACAATCTTTGCTCACTACATAGGAAACCAAAAAGAATGTTGTGGAACCTGTATAAATGGAACCACTGCCAGTCTTGACTGGGAGCTCAGAAAAGGGAAAAAGAGAAGATAAAATGTATTCAGAGGCAAAACTGAGGAATCTTGAGTCTGAAGTTAAGAAGCCTAGGGCCAGGAGAGTGGACCCATCCAAGTACTTGGAGAGGGTGAGTTTACTCCAAAGGCAAGGGTGTGGACAATGGAAGAGCTGTGCTGCCTCAGGCCCTGGAGATGGTGAAGCACATTCCTTGGGGACTGAGGAGAGCCTGGCTGCCACCTCATAGAGGGATTGAGCATGTGCCCCTGAGATGGCAGAGAGCCTGGGTGTGGCCCCAATGCTTGGAGAGGGTGGAGCTAAGAAAAAGGTGATCTCCCCAATGCCTCCCAAGGTCACATTCAGAGAGAAGTAGATCACTTTGTAGGCCCTTGGAAAGAATGGGACTGCCACCTTCTAAAGTCCCAAGAATAAATGACTCTCAGACTTTGAAATGTAAAGGAGCATGCCCTGCAGGTTTTCAAAACTGCTTGGCTCTGTTAACCTCTGTTCCTTCCACTTTCTCGCTGTCGAAATGAGAGCATTTATCCTATGGCTGTCCCTCCTTTGTATGTTTGCAGCAGATAACTTGTTCTGAGTTTTACATGTCCAAACCCAGAGTATTTTGCCTTAGGATAGACCATGCTTGTAGCTGACTTTGATGAGATTTTGTATTGTTTCTGACTTTGTATTGTGTTTGTATTGTTACCGAAATGCTTTAAGCCTTTCTGATATTGTGATGGAATGAATGTATTTTGTATATGGGAAAAACACATCCTTTTTTAGGGTCCAGAGGGTGGAATGTGCTGGTTTGAAAGCATTATGTGTCCTATAAGAGCCATGTTTTAATCCTGATCCATTTTGTGGAAGCACCCATTTCTTTTAATCACCATTCTGCATTGTATGATGGAAATTTGATTAGATTATTCCCACAGAGATATGACATGCCCAATTGTAGGTATTAACCTTTGATAGAAGGAGATGTGACTCCACCCATTCTAGGTGGTTCTTGACTAGTTTACTGGAATGCTTTAAAAGAGGGAACATTTTGGAGAGAGCAACAGAGCCATGAGAACCACAAGAGCCCACATGGCCAGAGACGTTTGTAGATAAAGAAGGAAAACTCTCCTGGGGGAGCTTCATGAAAGAAAAAGCCTGGAGAGAAAGCTAGCAGACTTCACCATGGTTGTCATGAGTCTTTCCAGTTAAGAGAGAAACCATGAACTTTATTTGCCTTCCTTGAGTTAAGGTAATCTCTTTCTGGTGCCTTAATTTGCACATTTTTATAGACTTGCTTTAATTGGGACATTCTCATGGCCTTAGAACTGTAAACTTGCAACTGAATAAATTCCTCCTTTTAAAAGCCATCCTATTTTTGGTATATTGCATTCTGGCAGCTAGGAAACTAGAGCAGGAGGTAAATGAGAAGAGACAATCAGGGGACAGACTATGGAAATGTTTATCTTGTTAAGATACATAACATTTATTATTTAGGCAAAATTCTTAGGAAGAAGAATTTTGAGCAGAGAATTGATGTGGTCAGTCTTGCATATTAGAGAGAGAATTCTGATAGGTAGTTTGAAGAGTGGCCTAAAAAAGAAGGCCCATTGAAGGGATCTAATGCAATTATTTAAGAGAGATTGTGTCTGGGCAGTTTCTTCATTCTCACTTAATGATGTCATGTGAACTCGAGAAATTGAAATACGGATGAATCAGTCCCTTTTTTCATGGCACTTACACATTTTTGTGAAGGGTGATAAAAACAAACACATAATAAGACAAATGGTATTAACGGCTTTGAAGAGAATTCCTCAAGGTAATAAGAATGTAAGGATGGGGATTGGCTACTGTGACATTAAAACCTGTAAGCAACATGAAATTGACACAGCTTAGCTCTGAGCTCAATTTTAGCCTAAATATGTGAAAAATGAGAAAAACATAAGCATATGTTCCTATTTGGGCTTAACCCTACCCATTAATATGTCCAGGGAAGGAATTTTTAAAGAAGTAAAGTTTGAATAGAGTTTTGAAGGAAGTGATGAAGCAGGTCTTGTGGATATCAGGAGACAAGTGTTCGAAGCAGATGGAATATTCAACATTAGGATTTTGAGGGGGGGACATGTATAGTGTATTAAGGAAGAAGAAGGAGTCCAGCCTATAGCAAACTGGACAAGGAAAAAAACAACAGGAAATTAGATCAGAGAGGTAACAAAGGTTAGTTATTGGAGGACATTGTAAGTCATTGTAAGTATTAATCTTTTAATCTGAAAGAGATGGTGATCCATTTAAAGGTTTTGAACAGAAGGATGTAATGTCCTGACAACATTTTAACAGGGTGATTCTGTATGTTATATTAAGATTAGACCAAAGGGTGAGATGAAGAGTACATTTTTCATAAGGACACCATATGTACTAGCAGCAACAGCAATACTGAATGCAATTTAAGAAAAGATATGTTGAAGACAGTGTTTGCTGGTACATTTGTGGCAGAGGGTGAAGTAAGGTGAGACATTAAAGATGAACCCAACATTTTTTATCTGAGCCTTTGGAATAATAGAATGTCCATTAACAGAAAGGTATGACTTGAGGAGAATTAGGTGTGAAGAAAATCAGAGGTAATTTTTTTGTTCTTTTCTAATATTAATGTGAGATGACTCCCGGGTATTAAAGTGCAAATGCAGATTAGGAAGCTGAGTTTGAGAGTCTGAAAACATAAATAATCTTATAACTTGTTATACCCTTCTTTTATACATTTCAATGATTTGCTTTCATGTCTTAAATTGCTAAATTTTGGGAGCTTCTCACAGTATATCAGCATATGTTACTTATGCCCAGGAGACTGCATGTGTGTGAAATTGTATGAGTCTCTCTGTCTCTCTCCCTCTCTCTCTCCCTTTCTCTTTCTCTCTTTCTCTGTCTCTCTCTCTATATATATATATATGCACACTCATGCACACACACACATATAATGTATTATAAATGCATATAAATGTAACTTCATTTCTTGCATTTCTTTGTTTCTTTATTTAGGTACAACAAGGCAGCCCTGTCCTGTGTCACCTAAATATGCACTGGGAACTGGTGGGACTGGTACATGAGACCTCAAAGATTTGTCATGACCCCACTGTCATCATCAGAACAGCCCCTTACCTTACCTGGATAAAACAGTTCATCAAAGCATCCAAGAAGCGACTGATACTTACTTCATCACTGCACTGCAAGACTTCAAATAAGAAAGAGACTATTCCCCAAGGCAGACACAAAAGTAACTACTCCCCAAATCTGTTCTCACACAAGTCTTCTGCACAGTCCTTGGATGGGAGCTTAGGTATTTCCCTAAAAACCAAGCATCCCCAAAATCCTTTTCTAGGTTTCTTTAATTCTGATGATTCAGATTCTTATACTGGTAGTAGTAAGCTTTTCCCTGAAATGCATCAGATCTCCCAAGCTAACAAGTTTCCAGTGGAGCAATCACAGACCCTCCCTGTTTCTAGACCAGGAGACCATCCTGGAAAGGATTCATCTCAATATCAGGATCCCCTTTCACCTGTTACACTATACCCATGGGATTCCTCTGCAGCTAATACAGCTGAACCTTCAGCTCAACACATTTCTGATACATTCAGATCATATGATACTTCTAAAGCTAATACACCTGAATCCTTGGGCTTACCAGTGGCTGATTCAGCTGAATCTTGGGATAAAATAATGGCTAATGTAGTCAGACAATGGCTTCTTTCTGCAGCTTATGAAGTTGAACACTGGGGTACCCATGCGACTAAAACAACTAGATCATGGACTCAACCTACTGAAACTACAGGTGGACCTAAGACTCAACCCACTGATAATACAGCTGAACACTTGATTTCCCTGACAGCCAATATGGCTGGATCGTGGGCTCAACCCTATACTACTGGAGATGAACCTTGGACTCAATCCTCTGATAATAGGGTTAAATTTCACCCAGGGAGTTCCCATCCAGCTACTGAAGTGGAATCCTGGGGCTTCATTCCTTCAGGTGAAGCCAGTGATGGCCACCAGAATCCTTTAGCAATCAGCAAAACTGAACCTTCAGGTTCATACACAGAAGATAGCACATGGGTTCCTCTTCCAGCTGGTACAGTTGAGCCATGGCATTCCTCTTCTGCATATGATGCAGTGAAGTCCCAAGATCAATCAATGACCAATTCAGTAAGCTCCCAGATGCATCCTGCATCTGATTTAGGTAGACTTCAGATTTTACCAGTAGCTAACATGAACAGATCCTGGGATCCCTCTAAAATAGTTGCAGATGCATCCCTATCTGCTGCATCTGAGCCTAAAATTGCTCAATCACAACTTGAATCTGGTAAAACTCCATCCCAAACCCAATCTTCAGCTGGACACAGACACAGCCTGCAACTGACATTGAAACCTGTATACAATCTGAAGTTGAGACAGCTTGACTCAAAGCTCAGTCTTAGCCTAAATTACCTAACATGAGGTAGGCATAAGCAGGAGTTACGATCTGAACTTAACCCCATTCATTTATTGAGACCTTTACCTTTAATCCCTTGGAAGCATTTCTGGTCTCACTCCATTTAAAACATCTATTGTAATGAAAAGTCAACTAGAATCCAACAGCCTTTTCAAAACATTCAAAGAAAAATCAAATGTAAAAAAAATAGATGCTGGTAATTGTGAATTCTATATTATTGTGTGTTTCTTTTTTTACTTTAAGAAGTTTAAACATTGCTCTGACAGGAAAAAAGATACATGTGGGTCAATTTGATTTTTAGAAGCTTATTTATTTTATTTTATTTTTGGATTGGAGTTTTGCATGCAGTTGTAAAAAATAACAGAGATCCTGCGTATCTTATACTTATTTTCCCCAAATGATAAGAACTTGAAAAACAATCAGGATATTGACATTGATACAATCCAACAAACATATTCAGATTTTCAATTTTATTTTCATGTACATGTACATTTATTTCTATACAACTGAATCATTTATGTATGTCTGTGTGTCCACCATCACAGTCAAGATCCTGAATGGTTACATCACAGCAAGGATCCCACATGTTCCCCTTTTTAAACCACACTTACTTTCCTTACACTACCTCATCACCTGTATCACTAGGGACCACTAATATTTCATTTCTAAAATGTAATTTTTTGCAAAATGTTATATAATGGCATTTATTATGTAAGAATTTGAAATTGGCATTTCTTACTAAGCATAATTCCCAAGATATTGTGTGCATCAAGATTTTGCTGTTAGTTTTTAAATAAGTAGTTGCATATGGCATGTGAGCACCATAGTTTCTTTAACCAGTCAGTTTATTGATGGACATCTGGGTTGTGTTAAGCTTCTGGCTATTACAGGTAAAACTGTTGAAAATGTTCATACATAGGTCTTTGTGCAACATACATTTTAATATCTCTTGAAAAAAGACCAAAGTGTGCATTTGCTAAATCACAGCGTGATTAAAAGTTTCATTTTAAAAGAAACTACCCAAATACCAATAAAATAACTCAAGTATAAAGCAAAAGAAAAGTCAAGGGAGAGTGATGCCATCAACATGGGAATGTAAGATATCCACTGTAAAATACTTCCCTTTGAAACAACTAATAAAAGGAAAAATCCCACTTGCTTGGAACTTTGGAGGATGAGAGACAGGAGGAGGACTCCACAAATGCTGAATCAAAGAAAGACAAAAACCAATAACAAAAAGATATGAGATCTACAACTTTGACCCCTCCCCTTCACTTGGTCCCACACAGTTTAAGAGCCACACAGAAGCATCATGGCCTGGGTACCCCCTGTTATAGATGCAGACCATATAAGTAAGGTAAATCCCACACATATTCAGACATAGGAACCCAAGTGTGCAGAGACCAACAGCAGAACACAAGTGGTTGACCAGCATCTGTGTACAAAAAAAAGCCTCCAAGAAATGAAAGAGACAGCTGCAGAAATGTTGCCAAGAGGTACACATACTCGGTCCAGTCTCTGGTTGTTATATAACATAAACAAAAAATGGATCATCTTGGACTGACCCCTTCTGGTACCTCAGGGTGGAATAACCAAATAGGGAAGTAATCAGAGGCAGAAAAGCCTCACAGAAAAAAGAAAACAAAACAGGAAAACTGTAGTGCTGTAAGGCAGGATGGGTCCCTGTACTGAAAAATGAAATAAAAATGGGGAACTGATTGAAGAAAAGAAGTTAGACAAATCATAGGAGTGGAGAGAAAATCCTTCACAAAACCAAACAAAACAGATTAGGATATGCAGGGAAGAAATAGAGGAAAGGAAGCTTTCTCATGGAGGTGGAGCAATTTCACTCAAGCAACACAATCTTAAAAGTTGTACCATACACCACAGTAGGAATTAGGTGCATAAGACCTGAGAACTTCTGATCAGTTAAACATAGGCTACTCTAAAGATCCAGTATAAGTTGGACCAAGCATTAAAGAAGAGCTTTAACACATGACCAGTGTACAATAAAATCCTAGGCAAGAGGGAGAAACTGACCTTCAGAGTTAACACAACAAAATAATTAGATCTCAATATATAGCCCTACTGTTTAACTCCTATAAGAGTCAGAATAAGTTTTATGTCCTCATAAATGCACATGCAAACTCTAAAGATATAATGTGGTAAAAACAACACAAAGAGGGGAAATTGAGAGATATGGAGCAGAGAACATATATGCTATTGAAGCTAAGTAGGTATATTTCCAAATTAATAGGTTATAAACATAGGTTGTGTAATACAAATGTCAGGGTAACCACAAAGAAAGTATTTTAAAATGTACAAAATCAGATGAGAAGTAGAATGGTAAACTGGGGTGTATATATATATATGATGGACTGTTGTATGGCTACAGAAAGGAACAAAGTTGTGAGGCATGCATTGAGATGAAATGAAACTTGGGACATCATGTGGTGCAAAATGAGTGAGAAACAAAAGAGTGTAAATTGTATGGTCTCTTTTAGAAAATATAAGAAAATTGAGGCCTAGATTGTAAGCTTTTATAACAATCACATTTAGCCCAGGGCCATAAATGTCATTTCTAGATTTTGAGATGCTGTGCTATGTATGTATAACCTGATATCTCCTTGGAACTTTGGCTACCTTGTGAAAACTAAAATTCAGAGTTGGAGTTCTTCAACTCTGAAAGTCAGCATTGCTCCATACAATAACTATTAAAGAACAGAAAGAGATCAGGCCTCAATTAGAGATAAGAATAAAACCAATCAGGTTGGGACTAAGATAAATCAGAACAGGGATGATGTCTGTATTTTAGAACTCAGAACTTTAGAACTTCAGACCAAAAGAATATAGGTGTATTTTGTCCAAAATCTAAATTTTATGTAGCACATAATCTTCCTCAACCTGTCTGGATAGTTTCTTTAAATAATCCAAACACATTTAATGCAACACCCAGATATATCCAAGAGTATATTGGGCAGATAATTAAAAAGTTTTGGCAAAGTCCCTTGAGGAATAGGAGAAAAATATGGAACTAAGCTTTACCACCAGGAAAATCCCAGACCCTGTCTCAAATATTAAGGATTCACAAGTCAATAGGCCAAGCCCTTGATCTTGAACCTTGCTTTTATGAAGCCCATTTCTGCAGCAGAGAAGCTAAGCCTACCTATAGTTCTGCCTAAGAGTTACTTACAGGAAACTCATTTGTTACTAGATGTAGCCTCTCTCTCTCTAAGCCTAACTCTGCAAGCAAAATCATTAACCACCTCCGTACATGGGACATGACATTGAGGGATGAAAGTCTCCCTGACTACTTGGGACATGACTCCAGGAATGAGCCTGGCCCTGGCACTGTGGGGTAGACAATGTCTTCCTGACTAAAAGGGGAAAAAGAAAGGTAACTAAATTAAGTATCAGTGGCAGAAAGAGTTCAAATAGAGTCAAGAATCTATTCTGGAGGCTACTCTTACTCTAGCTTCAGCTAGATATTGCTAATTTCCCGGTTTGCCAAACCCCATCCCAAACTATTCCTGTTAACGCTAAAGAATCTACCACTTAGATTCTACAAAAGTGTTACACACTAAGATTACTTTCCAGAAAACTATGACATCCAAATATGTTTCTAGGACAGATAAGTCCTGAAACCCAGTGGAGCCAGCCTCTCCAAGAACATCAAATGGTTCCATCCCCCTATTCCATATTATTGACACCCCGTTGCAATGTGAAAAAGCAGAATGGACACAGCCAAAATACCTCTAAAGATTGGGAGAAGGATCAAAGGAGAAGGAGGAGTTATAGCAAAGAAGATAGGATTTAACAAATGAGCATGACTACTGAATAATTATACTGATATTTTAATCTCCAGTGTCATGGAGCAGCTGAAGAAAACTCTGAAATTGTGAGCTGTAACCCATACAAAACTCTAAAATGTGTTCTATAACTACTTGTTACAATGTACTCTGAAATTTATTGCTTTTTTATGTTATAGTTCACAATGAATAAAAGTTTAAAATGCACAGAAACAGGAATGAGAAATGGATCTGTGCATATTCTCTCTTTCTTTTGGAATCACTTTTGATAATTTCATATTTCTAGGAATTTGTCTATTTTGTCTAGGTTATCTAATTGGTTGGCATACATTTGTTCATAGTATTCTCTTAAATACTTTAAATTTCATGGATAGCGGTATTAATGTACCCCCTTTCATTTTTGATTTTGATAAAGTAATCACCTTTTTTATTTGGTCAGTTTTACTAAATGTTTTTAATTCTCTTGAACCTTTTGAAGAGCAACATTTTTTGTTTAATTGATTTTCTTTGATTTCCTATTTATTTCACTTCTCTTACTTCTAATCATTTCTATTTCCTTCTGCTTAAATTTGGATTTGCCTTACTATTATTTTTTCCAGTTTCTAATGGTAGAAGTATAGGCTATTATTATTAATATTTTTAAATGGACAAGCACCAGGAAATGAACCTGGGTCTCTGGCATGGCAGGCAAGAACTCTGCCTGCTGAGCCACCATGGTCCACCCAGTATAGATTATTGATATTGATATTTATTCTTATTTAATATATGAATTTTTAGGTATAAATGTCCCTCCATACACTGCTTTTACTGCATGG